>NC_056734.1:480553650-481251150 GCF_019279795.1 Protopterus annectens
GTTTCGTTGTTAATAATGCATAACTCTAGAAGACCAGTGTGACAAAAATGCTTGAACACACTTGTTCCCAGAGCTGTGGTACAGTAAACAAAAATAATTAGCTGAGATTAAACATTCAGTTGTGTGTGAAAATAATCCTCTTGAAACTTGCTACACACAAAAGTGCTAAGCGCATTCACTTTTTCATGCCTCCTGGGACTAGATGGTGCAAAGGTGCAGAGTCAAATAATCTAATTGGTATCCGAAGAATAACTGCTGGTGAAGACAAGAGCAGAAACGCTGCAATTGACAATTAGCCTGTCATTTGCAAAGAATAAGATAGTTGTCAGTGAAACCAGGAAAAGCAGACTTATAGACTCTGTCGCTTAGACTGAGACGCACCCATAGAGTAGCCTGAATGTCATAAAATGTGATATACAATGAAAGTCCAGATATGCATGACTGCCATCATGGCACATAATTATTGTAAGCACAAGTCAGAAACAGAGTGTCACTGTGTTAAAATGAATGGGCCAGCCGGTCCTCCTTTCTCCCACATAGGAACAAGAGATCTCTGTATGGAATATTCAGCTGCACCTGTATCATTGGCCCATGTATCATGCTGTTTTCTGCTAAACTCTACAAAAGCTAAGACTTACATTATGATATCCACTACTCTGGCACTTGTTTTTCACACTGTTTTTGTCACAGCTGCATTAATTGGGTGTTTCTGTGTTGAATATCCCCACTTTTTTGCCCTTTTTACAGTCTTCAGTTAGAACTGCCTTGGTTCCACTTTAGTGAGAGTAGAAGGTACCTGAATCATTTTCTGGCCTGGGATTGTGTAAAGGAAAGAAGAGTGTGCTGTTTTTGATTCACCTATGAGCAAGCTAATACTTACATTACCACATCCACTGTTTTTGCACTTGTTTTTTGCATTGTTTTGTGACAGCTTCAGTGAGTGTTTCTAACTTGAATATCTGAACTTTTTAACCTTTTTACAGTAATTAGTTAGAACTACCGCTTTCGGCACAATAGTTTCTAGCAGTGATCTGTATAGACACTGGTATCTCACAGTATAACTCCCCCTTGTAATCAGAGTAGCCACTGATCTCTCACAGCTGTTTCCCTTAAAATAGCCCTACTGTCTAGACAGATGTTTTAGACAACTAGGACATCTAGTTTGCACATAAGTGATCATTGCTCAAGTTCCCTGAGTTTTTGACCTACTTGATATTTTTCCTCTCTAGTAAATCATCAGCCATGGATATGCATTTCACGGCACTCTCCGTGGCCAATCCGTTTGAGATGCATATTCTGAAGCATCATAGCAATTGTCTCATGAGTGCTGACAACACACTTATTCTTAATAAAACAGATAAAGTATAAGAGAGGTGTAAATATAACTTAACATTGGAGGAAAAATTCTCTCGTACAACCAAAACTAATCCAGTTGAGGTTGTCAGTGTCACTTGCACCATGCCTTCTGCACAGGATAAAGACCCTACACATAAAACTACTTATGCTGAGGCACTTACAGGTAACCTTCCTAAAACACCAAGATCTCCTGCACAGTACAATCAAAAAAAGGGTCCTCAGCCATCACGTAAATGCTCCATTAGAACACCACCCACATCTATACATAGTAACACTGTATCCAGTGCCTCTACTGCTAAGCCCTTAAGGCAAACCAGTGCACAACCAAATTTCCTGGTCATTGGTGATTATGTAGTAACACACATCAATGTCTCCCTCACCAGACTGAGCAAGGAGAGAGTGACAGTTAGCTACCATTCCGGGGCTAGGATCCATCAAGTCACACAGGCAGTCAGGTCACTCTAACATAGTCCACATGGGTGTTAATCACATGAGAGGTACCTCCCTTGACTACGTGAAGTGAGACACAATTGAGCTTGCTGATTATGTGTCTCAGGCAGGCATGAGCCTAGCACTGAGAAACATACTACCTTCTCCAGTGATGATGCCACACACTGTCAACAGAAAATTGTTGATTTTAACAATCAGTTTACAATCCAAGGGGTACAATATTTGACAGCCTGGGAGGACATGGGTGACAGACCGTGTTGCTTTTCCAGGGATGGTCTGCACTTATCCCCTCTAGACTTTTGGATATTGGCAAAATCCCCTCTAGACTTTCAGATATTGGCAAAATTCCCTCTAGACTTTCGGATATTGGCAAAGACCTTTTCCACCCCTATAGTGCCTTTTTTAGGCAATGTCAAATTGACAAACCTGCTGACTTAATTGAACCGACAAAAGAATATTTGAAGGTGGTACTGCTCAATGCTAGCTGTCTTAACAAGAAACTCCACTCCCTGCAAGCTTCCTCTCCTTGGAGAGTGTAAACGTCTGTGTAGTAATGGAGTCATGGTTTAAAGTCATGGAAAGTATCCCAGTAGTGCAAGGTAATACTGCCTTTCAGACCTTTAGATCAGCTACTGCACAGGAAGGAAATAAAGATGGAGGAGTCTCAGTCTTTATTTAAAAAAAAATCACATCCAGACTAGTTAAAATGTATGACCTACTGGAAGTCATACATATGCAACTCTCCATTAACAGGGTCTCATACCATATCCTTGCAACCTAGAGGTCCCCCTACATGTTCCAGGAAAACCATACTACCTATCTCAATGTACTATAGTCTCTCACTATTCAACTCAATAAAATTTTCATGGGGGGCGGTCTCAACTACCTGCTACAAATTGGAAATCCTTCATGATTTCTAATCCACAAGCCCTAAACTTCTTTAATACCAACATCCTGGAACAGATGGTCCATTCTCCTACTAAGGGGATAAACATGGGGGAGAAATGTTCCTCATCCAACATAATGTCCTTGCTTGCCAGATCTGACCATAAGGCAGTATTGCTTGAAATAAAAAATAAGTACAAAGACCCAATGAAACCAAAAACCTTTAGGAACTATTCCAAAGCTAACCTCTCTCTGCTAAGTGACACCTTGGCTAAATTCCAAGCACCCCCAAACCCAATAAACATTATCGCATCCTGTACAGACATATCAATAGCTGTATAGAGTGAGCTGTGCCCATTCATATTAAGAATAAGACAAACTCAAAAAAAAAAAACAAGCATTACAGAAATGTTGACGGTTCAATCCTACATACACTTTGAGAAACCAGGTCAAGTGCCAATGATTTCTTGAAAATATACTGTACTTCTTTGGGTATATAATTCCCAGCGATGAATATCCAGAAGGAAACTAGAAAGGGCTATTACTGTCTCAGTAGAATGAATTTGTCATAAAAAAGGGCCTAAGGATTATAAGGCTTTGTACCTTGATTTAGCACTATATTATGAAAATATAAAATACTAACCAATCTGAAGGGCTGGAACCTGTTACCAGGCAAATGACTTTCAAAGAACCAGAGGATTATTAGCCCTTTGCCACAGAAACAAAAATTGATTCCTTATGACCAGAGAAGCACAGGTGACTAATAAACATAACTATACCAGAGGAAGACCAGCTGACAGGTACCACTCCACAGAGGGATGTCAGACCTTCCATTCATAGGTGAGTCACTGATCAGAAGCATTCTTCAGTGTTACATGGCAGTGAAGCAGGAGCAGCTAACAGTAAACTCCAGAGGCAAGGTTCATTGGAAGACTTTCATTTTAACCTGTTAAGCCCTCAAAGGGTCCAGAGATACTTTTCTAGGTATTTCAGATAATCCTCTAAAGAGATTTCATTATTTCATTTGTGTATATATATATATATATATATATATATATATATATATATATATATATATATAAGGAATGTTTTATAACAAATCATTAATCATTATGTGTAAAGAACCTGGACATTTCATACACTAATTAAAAGAAAATGTCTAGCTAGCTAGGACTAGCGTATAGTCATCTTTGTAAAATTTTAGCTCATCAAACATATATTACAAAAAAAGAGCAGAGGCAGTGTAGCCCACATGACTTTTAATGAAAACAAACATGTTGTGTCAGCAATGCAAAGTTCAGCTGAAATGTCTGCATCACACAATGTGGCCAGAATCACATTAAACAATGTCACATTCACAGGTATACACATGCATGGGACATTGCTAAGCATTCCTTAGATACTTATCATAAAACATGGATGAAAAAAAGAGAAAGAAAAAGTTCCATCCTACAATGGTGTTATTTTAAAAAGCAAATTAATGCAGTAATAGTAACAAGCCATACATAGGTGTAGCAGTAGTTTACCCAAGGCTTTCTTCATCTGACTGCTCAGGCTTTAATATCATAGCCATACAGCAGCAGCCCTGAACAAACTACATTACCTACACCCAGACTTGATTGACTACTAATATATGTTCTGTATGCCCCTCTTTACTCTATAAGGAGATTGGATGAAAGAAATGCATTAGTGAAACATATTTTTATGTGGTGAGGAGCATACATTTGTTTTCATGCTTTTGCAAGCGGTATTTACTTAGATTAGAATGGGTGACATTAAGAGTAAAATCAAACAGGCTGAACTACATTGGATCATTATGTTACAAGCTAATAAAGAGAGTGGGCTTAATGGTACCATCCCACTCAAACCTCATCTAAAATCATGTGATTTATTTAAATTATATTATTGGTTGTTTTGTATTTTATTGATCTCTTTAAATGTCTTAATTTATTTGTTGTATGTGATCTGATGAAGCGTCTTTGATGTGAAAGCATTTATCCTGTATTAAAATTGCTCCTATTGCTACTTTCAGCCATGTGGCATCTTCAGGTTATATATTTACCTTTGCTTTTACTATAGAATACATACTTATATGAAATCAAAAACAGTGAAATTAACAGGTATGATTATTCTTCCATTGCCATTTAAAAGGAATCTTTTTCAAATAAATCCATCTATCCATCCATCCATCCATCCACAGCTGCTTTTCCCATTTTTGCACATGTGATCAGGGTGTCACTTCAATGGTGGCAATAATCTAGAACCAATGTTCACACCGTCTGCTAGCTCTCATGCTTATTCAGTGAATCATTAGTGTAATTATTTTCACATGTAAAAAGGATTAATTTTGTCTTAATATGGAGTATCCTGCTTTGTAATTAAAAGAACAATCTCTAAACACATTTTTCATTTATTTTTATTTTTATTTTTGTCAGGTAATAGCCATCTGTTCTTGTGTTGGACTTTGGATCCCACGGTCAGCAATGTTCACAGATATGATATCGTCTATGTGAGTATTTACATACTATCTCTTGGTTTTCCATAATAAGAATGCTTTCATGTCACTAGAATATATGACCAGAACATAGAGTGTTGCATGTTTCTGAATAGTATTTATTTATATTTATTAGTAATAAACTTTGTTATCTTGTTAAAAATACTGAAAGCAGTTTAAAATGTTGAACATACATTATTTTACATTCAAAAATGTAGAAATCTGATTTAATGCAAAATTTAAAAATTTAGAGTCAAGTAACAGAAGTTCATCAACTTTCATAGTCATAATTTAGCCACACACCCCAGCACAACACTTTCCAAGGATTCTTAGTTGACAATAATTTTTATTTTTAATATTTTTACTGGAATTTTGTAAACAGGAACAAGCACACTAACAAAATAAAACAAATAAGCTATTTACATAGGTGTCAACATAAATTCTTAATATATTAATTTATTCATATATTTATTTATTTATTTTTGTTGTATACTGAGATTGTCTGGCAAAGAATATCCCATTTTTAGCATATGCCCAGGAAGAAAAGCCCCAAACAATAAGAGTAAAAATACGTACAGTAACAGTCTAATCACTGAGTTCTAATGGAAACACTACAATAAAAAAGAGACAATTTCCACCCTATATGTTTGACTTCTGTATTTTAGAAGTGCTTTGAAAGATGCCTTAAAGAACTTATAATACATGACAGAATTCTAAATTCATTATATGATTTACATCAACATGGCTTTAATACTGAAAGATGTACTTTAACTAATTCAGTTGAATTTTATGACAGTGTTACCATAACTACTGATTTAGGTATGCCTGTCTTTAGTGGTTATATTTTTTAGATATGGCTAAGACTTTTATTATTCTTCCACATAAAACTATACATGATACTTTTTTAAGAAATAAATAAAATCTTTATCTCATTAACTGGACTATGGAGTGGATATTGGATATGATATAAGTAATATCAATTCACGGTTATCCTTGTTTTGTTTCAGCAGGGATTCCATGGGGTTCTGTGCTGGGCCCACTGCTGTTTAATATTGTATTTGCAACTTTCCCAGTAATAAAACATGGCTGGATGAACAAACATACTGATGAGTGCAAGGTGGGATTTGTTCATACTTCAGCTGATGATTATGATAACATTAATAAATACATGACAGAAATCTCTAACTGGAACAATAATACTGGAATAAAATTCAGTACGGTTAAGTAAAAAATACTGTACTTTGCCAAAAAGGGTAAGACCACCTATTCTATTACATAATACACAATTACTTGAGTTCTCTGATTATAGAGGCTTAGGAAAATCAGTTTCATCACACATGGTGTTAACCAAACATGTTAATGAAATTACAGTTAAAGCTACAAAACAATTATCTTTACTGCTAAAAGTATTTCTGTTAGGGATGACCAGCATATAGTAACACTATAAAAAACTTATATTAGGCCTTTAATTGAATATAATAGTGTTTCTGTATTTATAATAAGGACCTTTTAGATAAATTAGAAAAGGTTCAATGTAAGTTCACTAAGAGAATCAGAAAATGTAGTGGCCAATTATATGAAGAGAGATGTGACAACCTAAAATTGTTTAGCTTTTGCTATTGAACTGCTCCAAACTATGTTTTCTTAATAATGTTAATAGTATAAGAACACAAAATCATAATAGTTGTAAGTTAAAAAAAACTGTTCTGAGATCTAAATATATAACTCATTTAATTCCAGATTGTGGGACAGACTTCCCCTGGATACTAGGAAATCTGATCCTCTTCCTATTTTTAAAAGGAGGTTAGACATTTGGTTTGGTGCCAAGGTGTATTCCCCAGAACTGACTGTATCAGTATTCCTAGATGGCTTTATAGCCTAAATGATGTATAATTGTTTATGAACTTACAAAAACAGTCAACTGAATTCTAATGAAACACTACATTAAAATATAAACAACATAGAATTATTTGGAAAAATGATATTAACATAAAGCTCTTTGACAGTGGTATTCAATTTATCTAACATTAAAATAATACAACCTGATCTTACAATTGAAAGATCTAAAAAGTTAGCATCAAGTAACAGAAGTTCATCAACTTGATAGTCAAAATTTTGCCATGCACCCCAGCATAACAACTTCCAAGGATACTTTGATATGAGAAATGGGAGAAAACAGTTGGAAAGTAGGAAGAAGTGGTAGGGAGAGATGAGAAGAAAAGGTGAGAATATAAGGAAATAGGAGAAAAAATGAGAAAATTTGTAGAGAAATGGAGGTGAAATCGTACAGCTGTGTACTATACATTACTAAGATTAATTAAACAGCCAAACAGTTCTAACTGCTGCAATATAGAAGATTTATCAACAACACTATCACCAGGAATCTCAATTTCCTTTTCTGAAAATAAAATAGACTCAGATTTTTCTTTATATCCAGGTCCCTTTCTTTTATGACAATTAAGACATAATCCAATATGTCACAGAATATTTTGTAAAAATGTCAGTATAGTTTGTATAGCCCTAATGTCTTTGAAAACTAATAACACATCAGCATAAGAACATGTAAGTGGAATCTTCACCCCAGCGTATAAACCCCACTCCATTCATTTGTGAAAACTAAGTCATTTGGAAATTACCATATTTATAATTAAAGCCAAATTATAACTACTAAAGAGGCACACTTGTCTTGCGCCTCTCTTGATAGGTATGAGAGATGCAAACCAACCATTTCATGCACTTTGAGTTGCAAAACTATATATAGTGACTGTAACAGCAAAAGAGGTTTAGTACCAGTTTTGTAAGCTGAAAGAATATGCCTTATCTGAAGATGATCATGTGTCACAAATGTAATAATCTTTCTACTAGATATTAACACATTTCCAGAATTATCAGTAATAAAAGACATAAATGTTTCATTAAATATAAGGATTTACCTAAAAACAGAGAAACACATTAGAAACACATTCCTTCCTACCCTGTGCAAGGTATAACTGGCTTTAATCTATCAAAATTAGCAGCACAGTGATGTCTTTGAATGCACAGTCTTTACTATTGTCATTCAAAGATGCTGCAAAATTTCTAAACGTATTATAATACCTAAGAAGTATTTGTAAAAACACATTTGTTTCGTGTTTAATAAAGTCCTTCTATACTGTGTTCAGAGTTTTTCTTCTATTTGGATATTCTATGGCTGTGGTTCATATCTGACTTCACCTCACATTTTGTTCTTGTGGTTTGAATGCTGTAAAATTAAAAAGAAAGATATACTAGTTTTCCTTCTCTGCCTTAATATACATCTTTTCCCACAAAATATATTCCATCTTAATTTTTTTTTTTAAAAGACACCAACTGATCTTCCCACTTCTGAGAAACAAGACTTCATTATATAATGGTCTTGCCACAAATTCCCAAAAGTTGCATCAAATCTTTTGCATTCATACAAGTAGCATACCATTACCAGTAGTAATCTTATTACATACTTCCCCTACAGTAGCCTAGATCACCAAATGTTCAGAAAAAATATTACGAATTACCCGACCAGCTATCTTTTTAAGACCAAGAGATAAGTGATAAGCAGTTTCCTACCTCACTGACCTTCATCTATATGTAAGATAGCTCTTCTGCCCTTTATAGAATTCACCCAGCTGTAAGGCTTTATGCAACATTTTTTACATCAGAAGAGCATTTGCCCTGTGTTTTTGTAAATTACACTGGAAGTCCCCTATTATAATAATATCCAATTTTACTATCAAAAAGGATATGACTCTGTAAAAGAAAGTTTTCCTAATATAATATAATATAATATAATATAATATAATACAATATAATATAATATAATACAATACAATATAATATAATATAATATAATATAATATAATATAATATAATATAATATAATACAATATAATATAATATAATATAATACAATACAATACAATACAATACAATATAATATAATATAATATAATATAATACAATATAATATAATATAATATAATATAATACAATACAATACAATATAATATAATATAATATAATATAATACAATACAATATAATATAATATAATAATAATCCAACTTTCTGTTACCTCCGCAAATAAAACATTCATAAAGTCATGTCTCATACCAAGCTTGTAGGAGTTCCAATACATGATAACTTAAGATTTGGCTTGCATATTCAACAAGCAATCATCAAGCCCATCAGAAACTGAGCCCACTGAACAGAGAAAAACAAACCCTTACACATAGAGGGATGCTAGGGCTTTCCTGCTACTATCTGTTAACCACTATACTCTCAGCTATAAGCCACCCAAAACAGACATCAGAAGCAAAAGTACAACAAACTTTTAAATTTGCTAACAATAATCCTTATTGTCCCTCCAACTGTACACCATTTTGACATCTTAAATGGCAGGAGTAGCCTCATTATCTCATATTCTCTTAGCTTCTTGTCACTAGTCAAATTGTATTTCAGTCCTATAAGCTCCCTGCCCTGTGTACTGTCCTGCAAAAATACAACCCTGAACAGTCCCTCAACTTCAGTGATAAATACCCCCTGAAGGTACAAGTCAGTGAAACTCTATATGCCAATTGCAATGGTAAGTCCTGGAACTCTATTTCCTTCCCTAATAAACTCACAGAAAACAGGAAAACCTACAAACATCACCAAAAACATTTCCAGCTACACCCCAGGTTAAGCCCCTTCCTTTCCTATGGCCAATCTTTTCACACATTCGGTGGTAATTTCTCCTACACATGGTCATGTCTTCCATGATGACCCTCCATGTTATTTTTGTAAACATTTACTCATTTATTGATATGTCAACTATACATTGTCTAATCTAATGGTTATATATTCCCTTGCTGTTTTTTCATATAACTGTCGTATATGCGCTGTACAATATTGCATCCTCTCTGTTGTATCTATTTATATTATACATTATCTTTCACAATTCTTATCTGCCACTAGTTTACTTTAAATGCCCTTACTTGCTTCCAGTAAAAGTTTTATTGCGTACTGGTGTCATCTATTAGCAAATGTGAAAACTGATACCACAGCTTCATCCTCTCACACTTTGTTTGCCTTTTATCTAACCCCTTATTCCAACTACAAATACAACAGGTATGTATTTATTTTCATCATGTGCTGACAACTAACCTTCTCTACAGCTCATCAATTATGTTTCTACCTTACTGCCACATTATCCAGAATTTTTTTCTTTAGAAAGAGTTATTGTATATCAACATAAATGCATGTGATTGATTATATAACTACTTCCTACAGCTATAATTACTACACTTGTAAATTTCATCTATTTTATTATTTTTTTTCTTTAAGCCATGTATTAGGTGTTATTTATGTGCTTAATTTCATCACTGTATTAATGTACTAGCTCTATTTGCTCAATTATATTGTGAATTTTTGTAACTGTCTTTGGAGATTTTTCTCACCACGCCTCTGCTGAAAATGGTCAGTGTTGTCCCATTGGACTTTCCCTGTAAACAAATGTTAAATAAATAAATAAATAAAAACAGGTAATAGCAATAGCTTTGATGAGAATTATTAAACTAGTACACGCTTTAATGCCTAAGGACCAAATACATTTTCTTCCCCACAATGCTTCGAAGTGCAAACTCTCGGACACCATTAGCTGCTATATATCTAAAAGACAAAGAATGTCAGGAGAAACATTTTTACACCATTGCAAAGCTAACAAACATCTAAGATCACTGAGCATACCATTAACATTAACTGATACTAGTAAGATTAATGTTTGCCTTTTTAAGGATGGAAACCACCTTTTCAGCTTTCAGTCTCAACTTCCTTTTCCTTTGTTTGAGTCATATCCCAATAAAATTAATGTTGTCAATCTCCTATATACTGACAATATATTCTTCCCTCACATCTTCATCTATGGATAAAGCATCATAGTTATTTTGACTTATAACAGGATTGTCTAATGTAGAACTCCACTTTCTGCATTCACAGTTTCAGTAATCTCACTAGTAATATGTTACAGGTCTGAATTATCAACATACGCAATACACTTTTCTGTTTCAGTAGCATTCACACTTTGTGAGTCTCTTACATTGTTAATAGTTTGAGAAGTAGGACAATCCGTCACAAATGGTCCCCTGTATTACATTTATACCTCATCTGTTTACATTACTTCTACCCATGCCCAAATTTCTCACAAATGCCATAACATTTTTAAGACATATATTAAGATGGTCAAATGCCCAACAACAATACCATCATTAAGTTGTCCCATACGTTTAACAGAATCTCTATGTCTAGCAATAATAACATTGAGCAAATGTTGAACTTTTTGCTGTTCATTTTTTAAAACTTCCCAAAAAGTTTAACTCCCAGTCCATATTTGTTGTTCACCCAGGACAGGTTGTACATCAAACATGCTGTCACATTGCTTAAAAAAAAAGAGGAAAAAAGAAAATAATTCCTCTGTTTCAACCTCAGAAGTCCATAATTGTACAATTATTTTATGTTTAGTCTAGACATTCATGAACTGTATTATAAACATGTTCTAAAGGGAAACTTTTTGTTTCACTTCAAAAGAAAAACTAAAGAAATGATGAGCTATATCATAATTTTCCACAGTTGCATTATCAAAGTATTTATTCTCTAACTGAATAATAGCTCTAACATATATCAGCATTCAGCCCCAAAAGAGCTAAAACAGATTCCCTCAAAAAGTACTTGCTTAATGGCTTGTCATCTCTAGACATAGTTCTTACAAGTGGGCATTGCAATCCAGCACTCATCTAACCTGCACAATTATGTACCCCAGAAGCCATTGCTAATACATAAGTCATTGTTAGCCATGTTACAAGTGCTTGCTTTTTTTCTGTCCACCAGAAGAAGAAGATGGCTCAATGGGAAAGCATTTATCAAGTAGTTTTCTAGTGGAAAGTGTTAAAGCATGTGGTAGTTTCAGCTCTTCCAACATTTTTATTAAGACAAAAATCTACTAAAACTCTGTCAGATAGTTTTATGATGTTCATGGGATTATTTAAGTGTTATAGTCTTCAGACAGTCTGAAGCATCATTTAGCTCTAAACAAGCTTCCCCATCCTCTGTCATTATACCTTCACCTTTATGTATGCCTCCACACCAGAAATTTCATGTAAACAGGAGGGGTGATTTATTAACATTTACTTTCATTGTATATTGTATAAAAAATTAAATTATTTACGTTCTCATTTTTTGCATTCATACTTAAAATTACTTTTGAGTTCACAAAGTAACTTAACTAGACAGTTTTATTTCTTTCATTATTTTTTCTTTTATATTTACTTTCTATCCTCCACCTTTTCTTTCACAACCATCTTCTTATTTCAACTAATACATAATTTTTTTGTTATATATAACAAATTCTCACATCTTTTTTCCACAGCACCCATATTGTCACAAGCAGTATTTTATCCCATTTATAAATAATACATTTCTTTACTTTATTGTACTTCCCATATAACATCAAATTCATATTTATAATTTAAACCCTTCCCATCTATATTAATGTTTAAACTTTTCCCAAAATTCTCTATTCTTCTTGCAATCCAAAAAACAATGTTTTGTTGTTCCTTCTTCACTGCAGCCAACATATTATCCTTCTTCCATCACTTTACATTTCATATTCGCTTTCACAGATAATTTGTCTAAAAAAATTCTCCACAAAAAAATCATCTGCTTCAACAAAGTTTTCCAACCTTTTCTTCTGTCTTTTATTGTCTTTTTTCATTTTCTTTTAATTCCTTCCATGAGTACACTAAAAAAATCTAAAATCATATTACACCATTCTTTTCTTTCCTTTCCCATCAGTCTTGCTTATTTTTGACTTTTATAATTTCATGTTTTAACATATTCGTATATCATACCCAAGTGCTTTAAAAACATAAACATTATACCACTACCAAAGGAAAGCCACTCCCTCTTGCCTTAATGATTACTGACCAGTGGCTCTCACATCCATTGCCATGAAAAGCATTGAAAGGTTGATTAAAAAACACCTGACAGCAAACCTTCCAACAGCACTTGATCCACTGTAGTTTGCATACCATGCAAACTGCTCCACCACAGATGCCATCTCTGTTGCATTGCATCTCACTATGGCACACCTGGAAAATAAGGATAGTTATGTCAGAATACTGTTTATTGACTTCAGTTCAGTATTCAATACAGTGATCCCACAACAGCTAATAGAAAAACTTGTCTACCTAGGTGTTAATAACCACATGTGCAACTGAATCCTGGACTTTCTGACTGAAAGACCCCAAAGAGTATATGTGGGCAAGAATTCCTCAAAGAGCATCACTATCAACACAGCAGTACCACTAGCTGTGTGCTAAGCCCACTACTGTTTAATATTTTGACCCATGACTGTAAAGCCAGATTTAACACCAATCAGATCATTAAGTTTGTGGATGACACTACAGTTGTGGGCCTCATCAGCAAAAGAGAAGAAAAAGCTTACAGGGAAGAAGTGAGTTCTCTGACTGGTACGCCAGTATAATCTTGACCTCAAAGTCAGCAAAACCAAGGAGATCATAATAGATCTCAGGAGAGTATAACCAGCTCACTCTCCTCTCATAATAAATGGGGAGGTAGTGGAAAGAGTAAAGAACACAAAATTCATGGGGGTCTATATAGCAGAGAATACTTCTTTGTCAACTAATACCAGTCACATAGTAAAGAAGGTCAATCAAAACCTGCACTTCCAGAAGAGACTGAAGAAAGCAAGCCTACCTACCTCTATCTTCTCCACCTTCTATAGGGATACCATAGAAAGTATCCTAATATGCAACTTCACGGTAAGGTACAGAATCTGTTCAGCTGCAGAACAAAAAAGCCCCACAAAAGATAATCAGAGTCACGGAGAAAATAACAGGATCGAAACTTCCAGAGATAAAGGATCTATACATGACACATTGCTATGACAGAGCAACAAAAATAAAAAGTGATCCTACACACTCTGCTTTTGAACTGTTCACATGCCTGTCATCTGGCAGAATATACCACAGTGTATGCTGTAAAATGACCAGGTTCCAGAACACTTTTTTTCCTCAAGCAATTAGACTCTTGAACTCTAGTATTAATCTCAGGAATGTGAGATACTGACAAGTCTTATGATAACTAAACAACAGTGCAATAACAATAAGACATCACAACCAATGTATAAGTTTACAAGAAAAGTATGTGCAATACAAACTGCTAGACATTCTCATAATATAGAGAATATAAGAATTATATTGTATAATAAGTACAGGTGCAATAAGGAACTAATCAGCTGCTACAGTGGTGTATAGCATAATTGTAGTAACAAGAAATATAACTGCCTATATAACTAAGAGAATGGTAAATGTTAGGTCTGATACACATGTAATTGTATGTATGTATATGTCTTATCAATTTGAGCAATTTCGTTTAGACTTCACTTGTGGTGTCTAACTAAAAATAAAGTTTAATTTGACTTTTGACTTAGACTTGACTTTTCCTTTTCTTCCATTCTGTCCCTTTTGCTTTTCTTTTCTTTTCCCTGATTTTTCTTCCCATACATTTTATATTTTTCATATAGCATCTTACCTCTCATTTTGTTTTGTCTTTCTTTTTATCTTTCTCATTACCCAAAGTAAATGCTTAGATTCTAAATCCACAACCAAATTTTTGTAAATTTAAATCACCTTCTTCTTTTTAATTATAAATTATCACTCCTCTCACCAGGTTCAACCTTGAGCCCCAAATGAAGCTAAAAATCTCTGTTAACTCTTTTTCCATTAATAATTCTTTTTCCATTTGAGTGGGAAAATATATATCTCCTCTAAATATGTTAGTTTTTGTAATACATACATTTTGGTAATGTAACATTTCTGTGCATCTCAAACTTGCCACTCTCATTTCAAACATGCATGTCTGTACTATTGCATTAATTACTAATACAAATAAGCACATACTCTTTGGGCATCTCTGTTTTACCCTGTCTTAATACTTACCTTTCCAATCCAGTTCTTTATAACAACTTGTACCCATGAATTTTCATAACATTTCTTTAGTACATTAATATTTTCTCCTGTACCATATACCTCTAAAATCTGTCACATTGCTTTATGGCTCACTTTATAAAATTTTTAACTATGTAGCATGTTATCTGTCTTATTTATTTTCTTTCAGTATCATCTATACTACTTATTTCACTATAATTGGCATTTCTTTTACCTTTGTTCCTTTTATATCCTGAACTCATTCTCCTACTACACCATCCAGTGCTTTATCATTTTTTGTAGTATTTTCAATAACTATTTTATAGTCATTTTTTCTTAGTTTTATGGGCCTCCAGTGTTATATATATATTTTTTTCCGTTCTTTTCCCATATAAATATTATCACTCCAACATGTCTTCTTCCATTATCATCTTTATTCATTTCCTTATAATAGTCATAACTTATACCATCTAATCTTGGCACTGATTAATTCTTACTTTCTTTTATCACCTTCTATATTTCCTTCATTTTTATATAATTTTCAAAAAAATCCTTACTTTTTCAGCTATTTTTCACTTTCCATTCTTCTTGCCCATCCGTTTCCTCTTTTTCATGCATTTTAGCTACAAAATTTTCTACCACTTCCATATATTCATTTTTGTATGTTAGATTTCTTCTTTTTAGATTTATTTCAGTAAAACATAGAAAACAAATAATATTTAAAATATGTACAATAATCAGACAAGTATGAATTGCACTTTAAATATTTGTCAATAACACAGTTGAAAAATTAATTGTATTTATCGAGCAAGAGTTAAGACATTCATCCAGTAACATACATATTCATTTCTGCCATTAGATCTTAATGTAATCACTAGTATTGCTTTTTGGCATACAACAGTAGCTAAATCTGTAAAGTCCAAATAAGTAGGTATATGTATACTTTTCAATTTTTGTAATATTTTTCTTGCAATTGCAAACTAGGTCTATGATATAGGATATTGATTTTTACTAATATAACTCAGAATTGGAGCATTAGTTTTTAATAAAAAATAAGATATTTCACTATTATCAGACCATAAAGCTTTCAAGAAGTTCTTAACATTTTTTTAATACTATTTTCTCACAATTAAAAAAATATGATCTGCTATCACAGTTTTTTGCATCTCCAACACATATTTGTATTAGCTTTATTAAATGAAGATAACTTATGAGGAGTAATAAAGATTCAATGTAAATACATCTAAGTAAAGAGTCTCCAAGAAAAATAATGAACATAGAATTAAATTTCTACTGTTATCACTATCAACATCAGTAAGACTGTATTGTGGAATATAATTCAAATGTTTGCTAGTAAATTTAATATCTATATTTAAAATTAACCTATTCACCTTTGAGAGTCTAAGCTTATCTCTTCCTTTCCATTAATAATCAAATGGAAGTAATCTAAAATCTTTGGACAATCATTTCTAATCATAACAAGAATTACATTTTTATATCTAAATATATTAAAAAGTTAAATATTATTGATGATTTATATGCATTTTATTTTTTATAATTTTATCTGTTGCTTAATTTTAAAACCCTCTAAATGATTAGAAACATTAAATGAGATATTTTATTCTCAGGAAGATTTTCTGAATAAGCTATTGAAAAGAAAGAAAAAAATCAAGTTTCTTAAGAAAATATTACTTTTTATAACTTTACTAAAACACTTCATAATCAAATTAAAGTGATTTGAATTTGTTAAAGTCTTCAAAGGGTAAGAAAAATATTTTTACTTCCCATAACATTTTATTATTTAAAATATTTAAGGAAAAGGGATTGATCTTTAAGTTAGAGAAATAGCAGATGTATTCATGAATTAATTACCATTGCCATTATAAGAATTATAAATCAAAAGTAAAAATGCCAATATATTTGAAAATCAAATATAATTATTAATAATGGGAAAAGCAAAATCCACAATCTACTGTGATTTATAAAAGCCACTCATAGTTTTAAAGGATACCATAGAATGTATTTTTATTATGTTATTATCAAGAGGTTAAGAAATACATTGAATAATAATAAATATTTTTGGTAATAAAATCATTTAATCAACATTAATATTCTACAAATGAGAATAATGAGCTGGTCCATTTATTAATTAAAACATTTATCTCTTCCTTTATAATAATAAATTTTTTATTTGTGATTAAATCTAATATTTTTAAAAAGGTAAATCTGTAATTATTTAATATGATGTATAATGAATGAATGATAAATTATAATTATTTTCCTTTGTATCAATTAAAATCTGATTAAATAGGAGAATATCAGTTTTTGTTTAATTAAATCTCATTTTGATATAGCTTCAAATACAGATATAGATTTCTGTAACTGAATTGTTTATATCACCTATTATTAGTACAATATCAGCAAAAAGCTGTATTTTAGATTCATAAAACTTACTAATCTTAAATCCTTCAATATTTGTATTATTTCAAATATATACTGCAAAAGGTCTCTATTGCAAGATTAAAAATACGCATGCCAAAGGACAAATTTGTTTTTTTTTTCCATTTTAATTTGAAAATCAGATTACATAAATGTAATTTTATGAAAGTTTTACAGCTAAAATAAAGATTTTGTAAGATTACAATGAATTGCATAAGAAACCCATATATTTTAATGACTGAAATAAATAAAAGCAATTAACAGATTCAAAAGCTTTTCAAAAATCAAGACATACACTTACCATTTGCCAAATCAATAATAGGTATTCATCTTTTAAACTTATCATGAATTTTCTATTTCAAATAAATCTTGTCTGATCTTTATGTATTAAGTCTATTATATGTTGAACTTATTTGTTAGGATTGACATAAACAGTTTATAATCAATATTTACAGGTCTGTAACAAGTACATTTTATGGGATATTTACCTTGGTAATTAAACAATATTTGCATGAGGGAAGAATTACTTCACCTTTTTGTACTGCTAAACATTTTTAAAAAGAGTTAATAATGTGTCTGGAAGAAATGTACAAATGTCTGGTATTAGTCCATCTTGACATTGAGCTTTATTGTTCTTAGGATTTTTAATTTGCTCTTTAATTTCACTAAAGGATATCTCTTTCATCTGATTATTAATTTGGATGTGTAATTTGCTCTTTAATTTCATTAAAGGATATATCTTTCATCTAATTATTAATTTCTATTTCTGAAATGTTATTTTTAATGTTTTATTGAGAAAATTTCCTAGCACTTCTGGATTAACATTTGTGATTTGTAGTAATTAACTTTGATCTACTGGATCACTTATGTAGACTCTTTAAAGTAATAGCAAAATAATTAAATTTTATTTTCACTGGGGCTAATTCAGTTTTACGGGGTAATAATAACTGGCAACCTTTTGAGCTTTTAGAACATTTAATACTCTAATTATTACCATTTTGAACATTTACCTATTCCACATATATTTTTTTGTAATGTTTCAAATCCCTCATCCCAGTTCCTAAATTTATATTTACACCAACATTTTATTTATTTATTTTGATAAATCTGCATTTTAAAATAACTCAAAGAACAATATGATTAACTTCTTTCTCATTTACTTCCATATTTATATTTATATTTCATATTTAGCCAGTCAGCAAAAATGGTGGCTGGATTTTATATATTTTGTTAGTTAATTATGAAATACTCCAGAGTTGAAAAAACACTAGTAAAACAGGGTAAATATGATAATAGTTGAATAAAATATTGTAATAAAAAATTTAGTTACCATATTTACTAAATATAATTTACTTTATTTCTATATAATATTTTAGTATAAGTTCATACAAAAATTGAAAACAAAGCTTTACTTGACAACTGTACCATATAGAAAAATTTCCAAATTTCTATATATCAGAAAAGTACATTACATTGTTTTAATGTAAATGATATTTTCAAAATGATTAAACAATATAACAGATTATCCCAATGTAACCAAATTAGTCATTTAACAACAAATACAATGTTCTGTTATAGTTTTAAAGCTATCCTGCTTTTACAAAGTAAATCTATATTTTGTCATTATTAGCATAATTAAAATTTTATAACATAATGTGGTATATCTAAACATTCTGAAAATATTGTGGTTTCATCACTATAATTTAAACTCATTCACTGTAGTTGAGATGTTTTGGGTATATATTCATGACTCCCATTGTGTGTGATCTCTTTTCTCTTTTTTAATAAATAGACTTATCATCTTACAATTCAAACAAATGTTCCTATCTCTAGAACCATAAATACAACTAGTTGACTCTAAATGACAAATATTTAGCATAAATCTGTCCTTATAATGGTAACACTTATTTTCTCTTAAACTAGGATTTATAAGCTGCAATAGATGCTGGATATTAATTTTATAATGCGACATAGACAGCTTATGATGTCATGGCAACCATTCAATTATCACAAACTATTAGCATGAATTTCTTCATACAGATGTGAAATTTCATAAGAGATTAAGCAGTTGTGTTTATGTTATTTGACTGTTAAGATGTTTATAAAAACTTGGAAAAATACTATATTACAAACAAATAAACAAAAATATTCAAACACTCCTTTACTGCTTTAAACAGATATCACATATCAATATAGTTGTGATTACCATCATATAAACAGTAAGATAAGATCTGACACCTTGCATGTGACATGGTTTTGAAACCATCAATACAAATATTGACAAAAAATGTTTAATGCCTGAAGACTTCAGTAAAGGCAACTACAAAAATGTTTGGAGAGTAAATTAAATTGTTAAATCTTGTGTAAAATACTCACTAGTATATGAATAAATGGTTTGTAGGATTACAATGAGTTAATGAATGAATAAAATTTAAATGAAACTATGATTCAAACTATCTGCAAGTAATGTAATATTTCAATATTCTAGAAAATAGCTGTTTGAAGTACTACTAGACATATCTATTTTTGTTTCTAGGATTTCTTTATACTGTGTTCACATAGCAAGAGATCTTATTGCTGGATATTCAAGTTGTAATGCCAAACTAGTAATTATTGTTAGTTATATTATTTAATTGTTCATATTTTGATAAATTTATGGCACATATTATATAAACATTTATTCTGATAATTTTAAGTAACTAATGTAGTCAAGCAAATGTTATTAGAGAGATACAAAAATGATATATTTATCATGAAAAAAATGAAAAGAACTATCCTTTGACCATTTTACTAAACATACTACAAACATAAATGTTACTGAAATCCCTGCAAAAAACAAAGAATGATATTGGGATATCAGATATGAATGAAATTAATATAACTATCACAAAAATATAATAATAATAATAATAATAATAATAATAATAATAATAAATATAGCTAATATAAATGTAATACCTTTTTCTGGAGGCAGCTTACTAACCTATCTATATAGTTGTCATCTGAAAAACAATAGAATTGCATTTAAACTATATATGTGTAACACATGCATATTTAAACAAAAATCAACCATGTTTTAAGAAGAGTAATCAACAAAAACACATACTATATTAATGTGACTATAAAGAAGCATATTCAGCTAAGAATATATTAATCATAAAACATAGTATAATACAGAATCACAGTTATAGAACTTGGTACAAATAATAAAAGGCTTCTTCATCTACAGTTTCCCGAGATAATAAAATAAACTATAAAAATGTGGCTACATGTTCTCATTAAAGACAGAATTGGTCACATTCTGTCTATACAAAAAATGAGAGATTGTAAAAGAAGTCAAATTAAATAAATATACATAAACAAATGAGCCTATCACAGGATAATTGCAACAACATTCCCTATCTAGACAATCAAAGCTGTCAACCCAAAATCTGATTTACCTTAAACCCAAACCACAATGCAAAAAACTTATAATCTAGAAAATCATGTGCTATTTCTAAAAAAAAGATGACCAAAACTGAAATTACTGCAGAACTGCCCACCAAACACACCAGCTTCACAAATTGTGCAAGATAGCCCGCCACCACTGTTACATCATGCTCACATGCAACTCAACACTCCACCATTTAAATAAAAAAAGAAGACAAGCAAATGTGAAATTCATGGATGAACTGTCAAAGTACATGGTCAAAGGAAGAGGAAGGCAAATCTTCACACACACATCCCCACACCACACAATCACAGTGCATGAATTCAAAACAAAGGGAAGGAAGTAAACCCAGGAAGCTAAACCCAAAACTCTACAATTATTCAGTCAAGGATTCTCACGCTGAGAACATCAGCATGTTAGAACATGTGCATGCGAACAGCATGAAGAAAAAAAAAGACCAAGACAACATATTGACACATTTAAAATATCCAAGCTATTTCATCTACAAAAATCTATGTAAATCATACAGACCTGCCATAGTTATCACAATCTAAAGAAAAAGAGACAACACATTAAACATAATGAGCAAAGAACCTTCCATAAGGTAGTCTTCACAATGTACAAGCATTAGAATACTTAACGAAATACATGTGCCCACATAACACTGATTAATCTGCCATATCATCACATTGTACTTCAAAAAGTAGAAGCTGTAAATGTGACTAATCAGTCAGACAAGCACTTCCCTAAAGAAATACATCTGTCTCCAAACATCCTATATACAATATCACAACAGCATAAATATCCAAAGAAGTCAGGCCAAGAAATACCTTTAACATAGATGCAGCAGGAGGAAAATCTGCAATAACTGAAACTCCAGCAAAGGTATTAAGAATAATGACTAATGATAATATATTAAACAAGCTTAAGATAACAGTACATTGTAAATATTAAAAATGTTAGATTAATTAATACATGAAAAAATGAAAATTTATTAAATGAAGTAATATTTACATACACAGGAGCAAAGTGCACCACCATATTTATTTACTAGACATTAAATCTCATATGCCTCATTAACTCCAGCTTGAAGTAATATGAAAGCATGTATTATCAGGTACTAAGAAACTGCATTATTTAAATTATAGTATGAGCTACACTATCAATAACTATGATTATTTAAATATATAATTCAATTTAAAGTAAAAACTGAGATAACCATAAGTTTAAACCCATCTGAATAGAAGACTGTAAGAAATAATATAAAATCATAACTTTTGTTAATAAGCACCAACCTTAACAGGTTTCTGAAAGGCTATATATCAAATAACCATGTCTTATAAACTCATTTGTACTTTAGTTTTTTTTATTTATCTAGTTATTTGCCATGTTGATTTCCCTGTCTGTTTTTTAAAGCTTATTAAAGTCCAATCCATAGGATCAGAGGATGGTGAAATTAATTTATTTGTTTGTATAAATGAAATAGCTTCCTCAAGGGAATTAAAAAGTTTGCCATCTTGAAGAAAGATTTTCATTCTAGCTAGAAAGAGAATATGAACTTTTATGTTGTTCTTCTTTAATTCTCTAATAATAGGAAGGCTCTGCTTTCTTTTTCCCATGACTCTAAATGACCCTACTGGAGAAGTCATTTTCAAATCTAATAGTAACTCTTTAATATTAAGCTTTATTAATATTAGAAATTATCCGCGGTGGTGGTGCTGCGGTAGCGCTGTCACCTCACAGTAAGACGCTGTCCAGGTCGACTCTCAGCTAGAGTGTCTTCTGTGTGGAGACATGTGTGAATGGGCGTACCTTCGTTGAAGGTTGTGCATTAGGGCTGGCAACTCAGCATGTAAAAATCAACTGCCAATCATTAGCAGACCGGAGTTCCGCTGTGGCGACCCCTAACTGGGAAAAGCCAAAAGGCACAACAACAACATTAATATTAGAAATTAATCTGACAATTACTGAGCAAGGAGGTGATCCTTTTTTCTTAGAAGGCTCGGATAGAGATTTATGTGCCCTCGCTATACCATGAGAGAAACCTACTGCCAAATTCAATAATTTAGGAATCCAGGATGAGAGGAAACTGATGATATTATCATTTTCCATAGCTACTGGGACTCCATAAATCCTTAAGTTGTTCCTTCTCTTTCTCTTCTCAAAATCATCTATGTTATCAAGTAACCAGGATTTTTTGCTTCAAAAAATCAGTTTGTATTTCTTCTTCTTTCAATCTGCCATTAATATAATTTTGAGCTTCTTCCATATCAGGAATTTTCAAACTCTGTTGTGTCATTATTTGTTTTAGGAAACTTATCTGTTTATTACAGTTTTCCTTTATATCATCCATTTTTTTTTTCAAATTTAACTGGTTTGTCTAACCTCAAGGAGATTTCTTGAGTACCTGTTGCTAGTAACTGTAACTCATTTTTCATATTAATATCTGATATTTGAGATTTGCAGTGACTCATTCTAAATAAAATATTATATTTTGTTGAAAAGTCAGGTGTGTGTTAATCCAATAACTTACTTGATGTTGATTACTAAAATACTAAGCAGGAGTATAAACTTCCTGGTAAAGACAACATGTTTCATCTGATAACATCTCAGAGGTTTTTGAAATCTGAAGAGCTTCTCACTAGAGCTGCTAACAGACCACCATCCTGTGCATAATCCCTTGTATTTTATATTTCCTTTGCCATCTAAGTTAGCATCCATCTTTCTTCTTTCATTTTTACTTATTTTACTAAATAAGTGGTGACTTCCTTTCCTTTCAGAAAAGAAAAATCTTTGCCTATGCACCATCATTTTTACTTTTTTTTCTCTATTATTTTCATACATCTGGCTTTCTGTTTCTTTTATTTTGTCACTTCTTTTTTAAATTTCTTTCTCAGAATTCTGCAAAATGTATTTAGATTTCATCTCATTTCTTTTTTATTCTCCTTTCTACTTCTAAATATATTTTATACTTCTGTTTATACACTACCCACCACTGTGTCCAGATTTAAGAAATGGTCACATTGTCATATGATCTTTACAAAATATTTCTTTCTCTCTTATCATTTCTTCCTTTCTTGTTAAACTGTGCTGTTAACCTCTTTATCCATTTCCCTTCTTTATAATTTTGCTACCTTCCTCCATTCTAGCTCATACCACTCAATGATCTGAAAACTCTGCCACCTGTACTTGTGTTATTTCTTTCATATCTCTAGAATAAGCTATATAATCAATTTCTGTCTAAAAAAAATTATCTTTTTTATATTTCCATTCTCTATTCTTTTCTACATTTAAATCTCCACATTTTATCAATTCCATTAACATCTTAATATACTGTGTTATTTTCCCTTTTCTTTCCTCAGGTTAGTTACAATCTTTAAACCATTAATATCGACATAATTACTAATATTTTTTTTATTTCTGCAAATTATTTTCTCTCTATAATATTAGTATATGCATAAATCACTAATAATCTTATAGATTTTTCTGTCATTATCATATTACATGTCGCTACCTTTCCAGGTTATACTATTGTTACAATTAAAATTAGTGTTTCTTCATTTTTATAAGAATTTCTATTCCAGAATATAATGCCTGTATTTTCTTTTTCATTTTTTTCTTCTTTGTTGCATTTGGTATCTTCTTCTTCTTCTTTCGGCTTTTCCTTGTTAGGGGTCACCACAGTGGATCACTGTCCGCTCATGATTGGCAGTGGAGTTTTACAGTGTCGAGTTGCCAGCCCGGCACCCAACCTTCCACAGAAGGCACACGCACTCATGCCTATGGCCAATTTAGTGGGTCCAATCCACCTACAGCATGTCTTTGGGATGTGGGAGGAAACCGGAGCACCCGGTGGAAATCCACGCAACCACAGAGAGGACATGCAGACTCTGCACAGAAGGCACCCCAACCGAGGATTGAACCGGAGAACCTCTTGCTGTGAGGCGGCAACGCTAACCGCTGCACCACTGCAAGCAAAAAAAAACTATTTGTATTTTTTACACCATTTTATCACCACAAATCCTTGTATATAATTTCTAATGCTATTCATATTTAATGCTAAAATTCCTTCATCTTCCTTTTCATTTTTTGTAAGTGTTTTACTTCCTGATCTTATTTTTCTTTTCCTTCTCCTAAGTTTCCCACCAATTGATTTTTTAGTTTCTTGTTCTTCTCCAGCCTCCAGTTTATTTATTCATTAATTTATTGTGACATGTCTTGACTAGGTATGTCCAACTGAGCATGTGCCCTTTTTTAGCAGAGGCTCAGGGAGAAAATCTCCACAGAGAACAATTGTTAAATTGGTAGCAACATAAAGTACAAAACATGACAGACACTGAGTTCAGAAGTAACTAAAGACAAATCAATATGCATGAAATTTACATAAAGAGGTATTGGAGAAATGCAGTAGTAACTACAAATACATACAAAACTCTATATACAGTACACAATAAAACATTTTTCCATCTTCTTCCTGTTCACTTTCTAAAATTGCAAATCTATTCTCTTCCCGTATATTTTATTTCTTCTCTAACTGCCACTTTATTGTTTAACCTATCTTCAGTATTCCCTTCCCATACCACCTTCTCTTTCAACATCTTCTGTAGTAATACTTTCAAATGTTGTCTTTCAGCTGAACTTTCCTCTTCATCTAATATTTCCTTTTCTAATATGGGACAGTCAATCTGGAAGTGTTCAAATTCTACAAAAAAGCTTACAATTTTTTTTCTGCATGTCCTCTCTCCAGACATTGGCCACACCTTCATTTGTTACAGTCTTGTACTAAATGATTTTCATCTCCACAGAGATTACATGCTTTGGGTTGGCCCCTGTACCTAACAAATCCTATCTTACCACTCACAGTTATTGTATTTGAAATATGTTGATTTCTTCCATCTTTATTCATTGTTACTGATGCTTCATGACCCCCATATATTTCTTTCATCTAATATATTTTTTAATTTCATGTATTTTACTACATAGTGAAAAAAAGTTTTAACTCATACTCTTCCATATCTGAAGTCCTAAATTGCACATTATTTTCTTTTTTTATTTGTAGTATAAAGCTCTGAAATAAATAGTCTTTCAAGTGTGCTACTGCATTTCTTTTTTCAATCTCAGCCATACTTTTTTTGCAACAGGATAAAGCTAAATCCTAGTGGCAAAATAATGCTATCCCTAATATCATATTTGTTCACACTGCCATCACTTTTACTTTGTTGACCCCTAACGAGAGCAGCCAAAAGAAGAAGAAGATTCTCACCACTGGTCAAATTCTCTGTGGCTGCTGAGAAACTGCAAATGACCCCCCCCCCCATTCCTTCTTCCTCGCCTTGCTTAATCTGCATAACTTATTTCTTCTAGCAAAAAATAAAATGTTGCAGGGGTAAACCCTAGAAGCTGGATACTCCACCAGCCAAGAATGCCTCCATTGTTTTCCCTTCACCAACTACTGTTTGTTTCCAATCTTTCAGTTTCTTCCTCCTGTTATACTCTAGCCACCAAGCCACTCCATCTCACTTCTTCTCCTTCCTTTGGTTGTGCTTGGTTCATCAAATTTATCAGCACTTGTGTTTCCAGCCCTCCATTTTCCCACTCTGTAAGAGTGTTTCATGTCTATCTCCTTTCTTCAGTAAATTTTGTCCTGCTCCTCTCTACAGCTCTGCTGCATTCTTCTCCATCATGGGATTCCTGGAATTACAGTAGCAGCCCTCCAGCATCCCCTAGCAGCACTAGAGAGTGTTTCACTTCCTCTCCTCCAAAGAGCAGGAAAAGTTCCCTGGTGCCTTGGCCGAATTTCCTCTTGTCTCTCTGCTGAAAAGAGTTTTTTGGCCTAGTGAGACTAACCTGGTCCACAAATGGTAGACAGATGAGTCAGTATGCATGTAAATAAATAAACAGATAGGTAATATTTCTATATTAATAAGATCGATTTATTCAGTACTAATATTCTGTGATTATTTCATTTATTTTCATCTTAACAGTAAACCTTTTCTTTCTGACGCACAGCATTGGCAGTATTTGTACATTCTGTAAATAAAGGAATAATCACATTTTCTAATTCTTTGCAGTGATTTTTCTGACTATTGTTAATAAGCTCCAAAAAGTGGGAACTAAGGAACTGATTTTTTTTAATAGGACAACTAAAAGTAGCCATGAAATCTACAGAGGCTTACTATAGATCCCCAGTGTATCTGACACTGAATTATGTTGGTACAAATAGTAGCATACCTTATAACTGCTAAATTTGTGCTCCTGGTACAAACAGTGAGAGCTACAGAGCCAAATAACGTTTTACCTTCTTACTCCATCAATGTAAAAGAATAAGCAATGTCAGGACTGCACCTGTCCCAAAGGAAAATAACAGTATATTTTTTCTGTATTTGAAAATTATTTTAATACTAGACAATAATTAGACTATTGAACATAATTAGGCAAGGTAAAATTATACAACCTGTCTCATGAGTCTGATCAAGTTTCATCAGACTGTAGAAATGCATATGTGAGTAAAGAAACTAGTGCACATTTTTCTTTATGAGATTTATCCTTGTGAGACAACACTCTGAATGATATAGGACATGTCATCTCAGCAACACATTCTTATCACATTGGTGTGATCAACTAATATGAATAGCTTCCACATGAGCTGGATCTAGGTCATCCAGTGAATAAAGTAAGAAAAGGTCATATCAGTGATTACCCGTTAGTCAACGTCTGGTCAAAGCTGACTGAATAAAAAGGCCTAATTTGTTATTTTGACATATTCATTTTTTTTTCAAGGTTTGGTGGCCTCAAAATTAGATATAACAAATAGGGAGGATGTATGCGGCATACTCCCCTACAAAAGAGCATAAAGGGTTTTGTGTAATGCTTCCCCACAACTGACTGATGTTTCTTTATGCAATGTTTAATTTTGTGATCCTGATTCATTGATGTTACATTCCCTCAGTTGTGTCTGCCATCCAAAAGGTTAGCCTGAGAAACTGTACTCATTGCATGTAGCACTTTAACCCATTAAGAGAGTTCTCCTTTCCCTGTGGCTGTGTGACCACAGAGATAATACATTATACTATTACTAAATGGGAGTGTGGTAAAGCCCACATATGATGGGAGGTGCAGAGAGGCTTATTCCCATGGGAAAACATAGTGCTACTGTTGTGTGGTGTGATGCTTCTGATAGTTGCATTGTCAATTGTCTTAAAACAAATCCCTGAAGCAGTCTATTTTTCCACTGATCAGGAATTTATGCTCCAGTTCACAGGAAAAGGTCGCTGATCACATAAAGAAACTGACAAGAATTTAGTCAAAGTATTGCTTGTCCAAAAGTTTTTTGCAGTAACCAGTAATTACTGAGAAGATCAACATTAATTATATTTCATGAATATATAGCAAATTACTTGATTCAGTTTCACTAAGAACATCAATACAGAAATAAAGGACAGATCAGGAAGTTAAGTTTATAAGTTGGTGGAGATGTGATGAGTGAGAGGGAGATGACAGAGGTGGTGAAGAAGCATCACTAGAAAGGTTAATTAAAAAAACAGACTGCCTTAGGGGGTCTGTTTTAGGCTGTCTGTCATTTATTATATTTATGTCAGATGTCACATTTCATGTCAAGAACAACATGTCCTTTTTGTTGATAAATCAAAAGTGGTAGGGTGGTAAATGGGAGGGAGAATTTAGCAAAGGACCTCAAACTATCAAACTAAAGAGAGGTACAGTAGTTGGGATTTATTTCCAAGAAGAGCAAAGTAATGCAGCCTACTAGAAAGAGGAATGATGTTTTCAATCGTGTAATGCTGAACAAAGTGAATTAAAAAACTGCGAAATGAGAAAACACTGCAGAAAAGGCTAACGGCAGGCTTGGACACTCAGCAAGTTAACAAACCCTGTGTAAGATGCTCAGGAGAAGATCGCTGAAGCACGTTGTATAATAATGAGAGCATTATTTTAACAAAGCTATAATGCAGTGGAAAACCCACAAAGAGACGCTGCAAGATGATGAGAGGAAAGAATGAATGTAACTATGAGAAGCAATTAGTTAATGTGCTTTATATATATACAGCACTGATGAAAGAATATATGTGGAAAAGTGCTACAGCCTCCAGAGTCCTAGGTATACGACAAACAGCATGGGAATGAAAGAAGAATAAAAATGGGAAGGGGAGCATGGATGGGCTATGGAGAAGGTAGGTTCAAAACTGAAATGGAAGAGGATCACTTAAAATGCTGTGATGCTTCTTCAGACATTCATTTATTTATTTATTTATTTATTTATTTATTTATTTATTTTTAGGCTACAAGCAAAAATGAGCAAAGATCTTATTGTATTCAGTGAATGCAGCTAACCTTGAATTTCTGTTTGTAAAGGCCATAGGATTGTCCAGCAACAGAAAGCAGTTAATTTCATATAAATAATTTAACACTCTTCTGACAGCACAAAACAAGCAAAAGGTGCATCCATACACCAGATACAGATAAATGTATGGACTATACAGGTCAATTACAGCTAATATAGTGGCATAATCCAATATCTCAACAAACAAGCTTTACTGTATCACTAAGAATAAAAATTAATGATGGAAAGAAATTAAAACTTTAATTTAAAATGGACATAGCCAAATCTAGCTTCCTTGTAATTAATTTGCATCACATCTCATGACATACAACGAGGAAAGGACAGGGTTACACCTTTTAAAGGCTAAATGGTTTAAGTGTTTTACTAACCACTATAAGATGTATTACAAAAAAGATAAAAAAGACACCATTCAAAAAGCAGGATGAAATATCTACCCATATCTTTACATTCTACAGTATCCTTAAGAGGGATAGACATGAAAAAAAGATTTGATGGTTGGGAAAAGCATTCCAGCAAAAAGCCTTTAATTAATTATTGCCCTGCTGGTATATAAAGACACCTTCTTCAACTCCTGCCCTACATGAACTATTGTGGTCGCATCACTGCTAGTTGATTTACCAATTATCTTTAAGTCTATTACCTCCATCCCTCCCCAGGTAAACCTAGCTTAATTTACTTTTCCTTTAGAAAAAATGCCCTGCACAATATGTATAACAAAAGGACTATCACTGTCGTGGGTGATTTTAATTGTGAAGCTATTTGATGACATGCATGCTAGGACAGAAAAACGTCTTTCAGAATGTGACACTACTGCTTAACCACCCAGATCCAATAATTTCAATAAATAACTGTGTCTTGGGTCTGGTTACTCCCAACAAATGGGACTGGCATTTTGTAATCCATTTCCATCCCTCAGTGCACATTCCCAGATCACTTACTCCTGGTTATCCAAAAGGCACAGACCTCTTGACATAATTGTACAGGTCAGGGGATTCAATAAAATGGTTGAAACTAACCTTCATTTTGAAATAAACTATAACTTATGAGACCTATGGTATCAGAATATGGATGCTGACTATTCCAAATAGAATGGCACTCTTATTTTAAAATGATTCAAAGGAGGTGTCATCTCTGTTGACCTGGTGGTGGCATAAATTACTGCAGTTTGCTAAATTTAGTTTAGAAGTGCAGATCCACAGTCAGAAGCAAAAATAAAATGGAAGTGACTATTGCACACATACTGGGACTATCAAACAGTGATATAAATAAAAAGGACAATAATAAGGCATATTCAGCAGGGCAAACTCCATGTTAGTGGGTGAGCTGCATTACAGTACACAGAAGCATACATACATTTATAGAGCCATCACAAAATAAACCAACTGATCTTTTAACAGTGAGTTTCACAGTAAGCAGAAAAATAACTTATGGGCCAAATGGAAAGTAGCCACGTTATTTGTTTTATGAAAAATTCAAGAGCATTCACTTCCTGGATTTCTTTGGAGACTCATCCATATCCAATGGCTATCACATGCTCAAATTCTGGACCTGTCAAGAAACACCAGTGCATTTCAATGAAGACAATCAACCAGTGAAGTTATAACAAGCCTTCTCTTGCTGCTCAAATGCAAACAGGTGTTTGGAGATACGTCCTCCTCTGAGGAAAATCCAGTCAGCACATATGCAGCAGACTGAATTTTCAAACCACTTCTTTCACACTGAAATAATCAGATATACCGGATATGTAGAGAAAAGGATGAGCTGGCTATGAGGAATTTGGGGCAGTAGTTTATTACATTCCATTACCCCATTCTTTTTTCAGTTCTGACTCAACTTTACCTAGAAATTCATTGACTTTTGCACTTAAACAACTGTATCATGCAGTGTGATGCTTTGGGACCGATGGCATATTCTCATTTTCTAAAAGGCTACATTAAATGATTGTATCTATATAGTTATACAATGAATGGTCAACATGTCACTTGGTCAGCATACAAACATGCACCACAACAAATTGAACATTCATTATATCATACAAGCAACACAACAAACTCAATACATTGAAAAAGTGAACAATCCAAGATTTGTTTGCATTGATGTAATCTTTAAGGTTTCACCCCAAAGAACTAATATAAGTCAACTAATTATTAACAACCCTAATTTACAGGTGCAACTTCACCCAATAGAAAAAACATGTAGACACAAAATATTTAATCTAAGAGTCAATGACAAACCGGTATGTTTAGCTGAGCTGAAATCCCACTTAGCTTTAGGGAAACAATCTTCTTCCTCTCTCTCATATAAAGATAAAAATTTGTACACACAAGTTGCTCCAATGGAATAGACAGATAAAGTTCTGACTACGGCCCAGGCAACCTGGCCTCAATTAGCTGCTCGGGTGACTGACAGAGCAGCAGGCAGGAATGGGCATGCCTGTCCTGGGAAAGAGGGAGGGCGCTCATTGAGGATGAAACCACGCCCAGCACCAGGAATACCATTGTAATCTGAGGGGTAGGGTGATGGCTAGTAGACCCAGTGTGGACATGGGGCACTGCGGGCTGGACCATGAGGATGAGATCTGAGGGGAAAAATATGCAGAACAATAAATCATTGGAGTGACTGAAGTGAAATCTCACTTAGATTTCTGGAAACTATTTTTCTTCTATCTCAGTCTTACAAGGCAACTAATACTATCTAGTATGTCAAAAAGTAAATGGTCAAACCACCTACTTAAATGGATTGCAGAAAGAGAAAAAAATATTTATTGGTTTGAAGTCTTGGATTCTCTATACTGTAAAAAAAGTGGAGAATTTTAGCTTTTCATCTACAACTGGTTAAGTGATAAAACTTAAAACAGGTTCAGCGCAAACTTCTCCCCCCCCTCCCCACCAAAAGGACAAATATCTATCCCAGCAGAGTGCTGCCCTCCTGACATCTCAGATGCTCAGGTAAGAGCCGCCCTCCAAAGCAAAAAACACAGCATCAATGGGACCAGACGGTGTCCCGGGCTGCGTCCTACATGAACTCCAAGAAGAGCTAAACCCAAACATAAAACTACTGTTCAATCTCATCCTTACTACAGGATATGTGCCCAAAGAGTGGCGTACAGCAACAGTGGTCCCTCTCCATAAAGGTGGTGCCTCAACGGATCCTGGAAACTATCGCCCCATAAGCCTGACTAGCTTGGTCTGCAAAGCTATGGAAAGGATCATCATGGACCTCATAAATAAAGATATTGGGGACCTACAGACACTGGATCCTACCCAGTTTGGCTTTGTTAAGGGCAGATCCTGCCTCTTAAACCTGGTTGATTTCTTTGAAACAGTCACCAAGGCCATTGACGAGGGGAAGGTGGTCCACACAGCCTACCTGGACCTCACAAAAGCCTTCGATACAATACCCCACTCAGGCATTATAGATAAGCTCACCAGCTTAAATATAAACCCCTATGTCACTAGATGGATTGCAAACTGGCTCAAGGACAGAACCCACATGGTTAGAATTGCTGGAGCCATGTCAGACTCCAAACCAGTTACAAGTGGTGTCCCACAAGGCTCAGTCCTGGGACCTCTCTTGTTCGGTATATATTTCTCGGAGGTAAAGGCCAACATGGAAGGACTGTGGCTGACCAAGTTCGCAGATGACTGCAAACTGGGTGCCATAATCGACTGTCCAGCCGACACAAGCATCCTCCAAAAGGGCCTCATAGAAACAGACAACTGGTGCCAGAGCCATGGCCTCAAGCTAAATGCCAAAAAGTGTATAGTCATCCCCTTTGGCAAAAACAAAGTGCCCACAAATTACCACATAGGTGGTAATCCATTAAGTACAGAAGAAGTAATTAGGGACCTGGGTACCCAAGTTGATAGCAATCTCTCATTTGACAACCACGTGGCCAAAGTGGTTAGAAAAACATTTTATATAGCCCACCTAATCATGAAGGTTTTCACATCTAGATCAGGGGAGGTCATCGTGCCTCTTTACTCATACCTCATCAGGCCCATAATTGAGTACAATGCCCCTTTTGGGATGTACCTTACCAGACACCTGCAGCAACTGGAAAGACCCCAAAAGTACCTCACCAAGAGGATCAAAGGGTTCAAACAGATGCCATATGCTGCCCGGTTAAAGAAACTCCAGCTCTACTCAGTGGCATACCGCCTGTTCAGAGGTGATCTGTGCCTGACGGATAAAGCCATGTCCAACCCGGAATTAATGGACATGCTGCACCTCAGAAAATCCAAATCCCATCGTGCTACCCGCTCGAGAGACTTGAACCTCAGCACTGAAATAAATAGGACATGCTGGAGGGACAGATTCATAACCCAGAGGCTGTCTTCACTCTGGAATAAAATCCCAGTCCAGGTTAGGCAGAGTCCCTCATTGACTCTCTTCAAGAGGAATCTTGATGAGTGGATGGGAGATTGTAGGTTTACCCTGGGTATCACTTTTGTGTCACTGTTAGACAGAGGCACAGTATACTAACCTCGAAAAAGGGCATAGCAAAATTAATTTAAAATGGGTGGCGAAAGCCAAACACATTCTGGCTAGGCTTATAAATGCCCTAGGGCAGATAGCCTAGTATGGACCTATGAACCTATAAAAATAATACTCTGGCCAAATGGTAGTCATCTATCAAAGCAAATCTTACTACTTAAAAGCTATGGGTCAAAAATATAGTATAACACTTATTTTACTCACATATTTATTAAGAAATGTTTGGGTTTTTTTAAATTAGTAGTTGCTTTTCAAAATGTGGATTTTTAAGGACAGATTTTTGTCATGTGCTATGGTCATATAAGTGCAAGAGATGTGAGAATGATTCATTCTACAGCCAAACATGTACTAGCTGTGAACATTTGTCTCAAAAGACATTCCAACTTATCACAATTTTCAATGTTGGAATCACTATCATCATTAAAGATGCAATTAATATAATGTGTTGTCCATGTTGGCCATATTATTTAAATTATAAAAACAGTGTACCACCCCGAATGTTAATGAATTGACACAGAAAATGGGGACTAATTCCATATCTGTTAATAAGGTTAAATTGCAAACTTTTCCATCATCTGTATAAGAAAATACCTTGAGGGAAGAGCAAACAGAGGAAACAGCTGGAAGCGACAGTGATATTTTCTTGTCACAGTGACAAGAATTACTTACAAAAGATTATTGTGATCTGTTCCTACATTATCAAATATTTATCACATCACAAATAATGTACTATTACAGACTCTAATTGGTTCTGCTACATTTGCTGCCTTCTGATACAATAGCAGCAGTTAGCAGTATTTACACTCATTTTTCATAATCTTTGTAAAATTTTATAAACTGTAGGTTTCCAATAATAGTGGGGCACTAAGCAGAAGCAGCTCATGAGTCTCTTCCCTCTTAGTCAGAGTTATCAATGCAATATAAAATGAAACTTGCTTGAAAGCAGTGCCAAAGAGACTTTTACATTTAGAGCAAGGCATCAGTGCTACCTGTCAGAAAAGCAAATAAAAATAAATATATAAAAAGTCAGTAAGATGACCAGCTCTGGTCACTCCAATGTACATTTTACTGAGATGGCAGTGCAAGACAGCATATAGGTAATATCAGCACGCTGCTTTTTTTTTTTTTTTTTTATGCAGGTCTTAAACTGTCAGGAGAAGCTAAACTTTCCTTATTTCAAGTAATTTCTAACTTGCACAGAATTAAAGGGACAAATGGTATGTCAGGAGCACAACAAAGAGATTAAAGGATCCTGAAATGGCACATTCTGCCCTTTCTGATCCCATCTCTGTCTCTCTCTCTCTCACACACACACACACACACACACACACACACACACACACACACACACACACACACACGCACACACACACGCACACACACACGCACACACACACATCTATAGAAAGATGCAAAAGAGTCAAGATCATATATAATTCATGCTTATGTGAACAATGAGATTTTGAAGGTGAAAATGGCACATTTTGAAGATAGGGTCAGAAGGAAAACTTGAGTTTCAAGGGGCTCCCAAAGAAAATTTAGCAGGATTGCCAATGTAGCCTTTGTCAAAATCACTTATATTGCAATGGACAAAGTTAATGTGGTCCAAAGTTGCTACTGAAAGGGCTCAAAGTCTTTTTTTTACCTATCCTTTTAGAAACTCATGAAAGACCAATGCATATAGCTGTGCATTTTGCTACCTACAAATCAGTCAAGAAGACTGTATCCCAGTTATGGGGACCAGGTAAGATAAACTAATACACATCAATACATGAGTCCTTTGTGGAACAAGATTTTAGCCCTGAAACTGCAAGTAAGAGACAAAAGTTTATAGTGGTAATGCACTTATGCAGACTGTAAAAGGTCACATTTCACAGACTTTAAAAAAAAACTACTCCATATTTATTTATTTTTATTTAGCATTTGTTTACCAGGAAAGTCTGACTTGGAACAAAGTCAATTTTCAGTGGAGGCCCGGGGAGAAACGTTCTAGACACATGTCTTTGTAATGCGGGAGGAAACTGGAGTACCCAGAGAAAACACACACAAATGCAGGAAGGACATGCAGACTCCACACTAAGGCACTCCAGCTAAGAATCAAACCGGAGAATCTCTTGCTGTGAGGCAACAATGCTACCGCTGCACCACTGCACCATCCGTATGGGTGCACAAATGCTTTAGATCCACAGTAGGCACTTGAGGTAGTCAGGAAATTGGAACCACAAAAAAACCCTGCTACATGCTCAAAATATGACCAGAGTGCAAAGGAGAGTAACCATTATGGGTCTATATTATATTCTTGAAAGCCGACAATGTTGAATCTGATATTGTCGACACGAGAATATCAAACACGCAGAATCTTGAGCGTGTAAACAGAAATCTCCATAAGGGGAGATTTCCATTTACTGCAATGTATTGTCGTGTTGGAGTTGGTATATTTAAGTAGCAGGGGGTGTTGATGGTGCAGCCCCCCATGTGGGGGGTGCAGGGGGGGCTTGCCCCCCTGCTTAAACCTGTTAGGGTACTTTTTTCTTTTTTCTTTTTGTGTTTTTATAAGGTCGATATTTGAAGACATCAACCATATGGTGTTGACCATATGTTGTTCAATGTTTTCAAACATCGATCTTATAATATAGACCCACCATTACACCCACTAAGCTACTCATAGCCAAAGACCATGTATCATTTCCCCTACCTTTACTGCAAGTCTGTTTAGATTTGTGTTCCAGACAACAGATATCACATTGTCCTTTCTTCCCAGTTCCTAGATCCTTCTCATAAATGGATCCAGTCCTCATCGGTGCAATAAAAAAGAACTTATATACTTACCATAACATTCCATCTGTGTCATCCATTTTCATTCCTCCTCAACTAATGGGCTCAGATCTGATCCTTCGGATCCAGCTTGGCTGTTGCTAAAGCTCATGGCAACCAAAAAACTCTCGAGCTTCTCCCTTACCCATAATGCTCCAACGCCAAGTACCTCAGAACTTGTTTGCTACTAGAATGGAAACGTTTGTAGACAAATAGGAAGAAGACTATATCTGGAGGTCAGTATAAAATACAATAATGCCCATAAGCCACTTATTCTACCAGGCGTTTAGAAAGGATGGGGGCTGGTGGGAGAGGAGTTGAGGAAGAATGAAAATAGACAACAGATGGAACGTTATGGTGAGTACATAACTTCTTTATCTGATGCTGTCAATTTTCATTATTTCCTCAACTTATGGGACAGAGTCATCAGCTACCTAAAATCCCAGGTGGACTCAACGAAGGATATTCCTAAGCACAGTTGAACCAACTGATGCTCTACCTCTGGAGACCAAATCCATTTTGTAATGAGTAACAAAGGTATGGGGAGTGGCCCAAGTTGCTGAAGCACAAATATCATCCATGTAAATTCGGCATTGAAAAACTGAGGAAGTTGCTGTGGATCTAGTTGAATGGGCCCATAACAGTTTTGGTAAGGTAATACCCAATTGATTATAAATAAATTAAATGCAATCAGTCAGCCATCTGGCTAAAGTTACTTTGGCAATTGTCTTTCCCAATTTTCTGTTTGTAAATGAGACAAACAATTGGTTATATTTACTACTATCTCTTCTTAGGCAAAAACATAATTGTCTGTGAAAATCCAATAAATGTATTGTGTATTCACCCTTGTTAGCAAATTTAGGAAAAAAAATACTAGTAAATTAATGAACGGATTGATATTAGATTTTGATATCACCTTAGTAAGAAAGGATGCATTAATTCATAAGATTACTCTATCCTTGTGAAAAATCAAGCATGGAGGTTTTGAGGACACTGCTTGAATCTCAGAAATTAATCTGGCAGAAGTAATGGCTACCAGAAAAAATGTCTTCCAAGAAAGGTTTTTAAGGTCACACTTAATATGTGGTTCAAAAGGGGAATGAGTAAGAGCTTGCAGTACCAGATTCAGGTACCGTGGGAGAGTAGGGTCTTTAAAAGAAGGTCTTAGAAAAAAGATTTGCAGAGCTTATGAGAGCAATTGAAGAACCCTCAAATCCAACATGAAAATTCAATATAGCTGCTAACTGAACCTTAACTGTTGAGGAACTAGCCCCTTCTTTAAAAAGTATAGCCAAAAATTCCAGGATGTTATGTATGGGAGCTGAAATAGATCAACATTATTTTGATGAGCTAAGTAAACAAACCTTTTCCATTTACTGGCATAGAGCTTTCATGTACAGGGTTTATGGAAAGATAAACGTATATGTTGGACAGGTGAAGAGAGTATAGGTTGTCTGGCTATTAATGGAATTGGAGAAGCTGGGTCATCAGCCTGAGGTTTGATAAGTTTGGATGAATTATGCCTGTTAGATGAGACAGAAGGTCTAGAGCTGGATCCAGAATTCAAGGTTGGTGAAGTAAATGAGGCCAAAGGAAGGGGAACCATGTCTGTCATGGCCTGTAAGGTGCAATGAGGATGACTTTACTCTTCAACATGGCAGCTTTCTGTAGGAATTTTGGAATTAGTGGAACTGAAGGATAAGCATAAACTTGACTGGGGAGCCAACCATGAAGGAGAGCATCCATCTGTGATTCCCCCTGTGGGGGAATTAGGACAAAGAAGCTGATGCATTTGTTGTTTAGGAGAAAAGCAAAAAGATTGCAGAAAGGTTGGCCCTACTGACAGAACATCATTTCCGCTACATTCTTGTTGAGAGTTCATTAGTGAGGTAGAAGAATGCACCTGGTTAGCTTGTCAGCTATCACACTGATCTTCCCCAGAATGTGCATTGTGATGATAAAGTGGTTGGATGAAATCGCCCATTGCCACACTCTGAGTGCTTCTCAACACAAGGGATAAGATCTGGTTCCTCCTTCTTTGTTGATGTACCAAACTACTGACATATTGTTCATTTGAATTGCAATCATCCCCAGAAGGACAGCATTCTGAAGAGACTGCAACACTAAAAGCACTGCTCTCATCTCTAGGACATTGATATGTAAGCTGGCCTCTTCAGGAGACCAAGTGCCTTGGACTGTTTTCCCCAGAGAATGCCCCCCACCCCAACTGTGAAGTGTCCGTGGTGCAGGGATAGTCAACCCTGATTGCCTCCAAAGTGCTGGAAGGGTCTGTCAAAGCATGAATCTCTGGACCCCTAGTTTTGATGGGCCATCTCTGCTACGGGGGCAGTGTCTACCATTGGAAAGGTCTTTGGGACTTTTTGAACCACATCTTTTGACTACCTCATTGATTCCTGAAAAAGGATCTTTGAGGTGTTGAAAAACATATGCCCAAGGTAGACAGGGTCTTTTCATCCTTCTCACACCCAGATAATGTGTCTTTCACTTTCTAGCCAAACAAAGATATGATGTTAAAAGGAGTATTGACAAACAAATATTTCAAGGGCTCCATAAAATCACATAAGCACATCCAGGCATGCTTCCTGATAGAAATGCTAGAACCTGCTGCCCTTGAGGTTCCTTCAGCTACATGCGGAATAAGTCTCATACATGAATTGGAACTAGATCGCAGGGTAGCCAACTGAGAAGTAACAGGTGATTGTACTTCCTCAGAAACAAATCCTGATTGGGTATTTGAAAGCTCCTTAATTAAATCCCTCTGTGACCTTGTGAAATGTGTCCAATAATTCAATGACCTTAAGGTGAAGGTCACTGAAGCATAGTCACACTTTCCAAACCTGTCCATCACCCAAAACTTCTTGCTGGGGGATGAAAAGTGGAATCCTCCTCAGCAAGTTCCTTTTTAGTGGCTGCTGCCATGACCGTGACATCAGCAGGAACTCCTTTTCCCCAAAATTGCATGTCCTCTGTAGGTGCCATAATTTTGTCAGGTGTCTGAAGTATTGGTTCAGTTGTGTCGGGATTCTTCAATGCCCACCAACAAATCAACTCAATGAGCTTGTCGGTGCGGGAAGCCACCCAGGAGGTAGATGGGTCAGTACCAAAAGCCACCAGGAATACTGACTCCTCAAACAAAGGGTTGCTGGATGTCCAGCCACCTGTCTGTTTTAAGATTTCAAGGATGTCTCCAAACGAGACATTTTCAGGAGGTGACCGTGGGGACCCTTCACCCTCACCAAACTCTGTATCTTTTGTGATAGAGTCCTCTGGGCAGTCCTCTTGCATGTCTTCTTCTTAGGGACCTCCTCATTGGGATACTCTGAGGAGGTATCAGAAGAAGTGTGGATACTCAGTTGGGAAGCCTGTGGTTTCAGTACTGGCTGTCCCTATCGAAAAGAGGGTTGAGACTCCGAGGTCAGAGACATCAAGGCTGTAGACTGAGGATCAGAGGGTGTAGGAACCATCTGTGTAGCTGAGACAGACAATGCTCTCTCCATAGCCTCAAAGGCAGACCCTCCCAGAGAGGGAGAGGACCTCTGGACTGTTGTCTCTCCCTGTTATGAGGACAATCTCCCCTAGGAAAAAGCCAGAGTTGAGCTTACCCTTGCCAAGCCTCCAAGGCACAGAGATGGCTCCAACAACTCAGATCCCACAGGGAAGTCTCGGCTCTGACAGCTCTCTGGATCTGACTAAACTGAAATGCTCAGAGTGAACTTTGAATCTGAGAATAAAGGTATCCTCAAATCCAGGTCAGATGGGGCTGGACAGCTTGAATTCAAGGACTCTTGAGATGGTGGAATGAGGAATAACTGGAAGAGGGGATGTGACAGAAGATCAGACCTTCTGACCAGAAGAGGTAGGAGCTGAAGGGGCACTCATCAGAATCTGCACTGAGAGAATTCTTCTCAACACTCTTTCCATATCTTCTTCTGTTAAGCTCCTGGAAAATTGAATGGAAAATCCAGAGGGGATTTAGGTCTCTCCAAAAAGAGAGAGGGAACCCTGGAGGGAAGTGGATCTACCGAAGAGGGGTACCTAGTCCTTGGAAGGTAAACAATACTGGATGGAGTAGATGAATCAATTGTCTTATGCATGAGATACAAAGATATCTGATTTAATATGTCTTTTTTCTTTTGCTTCAGATTCGATGTTGAGGTCAAATAAAATGCATCCTTTTTTATGAACTTTGGATTCAAGGTTGAGGTCAGATCTGAAAATTTTGTCTTTTTCCCTTTGGGATCTAAAGGAGAAGTCAGATCAGAAGTAGGTCTTTTTCTTGGTTGCTCTGAAGCCTTAGAATGAGAGGTAAAAGGGCTCAGAGAAAGAGATTTAGATCTTTTAGCTTTTTTAGAGGACATAGCTCTAGATAAAGACTCTCCAAATGAAGAAGGCAGAAGTCCTTTTAATATCAACTTATTTTTTTCTCTACTAGGGCTCTAGAGTTAAACCTGTGACAAACAGAGCAATCTTCTTGTAAATGGAGGGGACCCAGGCAATGCACCATAAAGTGTGGGCATCTGATAATGGAATATTATGCCTGCACTTAAGACATTTTTTTTAATCCAGATGGACTCTCTTCTTTCTCTGACACGGTAGGAACAACAGTGAAGAAAGAAACAGGTTTTAAGGGGAAAATTCAACAGCAGAAAATAAAGAGTTTTTTTATTTTTTTTATAAAAGTGATCATGATCAGTAGGAAAAGAATTTACCAGTAATAGTAATAAGTAAACTATATAGTGCGCAGAGAAAAAGAGAAATTAACAGCAATGCTAAGAAGTAAACTACACTGCATGTAGAGAAAGGGGAAAGAATTCTAACAATAGTATTTGAAGGTACAAAACATGTATGGAAGGAGGAAAGAGAGATATTTCAAGTAATATAAATGGTAAGAAAGTAGGCAATTAGGTAAGGGATTAAAGAATAAAAAGAATACAAGAATTAGAAAGGTTTTGTTAGGAAAAATATAGAAGATTCAAACTTGCTCAAGAGTAATGGCCACCATGTCTTTTGTGTATAGCGGCAAACGAGATCTGAGGTACTTGAGGTTGGAACGTTAAGGGTAAGGGGAAAGCTCAAGAATTTTTGATTGCCACGAGCTTTAGCAATGTCAGAATCAAATCCGAAGGACTGGATTCGAACCCATCAGTTGAGGATAGAATGAAAACTTACATCAGATATATCAGTGTTCAATCTGTGTTGAGCTGTTGCATCCAACTGAAAGGGATTAATTCACCCTCAAACACACACACACACACACACACACACACACACACACACACACACACACACACACACACACACACACACACACACACACACACATGCTTATTTCAGGAAATCACAAACTGTTAGGGAAAAAACAGCCATTATTTCTGAGCTACCCCATGTAACTGGAATTGTTCTTTCTTTAGTCATTCTGTACAGCAAGTCATTTCATAGTTCAAAGTAAAGATATAAAGTGTGTTTCTGTTTGTTTCTTTCTCCCTCAACTCTAGCTATATTCTTTCTAGTTGTAGTTAGTGTATTGTCTCCCACTCAGCCTTCTTAAATTTCACATACTTACCTGTAAATTTGCCAGGTCAGTAATTACTTTTATTAGTAGCCTGGTGTGAGGTAGAAGGTATAACCTCTTGCCCTACATAAAATGAAACAGCTTTTCCCTTCATCTAATTCATTCTCTAAAAAGGGAAAGTCACTAAAGTAATTTGCTTCTGCCAGGGGTAGCAAGAGTTTTACTGTATCTACTTCAGTGGTTCTTTACTTGATTTTTCTTTATAGAATTGTTTGTTTCTGGCTCTTTGCACTGTTATAGCAGAGAGAAAGAGAAGCTTATGACTCGGTTCTAGTTCATTTGTCTATGTTTCCTCTGAACGAGATTCATCTGAATCTGTCCAAGCTTTGATTTTCATTTATCTTTTCATAAACACCTTTATCAAATTATCACTTTATAGCAGTGCACATACATTAATTGAAAAGAAAATAAAACATATTAATATTTTTGTTTACATACATTAGACGTTACATACCTGTTTTATTTCCTTAAAAGAATTCAGTCCAACATTACATACGTAGCTCAATTCCTGCCTTCCCTTTAACCTCACTCTTCCTCTTGACCATTATTTTGCATGTATTCTTCCCACAAATTCCATTTATTTCTATGTGATTTCCTCCTTCTCTTTCCCAAAGATCTCACTACAATACTTTTATCTCTGTTACAATATCCAATACTTCAAATACAGCTGGCTTAGATGTTGAGTTCCATTGTCTAGTCATCTTTGGCAGCCAGTAGAATTAAACTTAATAAGGCCTTACTATATCTATGCAATTCAGATACTGTGTTCCAGTTCAAAAAAATCATTCCCTTAGTTACAACCATTTGCTCTGCCAATATTTCTGGCTGAGTATTCTACAGGGAATTTTTTAAATCTGCCAAGTCAATACACTCCCCAAAAAAAGCATGTTCCCAGTTTCCTCTTTCTTCCACATCACAACTCCAACATTTGCTATCTACTTGAGGAAAAATTTGTTGAAGTCTGCTTGAAGTGTAAAAATAGATGCACGAACATTTCCAAGTGAAAATAACAAACCTTCAGGATTTTGTTGGATACTTGGGAGCCATACATATGTCCTCCCATGGCTTCCTTGTAAACTGCTTTTCCAGTCTCTCTTCCCAATCTTTTCTAAGCTCCTCTGATTGATTCATGTAGTTACCACACAATATTTGATATGCTCTACTAAACATTCCTTTTGTAACAATAGTATCTATTCTAAATTTGACTAAAAATTCTTATCAGAGCAGGTCCTTCACTTAGCACTCCCCATCCCTTTTTCTTTGCCTAAACTCTGCTATCAGTCCATGGTAGGGAAAGCAGTCTTTAGCCTGTAGTCAAAACATCTTCTTGGATTCATCCCACTCTTATTTCCTTTCCCTGTGCCAGCCTTATCCAGCACATTCCAGCCCCATCTTGCCTATTTCCTACTTGCAGTCATCTCGATCAGTAAAACTTCCTTTCTCTATTCCCATATTGGTTTAATTCCTGGAATACTTTCTGCAGTTTTATGAATATAATATTCTGTATGGTTATTATTCTCAAGGATCTGCAAACAAACTCCCAGTCTCTCTGTATTTCTTGAATCCCTTTACCTTCTTCATAATACTTTTAATACTTCATAATACTTTTAATACTTCATAATACTTTTAATACTTCATAATACTTTTAATACTTCATAACACTTTTACTTCTTCTTCTGCTATGTATATAAGCCTTAACTGCAAATTTCTAAAATATCTCTTCAAATCAAGTAATCCTAAACCACCTTGTTTTACCGAAGGATCTACTTATCCCACTTAACTCTTGACCTTTTACCCTCCCACAACTTCTTCTCTGGCTGATAAAAATATGCATGGCCTATATACCTAACAAAACATGGGAGATCATCTGTGTCACTGCTGGACAGGCACAACACACTACAACACACAGTATTTTTTTTTTATAACATAGGGTAAGTTAGTAACCTGAAACTTTAGGCTAGCTATAATAAAATACCTTAGGGCAGATAGCCTAGTATAAACCTATGAACCTATAAAAGGGGCTAAAAATGTTTCCACTGCATGTATCTTACTATCCATTTTCATAAACAAGAGCTTCCAGCTTTTCAGTGTTTGTATTATCTTTTGTTTAGTCTTTTCTCACATATCCTTAGCTAACATAACATACCTTTTAAATCCATATTACTAAATATGTCTTCTTTCCCACCACCATGAATTTTAAAAGCACCATGTTAAGCAAAGCAGCAATGCAGTGTTACATCAGTAGCATCTCAAAGTCCATGATGTCATTTCTAACCATTAACCTATCAAGGAAAAGTGGCAAAGATGTTGATGATTCCAGATTCCAAGGGCTAATATTTCCTTCTTATTGGCTTATGAGCATCTGCATGGCATTCTAGAATAATGCTATGAGAGTAATGTTTTTACAACTGACATAGCTAGTCCTGGAGAGTCCACACAACAGTACAATGAACAAGAAGAACAGCAGAATGCACCCTGTGATCATAACAGGAAGATGTGTCTTGCAGCAGTCACTTTGACTCAATATCATAAAAGATAAAAATATCATAAAAGCCTTCATAGATTAATTTAACACAGGCTGTGTTTACAATATCACTTCTAGTTTTCCATTTATTTAAAAGGAGGTGCACTTGTACAGACATGATGAATGGCATTACTGGCATTTGAATATGTGAATCCATGCTGATAGGTCAAAGGCAGTTTCAGAGAATGCAAAAAACTTGAAAGCAGTTTGCCGAAACTACCTTCAGCAAACATTTAAAAAAAATAATAAATATATATATTTACACCCCCACACACACACACAATTACATATACCAACTCCAAGGTCACACAACAGTGGGGAAAAAGGAATTCTACATTGTCAATGGAAGTGATTTTAGTGGACTGCTTTTGATTTCTTTGCATTTGCCAAAACTACCTTCAGCAAGATGACATGCTCCAAAATATGCATACAGGCACTACACTCTGATAAATTAACAAAGTTGTTTGAAAGGCAATTTTACTTGGTTGCAAATTCTATGCACAATTAAAATTTCTGACACTGTGTATCCTTTGGTGGCAAAGTCATTTAGTGGCACTATATAATGGAGTACAACAGATACAATATACAAACATGGCACCAGTCTTGACGCAGGAACAAGTTATTCAAAGCTGTAATGTGAAAACTGGTGAAGAGGACTTTAAAAAAATAAATACCTTAAGTATTGGTAACTGTCGGCATTATTCTAAATTCCAACTCTAGAATAAATATGTTCGATTAGTTTATTTATTGTTTGTCACACAAGCTGCAGGTTATTGCACTTTCAACTTCAGTGGTTGTAAATTACTGCAGTGCAGAAGAGTAGTACCTATATCCTTGCCTGCAGTTGCATTATTTAAGCAATAACCCATGGCTGGGTATGGATAATGCTGGATTTACCCCAAACAAAGCCAACCATGGGTAAATCCAGCAATGCCCACACCTAGCCGTGGGCTATTGTTATTATACAATGACATTATTTAAGAAACAAAATACTTACTTTTCTTAAATAATGTCTTCGTATGATGCCTCTGTGCTGCCTTTCTGCATTTTTCCAGTATCCTGGGGCTTTTTCTGATGTACTGTGCATGCGTATGGGACTTGTGTTCCCACATTTATGCAATACATCAAGGCTGTGCAAAGGTAGCAACAGAGAAAGGAAGATCTCCATTGCTTTTTTTAAAGTGAAAATAAAAAAAGAAATTGGGAGACTTTTTACATTTGGGAAAGCCAGGACAGACAAAATAAAAGGATAATCGGGTATGTTTCTTTAATTTTGTACAACATACCCGATTATCCTCTTATTTTTGTCTGCACCATCTCCCTCATTCGTTTCAAGTCTTTCATTTTCTTTTTTGGGCAAAAAACGAAAGAAAAGTAAAAAAAAATAGGAGATATACTAATGGGAAAAGTCCAGGCGACCAGACCTTTTTCTGTTAGTATGTTCTGGGATTGAAACAGGCACACTGGTTGGGCTGGCTAATCAGCGTGCTTGTTTTTGAATATTAATGGCCAGTCATTGTATAATTCCTAATATACAATAACCTTTCATTTCCGTCATGCTAATATTTCTTTCAATGATTTACACATACCATTTAGCAGGATTCCAGACATAAGGACTATTTTACATAAATCTCTGTAATGTATTACATTTCTAAATTACTTGGTTAAAAAAACAGCAATCAAGTACAATTCCAATTATAATAATAGCAATAAAGTATTTTTAAGGAATTCTGTTAATGTGTATCTTAATCAATCACTGATGCAATGTAGGACTCAGCTACACCTCTTGCCACAATACACTTTGGTTAACTAGGACATTAACATAATGCCAGTCATACATTACTGCATAACAATGATAACTGGGAAAATTATATTTTGAGAGGTATATATAAATAATTATAATGTCAAGAGTGGTTATAATTATACATATATACACAGCTAAAATATAATTGTCCTAGTAATCACTATTCAGGCATTATTCTTCATACTAAATTAATTTCTTGTATTTTATATATATTTTTCAGTTGTGGAAACTTTGAGAAAGAAAGTAGAGGCGCTTTTTTATGTTAAGTAAGCTACTTCTTTTTCATAACTATTCTTTCTTTTTTTTCATTTTCAGAATGTTAGGTATTTTATTTTACAGCTTTTTTATTTTAATTTAAAACTGAGATGCGTATTTCTTGCTTTCTGTTGTTATTGTATTGTCCTGCCTGTGTAGGCAATGCACCATAAAAAGCCATGTGATATAAGCAGAACAGTATTATACGGCTTTTAACTTCTGTGTTTTTTTTTTTTTTTCTTGTAGTAAAGCTGTATTTTTGCTAGCATCTTTTTTTTTTGTATATATTTTATCTGCAGGAATTTTATGTTGCCCCAGTTTATGAGATGTGTACATTAACAACCTTTAAAATGAGAAACTGGAGATTTACATAAAGTTGAGCAATAAGCACTTTTACTGGAATATTTTACAAGAATGTTTAAATATGACATTTACCGATTACCAATTAACATTCACTAACACAGCTAAAATGCTTCTATTTTCTTTCCTAACTTTCTATTCTCAGTTATTTTGCTGTATGCTTTGCCCTGATGTTGTGGCAGATGATAGAAGGCTTTGGAGGAGAACAAACTTTGCTGGAAGAACTGAAGGATGCACCTATGAAAATCAGTACAGGGCCTTGTTGTTGCTGCTGCCCTTGCCTACCACCCATACGTATGACAAGGTAATGCCTACAGGCAAAAGACACCATGATCATGGGATTAGTGTCACAGAACTGTATATTTTGTTTAAATGGCAGCCATTAATGCAGATTTTCTCATAATACCAATACTACTTTACGTTGGTCCATCCACATGCTATCCTTTGGTCTGTCCCCACTACTTCTCCAACTAGTAACTTTAATTCTATACTTCTGAGAAATTATATATTACAATCTTAGTTTTATACTGGTTTTGCACTAGTTGTGTTTGTAACCATCACCAGCCCCACAACTTTAATGATATTATTCTGAGAAATTATACTGTTATTACCTTGACTATGGGCTTGGCTATGGGCTAATTATATCTTCTACAACAATATAATTTTAATGCTATGGTTCTGATTATATTATTGCAGTCCTCATTACACCTGTAACTATTAATAGTTTCTTGCATTTCCACGTCTACTGGTACATTATGCACACTGTTCATTATTTTAGCACATCAGTTCTGGTTGAGTTAAATTTTCTTACATCATTACATCAGCATGAATTCAGTCTACCATCAGCATCCACAAATGTTTTTGTGCCTTCATTAATTTGCCCTCCTAAAAAAGATTCATGGGAGAATTTATTTGCCAATTACAGAACATTCTATATGTAAGGCACCCCAAATATGTGTGGTTTGCTGGTATCTAAAGTGGACTAAGCTATCAAAGCTGACTCTTTTCTTTTATTCACTTCATCTTTAATCTTCTACATGTGCTTGTTAATGGTTAGCTTGAGATTTGTTAAAGTACCAGGACAGGTACTCCTCTGAGTAGACATCTTGGTACATTTTCCTGATTCAGCAACCATCATAACATAGTGCTGCAAGTTCCTGTACCACCAAAATGTGCAGTACTGTGTAGATCTGGCCCCACAACCATGCTGAATGCTAATGAAACATTCAGAGGGAAAGGCATCTGCAAATTAGGTATATAGTCTAGTACTTATCTATGAACCTATGTGCTCTCAACCCCTTGATTTGCCTCAAGAAAGGCATCTATAAGGCCAAGAAATTCAAGAAATTGTTTAGCTGTGTCAAACAGCACAGTCATCTCCACCATACTGTGATACTGAAAACTGCCAAAAGGCTGTGTTCAACTACATACAATGATGACAGAATGGGGCTGAGGGTGAGAGGATGCAGTAGACCACCATGGATTATTGTTGAAGTTCTGTACTGGCACCAGCAGCAGTAGGGTGATGGGGGATACACTAGAACACCAGGGATTATTCTCACATGGACGTGTCATACCACCACCAACAGCAGTACAGGGATTGCGGTGTGGGATACACTAAACTACCAAGCATTACTGTTAAAGTGCCATACCAACACCAACAGCAGTACAAAGATTGTGGTGTGGGTACACTACATCACCAAGCATTACTGTTAAAGTGATATACAGGTGCCAACAGCAGTACAGGGACTGCAGTGCGGGATACACTACATCACCAAGCATCATTGTTAAAGTGACATACAGGTACCAACAGCAGTAATAGGGATTGGAGTGGTGGGGGCATACATTAGACCAGCAAAGTGCAACAGATATATACCATAAGGGCACTTCAGCTATTACAGGGGTGAGGGAACCACATGAGAGCAGACAGGTTAGGGACAGGAACTGGGAGTATGGTATGTGTGTGTGTTCATGTCGTGGGTACTTGTGTGTGTGTGTGTGTGTGTGTGTGTGTGTGTGTGTGTGTGTGTGTGTGTGTGTGTGTGTGTGTGTGTGTGTGTGTGTGTGTGTGTGAGTAATGGGGGAAGAATGCAACCACCTACACAAGCAGCAGTTTCTACTGTGATGTGCAGCAAATCAGTGTACATTGTGATAGTAAATGTAATTCAGAGACCTACAAATTAGCAGATAATGAGATCTTACCTCATTGTGACCAGCATGTCTCTGAATCACAAATTGGCATGTCATGTAACTGGCTCATGCTAGGCTCTGTAAAGGGTCTCTGGGTTTGGTTTTTATTAATTATATTTCTTGTATTAAACTTTTAAAAACAAAGAAAGGAAACCAAAACACCAAAACAAAATAAGCAATAGCATTTACTATATATATATATATATATATATATATATATATATATATATATATATATATATATATATATATATTAAAGCATAAATTGTACCTCACACCCACCGCTAGACAAACCCTTGCACTATCCTATTTGCTTCCCTCACTTTTATACAGTGCCCATTTGTTCATTAACATTCAAAGCTCCTTAAAATCCAAGATCGAATCCTGTTATAACAAAGTTGCTAGGTTCGCTACCAACAAAACCTAACTCCTCCCATCACTGCATCTCCCTATGCAAACTTAAATGGCTCAAACTTCCCCATCACCTAACCTATTTGCAGTTAACCACATCTCACAATATCTTTACCAAACCTTCCAAATGTTCATCCCTCACCCCCCCCCGTTTACTCTCCATAAGCCCTCCCAACAACTCAAATCTGAAAATCAATTCCTTCTAAAAGTTTTTCTTCCCTCTGCTTAACAGTTATGCAACTATCTCTTGCTGTCTTCACTCTACAGTACCCAAAGCAGATAATATATTGCACTTTGTAGACTTTGTATATAATGTATAATGCCTTTCTTATTCTAGCTAGAAATTTATGATAAGATTGTATGTCTGTTTTTTTAAGTTGTTATCTCTCTCTGTATATGTAGAAAATGTGATTGTATTTAAATGTCTTTTGTATGTGGGGCTGTTTTCCTCGGGTCTCCACTGAAAATGGGCATTTTGTGGCCCAGTGGACCATTCCAGTAAACAAATCCATATATATATATATATATATATATATATATATATATATATATATATATATATATATATATTTATATATATATATATATATATATATATATATATATATTTATATATATATATATATATATATATATATATATATATATATATATATATATATATACTATCAATTAGAAAGGAGACAGGAGTTTTAACAGTCAACCAGAAAATAAAGCTAGCTGAATCATAAACAAACATGTAATATAGTCTTCCACATGTCTTTCAATTCATTAAACTGTATCATGAAGTTCATATTTTATTTAAAGACATTTAAGAATTTTCTTAAGAGATTTATGAAATAGTTAAAAACTAACATCTTGAAAAACTTGAGTAGAAATAATTTAAATTATAGAGCAGATTTCTGGATCGGCCATCTCACTCAGATCTCTCAAAAGAATCTGAAGAAGACTCAAAAAATGCTTTGAGTAAGAGAGGTTAACTTGACCTGGTTAATTATATAAATCCAAAGTGAGGCATACCATTTTACAATACGAAAATATGTGGATGTCATCAGTAATTGCATTGGTACAGAATCTGCAAAATCCATTATTCTTTGGAAAGAAAGCATACAGTCTCATGAGAATAAAGAGAGTTTATGAAACAGCATGCATTTTAATAGATGTCCATAAAATGGTCTACTAAATAATTTTTGTACAGAAATGTTTAATTCAGTTGCAGATGATCCCTATTAAAATAACCATCTCATAACAAAGCATGAATAAAATGGGAGCCCTGCTGTTTATCACTGGTACTCAGAACATAGCAGCTGAAAAATCACTGCAGCCTGTCATAGAGGGGAAGAATGAGAAGGTGTTGCTTTGTCCTTACTTTCTACCTCTTCTCCGTGTTTGTACAGCCCAGTGCTGGTATGTATTTTTCGAGTGTGGGGAAATGCCCTCACATCAGGAAGTGCAGGGGCTTATCCACCTCTACAAATTTATGCTTCCCACTACAAGCACGGGGCTTAAAGGTGATGTATACACACACAGTAATCAGAACTTCTTTGTCACCAGTTTGAACACCACAGTTGAACATCGGTCTGAACACCCTTCGTTGAGATGTTTTTTAGGAAGACATTAACAGACAAGTGCCCCACTGGGGTTCCTTCTTTTCTTGTGCACTTAAGCTTAACACTTCTGCTACCTCAATCCCCCAGACCAATTTTTTTTCATTTTTCTGTGGTTCTGCAGAATGTATTATATCGGAGCACCATCCAACCCAATCTTAAATTCAAAATAGGAAGAGGGTTTTACACCAGTATGCTTCTGGTTCCCAGAAAAGAGGGGTCATGAAGACCTGTCCTGAACCTCTCCTTTCTCAGCACTTTTTTAAAGATACCCTCTTTCCGAATGCTTTTCCTCCAGACTTTGTTTCCTCTCTTCCTTCCACAGGCCTTTCTGGTCTTCCTAGACCTAAAGGATTCCTACTTCAATATTCCTACTGACCCTCTATTCAGGAAGATTTTACATTTCTATGTGTCTTCCTCTCCTTTTCAGCTCTCTGCTTTGCCTTTTGGTCTTTCTATGGCCCCAAGGATGTTCATCAAATGTCTGTCCCCTGTCATAGCCTTTTGCAGGCTTCAAGGGATACAGATATTTCCATATCTGGATGACCTGCTTCTTGAGGCTCCTTCTCAGTCCACACTTTTTCAGGATTTGCACTTCAGCATGCTCAATCTACGCAGTCTGGGATTTACCATCAGTCTCAAGAGTTTGACTCCTTCTCAAAACCACATTTTTCTGGTTTGCAGAATCCATATCATTCCAAGGTTGGTTTCTCTTCCTTTTCCCAAAATTCTGTCTCTGACAACCTGCTTCCAGTCTCTTCTTCCCCTTTCTCTTATTCCTGCAAAGGAATTTCTCAAAGTGCTGGGGTTCGTGGCAGGGAGAAGGACATCAGGCAGATGACAGAATTATCTAAGCTGAGGAAAATAATGTAATTGGGTAATGTAAATCAGTTAACTAGGATGCAGATGACACAAACAAAGGGACAGCAAAATGTGGTTATAAGGCAGGAAGAATTTAAGAAGCAAAGACTAGAAGCAAGAAACGTAGTAGTAACTGACAAACTGACAGCAGAGAGGAGAAGGGGTGCACAGGAGTGGGATAAGAACATGAGTGGGAGGTGATGAGGAAGGGAAGGATAAGGAACAGGTAATAGGTAACAGCAGTAGTGAGGAAGGTGAGCAAAAGTAGACTGTATAAAGGTTCTAGGGTGATAATGTAACTAGAAGGTTAAGAGGAAAATGTGCATGAGTGAGGAAGGTGGCAACCAGGTGACCTGAGATTCCGTCACAAAGCGGATAAGGTAGACTGAGACAGCAAAAAGGAAGGGTTTAGCAAAATACAAGAAGAACTAAGGACTACAATGAGAGCAAAGATAAAAAGACAAAACATGGTGGTACATGGAAGAATCATAGATCTGGCTAGCAGAAATAGGATGACTATTGAAGTAGAGGCTGTGTGCAGCAACATGGTCTATATTTTCCTAGGTTCTGTCAATGCCAGCAGGTATCTCAAATCAACAACCTAAATAAGGGATTACATCCACTGCTTCATGAGTTGGGCAGATAATAAAAGGAGAAGTGACTGAAAGAAGATATATGTATATATGTGGCAAGGAAGAATAAACTGCAGCATTTTAGCCAGTTTGGAAGGTATATTGGAACAATTATGTCTTCAGGCTTTTGTAAAAAGAATAGGGAGACTACAGATAAAAACAGAAATCTGGAAAAGAATGGAAGGAACAGAGAAAAAGGACATGGGGACATAAGGAGACAGAGAGACTCTGTCAACAGAAGGAAGGGATGGAAAGATAGGAAAGATAGGCTAGCAAATGCCTGGAGTCACAGAATAGGACTGGCCAGTCACACTCAACTGATACATTAGGGATTACTGATATTTGGACACATGAAAAAACATTATGGAACATGTTACTTGCAGGTCACAACATTGTCCTGGGAGGTAGCTAAATGACACATTAAAACATGTTAAGGAAAAACTGGCACTAACACCAGATCTCACAAAGGGGGAAGTCAGACTAAAAAACTTCACCAAAGAAAACTAAACCCTCCTAGGGGAAGGTATAAATGCATTCCAAGTCCCGTTCCCAGCTGGAAGTTGTAACTACACCAAAGCTTACATTAAAGCCCTGTACAATCACTTGTATAAGTGTATAGACTTGGCTGTTCCAGAGAGAATCAAAGCCAGAGCGCAAGTAAGAAAAAAAACACCCCGAGGGACATCCAGCATCAACAAACTTTACACCAAATGCAAAAAGGTTGCTGTCTAAGAAAACTAAAGTCCCAATAATGCAGCCAAGGATAATCATAAGGCCTTTTACAGCTATGTACATAGCCTAAAAGGTAGGACCCAAGCATGCGCCAAACTAGTCACTAATGATATCCTACACACTGATCTCGCAGAAATAGCAAACCTGATACTGGACAGATTTGGTGAAAATTTCAATCCCTTATCCCCTCCAAACTTATCACAAACCTTACCCCCAGCTTCCACTCCACCCTACATATCCAAAGAGCAGGTCATCACAGCCTCTATGGGACTAGACGGCATCCCAGGCTATCTTTTAAACAAACTAAAACGTGAACTAGCATCACCATTAAATCCCCTGTTAAACCACTGCCTAACCACTGGCTTTGTTCCTGAAGAATGGAGAACAGCAACAGTTATTCCCCTCTACAAAGTTGGCTTAGCAACAGACCCAGGGAAAGCTAGACCCATAAGTCTGACCAGCCTTATCTGTAAAGTCATGGAATGCATCATCATGGACCTCATAAATAAAGACACAGGTGACTTCCAACCCTGGATCCCATCCAATTTGGCTTTATCAAGGGCAGATCCTGCCTAGTCAGCTTGGTAGATTTCTTCGAAAAATGTGACCAGGGCCATTGACAAGGGCACACAGCATACCTCGACTTGGCAAAAGTCTTTAACACAATCCCACACTTAGGCATTACCGATAAACTTAGCAAACTGAATGTAAACCTTTTTTTGTAAGATGGGTTGCCACCTGGCTCACAAACTGGTCACACACTATCAAAGTGGGTGACTCCACATCAACCAGCCCACCTGTCACCAGCAGGGTGCCTCAATGGTCAGTGCTGGGCCTCTTACTGTTTGGTATATACTTCCTTCTCAGACGTTTAGGCCAAAACTAAGGGGCTGTGGCTGACCAAGTTTGCAAACAACTGCAAACTGGGTGCAGTTATTGAATGTAGACAGTATACTTCAGGAGGGTCTTACACAAACCAACCTAAACCTGAATGCAAAGAAATGCATCATCATTCCCTTCAGTAAAACCAATGTCCCTTCACATTATCAAATTAACAACAATACCCTACGTACCTATGAAATGGTAAAAGATCACAAGTAGACTGCAACCTTAACTTTGACCACCATATATCTACTGTAGCAAGGAAGGCTTTCTACATAGCACACTATATTAGCAAAGGCATCACCTCTAGAGAAAAGGCGGTTATAGCCCCTCTATACTCATCACTAATCAGGCTCATAATTGAGTATAACACCCCTTTTGGCATGTACAGTACAAAGCACCTGCAGCAATTAGACAGACCTCAGAGGTTTCTAACTAAAAAGATCAAGAGACTCCAGCATGTGCCTTACACAGACCAACTAAAGTCCCTGTTACTATAGTCAGTGTCATATAGAGTTCTTAGGGGAGACTTATACCTGGCTTATAGAGCAATCTCCGAATCAAACCTAATGAATTTGCTGCACATGCATAAATCAAACAGGACTAGAGCTACCCATTCCAGGGACCTAAATATGGCCTGTGACTTGAATAGGACATGCTGGAGAGACAGATTTGTCTCACAGCAACTGCTGCATCTTTCAAATAGGCTGCCAATTTATGTGAAGTAGAACACCTCTATGACACTGTTCAAAAGGAACCTGGATGAGTGCATGGGGTACCATAATTTCTTACTGAGGATAGTGCCCACAACCCTCCTGGACATGGGTAGTCATTAATAAATATAATCCTGAGTATGAGTATCTATGGTATTACATTGGGATGAAATAGCTAGGCTTGAAATGACCTCTGGTCAATAGCCTAGTAACCTCCTATGATCCTACGAGAAAGACAACTTGGCTTTGGAGAGCCTGGTATCACTTTGGAACAGGATACCTGCCTTAATTAAAAATATTTCTTCCACATAATCATTTCAAAGCTTATTTAATAAAAATATCAGGAAAAAGTATACCAAACAGGGTAAATTCAGGCATATGTAACTTTGACCTCTCACTGTACAGTATTAAACTGCAATCCTCATACCTTTAAAACTGACACTATACTGAATTTACATGATCATATAAAGCAGTCTTTGCCCTAACTCTGAAAAGCTTGGTTGCTAAAATATGTTGCTACTATATAGTGAAGCAAACATCACTTTTTCAATAACATGTGCTTTATATTAATTCAGAGCACTTTTAGAGATGATTTGAATAGCCATTGCACATCAGGTACCACTTTATATATCTTTACTTTTTGTTCCTTATTTTTATTTTATTTGCTTGTTTGTTTATTACAGGAGAAATCTGTGGATTTTATCCATTGGCACAATACAGTTTTCGCTACTACGACCAATTCTTCTTTTTATTGCAATGGTTCTATGGATGGATGGAAAATATGATCTTGAAGATGTAAGTACATGAATGTTTAATGACAATTTCTAATAATGTATATTAGCATATAAACCCTTCACCCAAGTAACTTTTGATTTTCAGATTAACCATCAGCAGAATATCTGAAGCCTCATCATGGAAAAGTCTGGTCTGACAAAAGCACATGTTCTTAGAAATCCATCTAATTCACCTCTACAAAGAGGCCTGTCACAAGTGGATTCCCTCAGGGATCAGTCCTTGGACCACTCCTTTTTTGGCATTTACTTCTCAGAAGTCAAGGCCAATGTCAGTGGTCTCTGGCTGACTAAATTTATAGATGATTGCAAATTAGGAGCTGTCATTGAATCTCACACTGACACAAATGTTCTCCAGGACAGGCTGACACAGATAAACAACTCATGTCAGAATCATGGACTAAAACTAAATGCCAAGAAATGCATAATAGTATTCTTTGGGAAGTCAACCATTCCTGGTAACTATCATATTGACAACAAACCTCTTAGAGTTGACCCAGTAGTCAGGGACTTAGGGACACACATAAATAGTAATCTAGCCTTTGTTCCTTACCTGTCTACAGTGGTGAGGAAATCATTCTATGTTGCACAACTTATAAACAAAGGTATGGCATCTAATTCCAAGGAAGTCATTGTTTCACTGTATTTGGCATTCATCAGACCTATCATTGAGTACAATGCCCCCTTTGGTGTGTACCTAACCAGACATATCCAACAATTGGAACGTCCACAGAGGTTCCTCACTAAAAGAATACAGGGCATATGTAATATGTCCTATGCAGACCACCTCAAGCCCTATCCCTGCATTTTGTCTCCTACAGGCTTTTGAAGGGAGAGCTATGCCTGGCATACAGAGCATTGTCAGACCCCACTCTGATGGACCTCCTGCATATCCACAAAACAAACAGCACCAGAATTACCTGTTCTAAAGACTTAAACCTTGCCTGTGATATAAATATGATCTGCTGGAGAGATAGGTATGTATCTCAGAGACTACCCCATCTATGGAACAAACTCCCCATCCATGTGAAGCAGAGTTCCTCCCTAACGCAATTCAACTACAACTTGGACAATTGGATGGGAAATTGGAAATTCATCCCTGGTTTGGCACCTATGTTTCCAACCATATATGCTTGCTTGAAAAATGTTACTATGCTTGTTTTCTTTTTTATTAATGTATTAGCAAAGATATTTTAAAAAAAACTGTTTCCAAATGTAACAATAACTCTGCCAGTTAATACATTTTTTTCATGTTTGCTATTATTTTAAGACATGTCTTCTTCATCCACACTTTACCTGTTCTTCTTTTATTCCATTATAACCAGCCTGGAGCTACCATGATTGAAGTAGCTACTCCCTCTTTAACTAAAATTGTATCATCAACTGACACATTTTATTCCATATTTTGTGATTCTGGATCATCTAGATCTGCACCAGTATATATCATTCACACATCAGCATGCTTTGTCTGTGAAGTAATGTGCAAGGATTCTGTCTTTGAATCTTTCTGCATTTTGAACTTCCACAATATATAACAGTTTTCTAAATTCCATCGCAAAACTCTTCAAACTGGTGTTGACACTGAAGAGTAAAGCTGACAATCTTATTAGAATACATGTGAGCTTGGAACTTGTTTAGCCAGCCATTTACTGAGGTAAGACCAAACATGCCTTCTTAAAGTATTATACACCACACAGCTCAAGTGTTCTAAATACAAACTATACTCTTATATGTATCTCATACATGCTTTTACAGTAATCCTGCTTTTCCCAGAATTCTCAGCATTTCCTGTTTTTGGTGTTTTTCAGTCAAGTTCCAGTAGTGCATCCCTTTGGATAGGTTGTATCCTAGGAGCCTTTACTGTATTGGCCATGTGGCCCCTCCAGATCCTATTCCAGGAAGCAAAGGTGCGTCTTGCAGACCAGAACATAATTCCCAAGTTTGCCTTGTTTCAGGTAAAGTAACACTGGTATTTAATAGATTTATATTAGCCATAGTTCAAAACGCAGCATTTGTGTAACTGAGCAACAAGCAGAAATTCACATAATGGTTCAAAAACATCCACAAATAATGTATGCCTCACTTTGGAAATAGTTTTATTATGAAAAGTAATTCAGAGCAAAATAAAAATAACAATATAGATTTCTATAAAATGTCATTTAACAGTTTAGGTCAAATACACCATGCAGGGAATACCCACCATTCATGAAAACACAGATGTGAAAAGCAATGATTTTTATCAGGGCTGACAAAGACATGGATAATAGCTTACAGTTTTCTCATTTTAAACCACAGTTTTCTAAATTGTGGCAAACCAGATTATGATTACTTGGTTTCAAAGGCAAAGCAGTACTTATTTATCTTATATTTCTAGCCCAAACATGGGTATGAATTATGATTTGCTCACAGTAATGTAGATATAATCCCAGAGTCACAGTTAGAGGAGTAAATCTGCAGAAGTCATGACTAAATACTAATTCAATCAAGATCCAAGAATGATAAATTATTATAAAATGGCCTTTCCATGTCTGATCTTATTTTTATTGTTTATGTTTCATCAGCTTTGATTGACTTTAGTCACGTGTGATGATAACGGAGACGTCTCACACTGTGCATGTTCCAAATGTAGGATGCCACTGTGGCAGATTAGAATATAAATCTGAAGCAAATGACTTTCACATATCTTTCTTAAAGTTTATTAGTGAAGATATGTGGTACAGTAAATATGTTAGGCATTTTTTGGTGAGACCTTTACTGCGCATATTTTGGAATGTAAATCAATATTTATGTCACTGGTAAGTTTCTGTAGTCAAGAGTAGTTGTTAACAAGGACTTTAAATGGTGGCAAATGCTTTTTTTGCCTGATATTAATGGCCATTTACTATGACTCTTCACATGGCAAGTATAACTGGATCTTTTTTCCATGAGAGCTACTAAGACAAACTCGTGAAGTAAAAATATCTCAGCCAGTCACATACAGAAATTAGTGATCACTGCATGATAAGTAATAAAACTTGATAGGATATGAAATTTGTTGAGATACTGATGTCTAAAGGTTACCTAAGTGTAAGGTCAAGGTAAGTGCTAGAACCGATGTTATGTATGATGATCTCTTAGTAAGATACACCACGAAATACCATCTTAAGATCATAAAATGCAAGATTCATTGTTGACAAAGTTAGAATTTTTTTTAAAAACATAACAAAGCAATAAACTATATTTTAATCATTGCAAACTTTGCTAAAATATAATTTTATTGTAATATTATCTTCAGTTCATCTGAAATATCAAATATCATATACATTGAAAATTTACAAAATCAGCTTGTAAATTTTATTGCAAATCACTACAGTAAATGACTTGTAATGAAAGTCATGTGGTCACAGAGGTAAACGCACATCATTAGAGATAGTCATGTAAAAGCATAAGACCGGTTAAAAGGCAATGCCATATAACAGATTAAATCATTGTGCTGACATGATTGGATAATTTTAGACCTTTATTTGTAACTGTAAGCTTAAAACTTGAAATAAGAATATGTATGCACTGCAATTTCTAATGAAATGTGAATAACATCAGGCATAGGTAGATATATACATTTTCTGTTATATCAGTGACATTGTAAATGCTTATCTGTATTCTTTAAGCATATTTTTACTTCCGTGAAACCTGGCAAAATAAACAATAAGTGCAATGTACTGCTTGTGTGTTTTGTATTTATAGTATGCTGTTTTGCAGTCCCAGCAATGTCCCAGGAGACTGCATTATATTTGTTAGTTGCTAACAGCTTGTGACTCTCAAGACAGTGTAAGAGATTTGGGTCTCCACTCATTTAGTCTGTGCAAGTAGCTGAGCAAGTTGGTAGAGCTAAACTGTGTATGTGTGTGTGTGTGTGTGTGTGTGTGTGTGTGTGTGTGTGTGTGTGTGTGTGTGTGTGTGTGTGTGTGTGTGTGTGTGTGTGTGTGCATGCACGTGCATGCGTGCATTTAGCTTCTTACCAGATGTGTGAGATTCAAAAATTTAAGTCCCAATATTATGAAAAAGAATCTGTGACTTAAAGACAAAAAACATGAAATAGCCAAATTCATTGTTACACCTTTTAAGTATTTTTGCAGGAGGGCCCCTTGCATCTCTAGCCCTGTTACTTATCTATACTAACTCCAAGACCACTTTAACAGGAGTATGAGAAATACTCTGAAATACTGAAACCACATACTTAGTATATCCCCTCCCTTCATATTCATACATTTATTTCTAGACTTCTGAGAATAGAATTTGTTACCCTTGACCTTTAATACAGGCATCCTTTTGTGTGTGTGTGTGTGTGTGTGTGTGTGTGTGTGTGTGTGTGTGTGTGTGTGTGTGTGTGTGTGTGTGTGTGTGTGTGTGTGTGTGTGTGTGTCTGCCCAGGCACTCTCATATCACATAACTATATGTGTGTTTGTGCACACAGCATGAGCAGATGGGTAAGGTTACTGCTCCATATTGTGAAGCAATAGCTAATCTGCTTGATCAAAGCTTGACCTCAGCACTCTGTTAGTATGTGTCTTAAACTTACTCATTTACCAGGACCTCAACTGTTGTTCCAAGTACTTTATGCAGTATTATGTTATATCCTCAAAACATGATATTTTTAATCAAACCAATACCAAGATCAATCAAAATCCGTATGTTCGCACTTACTGTGATTTTTTTTTATGCAGTGAGTCTCTTACATTACAAGGGTTGGGATTCAGAGAAACTAGCATTGTAGCATAACCACCTGCACTGATGAGCTAATTTACAATGCAGTGCTGATGACTGATTCATGGTCATGCAAATTCCCTAAAGGGCAGCCTTTCATTAGCCGGAAATGTGCATGACTATCACTTGCTCCGTGTGCGGTAGGAAACAAGGCCATAGCTGGCTCGTTTGGAACCCAGTACAGCTTCCTGATCTGGTGCCCCCTCAACTGTAGATTGAAGATGGAGAAAAAAGATCCATTGTCTGATCTGCTACTCCTCCCCTCTCTCCTAGGGTGGAGTGCCAGTTCCTAATATACTCACACTCTACGTGTGAGACCCCCGTCACAAAAAAATTAAAAAAAAAACAGGTCATTCTCTGATGTGTTACTCCTCTCTTCTCTCCTACAGAGGAGTGCCAGGTCCCAATATTCTCACACTCTACAAGGGAGACCCCCCCCCCCCCAAACACAAAAAACAGGCTATTCTCTGATCTGGTGTGAGGAGCAAAAAAATGAAAACAAACAAAAAAAAAAACAAATCTGCCAATCATATCCTCTAACAACTTGCTCCCTTCCCTCACACTAGCTATGCTTCTGGTTGGAAAAATAATGCAGTGAACCACCAACCACCTGTGTTGTACCAAACATACCAAGAAGAGAACACACAAGCACTGACTTCATCTTGTCATGGTGCATGCATGCATACACATGCACACACACACAACCACACCAGCACTCATACTAGCCATTCATCCAGAGATGCTCACAGGCCCCTTCCTTCACCATCACAGTGTTTATACACAACACACCCACACACAGAGTAACATACCTCCATCTGTGAGTTGGAGATGGGAACATTCATCTGCCAGGTTGCACAGCATGTCGTTTTCCAACCTCTGCAAATAAAGGCATTATATTCATGGTATAATACAGGGATGGTTATGCTTTACATTTTGAAAAAAATGCTTAAAATTATCAAATATATGAACCATATTTATCAAATATAATGTAGTCTTGTAACATGTTTTTCAGTTTTGTTTTTCTACAGTATTTTTCAAGGTACACATTCTGCAGGTCTTTATGAACTAAACCAGTAAAAGTGTAAACAATCTGCAGGAGATGTAATTCTACAGAATAAGTGAAGACGTGACATTCTACACAGACTTTAGCAGGACACTGCCATTGTTCATGAATTTGGGCCTTGTGGATGAAGCATTAAAATACTGGACAAAAGCACTGAAACTTGGAGAAGGTATAAATACAGAAACATGCTCATAATTCTGGCACTTATCACCAGGTTTGTGCCAGGCTTTCAGAGTTGTCATCTTAGCAACCCATCTTATGGCCTTATCTTGTTCAATATACCTTTTCCAAAAAGTAATTTCAGTTTACTTATGCAAACTCACTAGGCTATATTTCATAAAATGGTGTCAGTCATGTAGCCGGCATGTTGATAATTTAGGGTAAACATATGAAAAATGTAGCTTTATATAGGTTCTGCACCACAAACTGAAAACCACAATTGTTGTTTTTCCCGGTTAGGGGTTGCCACAGCGGAACTCCGGCCCGCTAATGATTGGCAGTAGAATTTTACAGTGCCAGCCCGACGCCCAATCTTCAACGAAGGCACGCCCAGTCACGCATATCTTTCGAACGCCACTCGACCGCGGGGAGGACATCCGACTCCACACAGAGCGCTCCAGCGAGAATCGAACACCACAATACCAAATATAAACATATCAAAAAGTAAGACCAAAAGTCTGAATGACCAAAGTGCAATACTGAAAACCAAAATCCCATACTAAATACCATAACCTGTGACACTTAGAACAAATACAAATGCTTCAGATGTAATGCGAATCACAGCTGACATAAGTGAAGGAACTTAACATACCACAGACTACGTGTGTTCACATTTGAAAGACCACAATTCCTTACACTAGACAAGGTGCAAGCAAGAATGTATACAGCACTACAGAATAACACTATATAACAAAATATCAAACAAAATAATTGGGTAGGATGGCACCCCACATAGGCACTCACTCCCCTTCTTATATAGCCAGACTTTGGGGTCATGTAAGGGGTGAGTGAACTATATGAGTTTTGCATAAAACCAAATATCTGCTAGTTCTCCAAGGGCAGGTGATCTCATAGTTAGAATATATAAGTAAGGTTGAAGAAGCACAGATCACCATCCTGTGGTGTAGGAATCCTACACCTCCAGCAAAAAATAATTAAAAAATAAAAAGTAGCTGTCTTTTAATTCATTGCATTTAAATGTTCTGAGTAAATTAATTCCATGCGGTCTATAGTGATTTTAAGATTTCGTTCATTTTAGTATTCTTGACATTTTTATTGTCTTTATTTGTGATATTCAGTATTATGGTCTTTGGTCTTTTAATATACCAAAAGATTATATGTACATTTTTTGCTTAGTTAAAAGGAAGTTTTTAGCTTACATGAGATCAGATTTTCAGTGTACTTGTGTTAGTGCAACAATTCATGATCTTTGGCAAATATGTTTCATTCCAAGGGATAGTTTCACATTTTTTGCATGAAGCCTCTTTTTATTGATGAGTTGCTGGCATCCCATTCATGAAGTGTTCAAGGTCTGATAAAAAAAAAACTGAAAAGAAGCAAAGTTACCAGCACATGTTCACCAGATTGACAACAGGAGTTTTACTTTAATCAATGGACCAGCAGCATATCAGTCTTATGACTGAGCCAATAAGAATGCAAAGCCACTATGAAAACTGTATTATGACTGTAGATTAATTCAGATGGTGCTGTTCCACAGATACCATGGGGAAAATATAGGGAATATTCGCAAATAAAAAAAAAGAAATTCTCACTCTGTGTTAATGACAACAAATAAAACTGTTTTGTTCCATAAAGTCTAGCACTATCTTGGTATTTAATGTAAGGACAACTTTTCCTAGTACCTTGGGAATAGACCATATCTGTGTTTCAAGGTGAATTTTATTTATCTCTGAGGAATTAGTCAGAGACAAGGTTTAGATGTGCTTTAAATAAGTCAGCACAGCTAAGTCCTTTTTTGAACCTACATTTGGCAAAATGTAGGTTCAGTGCAGGACGTGAATGGTTGGGTTCTCGACAGTTGTTCAATAAGAATTTGCTTATATTCTGGTTGCCTGGTGCATGATGAATTGTTTCACTGTTCCTACTTTCTCACTATAAACCGGAGCAACGGGTGTGAACTCCTACATTGCTTGTAATGGACTCAGACTATGGCATCTTACAGAAACAGCAAAACAATGTTGGTGGTGGTGTTATTCTGTATTTGTTTTAGATGTTCATTTTTTCCAAGCTGCCTCCATCCCAGAATAAAAAGTTAGTAGGTGTGGGGGAATCCCCATACAAGGGAGGTGCAGTGAGGCTCACCCCACTGCAGAAAGCACACATGTTGTGAAGGAAAGATTCTTAGGTGGTGTGTGTACCTGAGGTGGTAGTGTTGTATAAATGCAACCCAAAGAACTGTGTTCAGCAAGACTGCTGTTCTGGAGTCACATCTCAAACCATTGCTCTTGTGTGCCCAAGTGAAAGCAAAATGAGACATGCAACATGAATAGAAGAAACGGTGCAGGAACATACAGTTGTGCAAGGCACTCACCATAACAATAGATGTACCAATTGCAGGATCATTGTTGAAGATATCATATACACACTTCAGAAATAAGCCATAGATAGAACCAGTCTTCCAGCCAGATACTTTCAGAAGACATCCTTAGGGGAGCATGGCTACAGTGCCAAATTGCAGCCATTTAGAGCACAACCTGGCTGTAAAACAGAACATACTGCACTCCTTTCTCTATATTTTATTTTGCCTGTTAAAACACAAAACATGCAGAGAAAATTAACAAATGCTGGCTGGCTACAGATATTGCATATACATTTATTAAGAAAATGTATATATATATATATATATATATATATATATATATATATATATATATACATATGTTTGCTTGTATGAAAAACAACACACAACTATAACTGCATAACAATAAAAAAACAAAAATGTAAGCACTATTAAACCACGATTTGAACTAATTGTTTAACTGCAACCATCTCAATTTGTAAAATGTGTCAGAGAACCAAAGTTATCCTACATCAATATACATCCAATACTACAATGAATGACTTGCACAACTATATTATGTGTTTCATAAGGATTATTGCTGGAGGAATTATATATGTCTTGGGAGAGTATGGAGTAGTGCACCTAGAGGTTAGGATGGTCTACAGCATTCCCTCAGGGCTGCAAAGGAAAATCTTGCTCTGCATCTAAAATGAAGAACTAACTTATAATGTTTAGAAAAACTATGAACATATGACCATGCTCCAGCCTCAAAAATATTTTGAGATGGCATATTTCCTTAAAAAATGCTCAAATGGCAACTGTTGAAAGTTGTAAATGAGTGGGGTCTAACCTCACTAATAGAGGTTTCACTGTATGTATTATAACAAAACTATATATATATATATATATATATATATATATATATATATATATATATATATATATATATATATATATATATATATATATATATATATATATAAAACAAAAGCAATGCAAGTTGCTAACTATTTAGAATACGTCTGCTTGATTGTGAGAGAAGTACCTGTTTCCATTCATAAGATAAACACCTGCTCAGTCTGTTTGGCTTCTTAGGCCTCTTCTAAGTAATAAATAAGAAGAAGTCAAATATATCTACAGTGCATATTTTTCCCCTTATTTTCTTGTTTGGGGGAAAAAAGGAAAGTTGAATATGTTATTTTAAAATAAATGTAGAAACCACTTCAGACATGAAAACAGGATTTATTTTACAGAAGCTCAGTTCTTGTGGAAGACTGTATATGGTTATTTATGCTCTGAAGCCTGCAATACAGAATTTCTTCTAGCTTGAGTAACTACAAAAAGAATGAATGTCCCTCAAGATAACTGTTCAGGTCAGTTGAAATTATAGACTCAAAAGTAGATAAGGATAATATAAAGCAGTCCAACAAAGCAGACGACGGAGCAAACACGATGAGGAAGAACCATGAAAAATAAAAATGTTTATTCAAACGAACCAAATACACATAAAAAGGTAAGCACTTTCACCATCAGCTTCTTCAAACCAAGATAATGCACACCCCCAATTACCCATAATAAGTACCCAACACAGCCATTCAGATAGCAGAACAAATAGCACTGGGCTGCTCCTACAGAACAAACATTTAGAATTTTTTAAGAAAGCAGACATATACAAATGCAAAACTGCTAACTAAAAAAGAGCTTAATTATTATACTAAGCAATAAAAATGCTTAAAAATACATTCAAATATAATACAATACAACCAGCAGTACAAAAAGAGACTTAATTAACTCTCAGGCACCTAGATTTCAAAACTGGTTTCATGGAGGCTTTTTCATTCAAGCCCTTCCCCCTATCTACCCTAAGCCTAATGATCCATCTCCCCTCTTCGTTCTCAGTACAGTTCATAATATCACCCTCTTGTATACTGGGGGTGATAAGGACAATAACCAAAAAGCGAAAAGTATGTTCATCCCCTTCCTGCATAACATGCTTAGATAAAGCATTGTTGCTGGACCGTACCCTAATGTTATACAGATGTTCCCTAATCCTATCTTGGAACAGCCTGTCGGTTTTACCAATGTAGTATGAAAGGCATAACACACAGTGAGCAAGATAAACAACATGCTGGGTAAGGCAGTTGGCAGAAACCTTAAACAAATTTCTCACCTGTGTCTGGGTGAACAAATCGTCCACTGTCATCAATGCTATCACAGTAATTACACCTCCCACATGGTCTGGTACTACATTCCTCAGTTGTTATGTGGACGGGCACTTCTTTAGGATTGCATAGTATTTTTTTTAAGTTCAGCTTATTCTTGAACGTAAAAGTGGCTGCATCTCCAATAATCCCCCTAATGATGGGATCCACTGTCAAAATATCCCTGTTCATCTTAATCACATCCATGATGGAGTCAATATCAGTGGTATAAAAAAGGGGTACTCTCACCCTATTCAAATCCTCTGGAAACCTCACATTATCTGTGGAAACCCCTACATAAGAAAAGTAAGGATGAACCCGACCTCTGTGGTGATCAGGTATCTCATCCAATACTTTATCAACCTCTGCAGAACAATATCCCCTTTCCACGAGTCTATCCTTTAAATTGGATAACTCATAGGAGAAGCCAATATCTGATGCATTCAGGCTCGACACCCTCATGCCTTGACCCTTGATCACATTCCTAAAGACATACTGAGGATTCATACTACGTCTATGGAGTAATGTATTTCTATAGCAGGGTTTCCTGTGAACACCAGTATTTACCATACCATTATCCAACCTCTGCACAAAAACATCAAGATAAGCTACTGAAAGGTGTGAGGAGGACATGGTAAACTTTAAATAATTGGTGGCCCCACTGAGTTGTCATAAAAAGTTTCCAACTGATCCTCACTCCCTATCCAAATGAGGAATAAATCATCCATGAAATGATGGTAGAATGGGACATACATAGAATATAACTCATTAGTAACCAGGTGTTCTTCCTCCCACATAGCCATAAACATGTTGGTGTAGCTATTGGCACATGAAGTGCCCATAGCTACATCATCTTTTTGCAAAAATACATCACCATCAAAGACAAAAACATTATTCTCAAGGACAGTCTCCAGAAATAAACCAAAAATGAGTGCTGTTGTAGAAAACACAGTCCACGAACCACGATATAATCCTTTATTGCAAACACGAAATAGTAACGCTCACAGTTCACCATACGTTTTCGTCTATGAAGACTTCATCAGATAACCCCTAACAACAAACAACAAACAACAAGCCCTTAAATAGCCCAACAAGTTTCAAATTCACCAATACAAGCTTGACATTAATTACATATACTAAATACAAAAGGCACCACTTTAAAAAACATTAATTCAATCCCAATGACCTTTGATGTATTGAATATAAAAAATATATAAACATTTTGTGTGTAGATATTTAAATACTAACAAATACTATAATAAATAAATATGTTAAAATGTATAAAATATAAAAGAGTTTAAAAATATTTCATTCAACTGAGAAAACTGTGTGTACAACATAAAAACCAATGCAATACTACCCTCTAGTGGCTCATAACATTTTTTTTTTTTTATATATATTCCTTACAATTTGGCTGCTCTTAACTTCAATAGTGGTGCTAGGCAAATACTCTCATTAAGACCAGGGTATCTCCCAGCAGCCAAGAAAACCTGCATGTACAACTCACGATATTCGAGGCGGGTTTCCCACGAACCCCCTCTAGCATCCTTTTGGACGACCTCAAGTGCAAAAAATAAAAAGTTTGCTTGAGCATAATTCTGTAGGTGTTTATACAAAGCATTTTTGTCATTACTCCTACTTATATCATAGAAGTGTTTGTAAATACATCTTTTTAAATGTCTTTCAGTTTTCCCTACATAGAACACACTGCAAACTTCACAAGTCACTAAATAAACCAACCCACTAGTAACACAATTGCTATAACATGTACTTTTAACAAATTTGTTCCTGGCTCTAATAAAGACCTGGTCAGTGTTAGCTATATGTTTATACTGGGCATATGTCCCACATCTATAAGTGCCAGGTCTTTTTCCTTTGTGTATAGTACTACCTTTTTCCAATTATTCCTTCAAATTAATACCTTTCTTAAACACAATATTTAATGGTTTATTTTCAATACCTTTAAGGTCAGTAAGGGAAATAAATCTATCCCATTCTTTTTTCACCACATCAACTACCTTACGCGAGTCACAGCTGTATTCCATTGTAAGTACCCTATTGAACTTGCCATCCTTTTTCACCTCATTAGTAAGTTTAAAATCATTATCCTTACCCAAAAGAGGCATAAATCGTGTCTTACGCTGGTTTTTAATATACAGAATAGTATCTTCCAATAACTTTGCTGGGTTTCCCCTCTCCAAAAATAGTTTTTTCAAAAAAACACATTCATCCTCAAAGTCTTCATCCAATGAAGTGAGTCTACTGGCTCTAATCAGTTGCCCCTTAAAAATACTTTTCTTTTGCACATATGGGTGTGCACTCTCAAAATGAAGGTATGAATTAGAGAATGTCTCTTTACAAAAAACATTTGATTTAATACCCCCTAAGATTTTAACAATACTTGTGTCCAAAATATCCACATTATTATAAGTAGTTTTACTAGTAAATTGTAGAAAGGTAGTAGTCGTATTTATGTACTCCAAAAATTCCTTCCATTTCTCCTCTGATTCTTTCCAAAAAGTACAAATATGATCTAAAAAGCGCCTATACAAGACCCAACAGTCACAAAATCTAGAACTGAAAATATATTGTTTTGCCCACCAGGCTAGGATAATGTTGGCATATGTGGGGGAATAATTGGCCCCCATTGCCACCCCCTCAACTGGTGGAAATATTCACCACCATAGTAAATAAAATTATTTTTTAATATCATTTCCATAAGGATGAGAATAACCTGTAACTCATCACCACTGATATTACGTTTGTCAACCAGGGCAGTCTCAAGCCAACTCAAACCACCTTCCTGTGGTATAACTGTGAATAAATCTTTAATATCCACTGTTACAAATATAATATTATTGTAAACCTGGTTTGGATCAATATCCAAAAGAAATTCCCAAGAATCTTTTAAAATAGTTTTTTCTATGCCCCAATGTTTTTTCAACTTCACATCACAATATTTTGCCAGAGGCATAGTCTTTGAGCCTTCAGCAGACACAATGGGTCTAAAGGGGGATTCATTAGGTCTTTGTGGACCTTAGGGATCCCAAACATAGTGGGTATCCTAGGTTGGGGCACATGTAGAAATGTAAATGTATCTATGTTAATTAATCCTTCTAGAAGCAAATTATTAAGAGCCAATTCAATATTCTTAAATGCCACATAAATCTCATTTTTAGAGACCCTATTGTAAGTGAAAGAATCCCCCAAAATGTCATGCATTTTTCCTTCATGTATGACTTGGTCCATAAGGACTGTTCCCCCTCCTTTATCTGGTTTCATAACCCTAATCTGTGAATTCTGCTGAAGCTCACCAAGTACCCTTTTCTTTTTTTGGTTCAAATTGTATCTTCTCGATTTACCTACTACCTTTCTTATTTCCTTCTCCACTATGGACTCAAAAATTTTCAACTGTGGATGTAATGGTGGATTAGATTCACTTTTGCATCTCAAACAGGGCTGTACATCCGTCCATGAAAGGTGACATCCAAATTAAGCTGCCTAATAAATATTTTAAAATCCAATAAAAGTCTGGTACTATCACCTTTTTTATATGGTACAAATTTAAAACCTCTGGAAAATAAATTAAAATGATCTACAGTTAATTCAACACTAGCGTAATTAAAAATATTATAATTTCTATATGTAAATACATTGTTAATACATTGTATTTCATCTGGTGACATAATAGAAGAATTCGTCACCCTATTGTCATCCACATCTTCATCTACAACTAATAATGTTGGTATTTCCCCTTCCCCCAATATCCCCCTCCCCTTCCCCCCCTCTGACCCGGATAGTAATATTGGGGAGCCCCCTGGTTCATTAGCCTTTCTGAACTTCGGAGAGGGGGATAATCTAAAGGGTCCAACTCGTTGTTCACTTCCACTAACTCGTCATTATCTATAATTTCTTCTAGGTCATAATTCTCACCATTCTCCCCCCAACCTTTATTGTTTTTTCTTGGTGCTGGGTAACATTGCTTATCTTTATATTCTAAAATGTCCCTGTTCAGTTTCTTAATTTTCCTTTTAATATTAACTAAACATAATTTGTCTATTCTAACCATCATACTGTAATATTTTATTTTCTCCGCCTCTGCAGTGTGTAATAGGTCATCGGTAATAAAATTATTAAGGTGCTCAATAGTAGTAGAAAGTTCATTCATTTTTATCTCATTTTGTTTTACTACAATTTTAACCACATCAAGCCCACATCTATTAAAAATGTCCACAAGGTCTTTATAAAATACAGAACTATTGTCAATGTTGTTGGGGAACTTAAACACTCAAACCTTTAGGCACAATCCCCCTTTTCAAACATTCCCTAAGGTATTCGTTGTCAATCTTGAGAGCTTTAAATTTCCCCAACACATCAGCTAGTTTGTTTACATTATTTCTATAAGTATCATTGTTTCCCTTATTGTCCAAAACAGCAGTATTAGCATCCATGTCAAAATTAATATCAACATTGCTATTCGACCATTCAGAGAAAATTTTCCTCTGTTTAACAGTTGTTGATCCATTACCAGTAGCATTATTAACGTCACCTTTGTTAATTTGACTAGAAGTCCGCCTGTTGTTTGTATTGGCGTCATTCGTACCCACGCCATTCTCGTCAGGTATAAAAGGTAAGTTTGGAGTGTCCAAAATTTTAAAAGAATTCCTTGCCATTTGTTTATTAGTTCCATTATCTTCATTTGAGCTAGATTTAGCTCTAACAGCCGCTGCTGCAATTCCGCCAGCATGAAAGGCTTCCTAGTTCCCAGGAAAAGATGAAGACAGTGTATTAGCAAACCTCTCACTGATAGGATTCAGTAGGTCGACCAGCTGAGAAAGCTGACCAATGAGCTTTCTCGTTTCACCCACGTTGTCCCTCCTCTACTTTGGAGACCGTGGAAATGAAGCAGTCTCTTCCATTTCCCAAAAAACAACCAAAAATAAGGGGAAAGAAACAACTCCAACCGACAACTAGTAACCAAAAATGAGTGCTGTTGTAGAAAACACAGTCCATGAACCATGGTATAATCCTTTATTGCAAACACGAAATATTAACGCTCACAGTTCACCATACGTTTTCGTCTATCAAGACTTCATCAGATAACCTCTAACAACAAACAACAAGCCCTTAAATAGCCCAACACGTTTCAAATTCACCAATAAAATCTTGACATAATTACATATACTAAATACAAAAAGGCACCACTTTAAAAAACATGCATTCAATCCCAATGACCTTTGATGTATTGAATATAAAAAATATATAAACATTTTGTGTATAGATATTTAAATACTAACAAATACTATAATAAATAAATATGTTAAAATATATAAAATATAAAAGGGTTTAAAAATATTTAATTCAACTGAGAAAACTGTGTGTACAACATAAAAAAACAGTGCAATACTACCCTCTAGTGGCTCATAAAAAATGTTTTTATATATATTCCTTACAATTTGGCTGCTCTTAACTTCAATAGTGGTGCTAGGGAAATACTCTCATTAAGACCAGGGTATCTCCCAGTACCAAAGAAAACCTGCCAGTACAATTCACGATATTCAGGGCGGGTTTCCCATGAACCCCCTCTAGCATCCTTTTGGACAACCTCAAGTACAAAAAATAAAAAGTCTGCTTGAGCATAATTCTGTAGGTGTTTATACAAAGCATTTTTGTCATTACTCCTACTTATATCATAGAAGTGTTCGTAAATATATCTTTTTAAACGTCTTTCACTTTTCCCTACATAGAACGCGCTGCAAACTTCACAAGTCACTAAATAAACCAACCCACTAGTAACACAATTGCTATAACATGTACTTTTAACAAATTTGTTCCTGACTCTAATAAAGACCTGGTCAGTGTTAACTATATGTTTATACTGGGCATATGTCCCACATCTATAAGTGCCAGGTCTTTTCATTTGTGTATAGTACTACCTTTTTCCAATAATTCCTTCAAATTAATACCTTTCTTAAACACAATATTTAACGGTTTATTTTCAATACCATTAAGGTCAGTAAGGGAAATAAATCTATCCCATTCTTTTTTCACCACATCAACTACCTAACGTGAGTCACAACTGTATTCCATTGTAAGTACCCTATTGAACTTGCCGTCCTTTTTCACCTCATTAGTAAGTTTAAAATCATTATCCTTACCCAAAAGAGGCATAAATCTTGTCTTACGCTGGTTTTTAATATACAGAATAGTATCTTCCAATAACTTTGCTGGGTATCCCCTCTCCAAAAATAGTTTTTTCAAAAAAACACATCTATTATCCAGAAATAAACATAATAAATCAATTTTACTTTCACTATACTCAGTGAGGCCTCTGTTTTTGAAAAGGGCCTAACCTTCATTCCAACTAGGAAAATGGATTTAACTGGCACCTTGCTTGACATTGAATTATTCAGTAGGAATGTGCTGTTGAAACTTGAATTTGGTAATAACTTGGAAGCTGATAGCTTGTCCTTTAAAAGACCTAGTACTTACATTTCTAGCTCACACCCTTTAGTGGATGCCTTTAATAAGCGGATTGAAAATAATTTGTTCCATATGTATGATACTAGAAATACACTGTATATATATATATATATATATATATATATATATATATATATATATATATATATATATATATACTGTAGGAACATGAGGCCTAACATCAGTTTAAGACAGAGACAGGGTTTAACATGGTTACAGAAAGATAACACCATAGTTATTAGGCCAGCAGACAAAGGCGGCCCTGTCGTTATTATGACTAGAAGTGATTATTATGCTTCGATGCATATTATGTTGAGTGACAGTAACTTTTATTCTAGGATTGATATCATGCATGTACACAATTTAGAGTGCAGGATTCTTGATAAGTTGGAAGATATGCTCAAGTAAGTTGAAATCTTTTGATCTGTTTAACTTTTTGAAGCCTGAACATTCACTCATACCAGTCATTCAAGAACTACCTAAGATTCATAAAGATGGTTTAAAACCACCTCTGAGGCCTATTGTGGCAGGCAGAGGTTGGTGTACTGAACCGTTCTGCTTGTATATACAGAAGTTTTTACGCCTAGCTTTAGATAGCAATAGATTTATTTTGAAGGATTCTAAACAGTTCCTTACTGATTTGTACAGTTCCACCAACACACTAGCTGTAGATATGGATTATTATTTTGTGATCCTAGATGTACAGTCATTATTCACTGTTATTCCCAAAACCATAAGTGTTGATTCAGTACACAGGTATCTTAGTACACACACTGAGCATAGTGAAAATAAAATCAATTTATTATGTTTATTTCTGGAGACTGTCCTTGAGAATAATGTTTTTGTCTTTGATGGTGATGTATTTTTGCAAAAAGATGGCATAGCTATGGGCACTTCATGTGCCAATAGCTACGCCAACATGCTTATGGCTATGTGGGTTACTAATGAGTTATTTTCTATGTATGTCCCATTCTACCATTGTTTTGTGGATGATTTATTCCTCATTTCGACAGGGAGTGAGGATCAGTTGTAAACTTTTTATGAATAACTGAATGGGGCCACCAATTATTTAAAATTTACCATGTCCTCCTCACCCCTTTCAATTGCTTATCTTGATGTTTTTGTGCAGAGGTTGGATAATGGTATGGTAAATACTGGTGTTCAACGGAAACCCTGCTATAGAAATACATTACTCCAAAGACATAGCATGCACTCTCAGTATGTCTTTAGGAATGTGATTAATGGTCAAGGCATGAGGGTGTTGAGACTGAATGCATCAGATATTGGCTTCTCCTCTGTGCTATCCAATTTAAAGGATAGACTCATGGAAAGGGGATATCATTCTGCAGAGGTTGACAAAGTATTGGATGAGATACCTGATCACTGCAGAGGCAGGGCTCGTCCTTACTTTTCTTATGCAGGGGTTTCCACAGATAATGTGAGGGTCACAGAGGATTTGAATAGGGTGAGAGTGCCTCTTTTTTATAGCACTGATATTGACTCCATCATGGATGTGATTAAGAGGAACTGGGATATTTTGACAGTGGATCCCATCATTAGGGGGATTATTGGAGATGCACCCACTTTTACGTTCAAGAATAAGCTGAACTTAAAAAGAATACTATGCAATCCCAAAGAAGTGCCCGTCCACATAACAACTGAGGAATATAGTACCAGACCATGTGGGAGGTGGAGCATTGATGACAGTGGACAATTTGCCCACCCAGACACGGGTGACAATTTTGTGTTTAAGGTTTTTGCCAACTGCCTTACCCAGCATGTTGTTTATCTTGCTCACTGTGTATTATGCCGTTCATACTACATTGGTAAAACCGACAGTGTTCAAAGACAGGATTAGGGAACATCTGTATAACATTAGGGTACGGTCCAGCAACAATGCTTTATCTAAGCATGTTATGCAGGAAGGGGATGAACATACTTTTCACTTTTTAGTTATTGTCCTTATCACCCCCAGTATACAAGAGGGTGATATTAGGAACTGTACTGAGAACAAAGAGGGGAGATGGATCATTAGGCTTACGGTAGATAGGGGGAAGGGCTTGAATGAAAAAGCCTCCTTTAATTATTGCTATTTAATTAATTAGTTAATTAAGTCTCTTTTTGTGCTGTTTGTATTGTATTTGAATGTATTTTTAAGCAATTTTTATTGCTTAGTATAATAATTAAGCTCTTTTTTAGTTAGTGAGTTTTGCATTTATACCATATGTCTGCTTTCTTAAAAAATTCTAAATAGTTTTCTGTCGGAGCAGCCCAGTGCTATTTGCTCTGTTATCTGATTGCTGTGTTGGGTACTTATTATGGTTAACTGGGGCTGTGCATTATCTTGGCCTGAAGAAGCTGATGGTGAAAGCGCTTACCTTTTTATGTGCATTTGGTTTGTTTGAATAAACATTTTTTTTTTTCATGGTCCTTCCTCATCGTGTTTGCATCATTGTCTGCTCTGTTGGACTGCTTTATATTTGCCTCTTATTTGACAACAGGACATTTATCCAATGGGGTAGTTTTTGGACTTGTTAGATAAGGATAATGTTTTGTTTACAAAATTCAGATCACAAGCTGGGGCTACAATATGGCAATGGGTCTACTCAGCTTGGTCAACTTCTTTGAGTCAGTCCCAAGAGCTGTGTATGAAGGCAAGGTGGTTCATACAGCCTACCTCGATCTGACCAAGGCCTTTGATACCATTCCCCACTTAGGAATCATAGAAAAACTCACTAAGCTAGGCATCAACCCCTATATCACTAGATGGGTTGGAAACTGGCTCACAGATAGAACCCACAGTGTGAAAGTAGCTGAACACAAGTCAGACTGCCGACCAGTCAGGAATGGAGTCCCACAGGGTTCAGTCCTGGGTCCTCTCCTGTTTGATATCTACTTCTCTGAAGTCCAGGCCAACACGGAGGGACTCTGGCTGACAAAGTTTGCAGACAATTGCAAGTTGGGAGCTATTATTAACTCCCCAAGTGATGTTGACATCCTACAGAAAGGCCTGAATGACACCAATGACTGGTGTCAGAACCATGGCCTTAAGCTCTATGCCAAAAAATGTGTCGTCATCCCCCTTGCAAAAAAACCCGGTTCCCTTGAATTACCACATTGATGGTAGTCCACCGAACACAGAAGGCGTTATAAGAGATCTGGGAACACAGGTTGACAGCAGCCCCTCTTTTGACCACCACGTTGTTACAGTGGTCAGAAAGTCCTTCTATGTGGCACATCTCATTACTAAGGGTTTTGCATTCAGGAAGAAAGAGGTCATTGTCTACCTCTACTCTTCCCTCATTAGGCCAATCATTTGGCATGTACCTCACTGGACACCTGCAACAACTGGAGAGGCTGCAAAAGTACCTCACAAACAGGATACTAGGCCTTAAACACTTGTCCTATATGGACAGACTCAAAAAACTCCAACTATTCTCTGTCACATATCACCTACTTAGAGGCGATCTCTGCTTGACTTACCAAGCCATGTCATCTCTGTTAGAAATGCTACATCTAAAGAAATCCCAATCCCTCTGCACCACACACTCCAGAGACCTCAACCTCATTACCACAATCAACAGAACATGCTGAAGGGACAGGCTCATAACCCAGACACTGCCCATGCTATTAAATAGATTTCCCATACATTTCAAACAGAGCACTTCACTGACCCTCTTCAAGAGAAATCTTGAAGAGTGGATGGGAAATAGAAAATTCACCCCGTCACTCCAATGGCTCTACTTGACAGATGCACTAGAAACTAAGGTTGGGTGGCACAATGCCAGGGTAATCCAATGGGCTAGGCTTGTAAAGGCTCCAGGGCCATTAGCATAGTACACACCTATGAACATATACACAATGCCCTTCAAAAACTGTTTTGGCTATTGAATTAGCAGTTAAACAGGTTCAACAAACAAATAGGTCAAACTAGCTGAATAATGTGGTTTTACAGAAGCATAAGAAACACTTGAGTTATAAAATGAAATGAGATACTGCAGAATATGCTGAACAGAAATACCACCTGTGTTACTAGACCCTTTGGATAACAAAAGAAAAACCATGTCCACTAGGACAGGTAGGAATTTCTTGTATGTGCCATTTTTGCATCCTTGAGAATAGCCAATACATCATCAGAGAAGAGATGACTGTCAGAGATCAATCTGTTATCCTCCAAACTATTACACTGTGAGGTTTAAGTTGTGGGTGTAACATATTGCCTTATTGTGTTAATCAACATGCTTTTGAGTGGTAATATCAAGGCTTCTGCATCTGGTATCAGAGGTAGTAGTATGAACCATGGCTGTGCCAGAACGGTTTTATCAGAATAAGCTTGCTTTTTCTCTTTTTACCACAGAGAGGAACTTTTTTTAAGTTGGTGGAAATGCATTAAGAATGTTCCAAGTCTAGGTTTCTGAAAAAAATTATGAAATTATTTGTAATAGAAAACTTGAATTCAGCAGTAGAAACTCAGACAGAATTTATACATTATTCTCCAAGACACAATAACTGTGATAGACTAGATAGAATTTGAAAGCTTCAACAAACATCCAGTAACTATTTCAAAGTCAAAGTAAACTTTATTGACATACAGATCAACACAGAGGGAAAAGTGCATATCACTGCATGAAATTTCAATACTCAGGCTCATACCATAAGAATAACAGTTTACAGAAGGAAAATAGATTAAATTAATACAAATTTAAATAGTAAAAATAAAAATAAAAATAAGATACTAAAAATAAATAAAGTAAAAAACTGAAAGCTATTTTACAGCAGAAACAGAACAAATGCATCAGGAATCTCAGTAGAAATATAAGGATATATAAAAAACAGTACTATAAATAAATAAAAAAGTACACATGTAAAACTTACCCCCACCAATATATGCCATAAACTTACAGTTTGCAGTTTTCATAGTGCAGATAGAGCTGTATAAAGTGAGTTATGCAGAGAGTTATGTAAATAACAATGACATATTGTGCATAATATTTTACTCATTTAGCGGGTTAGGCTATAGCTTTGTTGTTCAGCAGTCTGATAGCATGTGTGAAGAAGCTGTTACTGTATTTGGATGTCCTGCATCGAATGTTTCTGTAGCACGTCCTTGATGACAGGAGTTTGAACAGTCCATATGCTGGTGGTGTATATCCCTCAACAGTTTTCAGACTCTACCATAGCATCTGTTTGAATATATGTCCTGTAGAGACTGAAGGTCGGAACCAATGATTTTTGTGGCCTGTTTGACGATCTTATCCAGTGCCTTCCAATCAGCTTGAGAGCAGTTTCCATACCATACAATGATGTTGTTCGTCAGTATGCTGTCAACTGTAGCCCTGTAGAAGGTAAGTAGGACCTGCTGTGGGAGGTTAGCTGTACGAAGTCTCCTAAAGAAGTGGCGAAGTTGTTGTGCTCTCCTTATAAGGTAGGAAGTGTTTGTGGCCCAGCTTAGGTCTTGCAAGATATGTACCCCTAGGAATTTGGTGCTATTTACTCTCTTCACTGTGGCACCATTGATGATAGGGGTGTGTGGCTTACTCTCCCTCCTAAAATCAATGATGATTTCCTTGATTTTTCCCAACATTTACTGCTAAGTTGTTGTCAGTGCTCCAGTGAATAAGTTGGTTCACCTCCTCTCTGTAGGCTCCCTCATCTTCCCTCTTAATAAGGCCGATTACTGTGGTGTCATCTGCAAATTTGATGATTCTATTTGACTGATGCATAGCTGTGCAGTCCTGTGTTAGAACTGTGAAAAGAAGTGGACTGAGTATGCAACCTTGTGGGACCCCGGTGTTTAAGGTGATAGTGTTTGAGTGATGTTTTCCTGCTCAAACTATCTGTGGCCTTTCAGTCAGGAAGTCAAGGATCCAGTTGCATATTTTGTTTTCTATGCCTAGATTACTCAGCTTAGACAGCAGTTGTTGTGGAATTACCATATTGAAGGCAGAGCTGAAGTCTATGAACAGCATGCATACGTAGCAGTCCTTATTTCCAGATCATGCTTTAATTAAAGTTAAGATAAAAATGTGGGGTGATGAAGTAAAAATGAAACAATGATATGTTTCCACAAACCTGTTAAAAAGACAGGAATTTAAGGACTGGGTAGTGGAAACTATTTGACAATTATTAGGAAAGATATAAATCTCCAGAGAAGTGATAGCTAGTGAGTGGGATAAAATGAAAATGGAGTTTAAAAACAAGGTAGGAATAAAAAAGGAAGAGATGTGGTTAAGACATCATAGGAATTATTTAGAGGGACTGGCAGAGGTTAAAGTATTGCAGAATAAGAGGAATCTCACAAGACAAAAAGAGAAGCAGTTTTGAATATTCACTAAAACTTTATCCACCCCCTTAGAGCCTTCTTTAAGCAATGCCAAATTGACAAGCCTAAAGACATAGCAGATAATAACAAAAGAAACCTAAAGGTGTTACTGCTCAGTGCAGGAGCCTAAACAAGAAGCTGTACAACCTACAAGCTCTCCTCACTCTGCAGAATCTAGACATCTGTGCCGTTACCGAGACATGGTTTAAATCCACAGAAAGTACTCCTGCAGTGCAAGGCTACTGTGAGTTCCACACATTTTAAACCATCAGCTGCTCAGACATGGACAGAAAAGTGGACAAGTCTCAGAATTGTCCATAGAGACCCTATACACCTATGTAAATGGCTATACAGAGCCTGTTGTACCTACTAGAACTAAGCCCAAAACAAACTCTGAAAACAAACCACACTGGTAGAATCCTACATTAATATAGTATATAACAAGAGGAAAAAAGTCATGGCTAAAATCAGGAAGAGTAACTCTCATAATGATAAGAGTTCCCTAATTAAACTAAACAGGAAACTAAGAGGACTATTTAAGATCAACAAGGCCAATTACAAGGTCAGGATAGTCTCACAGGCTAAAGACAACCACAAGGCCTCCTACAGCTATGTTGGAATCTGAAACACAGCAGAAAACAGCAGAAAAACTGGTGGTCAGTGGTGTCACTTTCAGTGAGCAGACCCACTTAGTGAATCTCCTCGCTGATACAATTCAGCTCAAAGTTCACCCCCACTCCCCCACCTCCCCCCATGAAATACCTACTAGCATACCACCCCCCCTCACTATTAGCATGGAGCAGGTCCTTGCAGTGCTCACTAAACAATATCCCTGAATGCTACCTAAATAGCTTGAAACATAATCTATCTGGACCACCTGAGTCACTTTTCAACTATAGCCTCAAAACAGGCTTCACACCACAAGAATGAAGGATTACAATGGCTATTTCACTTCACAGGGTTAGACCATCAACAGACCCCAGAAACTACAGACTCATTGGTCTGACTACAATAATATGCAAAGTCATGGAATTAATTATGGAAATGGTCAACAAAGACATAGGCAACCAATCTGATAAAGAGAAATTGCTTGGAGAAAGTGTTTACTGAAAGCATTCAAGTGTTTTCTCAGCTGGGAGAGCTATAAAGATACAATAAAACCAGATAGCACTCACTAAAAGCACAGGCTGTTCCATTCATCTTAGTATGGCTAACCTTTTTTTTTTGGTTAATTCTAGCCTGTCTGTGTGGCTATCAGTTTAGAACTTTTGTTCTTATTAGGAAGTGAAAACTTCAATATTTGAAGATGTACATAGTTTTGTATGTTATTATTAAATGAATAGGTTTTGGGGGGTATTGGGGAGTTTTTTTTTGAGGGCTTTCAATAAAACAAAATGTTCTATAAGTTGTGACACATGCTCAAATGGATATGACAAGAAACAAATGTATGAAAGATCAACCTGCCTAACAGTATATATGCATTTAACATAAAAGTTGGAGCTAGATGTTTAACAAAAAAGCAATCATACATAAAAGGTGGTAATAATAACTGTATAAGAAAATGATGCTTTCTGTAATGTCTTTCAGTCTGAAAGGTCTTAAAGATAAGTACAAAAAAGAAAAAGTAGAGAACTATGTTAAAAAAATGTAGCGTGCAAATAGCTATGCTACAGGATACACACATGGAAAGAACTAATCATGTGAATTTGATAAAGAAAAGTTTTCAGGATGCTTATTCAGCAGAATATCTGGGGCAAAGGAAAAGAGGAGTATTTGTATTAATTGCAAGAGGAGCGCCAGTAATGATGGAATAGGAAAAATACAATAATTGAAGATATATAGTACTAAGGGGCTACTGACAAGGGAGGAGGATTACACTGGCATGTGTCTATATTACATCTAAAACTACTATAATAGAGCTTAAGAAATTTCTGGGAGAAATAATAAGCTTTAAGCAAGGAATATTACTTATAGGTGGGGAATGGAATTTGGTTTGCAACAGTGAAGATGTGCTGAGGGGCCTAGAAGGGAAAATATAACAAAGGAGGGTGGCTTTTTGAAGAAATTTATGAAAATGTTTGGCATGGAAGATGTGAATTCAGTACTAGGAATTGGGAGTAAATTTGCATATTATTCTCCAAGATACAAAAACTGGGCTAGGCTAGATAGAATTATATCTCACAGGAAGATGTGCATTTAATTGAAGGTCTTGAAACTTGTTCAATAACTATTTCAGATCATGCAACAATAATAACTGAAAAACACAAGGTAATGAAATAAAATTGAGACACTGGTGCTTTCCCACCTATCTGCTGAAAAGAGAAAAAATTCATAAGTGGGTTTTGGAAATATTTCAGGAGCTATTACAGAAGATAGAACTTTCTTCTGAAAATATAGCTAGGGAATGGAGTAAAATTAAACTGGACTTTAAAGCTAGGTTGGAAATAAAATAAAGGGCGATATGGTTAAGAAGTAATAAGAATTATTTAGAGGGACTGACAAATGTTAAAATATTGCAAAATAGGGGGAATCTCTCAGAACAAGAAAAGGAGCAACTGCAAAATGCTAAACAAAAAATAAGGGATTACCTCAGCAATATGCATGAGTTTAGAAAGGTTGCTGTTAATCAAGTGTTTTTGATAATAATTCTAGAGCACAAAAACTTTTAGCACGACTCAGGCAACAGAAAGTGGAAAGAGCTTTTACCAAACTTAGGGAGCCTATAACAAGGAAGATAACAAGAGATCCTGTAGAAGTATTAGAAATATTTTGGAAATGTTATGAATGTTTGTATAAAGCAGAGAAATATGAAAATTAAGAAAAGGTACAAATGGAAATGTTTATGGAAGAATTAAATATGCCAAGGTTAGAGGTAGATGAGGCTCAATTACTAACAGTTTGGATAGAAGGGGATGAGATAAAGATGGTTATGTATAACCAATCTACAGGAAAGTCCCCAGGAATAGATGGTATTCCTGTGGAAGTTTGGAAGCTAAAAGGAAAAAAAATGGATAAAGATCTGGAAGGTTTTGTTTAACATTGTTTTAAGAGGAAGAGAAGTACTAGCATCCTGGAAGAAAGCGTTGGTAGCTGTAATACCTAAGGAGGGTAAAGATCCATTGGATCCAACTTCATACAGGCCCATTTCAATACTAAACCATTATTATAAAATGTTTATGTCTATAATGGCTAAAAGAATGGGAAAAGGTGATAAAAATTGATAGATATGGATCAGTGTGGTTTTGTGGAAGGTAGGCAAACATTTGACAACATTAACAAAATACTGATGATCCAGAGAGAAGCAAAATGTAAGAAAAAACACTGTGATTTGGTGGGTCTTGGAGAGAAAGCATTTGAAAGAGTAGACTGGGATTTAATACACAGGGCAATGGAAGCATTTGCTTTCCCTGATACAATTATAAGGTTGATTAGGAGTATATATGAGGGATCAGAGGTGAAAATTAAAGTGGGTGGGGACCTCTCTAATCATTTCTGCTTGAGCAGAGGAACCAGGCAGGGGTGTCATCTTTCCCCTTTGTTATTTGCATTATATTTAAAACCATTGGCAAAGAAAAAAGGGACTCAGAAATTCAAGCATATAATTGGTATGGCAGTCAAGAAAAGCTGGCTCTATTTACAAATGATATTATTTTATACATGACAAAACCAGAAAAAGTCATTACAGTTTTGTGGAACATTTTAAGACAGTTTCAAATCTTTTCAGGATACAAAATTAATGAAGCTAAAATAGGCAATAGTGGTAAATTATGTACCCACGCATAAATTGGTCCACCAATATCCATATTTATGGGGACATGACAATATGAAGTATTTAGGAGTATGGATTATAAAGGACTATGTTATGGCAGCTAAGGATATGTGGGAAGAGACCAAACAGAAGATAATACAAAACTTGAAAAACTTGAGGCTTTGTTATATGGATAGTAAGATACAAGCAATTAAAATCTTTTTAGTCCCTTTAATCTTATGCAAAGGTCAAGCAAATTTTTATCAACCAGAGAAAATGCTGTGGATAGTAATTGAAGGATTTTATCTGGGAGGAGAAAATGGCAAAGGTCAAGTGGGATAACCTGATTCTTCCCATAGAACAAGGCAGACTAGGATTACTTAATTTGAGGGGGTATTTTAGAGCAACACAGTTAAGGGTCTTATGCATAACCCAAGCAGAAAACTATAATTCAAAGTGGAAAGGGATTATGAGGATACAGGGGGGAGCTCAAGAAACAAGGAGGGACTGGGATTAAAGATGCAGACTCTTAAGAAGAATGATAACAATCATACAGAATATTATATTCATAAAATACCAGGGAGCATTTTAAGAACTAAACCAACATGGGAATGGAGAAAAGAGATTCTGCCAATAGGGATGACTGTAGTCAGGGCTGCAGACAATAGGCAAGAAGAGACTTTTATTTATTGGAGAACATTCAAAGGAACCAAGGTATTGGGAGCAAATAACCAGAAAGGGAAAGGTAATAGAATGGGAAGATGCCAAGTATTTATTTGGATTGCAGGTTAGAGATTGCCTTCCCTATCAAGGATTGATATCAAAGTATAGGCAAAGAAAAAGAAATGGGGTGGGGTCTTAAACAAAAGGCCAGCACTGGTAGAGTTTTTAATAGAACAGAACAGAAGCTGTCATTAAAAAAGAAATAATTAGTAGAGCATATAAAATATTTCATGATGACTATAAGAATCAGAGGAGCTTAGAACGGATTGGGAAGAGAGGCTGGATAAGCAATTCACAAAGAGACAATGGGGGATATATGTATATATCTGAAATATGCAACAAAGTCTAGCATATTTAGAATCTTTGCCTGGAAGTGTTTGCATAGGTATTTTATACCCCAAGTAGATGCCAAAGAATTTTTCCTTAGGTGGATAACAAATGGAGGTGTGACAGGGAAGAAAGAGGTGGTTGAGAACATGTTTTTTGGGAGTGTAATGAGTTAGCAGACTTTAGAGATTCCCTGCAGACTGCTCTGTTGGGGATGCTGAATGAGTAAATTGGATTGACTGGGGAGATGATTTTTTGAGCTATGATACAGAATTGGAATTGCCTAAACACAATAAGGCCTTGCTGAGTCTAATTATGTATGGTGGCTGACAAAAAAGCAAATACTAGAAAATGAAAACCAAAGTCTAAACCAACTTTACTAGAAGTAGTGAATATAATAACTGAGATAAAACAACTGGGATTTGGATCTTTAGGAAAGGGAAGGAGCACACTACATAGCAAAAATGTGAATTGGTGCAATACATGCTGAAAAGGAACTAGGTTTAAAAGAAGGCAGGCTTGAATGAGATGTATAATGATTAACTGATAATGACTGGTTAGATTATAAGTGATGTATAATGTTTGCAACTACAATTGTTTCATTGGTGTCTGTGATACATAATTTTTGCAACTAAAGTGGTGTCAGTGTTTGTTTTTCAGTTACATAAATGTAAGATTGCCTATGTCATATGTGATGTGATCAGAACCACTAGATCAAAGGATTTAAATTTTCCTTTTGACATAAATGAGACATGTTGGTGAGACAGATATTTGTCTCACAGAATCCCCATGCTCTGGAACAGGCTCCCCATCCATATGAACCAGGGTCCATCTCTAACCCTAATTAAGTGGAACCTTGACCAGGGGATTAGAAACTGGAAATTCACCCCAGGTTTTGCTTCCATGTGTCTCATATAAAGAGACAGAGAGAACTATGCCCAGATTAACATAACCTCCCATAACCTTTATAAACTTCCTAACATACCCCCTCCTAATAAATGCCCATGATACACAGGGACACAGCTGGGGTGGGATGAGCTGCTAAGCTTTTCATGGTGGTCATTAGCCTAGTGTATACCTATCAACTTATACAAGCTGTGAACAATAATTAATAAAAATTTGAATGATTTTATCTGGGAGGGGAAGGGGGCAAGAGTTAAGTGGGACAGATTGATCCTCCCAACAGAAGGTGGTTTAGGGTTATCTGATTTGAAGGGATATTTTAGAGCTACAGGGCTAAAGCTCATATGCATCACACAAGCAGAAGGTTATAATTTCAAACTGGAAACAGATGAAGAACAAGCAGAGAGGAAGTTCAAGAAATAAGGAGAGAGTAGGATTTTGGATGCAGACCCTTAAGGAGAATAATGACAACTATACAAAATATATTCATAGCATTGCAGAACGTATTCTAAGAACTAAACCAACACAGGAATGGAGAAAGGAGATTTTGCCAACAGGGATGACTGCAAGCAGGGTACAGAAAATAGGCAAGAAGGGACTGAAATTTACCGGAGAAAACTGACAAAGCAAAAAAAGGAATTGGAAACAAATAACTAGCGATGGAAAGGTAGTAAAGTTGGATGAGGCCAAGAAGAAGCTTGGATTACATGTTGGAGACTGTTGCTGATAGAGTACAGGCAAAGAAAAAGGAACAGGGGAGTCATAAGTGAAAGATCTGCTCTAGTAGAGTTTTTAGTTGAATATAGACCACAAGCTGATTTTAAAAACTGGATAATTAGTGGGGCATATCAAATATTACATGATAGCTATAAGAATCAATCAGAGGAGATTAGAAGAGATTGGGAATAGAGACTGGAAAAGTAATTTACAACAGAACAATGGGAGGACATATCCATGTCACCCAATAATGAAATGAAGTCCACAAGGTTTAGGATTTTTGCTTGGAAGTATGTTAATAGGTATTATTTTATACCCCATTCAGATTTCAAAGAATTTTTCCTCAAGTAGACAGAAAATGTTGGAGATGTGATGGGGAAGAAATGGATAACATGGAACATGTTTTTTTGTGAGTGTAATGAGCTGGCACATTTAAAAAAATCCCTACTCTGTCTGAAATATTGCAGGAGCAAATGGCTGTAACTAAGGAAACAATTCCTTTTTACTGGGACACAGGATCCCAGGGGATTATTGGAAGTATTGCATACTCTAAAAGAGATAAAAGAACTGGATGAAGGATGTTTGGAAAGGGAAGGAGAAAATTACATAGAAATTAGTGGAATTTATGGGAACAATTTATGGAGAATAATGTTCAGTAGGGGGAGTGAGGTTTAGGGGAAGGCATTTATTGTGCAATTTATATAATGTTGGACTGATAAGAGTTAAAACAGGAAACATATGTGATGTATAATGTATGCAAATGGAAAAACGTTAATATGGTTTGTTTTCTTTTCTATTAATGTATGCCTATGTCTTAAGTGGAACTATTTGGCTTGAAAATGATGCATCTGCACTACTGACTTCTTAGCACAAAAAATCTGGACAAAGCCTAAAATAATCATGTGGCAAATGCCCAAAAATGGGGACAGATTTTTAATATTGCTCTTGTAAACTTGGAAAGTTTCTAAAATAACAGGATTTGTGTTAGCATGCATTTTCTGAAGCATATAAAGTCTGAAACTCAAATGTATTTCATTATTTAGTGAATTCAATCCTCAGTGAGCTGTCAGAAAAAAACAACTTTTGTGAGGAACAGACTAAAAATATGATTCACAAATCTGGGCATTCTGTATAAATCTGGACAGTTGAGATGTATGCCTAAGTACAGATTATTGTGAAAGTGACTGGTACTATTGTCAGTGGATAACACAGTAGGGAACAGAACAGTAGGAGTTGATTGTACATTATGAAAAAGATCCATTTCAGGAATCTACTTTTTTGTAATTTCCCAAAAATATGTCTTCCCAGTTTTCATTTAGTTAGATTCATGTCTTTCTGTTTACGAAATCTGCTACAATATTCTCAGCAACTGAAAAACAATATTAAGAATAAGGGTGAACTCAAAAATCTGTTCCAAAAAATATTTTCTGATCTACACAAATGGTAAGCAGGTATGCATTTTCTTTGTGTACCACATCACACTGGTGTTGTCTATAACTGTTTGGAGAGTGCATGGCTAAAAACAGCCTAAAAAAATTGTAAAGCTATGAGACTTTGAAAGTGGCCTCTCTAGGTCTAAGCCATAGTAGTGTTCTATGCCTAGTCTAAAGCATTTTTTCATTTCATAGAGGAGGTTAAGAAGGTATGGCAGGAGTTCAATATCTCACTAATGAACTGTCAATAGACAAGATTGCAGAGAAGAGTTGTAGTCCAGTGGCTATCAGGAGGCTGAACAAGATCACTAGACCACAGGAGCATCCTCTGAAAAAGGATATTTTATTACTCACATAAAGTATCTCATGAATAGTCATGAAGAAGGCAATGACAGTGTCAAAGTCACACTTGGGGTGCCTTCCTTATCTGCAATTTGTATTTTTTTTATTTTATTTTGCCTTTTAATACTACATAATCTGTATACTTACTAAAATCTTCTATTTTCTTTACAATATCTGATCAGTACTATGTCATACTGGTCTGGTAATTAAAGGTCTGTCCAGCTACTGTGGCAGAAGCATATTCTTTTTTCCTGAATATGTTTATAGTCCTGCTATCATGTCAGCTAGTGATTTTCTTTGAACAGAGGAAATAATTGATAAACCTTTTTAATAATTCTACCTCTAGCAAGTTTTGGTAGGTGATTTAAATCAAATAACTGTGTTCGACCAGCACTGAATAAAACTCTGGATTTTTAGCAGCTAGTGGCTGAGTGCAGGTTCTAGGAAATTTCATCAAAATATCCTAAAACAAATCAGTGACTGATGTGATAAGCTAGACAGTTAAGTGACTCATTCTTAATAATTTGTATATCTCCTCTTATAGGTTCATTAGTAATTACTAGGCTAATGGTGCAAGAGTCTTGACAAGCCTAGTCAATAACATCCAGCTTATGACAATATTATATTTTAATTCCCTAGATACAGGATGGAGTAGTATCAGGGTACTGGGTCTTCGGGTGTTGGAGCCCTCAGCCATTTTACAAACATGGACAGTACCCTAGGAGTGAATTTATGGTTTCCCATCTGTTTATCCAAATTCCTGTTGAAGAGAATGAGGGATGTGATTTGTTTTATGTCGATGGAAGTTTATTCTATATACGAGGTAGCCTTTGTTATATCTCATCAGAAATAAGGTCCAGGTACATGGAACCTGTAACTCTCATATAAATTTTCTTGCAAATATGCAACATTTTCATTAGGGCTGAATCAGAAAATGTCTTGTAGGTCAAGCATAAGTCACCTCTAAATAAACAATATGAGATTGAGTAAAGGGGTTAAGGTCTTTAGTCGGCCCACAGAAGATGTGTGTGTTACACTTTGTATTTTTTTTTTGAGGAAACCTCTGAGGCCACTCCAATTGGTGTAAGTGCCTAGTTAGGTACATACAGAAGGGAGCATTGTACTTGATTATGGGCCTGAAGAGGGCCAAGTAGAATGACACTATGACTTCCTTTGACCTTGATGCCATGCCTTTACTTATAAGTTGAGCCACACAGAAGGATTTCCTCACTACTACTGTAGCTACCTGGTGGTCAAAGTTTAGGTAACTATCTCTCTGTGTTCCTAGGTCCCTCACCACTGGGTATACTTTTAGGGGTGTGCTATCAATATTATAATTTGCAGGAATATCTGATTTATCAAAGGGAATCATTATGCATTTTTTAGTATATAGTCTCAGATCATGATATTGAAGCACGTTGCTTGTCATTTTTAGGCCTGTTTGTAGGACGTCAACATCATTTGTGGAGTCAATGATTGCTCCTAGCTTACAGTGGTCAGTGAAATTGGTGAGCCAGAGGCCCCCAACAGTGACCTCCACTTCAGAAAAGTATATAACAAACAAAAGGGATCCCAGCACTGAGCCTTGTGGGACACTGCTAATAATACGTTTCTTATTGGAAGTGGATTCATCTATCTGGACAACATCTGCCCTGTCAGTGAGTTTGCCATCCACCTGACAATGTAGGGGTTTATGCCTAACGCAGTAAGTTTATCTATGATTCCTGAGTGAGGGACTGTTTTGAAAGCTTTGGCCAGGTCTAGATAAGTGGTGTGTAGTGTTTTACCCTCATCCATAACCCTGTTGACCTTCTCAAAGAAGTCCACCAGAGTGAACATGCAAGACCTCTCTTTGACAAAACCAAATTGGGATTGGTCCAGTGTTTGGAGATTTCCTTTATCAGTATTAATCAAGTCCATGATAATTCTTTTCAAGGTCTTGCAGATTACACTGGTCAAGCTTATGGGTCGGTATTTCCCCTGATCAGTTGATGGGCCCCTCTTGTGCAGAAGGATGACTGTTGCAGTCCTCCATTCCTCTAGGACAAAGTCCGTCTGGAGGCTGTGGTTAAACAGGGTTTCTAGTGGCCCTGATAGATCCTGTTTTAATCTATTTAAGAAGCATCCTGAATGTTCTTGGGACCCGTGGAGGCTGTGTTTTTGGCTTTAATGAGTGCAATAAAGAAGTGTTCCCTCATAATGATTGGTAGGGGGATGGTTGTGGTTATTTCTTTGGGTGTAGTAGGAGGTGATGGGGGGTTGCACTGAACTTGTTGGCCAGCAGGTTTGCTATACTTTCAGGCTGGGTGTAAGTGTTGCTGCTTATGATTAACTCAGCACATTGCTGAGTGTTTCCCTTGAGGTTACGAACATAATTTAAAAAAAAGCCTTATGGTTATCTTTCACCTGAGAGGCTATCTTTGTCACATAGCTTGCTTTGGCAGATTTGACCATCTCTCTAATTTGTTTGGTTAGATTGGCAAGTGTTTTTTTTGTTTTGTTTTTTGGGGGAGTGGCACTGTTTTGTCTGTTCCTTCTTGACTTTGGAGAGGATTTTTTCCCTTTTTCTGAATAGCCTAGCTATGCTAGATGTCCACCAGGGTGGTTTATTTTTGCCAGTAATCATAGATTTGACTTTGACAGGTACTGCCTCCTCTAAACAGCTATAAATGTGGTTGTACAATACTCTTGTGTACAGCACACAGTAGGCCTCAGTGTTATCTGGGTTTGGAGGTGCTTGTAAATTTAATATGCTGTCAATTTGAGGTAATTGGCCTTAGCAAAGTTCTTATCAGATTTAGAGTTTGATGTGCATTCTAGGTTAGTTTTAATACTAAAGGAGATCATTTTGTGGTCAGATCTTTCCAAGGAGGAGTTAATGCATGAGAAGGAGCAGCATCCCCCCATGTTCATGTGTACTAGGTCTAGGATATTTGTACCTGTAGTTGAAAAGCTAACTAGTTGCTCCAGGATGTTTGCATTGACAAAGTCCAAAAATCTCTGAGCAAGTGAATTATGGGTCATATAAGTCTCCCAAATTATGGAGGGGGAGATGAAGTCACTTATAAGTATTGTGTTAGGCTAAATGTTAAGCGATTCCAGTAGGTTTAGATAGGAGGTGTTGTTTTCATGTTAGGGGCTCACACCTATGGTTTGTTGGGCATGGAGCAGCTCACGCAAATTATGTTGTTGGACTAGTCTAGCAGAGCATTTGTCCTTTTTGAACACTGAGATGCCTCCTCCCTTTGTTTCCTCTTGAGCTGAGGGGGATCGAACTGTATGAAAGGTATTGTAACTTTTAAGAGACAGGGTGCTCTCTATGGTTTTGAACCTATGCTTCTGTGACTGGACATATGTCTGTTTTCTCCAGGGTGAGGAGTACTTCCACGAAGTGTGTTTTCTTTTATTTAAACTCCTGATACTGAGCAGCAGTACCTATAGGTGGTCATGAGTGATTTTTGTTATGTTGGAGGGTTTAACAACTTGGCATGCCTAAAAACGGCACTGTAGGGTTAATTAAAGTTCTGGCCAGTATCAGGAAGACAAGTGGTGACAAGTGCAAACCATCTGTGCTAACGTATAGTAGTTTGTCAATCACGTCTCTCCAGGAGGACAGAGTTTGGATCTCCTTGTGACACCAGAAACTAAGCCAATTGTTGAAGTCAATCATTTTTTGTTAATGCTATGGCATCATCATTGGTGAAGTTAGGATGCTACTTAAGGCTAGATTCATACCCACCTGAGACACTTTTTCAGAGAGCTCCATCATGTCTCTCTTCATATAGTCCAGTGAGGTACATCTTAGGTCATTTACGCCCACATGGACTATGACTGTGTCATACTGGTACTTGTGGTTTAAAGATCTTAAATGTGTCTATGATCTGGAGGATTCTTGATCCTGTGATCTTCTCCTTGTTTAGCCTGGTAAGGGGGACATCAGTATGTCCCCAGTAATTAGAATGTTAGATTGTGTGGTGTGTTGCCTTATGAGCTTGGAAGTGGGGCTTCTATGATTTTCAGAGCTATGTGTTATGTGGGGTGCTGTCTTTTTTAAGTGTGTGCAGTCACAGTGGCACTGAGAGATGCTTTTAGGAGTTCTTGGAGGTTTGGGTAGATTACATGTGAGTACCTCTGCATATGTGGGTCTATACGTTTGTTTCTTAGTGTTGGTAGTGAGTGCTTTGGGTGTAACACTGACGACCTGGTTTGCATTTTTCATGTGTGCATGTGAGAGCTTTGCCTTCAATGACAATGTGTATCTATATCTCTTACATACTATGTTTGTCTGTTGTAAAATTAAGTAGTTGTCAGTGAACATAAGGCAGTTACTACACTGCCTCAGGATGCCCATATCCACCAGGACACAAACAAAAATGACAGTTAAGTGCCTATCCATTATGCCAGATCCTTGGTAGATGGGAATGAGTATGGGAAAGTCACTTAAAGATCTAAGAGAGAGAGTGTTTAGTGGCATACTGTAGGATGACCTGCAGTGGTGCTGCCCACTGAGCAAACTGACAACTCTTCGAGGAGCTATGTAGAGTGGGCAACTATGGTTTGAGTTTTCTAGAAAGGATTTCAAACTATATACAAGGCACGGGTAATTGTATTTGCCCATCAGCTTTTATATCAGCAGGATGAAAGACTTTTACATAGTTAAGCCCTCAGACCAATCAGATAAACACACAATAAGCTTTCCACTAGTACTTCCCAACTCGGGTGGGTTTAATCAGCCCTCTGCTCCCACCAGAGTGCAGAATATAACCTTCTTAATACAAAATGAACTGGTTCATAGGTTCATACTAGGCTATCTGCCCTACGGCATTTATAAGCCTAGCCAGAGTGTGTTTGGCTTTCGCCACCCATTTTAAATTAATTTTGCTATGCCCTTTTTCGAGGATAGTATACTGTGCCTCTGTCTAACAGTAACACAGAAGTGATACCCGGGGTAAACCTACGATCTCCCATCCACTCATCAAGATTCCTCTTGAAGAGAGTCAATGAGGGACTCTGCCTAACCTGGACTGGGATTTTATTCCAGAGTGAAGGGAGCCTCTGGGTTATGAATCTGTCCCTCCAGCATGTCCTATTTATTTCAGTGCTGAGGTTCAAGTCTCTCAAGCGCGTAGCTCGATGGGATTTGGATTTTCTGAGGTGCAGCATGTCCATTAATTCTGGGTTGGACATGGCTTTATACGTCAGGCACAGATCACCTCTGAGCAGGCGGTATGCCACTGAGTAGAGCTGGAGTTTCTTTAACTGGGCAGCATATGGCATCTGTTTGAGCCCTTTGATCCTCTTGGTGAGGTACTTTTGGGGTCTTTCCAGTTGTTGCAGGTGTCTGGTAAGGTACATCCCAAAAGGGGCATTGTACTCAATTATGGGCCTGATGAGGGATGAGTAAAGAGGCATGATGACCTCCCTGATCTAGATGTGAATCCCTTCATGATTAGGTGGGCTATATAAAATGTTTTTCTAACCACTTTGGCCATGTGGTTGTCAAATGAGAGATTGCTATCAACTTGGGTCCCCAGGTCCCTAATTACTTCTTCTGTACTTAATGGATTACCACCTATGTGGTAATTTGTGGGCACTTTGTTTTTGCCAAAGGGGGTGACTATACACTTTTTGGCATTTAGCTTGAGGCCATGGCTCTGGCACCAGTTGTCTGTTTCTATGAGGTCCTTTTGGAGGATGCTTGCGTCAGCTGGAGAGTCGATTATGGTGCCCAGTTTGCAGTCATCTGCGAACTTGGTCAGCCACAGTCCTTCCGTGTTGGCCTGTACCTCCGAGAAATATATACCGAACAAGAGAGGTCACAGGACTGAGCCTTGTGGGATGCCACTTGTAACTGGTTTGGAGTCTGACATGGCTCCAGCAATTCTAACCATGTGGGTTCTGTCCTTGAGCCAGTTTGCAATCCATCGAGTGACATAGGGGTTTATATTTAAGCTGTTGAGCTTATCTATAATGCCCGAGTGGGGTATTGTATTGAAGGCTTTTGCGAAGTCCAGGTAGGCTGTGTGGACCACCTTCCCCTCGTCAATGGCCTTGGTGACTGTTTTAAAGAAATCGCCCAGGTTTAAGAGGCAGGATCTGCCCTTAACAAAGCCGAACTGGGTAGGATCCCGTGTCTGTAGGTCCCCAATATCTTTATTTATGAGGTCCATGATGATCCTTTCCATAGCTTTGCAGACCAAGCTAGTCAGGCTTATGGGGCGATAGTTTCCAGGATCCATTGAGGCACCACCTTTGTGGAGAGGGACCACTGTTGCTGTACGCCACTCTTTGGGTACATATCCTGTAGTAAGGCTGAGACTGAACAGTAGTTTTATGTTTGGGTTTATCTCTTCTTGGAGTTCATGTAGGACGCAGCCCGGGACACTGTCTAGTCCCATTGATGCTGTGTTTTTTGCTTTGGAGAGGGCGGCTCTTACCTGAGCATCTGAGATGTCAGAGGGGCAGCACTCTGCTGGGATAGATATTTGCCCTTTTGGTGGGGAGGGGTGGAGAAGTTTGTGCTGAACCTGTCAGCTAGGATGTTGGCAATGTCTGCGGGTTCGGTGTATTTTTTGTCATTTTGGACTAATTCTGAGCATATCTGGGAATTCCCACCCAGGTTCCTAACATAACTAAAGAAAGCCTTGTGATTATCCTTAGTGTCCTGTGCAGTTTTTCTCTCAAAGCTGGCCTTAGACGATTTTATGAGTGCCCATAGTTTTTTGCTAATACTGATCAGAGATGCCTTCCCTTTTGGGATTTTGCTCTATCATGTAGTAGCTTCCTCCTTCTATTGTATAGTTTGTTTATGGCTGGGGTCCACCAGACAGGACGCCTGCCTTTGGAGGATTGGGTCTTGGTTTTATTTGGGATTGCATGATCCATGCATTCCTGAAGGTGTTCATAGAATGCGTTTATAAAGGATTCTGCGGTCTGGGCCATATTTTCCACAGGCCCGGGGGCTTTGAAGGATTCCACCTCGGTTTTGAGGAGTGTGAAATTTGCTTTAGAGAAGTTTTTCACTGTGGTTTTCTGGGCAGGGGGTGGAGTCGGGATGTGAATATCCAGTGAGATTAGTTTATGGTCTGATCTTACCAGTGAGGGATACACTTCTGGTCTGGAGCATAGAGTCGCCATGTTTGTGATGATCAGGTCCAGTATGTTTTCCCCTCTTGTGGGAGTGGTAACAAGTTGTTCCATAGCATTTGAGTTTATAAATTCTAGGAACCTTTGGGCTAGGGTGTTGGAGCTGGAGTAATGCTCCCAGTCTATGTTTGGGTAGTTGAAGTCGCCCAATATAATGGTGTTTGGAGAGACCTTCATATTTTCCAGTGTTCTCAGGAAGGCCGAATGGGGTTCCTGGGTTTGGGAGGGTGGTCTGTAGCAGGCTATAAACTGGAAGGCAGTTTTACCCACTGTTAGTTGCACATGGATAGTCTCTGATGCTTCGTGCTGTGCCACCAACCTGGAGGTGTGGGTATCTTTGATGAATATTGATACTCCCCCTCCTTTTGTGGTTCGGTCCAAGTTTTGGGGCCGAAAAGCATCTTATGAGGTATAACCTGGTAGTGCTGGGGTGCTCTAGGGAGCCTTGAACCAGGTTTCTGTTACTGCACAGATATCGATGTTCTCCATGCTAAGGAGAGTTTCGAGTGCATGCATCTTGAGGTTTAGACTTCTGGCATTGAGTAGCATTACTCTTAGTTTCTTATCCCTTGTGATACCTATGGAGGTGGGTTTGTCTTTTGAGCCTTGCCTAAAAAAGGCCCTATGGGGGTAGCAAAAGCCTTTGCCAATATCCGAAAGCCCAGGGGTGACAGGTGCAAGCCGTCCCTAGCGAAGCATCGTGGCTTGTCGAGCATGTCATCCCAGGCTGACAGGCATTGGATCCCCTTTGAATGACACCAATACTTAAGCCAATTGTTGAAATTGATCATCTTGTCTTCATATTGTGGCATCATTCTTGGTGAGGGTAAGATGCTACTCAAGGTCAGGGTCATACCGACCTGGGCTACATGCTCAGAGAGCTCCTCTATGTCTCTTTTCATGTAGTCCAGGGAGGTACGTCTCAGGTCATTCACAGCAGCATGGACAATGACTGAGTCATATTTGTACTTGCCTTGGAGTGACCTGAGTGCTTGTGTTATGTGGCGGATCCTAGCTCCCGACAGGCAGCTCACCATGACCTTGTTCAGCCTGGTGAGTGGGACGTCAGTGCGGCTGACGACAGAGTCACCTATTACAAGTGTATCAGGTGTGTTGTTTAGCCTTAAGGGCTGTGACTGTTTGGCACACTGGCTTTGTGAGCTATGTGTTGCACGTGTTTTGTTTTGGGGTAGCAGTTGCTTGGGTGTCTGCTTTGGAGGTCTCTGCTGCTTAGGCAGATTTTTATTTAGAGCCTCTGAGTATGTTTTTGTGTGTTTATGTGTTTGGTTTGCTGTCGTGGTAGGTCTATGTGAGACTGGAATTGTAGTGAGTGTGGTTTCCTTCTCCACCTGACTGGTTACGCCAGTACTGAGTTGAAAGAGCTTAGCCTCCAGTTTGGCTATATGGTTGCATCTCTCACATGTGTTGGAATTTGTTGGGAGGAGGAGAGGGTTGTCTGTGTACATGAGGCAGTTGTAACATTGCCTCAAGATTCCCAGATTCACCAGCTGGACCGGAGAGGAGATTGACAACTCACCTTTGGACATGCTAGAATAGTATTGGGAATTCCTTTATAATTGAAAAAAAGGGCCAGTGGGGAACAAGGTACTCAAGGGGAGTTTGTGAGGGTGTAGTGCTTTTAATTTTTTAGTGCTGACTTATATAATTGCTTTAGTGAGCAAGTGCCAGGTAACTTAAATGCAATGTGTTACAGGTAACTTAAATGCAAAACGACAAACAGTAACTTTCTTTCAAGTGAAACAAGGAAATAAGTACAATAAGCAATGCAGATATCACTAGGGATCCACAGAAGCACTGAAAAGCCACGTTTTAGGTGGAATTAGCGTTTCAGGGAAATAACAAGCAAACAAACAACAAGCATACAAACAAAGCTAGATTCAGCAGGCCTGGATCTAGTCTATGCTACAGCAAACAAGGTGTACCAATTTCAGTAAGAAACAGTTCAAATATGCATGCACTATAAGCCTTTAACCAGAAATTCCCAGCTCGGAAGGGCAGAGTCCAGCCTCTCCTCCCACAAGAGTGCAGACCACAAACCTTCTTAATGTAAAATAACTGGCCTGAAGCCCAAGTGCTTAAACCAGAACTAATACACTTTTAGAATAACAGACACTGAGCCCTCAATCAGCAGTTCCCAACTTAGAACGATGTAAGCTACCTGTCCTGCCACCACTTTGCAGGCCACAAACCTTCCTAATGTAAAACAACTGGTCTGAAGCCTAAGTGCTTAATCCAAAAGACTTAGAATGATAGCTACACTTTAATCAAGTTACTACCAAGCAGTAATAAATACAATTGAATACTTTAAAGAATGCCTGGATTAGTGCTCATGTTATACAAACAAAGCTAGATTCAGCAGGCCTGGATCTAGTCTATGCTACAGCAAACAAGGTGTACCAATTTCAGTAAGAAGCAGTTCAAATATGCAGGCACTATAAGCCTTTAACCAGAAATTCCCAGCTCAGAAGGGCAGAGTCCAGCCTCCCCTCCCACAAGAGTGCAGACCACAAATCCTCTTAATGTAAAATAACTGGCCTGAAGCCCAAGTGCTTAAACCAGAATTAGTACACTTTTAGAATAACAGACACTGAGCCCTCAATCAGCAGTTCCCAACTTAGAAGGATGTAAGCTACCTGTTCTGCCACTACAGTGCAGACCACAAACCTTCTTAATGTAAAACAACTGGTCTGAAGCCCAAGTGCTTAAACTAAAAGGCTTAGAATGAGTTACACCAAGCAGTAATAAATACAATTGAGTACTTTTAAGATGATGCAAAAGCAAAATAAAGTAGGAAGAAACACAAATGCAGTAAAAGCAGATACATTTTTTTTTTTTTTGAGTGAGCAAATGAGATGGACCCAGGAGTTACAGGACAGAAACAAGTGCAAATGCAGGCCTTCAAGTTTGAAAGTTGAGAGAGATGGAAGACCGCCCAAATGGCCAATAACTACAAATTCTGGGCCAGAACCACTCCCTATGTGGTAGACAGGTTACCTAATGCTTACCACTCCCACTGATAAACTAGAAGGCTTCCGTCCAACACAGAAACACTTGGGGGGCTCAGAAGCTTACAAACAGTCCTGGATACAGCAAATCTGTATCTGGAACACTAATTACAGGAAAGGTAGGAAACAGGCTTACAATTTTTTTTTTTTTTTTTTTAGAAAAGTAGCAAAAACAGTAGTAAAAACAATTCACATGCAGTGCAAGCTGGCACACTTGAGTATGTAGCAATATTAGTCCACACACAGTTTGAAAAAATGTAATTAAATTAAAAAGGACTAAAAGCAAGTGCAGAAAGGGTTTATTAGGTAGAATGCGGTAAAGAGATGGGACTGGGGGAGTGTCCTAGATCAAATCTACAGTGGGGCAGGCACTGCAAAAGCCACCAAATTTAAACTACAACCAAGAACAGGGGGGGGGGAGACAGTTTCAACAGAGATGTGAAGAATCACAATGCAAATTATAAAACCAAAAAAATATATACTGATCTCTGTATAGTTGCAGAACAGTAATACAACAGATATCTAAGCAACAATTTAGCTCTATAATACAGAATAATACAGAAAAATATACTCAGCTCTATATATTTGCAGATAGTCTTGTAAGGCTGTCTCTCAGTACACAGGTTCCAATTTAAATGCAGGCTGTTATTAACAGGTCAAATTAAGGGAACCTTGAGTTAAGCAACACACAAGCTATAAAAAACAGTTATATCAGCTGAAGACAAGGCAGAAAATGAGGGGGGGGGGACAGTTCAACAGAGATGTGAGGAATCACAGTGCAAATTATAAAACCAAAAAAATATATACTGATCTCTGTATATTTGCAGAACAGTAAGACAACAGATATCTAAGCAACAATTTAGCTCTATAATACATGTGAGACATTTTGAGCTCAAGTGCAGTATGTGATAACAGCTTTCTTTAGGGGAATTTTTGTAAGTCAGTGGTCTTTTATAACTTTAGCTGTTTCTCCAAAAAATGAAAAAGATACATTTCTGGATTAGAGGAAACCTTATTAGTATAAGTTAAGAAATATGTTCAGAATATATCAGCATCATCTCCCTTTTCTCAGTCAGAGAGTGAAGACTGATTGGGTTTTGTTTTTCTTTTATTTTTTAAAATTTAGCCTACGTTCAAGGTTTTGGATTCAGCTCTAAATGATGTGGCAGTCTTTTATACAAGATCAAGATGCACTCACACTGTTCTTTTATAATAAAAAGGAGCCTCAAATGTTTGAGGAAACTGAGACCCCATTACTGGGATGAGTTGTGGATGACCAACAATTGTACAACCAGTTTTTGGAACTATTTGAACACCTTGGAAATGATGCATCTGCACTACTAACAACTGGTCCATGGATGGCCTCAAGATAACTATAGGTAAATCACCAATAAACAGAGAAGGCAAAATACAGACAGTGTCTGGAGTTATCACTTGTCTAGAAACAAGACATCTGTGACTGATGTCCAGGAGTGTGATTTTTCTCTCAGCAATTTAAAACTTTCTAAGGGTTGTGATTTCAAGGTTTACCATTTCTTAATGAAACAGTTTATCCCCAAACCATTTCATCTCCGAAAGATTCCTAGTAAAAATATGAGTTACAGGGAGTTGTGGGGAGCAACAGCAAGTCTCACCTAACAAAGATTGTGGAAAGACCTTGAATTTAGTGTCTGAAGAGGGAGGGAGGGCCCTACTTAAAACTGAAAGATCAGAAGTACCTGTGGTCTGCCCTTGTAAAGACTCTATATTCAACCACTTAATTGTATATGATTTAAAATTAACTAATGTATGCTTCCTTTCTCTTTATGCTATAAACAAAACTCCTCGCCCGGACAGCAACTGCAGGGCCAAAGTAAAGGTAGCACCACAAAAAAAGGGGCCAGCAGATTCAAAAAAACAAACATTTATTACAATGTACAGACCGGTTTCAGTCTAATGACCTTTCTCAATGTAACAAACACTAATCCAAGAGCCTTAAATAAATACATGTGACCAAATTCAAATCCACCAATCAAAAAAGTTTTTGATATTACAATTCAAAAATTAAAGGTATAAACCCATTATGTGAAAGCTGGATATAAAATAGACATCAAAATTATATTACAATGTGAACATGCATTATATACACCAAAAAAAATAAAGGTATATATATACAACCTTGTGAAGTATAATAAATGCATAACAAAATTAAATATAAAAAAATCTAATCACATTGTTCATATACAAATATAATCAACTGATTGTGACTGACCCTGAAGTCAAAACAATGAGTACAAATGTATTGTATAAAAATAATCGATTGTACATTATGGAGCCACCTAAATATAGGTGTACATATATCACTAATATCATGAAATCAATATATAAAATTGATGGTATAAACACAGATAGAAAAAACCGACTGGTCAGTATATAGGTTACAAGAGCTTAGTGATATAAGATGTTGCCTCATAAAATATACAAAAATCATTATTTATAAATGGTCATTCAAACCAGGGGGAAATGGGAAATAAACCCCCTAGGTTAATGATCCAAGATCTCTCTTTTTTATTAAGAATGTCATGCCACTTATTTTTAGAGAATGTAGAATCAACAATCCTATCAATAATCGTGAATGAAAATTTAGCTGTATTGTGAGTCTGAACATGTTTATATAGTGCATTGGTTGTTACCTTGTTGCGTATATTGCTCAAATGTTCTGAAATTCTAAGTTTAAATGGCCGAGAAGTTTGGCCAATATAGAAAGCTGAACATTGGCACTCAGCAAGGTATATTACCCAACAACTGCTACAGTTGGACAATGTGCAGATTTCAAGACTTTAGAGGTGTTTTTACTAGAGAATTCTTTAGTTTTTAGTACATATCTACAGAAGATACAATGTTCACATGGATAACAACCATAGGCCGTGAATCCCCCCAAGGTCTTTTGTATTTTCTCATGAGATTGGATGGGTAGAGATTTTTTATAATGATTGAAATGGTCCCCTAAGGTGACTCCCTTTCTATAGGAGAATTTTGCATCTATCATCTAAAATGGTAACAAGATGTTCCTCAGCAAAAAGTATGTCCCAATATTTATTAATAACCTGAATCAACAATTTAGTATTTTTACCATATGTTGTGGTAAACCTTATCTTGGAATCACCCCTAGACTTGGTTTTGCCATAGGTCATAAGCTGTTCCCTGGGCATACTGTTCACAAGATGTTTGATTCCAGCCAAATGCTCTTCCAAATAGCCACATTCCACAAATTTGTTAGTGAGATCATGATCACAAATTTCAAGCTCTACTTTATTGGAGCAAATTCTTTTATTCCTCATATATTGGGACTTGGGGATATTCTGCGTAATGTGACCTGGATGACAGCTGGAGGCATGCAATAAAGAATTGGAACTATGGGGTTTTCTATATACTGTGCTAGTTAATGTTCCATCAGATTCCTTTGTAACCAACACATCTAAAAAAGAAATGGATTTCTTGTTTGCAGCCACCGTAAATATAATTCCCCATTTGTTCTCATTGAGATAGTCAAAGAATTCATTCAAATAAGTCATATCTGACTTCTAAACCATCCAGCAGTCATCCAGGTACCTACACCAAATATCTATCTCATCCAAATAAAGATTATGACTTCTGTCATATATAACTTGATGTTCCACAAATCCCATGAAGAGATTCGCATATATGGGAGCAAAGGCAGCTCCCATAGCAGTACCTCTGATTTGTAGATAGTATTGTCCATTGAAAAGAAAAACATTCTTTGTCAAAACTAGTTCTACCAAACCCAACAGAAAGTTATTAAAATCAGTGTTGTATAAATTTAATATGATAAGCCAGAAATCAAGCGCCATAAGCCCAGCCCAATGAGGGATACTGGTGTATAATGCTGTCACATCCAAGGTGCACAAGAGCCACCCCTCCTCCAACTCTGAGTTCTCAATAATATTGAGAAATTCCATTGTGTCTTTAATCCTAGCTCTTACACCCTTAAGTAGGGGTTTCAAATATTTAGTAAGAAACATGGAAATTGGTTCAGTAAGTGAACCATGGCCTAACACAATAGGTCTCCCCGGGGGATTATGAAGACTCTTGTGCACCTTGGGAAGAAGATAAAGAAAAGGTACCTCAGGTTCATCCACCATAAGATGATGTAGGGTCTGATCATCTAGGACACCCTGAGAATGAAATTGTTGAAGGAATTCATCAATCTCAGCCTTAAATTTAGGACTGGGGTCCATGAGTACAGGGGTATAGAACCTAACATCACAAAGTTGTCTCATACCTTCCTTCACATAATTGGCCCAATCCATAACTACTATTGAACCCCCCTTGTCTGCTTGTATTATCACCAGATCCCTCCTAGTAAAAATATGAGTTACAGGGAGATGTGGGGAGCAACAGCAAGTCTCACCTAACAAAGATGGTGGAAAGACCTTGAATTTAGTGTCTGAAGAGGGAGGGAGGGCCCCATTTAAAACTGAAAGATCAGAAGTACCTGTGGTCTGCCCCTGTAAAGACTCTATATTCAGCCACTTAATTGTATATGATTTAAAATGAACTAACATATGCTTCCTTTCTCTTTATAACAGTGTTTTATTTCACCTAAATTTTAGAAGGAGTAGAGGAAGAATTGCAAATGGGAGGCAACAATAAGAGCATGTTTTGGTGACTTTTTCAGAAGATGTCATTTACCAAATCCAATATGTCAAAATGTCTGTTGTATTTTACAGAAAAATATAACTTCACAAATACATTTAATAGGTTCACATGTGTATACTAGGCTAACAACCATTAGAGCCCTTAAAAGCCTAGCTGTGCAACTTAAATGTGACCCAGAATTTGATTCATATTTGATTTATAGGGGGTGACTGTCCCTCAGAGACATAGCAGCCAGACCTGCTGAAGAAGTAGACACACACACATCCAATAGCTTGATGAAAGTAAACAGAAATACTGTTTAGGAAGCATGGGACACCATTTGCCGTAGCTCGGGTATAGTATACATAGCACTGTGTTCGTCATGCCCCGCATTTTATGTGGGTATGTCGACAAGGGAGCTTAGGACACGTATTAGGGAGCATTTATATTGTATAAAAATGAAAGATGAAAAAAATGCTCTTTTTAAGCATAGTATTGTGTGCAAGAATTTTACTAAATTTTTATTTTCTATATTAGAAGTTTGTTATAAGGATATGAGGGAAGGGGATTTTAAGAATTTTTTGTTACAGAGGGAAACCCAGTGGCAAATTAAATTAAAATCAGACCACTCACCCGGACTTAATGAGTCTATAAATGTGAAATGTTTTCTTAAATACCAAAAGTTAAAAGTAGATAAAAGTAATGATTTTGTTTGCTTACATATCACATAAAAAATGTTTCACATTTTTTTATCATGAGTTTTTAAATGAATGAGTCATTAATTGAATGATTAGTTCTATTGGACTGTTATCAGTGATGTATTTAAGGTTGAATTTGTGTGTATTTTTTCATTCTGATGAAGTCCACGGACGAAAGCGGAAAATAAAATTGTGTTACGCTATTTCTTGGGTGTTAAAAATATCTGGCTGGAAGACTGATGTTTACCTACAGCTCACTTCCAAAACACAGCTGCTATTCCTGACACAATGATCCTTGGGATATACATCTGATAGTGACAAGGAAATTAACAGTGGAAAACTATATATGTTAATAAGGTCCATAATAAAGGCAAATTGTCTTTTTATGGTTGTTGTTGTTTGTCTTTCGGCTTTTCCCGGTAAGGGTTCACCACAGCGGAACTCTGGTCTGCTAATGATTGGCAGTAGATTTTTTTACGAAACGCCAAGGTGCCAGCTCAACATCCAACCTTCAATGAAGGCATGCTCATTTATGCACGCATGTCTTTCGAACGCTACCCAACCACGGGGAGGACATGCAGACAACACACACAGAAGGCACTCCTAAGCCAAGCCAAGAATCGAACGGGAGAACCTCTTGCTGTGAGGTAACAACGCTACCGCCGTACCACCGCACCACTTTTTTTATGGTAATTAACAGTTATCTTATTTGTTTTACTTAATAATCTGGTTAGTGGACTGAACAAGTTGTGGTGTTACAATCTTGACTCACTGAACACCTACAGCAGAGTACAGCACACAGCCAGGTGCAGAGACCATCAGAGAAGTGGTGAGAGGTACATCCTCTGAGTACTGGGTCTTTCAGTCTTCTTAATTTGTTATGCTTGAAATATGTGGCTAATAATCAGTTCAGTTTGGTCAAAAAAATACAAACTATTTAATCAGTGCAGCAAGGTGTAATTTTGTATTCTCTGTTTTTCTTTTTGTTTTCAGACTCTCCTAATTCTTATAACGTTGCAGAGTTCCATCCTTGGAATGCTAGCAAATGCAGGAAAAGTAGCATGTGCCCCTCCTTATGCTGGAAGAGCAAGAGCACAATGTAAGTACAGTCAACATGCAAAAACATTTCTATTGCTTTATAAATCCAAAGAAAACTGTGGCATTTGGAAAAACAGAAAATACACTGAATTAAATGACAAGTTTATTACACAAAATTTTATTACCAAAAGTCTTACAGATAATTGTTACTTAAGCCAATCATCATTAGCAACCTCCTTTTTACCATTTTCTACATGAGGTTGGGTGTTGTGTTGTTTCCACTTTTCTTGATTTGCTGCCACACTCCTACCTTCTCCAACAGCTGTGCCTCCCTATTGCAGGTCTTCTTTCACACAATCCATCCATCTCTTTGCTGGCCATCCTCCTTTCTTCTTGCCTTCTTCCTGTCTCCCCCAAAGCTTCTTCACCAAATCATCTTCTGCTTTTTGGTACATGTGCCTGAACCACTGCAATTTGTTTTCTTTGACTTTCTCAGCAATTGGAGCTGCTTTGGCTTCTGCTCTGATGTCATCTTCTCTTTGCAAGATGCCCTTACTTCTTCTTGGCTTCTACCTGTTTGCCCCAAATTTTCTTCATCAGATTGTCTTCTGTTTTTTTGAACATGTGTCCAAACCATTTGTTCTCTTTGCCCTTCTCTGCAATTGGAGCTATTTTAGCTTTTGCTCTTATGTCATCATTTCTTTGCTTGTCACACAGTGTGCATCCTACCACCCATCTCAGGCACATCATCTCTATTACTTCCTCATTCTTCAATTGCTCTGCCATCACTGCCCAGGTTGCTGCACAGTAGTACTGGTCATACCACTGTTCTGCATACCTTACAGTAGTACTGGTCATACCACTGTTCTGCATACCTTACAGTAGTACTGGCCATACCACTGTTCTGTACACCTTACAGCAGTACTGGCCATACCACTGTTCTGTACACCTTACAATAGTAAAGGTCATACCACTGTTCTGCACGCCTTACAGTAGTACTGGTCATACCACTGTTCTGTACACCTTACAGTAGTACTGGTCATACCACTGTTCTGTACACCTTACAGCAGTACTGGCCATACCACTGTTCTGTACACCTTACAATAGTAAAGGTCATACCACTGTTCTGCACGCCTTACAGTAGTACTGGTCATACCACTGTTCTGTACACCTTACAGTAGTACTGGTCATACCACTGTTCTGTACACCTTACAGTAGTACTGGCCATACCACTGTTCTGTACACCTTACAATAGTAAAGGTCATGCCACTGTTCTGCGCACCTTACAGTAGTACTGGCCATACCACTGTTCTGTACACCTTACAGTAGTACTGGTCATACCACTATTCTGTACACCTTACAGTAGTACTGGCCATACCACTGTTCTGTACACCTTACAATAGTAAAGGTCATGCCATTGTTCTGCGCACCTTACAGTAGTACTGGTCATATCACTGTTCTGTACACCTTACAGTAGTTCTGGTCATACCACTGTTCTGTACACCTTACAGTAGTACTGGCCATACCACTGTTCTGCATACCTTACAGTAGTACTGGTCATACCACTGTTCTGCACACCTTACAGTAGTACTGGTCATACCACTGTTCTGTACACCTTACAGTAGTACTGGTCATACCACTGTTCTGTACACCTTACAGTAGTACTGGCCATATCACTGTTCTGTACACCTTACAGTAGTACTGGTCATACCACTGTTCTGTACACCTTACAGTAGTACTGGTCATACCACTGTTCTGTACACCTTACAGTAGTACTGGTCATACCACTGTTCTGTACACCTTACAGTAGTTCTGGTCATACCACTGTTCTGTACACCTTACAGTAGTACTGGTCATACCACTGTTCTGCACACCTTACAGAAGTACTGGTCATACCACTGTTCTGTACATCCTACAGTAGTACTGGTCATACCACTGTTCTGTACACCTTAACTTTTAAATTCTTTGGCATTCTATCACACACTACCCATGAAATTATATGCCAGTTAGCTGAATATCTTATCATTCTAGCTTTGACCTCATCATTCAGGCATCCCTTCTCATCTTCAACCACCCCCCCAGATACTTGAAGCTACAAACCTGTTCCGCTATATTCTCTTCTATTTCAGATTTCAGCTTTGTCAGATTTCACCCATTTGTTGCTGTGACAACTCTCTTGGCTGTACTCTGCTTCATCTTATGTGCCTACAGTTTTACATTCCATTCCATTTGCTAAATATCCTGTTCAGAATTTACTTGTAATGCCACATTGTCTGCAAACAGCAACTTTGTTGATCTGTCCCCTGTGACCTGTTTGCTAATGTAGATCATCACCACTATGAACAGCAGTGGACTCAGAGCTGAACCCCTAGTACACACTCACTCCCATTCGGAACTCCTCTGTGAGTCTAAAAACTGTTCGTACTTGTATCACTGGGTCATTGTACAAAGCCTACACTAATTCTACGAATGTTTCTGGGACTTCAAAACCATCACAAGACTGCCCAAATCAGCTTTCTTGGACCTTGTCATATGCTTTTTCCAATTCTAGGAATGCCAAGTTGGACTCTTTCCTCATCTCTAGATTTTTCTCCACTGTCTGTCTTACTGCAAACATCAGTTCAGTTGTGCTTCATCCTTATCTGAATCCATATTGGTAATCAAATATCTTACTTTCTACTACACCATATATTTGTTTATCAATCACGCTCTAACACTTTCATGCAGAGGGACATGAGTTTGATACCTCTCTACTGCCAACAGCTGTGAATGTCACCTTTGTTCTTGTACACAGGCACTAGAATGCTTATTCTCTTGTCATCTGGGATATGCCTTTCCCTCCATACTGCTATGATTTCTCTAGGAGCCATTTCTCCCCTAATTCACCCAACAACTTGATCATATCTGCCATGACCTCATCTAGCCCTGCTTCTTTCCCAGAATTCATTTTAGGGTGGCTCTTTTTCTTCTTCTTTCACTGGAGACCGTATATGGAAAAGTACAGTTTCTGTGGGAGTTTCTTCATTCAGAAGTTGCATGAAGTACTCCTTCTATTTGCCCTTAATGTCCTGTGGACTGGTAAGCAGGTTGTTAGTGGCATCCCTTTTGAATGGCGTCTGATGACTATCTTCTTTATCTTTCTGTCTTTACCTTGCAACCTGTTACAGTTTCTTTGTGCCATGTGCTGAGTTGCTTTCCAGAAACTGGTTTAGTGCCCCTGATGCCTTGTCCTTTACTATTGCAACTGCCATCTTAGACTCTTTGTTAGCCAACCAGTATTCCTTCTTAGCCTGGTCCGCTTTTTCTGTCTCCCACTTTTTCCATCATTTCTTCTTCCTTTCTTTTGATGACTTCCTTGACTTCTGCATTCCACCAACAGCTTTCTTTATGTACATTATTACCATACTTGGCTCATCCATGTATCCGTTTTATAGTCCTCACATGTGCTATTTAGAGATGCTGTCATTTTTCTTCAACTCCACCTCGGTTCTCTCTTCCTGAGGTGCTACATCCCTGAGTATTTCCATGAAGACTTGTGCTTCCACTCCAATCAACCTCCTGGTCTTCAGTCTAGTCTCTGTTGACCTCAGAGCCTTCACTGACCATTGCTTGCAGCTAATTGTGGCCAACAGTTGTTTAAACTGTGGGCAGACTGTCTCATTCAAAATGAATTTGCAATCTCTGATTCTAGTCTGGTACCCATTTCTTACTAGTAGGAAGTCTACATGAGTTGAACATTGGCCACTCTTGTAAGAGATCTTGTGACTGCCTCTCTTGCTGTAGCGTGTGTTGGTCACCATCAAGTCATTTGCTAGACAGAAGTCTAGAAGAGCCTCTCCATGTTTAGTCTTCATATCCTGTTCTGTCTGTGCTAATATGAGCATTCATGTCCTTCTATCTCAACACCAACTCGTGTTTCCTTCTTTATCTAGTAAGTCCATCAACTGCAGTCTGAATTCACTCTTTTCCTTGCCATCACAACCCTGTTATGAGGCAAAGGCTGAGATTATGAATAGTGCCCTGTCTTTACATTGGAGTCTGACTGCCATGAGTCTATCACAAATTCTGATGACATTCCTCAAGGTCTTCAGAAGAATCTCTCTTACCACATTTCCCATACCATTTATTCTCTGTCCTCTCCCTAAGTCATAGACTCTAGATCCCATGCCAAGTGCCTTTGCTGCACTCCCCTTCTATCTTGTCTTATGGCTACACAGGATGTCTAGTCTCCTCCTTAGCATCATGTCATCTACTTCAAAGCTGCATCCTGCCAGTGAACCTATATTCCGTGTAGCAATTCATAGTTCAAGTTTGGTAGGTTGGTAAGCTTTTACATCCAGCTTTTGCTCAAAGAGTTACCCCAGGTAACCCACTCGGCAACTGAACACTGTCACTCCAGTACTTTATTGATACAGGACTGCTTGGCTTTATGAAGAGTACACATTGGACAACAGGAGCACCTAGACCCCTCCCTCTATTATCATGGGTCCCTGGCTTTGGTCAGAGTAAACTGAATCCTCAGCTCTGTTATTGCTGGCAAATATCCATGCCGATTGGTGGCAACATTATTCAAGATGATCAAATCACCTGGGGCCAGTTTTTATGCAGTCAAGTGGCTACCCCTAACATAACTTGAGCCAATATTATCATTTTAATCAAACTATAAAAATTGAATTGATAAAATGAATTAATAAATGCATATTAGCCAGACAGTGCTCCCAGGCTGAGTATGACAAAGGAACATGTGGATTACTGTTCTTCCCAGGTTAACAAATACAAATGATATATTTATTTTTTATGTAATTACTTAATAAGCACACTTGAACACAAAAGAATCTACTCAGCAGTGGCTCAGTTCTTTACCTGGTTAACAAATACAGACAAATACATAAATAAATTAATAAGTACATTTGAACACTACAGCATCTATTCAGAAGGGCAAATCATATCAAACAGGCGTGGCACAACAATAGAATTTTTTCTTCTAAATCTCCTAAATAATCATCAAAATCACCAGTAGAGGGCAATGGCTTACTACTTATGGAATGCCATTAACCGTGGTGGTTCGCATTCTTACACATGCTGGCAGTAGTCTTCTAGAAACAGCCAGTATCGGCTGGTATACCAAGACAGTAAGGATATATTAGTATGTACAGGCAATCTATGATGACAGATCTGCAGTCAGCTTATTTTTTTCATAGGGTTTCTTTACAGCCTGTTGTTTTTAGAGGCTAGTGTTTCTCAAATGATTACCTCTGGTTTGCCATACATCAAAAGTCATATTTATCTAAGTGAAAAATTTTACTACCTTTTTTCTTCATCATGGCTACTAGATTGCTAGTGTGTTCATAGTGGTTGCCTTTTTATATGTGCCCCATAAGCGGAAAATTATAATACAATTATTGTAAAGAGTACCTCAACCTGAATTTAACCTGCTCCTTACAAAAGTCTCTGTCATTAGAAAACATCTGCTAGAATTTTTTTTTTTGTAAATAGTGCAAATATTTTGTGGAATTGACTAAGATCCAAGTATGTGATTTTTGGGTGATTTGGCAAATAAACCTGATTTTTTTACATACTTGCGCCTCCAGTGAAGACTGGTGATCTGTGGCTGGGGACCTGCTGGTGACATTTTCTTGCTATTTTTCTGGTGCAACTATATATAGATAAAGTATATAAGTAAATGTGTGTGTGTGTGTGTGTGTGTGTGTGTGTGTGTGTGTGTGTGTGTGTGTGTGTGTGTGTGTGTGTGTGTGTGTGTGTGTGTGGACAGATAAACAGACAGGTGCTTACATATGGTAACCTGTAGAAATTAAACATTATATTTAAAACTTTTAAATATTGTTTACCTCCATGATAATATTTATTTCTCTTTTTTCCTGTCATTTCAGTAATGAATAACCACTTGATGATAATAGAGATGTTTATTGTGGCAGTGGTGTCGAGATTATATTATAGACAGAGGGACGAGAAAGAAGGATACTCTATAGTCAGCTTAACGAATATAGACAATAACATGGATATTGGGAATGATGTTACAAAGAACTCAGTGATAACACAGTGCTAACCGCCTTATGAAGAGCAAAGAAAGATATATAACATAGGAACACTTTATGTTCCTCTGCCTGTGCGGAGAGTGATTTTATTAAACGGCAACTATAAGCTTCCTAAAGGATTCATATTGTATGTTGAAACATGGCTCAGCCATTCAGGCTTCCACAAAGAAAAGTGCTCATGGCTCATTTTGCTAAAATAGGCCTATTGCATCGTAAAGAATGCAAAAAGAAGAAATGGTGCACCATAAAAGAAGGTATATTTACTTACATTTTCACCAAAAGCAAGCACACACACACACACACACACACACACACACACACACACACACACACACACACACACACACACACACACACACACACACACACACACACACACACACACACACACACTGCTTCAGTTAGAAGGATCACTGTTCTCATTGAATGGATTTATCAAAACCATGCTTCAGTTTTCTCAAAGGAAGTGAGTCTTCCAAACTGGATTTTTTTGAAAATGACCTAGAGCCCATTTCATCATGTTGCAGCAATGTTTTAAATAACCAGAGATAAAAACATTAATTTAAAATGTTATTTCAAGATATCATATCATAAAGATAAAATAATCTTAACCACAACTACTTAGACTTTGTCAATGCGCTTGTCATATCTTTTCATGCATCTGTTTCTCACTGATTTTCATTTTCAGTTATGATGAAAATGTTGAAGTTGCAATTTATTTTATAAAAAAAGGAATATTACAGTGTGTTTTTGTTTTAAATTTATACACTGCCTGCTCTGGGCACCCACAAAATGATAACATAAAAGGTATCAGCTAGTGATGTACATGTCTAAGCAAACTATTCTCTGCATCCAAAAAATGTTAATTCTTTAAGAGTACAGTGACCTGTCTACACTGTGGTTTCAGTACTATATCATTATTCGTCTTAAATTAAGATGCTGTACAAAGCACAGCTGACAACAATTCCAGGAACAAAGAATCTCCTAATGCAGTAGTGAGCTTAAAGAAACAGGAACTGATAAAATAATTTAGGGCATGTGATACTATGCATTCATGCTTTCATAATGTCACAACAGAAAATTGCAACTCTAAGGAAAGTGTTAGGGCTATATCCTTACCAGTAAAATAAAATCCAGAGATAACATGCTTTTTGCATAAGACAAGCTGTATAATGTGGCACGCAACTTGATAAAGAGCCATTCACAGTTCCACAAGCTTCTTGATGCAAAGTTGTGAATAATTTACTTTAACTGCATGTATTCTGTAATGTATTATTTTGATCCCATGACGGGATAGTGGAAGTCAGTACACTAAGGAAGTAAACTATGTATGACAAAATATAATCAAGTCTACAATTTTCCCCATATTAGGTATGTAAATTTATGGCAGACAATTTCAGTGTAGAAACACTGGAACTTGTACTCACATATTAAACAATTAGCTGAGCAGAAGCCTTTCTAAGGAGTAGAAATGGAGTTCCAGCCCTCTTTCTTTCTAGAACTAAATATAATATGGCACTAAACTGGTAGTGATCACATAGGTCATATTTGATTGTATGAGCATGTGACCCTTAAGACGTAGTTGAACGCAACTAATAGCTAAATGATACAACCTTCACAATTTGATTAGGTAAGAGTGGCATGCATGTTTATTAAACAAATGCATTGACAGGACAGAACATGGGAATGCCATTTCAGGTCACAGAGTATTGTAATGATGAAGCTATTATATGTGGCAACAAGATAACTGACATTTCTAGAAAATATGTCAGTCTAGTGAATGGAAATACAGCACATATAGTTAAATATATGGAGTGTTAAGATTCATCTTGTAATATTTGGTTTAATCTTTCAGTCACAATGTGGATGTTGTGGGAATGAGCAAATCACTTAACCAGATAATTATTCCCAGTTTTCACATGAAAATAAAATATTCTGACTAATTTAAGGGAAAATTAATAAACTTTAACATTACAGTACACCAGGGTACATCCACACACACAGCAGAAAGTAAATTTCAGTTGCCAAATGGCAAAATAGCTCTCAACTGTCTAATTTTGCCTTATATTTTTTATTTGTGCCTCACAGAATTTTTGACTGTTGAGGATTGCAGTCACTAAATACAATAACCATTTGAATTTCAAATTTCTTACCATTCAGAAAATTCATGCCAATGTAAAATTAGTTATTCTGTTAACTGTGTAAATATATGAGTACTATTTAACACTGATCAATGACTTTGGACCTTTGTCCCAATTTATTGTTTCATTGTATCCAATTCTTCAGGTAAGAGCTTAAGAGGCATGAGTGACATGTACATAGTTATGCGTAACACGCAAGCATTAAGGGATTCTGATGAGACTAAAATCTATGTTAACATAATGTGCTCGTGTCTGTGTGTGTGCAAAATGCTAACTACTTTGCAAACGCCACCACAATTGTTACTAGGTTATTACTAGGCTAACAACCACTAGAGCCGTTAGAAGCCTAGCCACACAGCCCAAACCATTTGGGTCTCAAGTATTATATGGGGATGAATTTTAGTAGGCAGGTAGCTAAGGTGTTGTGCGGGGGGGGGGTCATTTAGGATAATATTTTTCTTATTGACTGCATCTGTCCATAAGGGACATGGGGGCCAGACTAGGAGTAAAGTTACAATTTCCCATCCAATTGTCAAGGTTTTGTTTGAATAGGGTTAGGGATGAGCTCTGTTTTACATGGATGGGAAATCAATTCCATAGTACAGGGATCCTTTGGGACTCATAGCTGTCTCTCCAGCACATTCTGTTTATGTCACAAGTGAAGTTCAGGTTCCTGGATGTAGTGTTTCTGGTACTGTTTGTTTTGTGCATTGGCAACAGATCCATCAGGACTGGGTCTGAGGAACCCTGTAACCAGGCAAAGATCCCCTCTCAGCAACCTGTAGGAGTCTAAATATGGAGACAGAGTCTTTATTCGATGAGTGTAGGACAGGTTATTCATGCCCTGAATTCTCCTGGAGAGAAACCATTGTGGACATTCCAGCTGTTGCAAGTCTGGTAAGATATATGTCAAAGGGGACACTGTATTCAATGATTAGTCTGATAAGGACTGGATAAAGTGATACTATAACTTCCTTGGACCTGGATGCCATACCCTTACCCATAAGCTGGGCTATATAGAATGATTTTCTTATTACTTTAGCTACATGTTGGTCAATGGCCAGATTGCTGTTTGCATATGTTCCCAAATCCCTTACTCCTGTGTCACCTTTTAGGTGTGTTTTATTGATGGAGTAATTAACTTGCATTGACTGTTTCACAAAGGGCATTAGAATGGATGTTTTGGCATTAAATGTTAGGCCACGGCTTTAGCACCAGTTATTTGTCTATGTTAAACTTAATTGCAAGATGTTTATATCTTGGGAGAATCTATGATAGCATCCAATTTACAGTCATCTGTGAACCTGGTGAGCTAGAGGCCATTAACATTAGCCTTGACGTCCTAGAAATTGATGCCAAACAGGAGCAGGCCCAGAATGGAGCCCTGGGGTACTCCACAGGTGACCCATCTCTTGATGGAGGTGATCTCACTGATCCTGACTTTTTGGGTCCTGTGACCCAGTCAGCAATTCAGTGAGTTATGTAAGGATTTAAGCCTAGCTCAGAGAGCTCATCAACAATGCCTAAGTGGAGGTATTGTATCAAATGCCTTAGCCAGGTCAAGATATGAGGTATGGACTGTTTTACCCTCATCCATTGCCTTTGCGACCCTCTCAAAGAAGTCTACCAGGTTAAGTAGTAATGACCTTCCTTTAACAAAGCCAAATTGGGATGGGTCCAGTGTCTGTAGTTTGCCAATGTCCTTGTTTATCATTTTCATGATAATTCATTCCATGTCTTTGCATATTAGGCTTGCTAGATTGATGGGTCTATGGTTCTCTGGGTTGGATGATGATCCACCCTTGTGTAGGGAAATGTCTGTTGCAGTCCTCCATTCACTTGCAATGCAGCCTGTTTAAGGCTATAGTCAAGGAATGTCTCAAGTGGTCCTGATAGGCCATGTTTTAGACTGTTCAGCAGGTAACCAGGGATGTTGTCAGAGCCCATAGAGGTGGTGTTTTTGGCTTTAGCGAGTACTGCCAGCACCTGATCCCTGCTGTTAGCTGGGGGAAGTATGTTGAAGGGATTTCACTTGATGGAGAAGGGGAGGGAGGTTGGGGATGAAGTTTGAGATGAATTTATCAGCCAGTAGATTTGCCATGTTACCCTGATCCATGTAGGTTGTACTGTTCACCACCAGTTCAGCATACTGTTGTGTGTTACCCCTAAGGATCCAGACATAATTGAAGAAGGCCTTCTGATTGTCCTTAGCCTGCGAGGCTATCCTGACCTCATAGTTGGCCTTGTTTAACTTAATTAGACCTCTTAGTTTCTTGTTTAGTTGTATAAGAGAGCACTTATCTTTAAGGTAGTGGCTTTTCCTGATTCTGGCCATGAGTTTTCTTCTTTCATTATATACTCTTTTAAGTAAGGATTCTACCAGTCCACTTTGTTTTTAGTTTTTGTATTATGCTTATTTCTGGTAAGTACAGTAACCTCTATGTAGCCATTCATGTTTGTATAGTGACTATGTAAATAATTCTGCACAGGTAGCTGCAATCTCAAGGTTGGGGGGGATTACATTTTGACAAACTGTCACTTAATCAGATGTAGTTTGCCTTTGAATAGTTCTTATTTATTACTGGTTTAGCTGGATTTTCAGGGTTGTTTTTTTACTTCAAATGAGAAAGCTTTGTGATCTGACCTCACTAGTCAGAACGTGACAATGGGGGTGTTGATGAGTACCAGATCTAGTATGTTTGATCCCCTGTTTCAGGTTGTTAGTTTAAGAAAGTCCAGGAAGCACTGTGTCTGTGAGTTTGAGGCAGTGTACATTTCCCAGTCTGTAGAGAAGTAGTTAAAGTCAGCCACGAATAGGGTGTTTGGTTTGATGGTGAGCACCTCTAATAGGTTTAGGCAAGATTATTGAGACTCTGGGGGCATAGATGGTGACCTGCACCTAGCCATGATATGGTGAGTGACTTTACCTACAGTGACTTGCACATGGATGAGCTCCATGGTATCATCCTGTTTAGCCAACCTGAAGGCATGTTTGTTGCTAACATAGATCAAAACACCTCCATCTTTGGACCCCATTTTGTGCTACTGTTGGTCTAAATGTGTAGAAGTCACTGTAGTCTTGTACTTGCAGACTACTTTCTATGGCTTTAATCCACGTCTTGGTCACAGCGCAGATGCCTACATTCTCCAAATTGAGGAGGGCTTGAAGGGTGTGGAGTTTTTTGTCTAGGCTCCGAGCATTGAGCAGTGACACCTTAAGGTTACTTGTAGACTTTTTAATTATCTTGATAGTTTTGTCTTTTTGGCATAGCCTAAAAAGTGCTCTAGGGGGTGGATAAAGTTGTAGCCAATATCTGAAAGCCTAGGGGGGACAGGTGTAACCCATCCATGGCAAAGCAATGTGGTCTTTTGACCACGTTCTCCCAGGCTGACAGATACTGGATTCCCCTTGAGTGACACCAGAAACTAAGCCAACTATTAAACTCAACCATTTTATGCTCATGCAGAGGCTTCATCCTTTGTGAAGGTAGATGCTGCTGAATGCAAAGCTTGTACCTAATTGTGACACATATTCTGAGAAGGCATTATGTCTCTTTTCATATAGTCCAGTGAGGTATGTTTCAGCTTATTTATTTATAGAAACATATTGGTACCTGGGATGCAGAAACTTGAGCGCATGCATGATATTGTGGATCCTGACTCCAGATAGACAGCTAACTGTTATCTTCTCCTTGCTTAACCTGGTGAGTGGGGCATCTGTGTGTCACACAATGGAGTCCCCAAAGACAAAAGTATTAGGTAAAGTGTATACATATCACAACACCAGTGTGCCACCCAACAACAGCCCCTAAGGCAAGACAACGTGCCCAACACTTTAGTCATAGGTGACTCTATAGTCAGGCACACTGATGTCCCACTCACCAGGCTGAACAAGGAGAAAATTAAAGTCAGCTGCCTGTCAGGTGCCAGGATCTGCCACATCACACATGCACTCAAGTCACTCCATAACAAGTACAAATATGACTCTGTCATTGTCCATGTTGGAGTGAATGACTTGAGACGTACCTCCCTGGACTACATGAAAAGAGATATGGAAGAGCACTTAGATCATGTGGCCCAGGCAGGTATGACACTAGCCCTGAGTAGCATCCTGCCTTCACCCAGAATGATACCACAGTATAAGGACAAAATGATTGACTTCAACAATTGGCTAAGTTTCTGGTGTCATTCAAAGTAGATCCAGTATCTGTCTGCCTGGGATGACATGATTGACAGACCACGGTGCTTTGCCAGAGATGGTCTGCACCTGTCACCCCTGGGATTCAGGTTACTGGCTAAGGCTCTTGCCACCCCTATAGTGCCTTTTTTAGGCAAGGCTCAAAGGACAAAACCACCACCATAACAGATATAAGCATGCAAAATCTGAAGGTAATGCTACTCAATGCTAGAAGTCTAAACCTCAAAATGCACTCTCTCGAGGCACTTCTAAAAATGGAGAACATCGATATCTGTACAGTAACTGAGACCTGGTTCAAAGCTCCAGAGAGCACCCCTGCAATACCAAGTTACAACTCTTACCACACTTTTCAGCCACCAAACCAGGACCGAAACATTAAAGGCAGAGGAGTGTCCATATTCACCAAGGATATTCACACCTCCAGGCTAGTTGCCCAGCACAATGCATCTGAAATTCTACAGGTACAACTAACACTAGGTAAGACTGCAATCCATATTGTAGCTTGCTACAGATCCCCCACCATGCCCCAAGATTCTCACTACACCTTTCTAAACATACTGAAAAATATTAAGATACAACCAAACACCCTAATACTGGGTGATTTCAACTACCCTGCCATTAACTGGGAAAACTATTCAGGCACCAGCACCTTAGCCCAACGGTTCTTGGAATTCATAAATTCCAATGCCCTGGATCAACTAATCCATAGTCCCACCAAGAGCTCAAATATCCTAGACCTGGTCATTACCAACATGGGAGATCAATGCTCCACGCCAATGGTCACCCCTTTGTTGGTCAGGTCTGACCATAAGCTAATCACCCTTAATGTCCACATCCCACCCCACCCCCCAGTAGGGAAACCACCATAAAAAAGTTCTCCAAAGCTAACTTCATGCTACTCAAGTCAGTAGTGGCAAACTTCATGACACCCATGCAGACGGGAACTGAAAGTTCGACTGCTGAATCCTACACTAAGGCACTGTATGAGCATATCCACTCATGCATGAATCGTGCCATTCCAAATAGAACCAAGATGCTCTCCTCCAAAAAAAGAAGCCAATCTCGTGGTCCCCTGCCATAAACAAACTATACAACAGAAGGAAGAAACTGTTGCAGAAAAGTGGAAAATCCCAGGATGCAAAATGCTCCCTTACTAGCCTCAGTAAGAAGCTGAGATCCCTCATAAAATCCTCCAAAGCTAGTTACGAAAATAAAATTGACAAAGATTCCAAGGACAACCACAAGGCATTCTATAGTTATGTCAAGAATCTGAATGGCAATGCTCAGATCTCTTCTGAGCTACAACAGAATGGCATTAAATATACTGATCCCAATGATATTGCCAATATCCTGGCAGATCGATTCAGTGCCAACTTCACTCCCCTCTCACCCCCTAAAGAGCCCAGCTCAATACCCAAAGATTGCCAAATTCCAGTAATCACGGCCACACAAGTAAAAAATGTACTCTCCAAAGCTAAGAATACAGCATCCATGGGACCAGACGACATCCCGTGCTGTATACTACATGAACTACAAAATGAAATGGCACCTCACCTATGTGTCATGTTTAATCATAGCCTCACTTCAGGCTTCGTGCCAATGAGTACAGTTATCCAACTCCACAAGGGAGGATCTACTTTGGATCCTGGGAACTATCATCCCATCAGTCTGATGAGCCTGATCTGTAAAGCCATGGAATGCATTATCATGGAACTTAAAAACAAAGACATTGGCAACCTTCAAATACTGGACCCCACCCAATTTGGTTTTGTAAAGAGCCGAGCTTGTCTCCTCAACCTGATTGACTTCTTCGAATCAGTATCCAGAGCCATGGATAAGGGCAAGGCAGTCCACACAACCTATCTGGACCTCTGCAAGGCCTTCGACACCATCCCCCACTCTGGAATCATAGATAAACTTACTAAGCTGGGCATTAATCCCTATGTCACTCAATGGGTTGCCAACTGGCTTACTGACAGAACCCACACTGTAAAAGTAGCCGACTCAAAATCCAGCTCCAGACAAGTGGCAAGTGGAGTACCTCAGGGTTCAGTCCTGGGACCACTCTTGTTTGGCATCTACTTCTCTGAAGTACAGGCCAGTACTAAGGGACTTTGGCTAACACAGTTCGCAGATGACTGCAAACTGGGAGCCATTATTGAATCCCCAAATGATGTGGATATTTTTCAAAAGGGCCTTACAGAAACAGATGCTTGGTGCCAGAGCCATGGGCTCAAGCTCAATGCCAAGAAATGTATAGTTATCCCCTTTGGGAAAAAACATGTACCCATGAATTATCACATAAGTGGCAATACATTAAACACCAAAAGTGTGATAAGGGACTTAGGGACACAAGTGGACAGTGGTCTCACCTTCGATAACCACATCGCCAAAACAGTCAGGAAATCCTTCTATGTGGCACACCTCATCATTAAGGGCTTTTCATCCAGAAAAAAGGAGGTCATTGTCCCACTGTACTCATCCCTCATTAGACCCATTATAGAGTACAATGCCTCGTTTGGTATGTACCTCACAAGACATCTGCAACAACTGGAAAGGCCACAAAAATACCTCACTAAAAGAATCATAAGCCTAAAGCAGATGCCCTATGCTGACCATCTAAAACAACTCCAGCTATACTCTATCGCATATCACCTGCTCAGAGGTGATCTCTGCTTAACATACAAGGCCATGTCAAACCCAGAGCTGTTGGACATGCTACACTAAAGAAATCCCAATCCCTCAGAGCCACACGCTCCAGGGATCTAAAGCTGGTCATCACAATGAACAAAACATGCTGGAGGGATAGGTTCCTGACCCAGAGACTCCCCATACTCTGGAATAGACTGCCCATACATATCAAGCTGAGCACCTCTTTGGCCCTCTTCAAAAAGAACCTTGACGATTGGATGGGAGATAGGAAATTCATCCCAGGGATCACGTCAATCGCCCAGTTAGACAGGGGACCAGGGAAGTCATAGCTAGGGAGTTGTTATGGCTAGGCTTGTATAGGCCCTAGGGCCAATTGCCTAGTACCAACCTATGAACCTATGAACTTGACTTATGGACTTTACACTTGGGGAACCATTAGGTCTAGGCTTATGTGAGGTATTTGGTGTCGCTTTTGGTGTGTGCTTTAATGATTGCTGAGGAACAGTGATGCCATTAAGCTGCTTTGAAGGTCTTTGAGATTTGGGAAGGTTTCTTTTAAGCACCTCAGCATAAGATAATCTGTGTGTGTGGTGAACAGTATGTGTGAGGGATGTAGTGTGGATATTCCTAAAAACCTTGTTTGTATGAGAGATTTTTGCCTCTAAGGAAGTTGTGTATTTACATCTCTTGCATACCATGTTATTTTCCTTAATGATTAACTGGTGGTTTGAGAACAAGACAATTGCTACACTGCCTTAGGAGGCCAAAATCCACCAAGCTGGCCACAGAGATATTTGGAAACTGCATAGCCATGTTGTCTGGTCCTGTAATAGGGTTGGCTGCTTAGGATTAAGGATTGGGTTTTAACAGGGATATTCTAAGGCAGCTTCTGAGGATAAGAGTAGGATGTTATATAATGCTAGGATACGGTATGCTATTCAATGCACAGGCTAGCTGCTCTAAGCTTCTTTTTGCACAAGCCACACTGTTTAACAGGTTGTGGATTTAATCCTAATTTTATTTGTAAATTTTACTGTCTAGGCATTTGCTACTATACAGGCACTGCTAACTTCCGTGACCTGGTGGAAAGCTCGGAGCAGAGAAAGAAAAGTTTGAAAACTGACTCCTACGTCCTCCCTCTAGCCAGTAAATAATCACACATTGAGCTTTCTCCAGAGCTTTCCAACTCAGAGAGACTAGGTAAACACCTTCTGTCACAAGATGTCTGATCCTGCAACTTCTTAATGTAAAAGCATAGCAAAAGCAGTTCTCAAGTGCAGATTAAACAACTACCAAACAACTAAGTCTCAGGTTAATACACCCTTCTGCAAAGATATTTGGAGATACACTGCCTAGAAAAGCCAACAAAGAAATGAATATTTTTGCCACAAGATTAAATAAATGCTTCAAAAATTGCTCCAAAACAGTAGTGATCCCTGTATATACACATGCAGTTAATATTTTTGTCTTAGCTTGGATGGCTCTGAATGCAATTGAAACCCTGGAAAAGCATTGCAGAGTTCTCTGCAAGTGAACAAAGAGCCTTGCAACTTGCCTGATTTATAGTAGAGAAAAAAGTTTGTAAACTGACTCCTATGCTATCAAACCAATAAACAACCAGAGTTTGTTTCCTGTAGTGCTTCCCAACTCAAGAGAGCCCAGGTAAATGCCTTCTGCCACAAGATGTTCGACCCTGGAATCTGCTAATCTAAAAGCACAGAAAAAGCAGCTCTCAAGTGCAGATTAAACAAACTACCAAACAACTAAATCCCTGCCTAATTCATCCTTCTGCAGCAAACTACCAAACAACTAAATCCCTGCCTAATTCACCCTTCTGCAAAGAGATTTGGAGGCACACAGACTAGAAAAGCCAACAAACAGAGAAATGAATATTTTTGACACAAAATGAAATAAATGCTTTAAAAATGCTCAAAAACTGTAGTGATCCATGTATAAGTCAAGTACAAGTACAGTTAATAAAATATTCTTATGTTAGATGGCTGTGGATGTAGTTAAAACACTGGTAAAGCTTTGCAGAGTTTTCTGTAAGTTGAAGTTCATCTAGACCATAAATATGCCACAACTATGGCTAAAAATAAATAATAATTGCACATTCCCTGTTTACACATGCTTACATAATCAAGGGCTGTAATGCAAGTTATAGTCTGCTTATTCTTACGGGTTCATAGATTCTTAGTTAAGTACTAGGCTAGCTGACCTTGCAGGCCATTTTAAGCCTAGCCAGTCTCCCTTTTTGTACTAAAAATAACTTATCCCACTTGGTTATAGACAGGTCTTACCCATCCCATGGTCGATAATTATATATTGCCCCTAATAAAAATAACTGAGATCATACCACATCTAATTTGAGGGGGTCCATGCATGGGATAAAACATTTAGGAGCTTTGTCTGTCCATTAGTAGTACAGGGGCAGTTCTGGAGTAACTTTTCTATTTCCTATCCATAGATCTAAGTTGCACTTGAAAATTAACAGGAATTACTTTTTTTTTAATCTGGATATGGAGTCTGGTCCAGAGCAGTGGTATCCTCTGTAAGATATAACTGTACCTCCAAACTATTCTGTTGATGTTGCAGAAAAGGTTTAAATCCCTAGACCAAGTATTTCTTCCTTATGGTATTCATCTTTCATTAACTGTATACATTATTTTAAGTATTTTTACACTTCATATGAGTAAAATAAACACTGAACACGTTTATATTTACCCAATGAAAGGAATCTTAACATAAAGCTATTCTGAATTATTTACATGAAGTGAATTAACAAAAAAAAAAAAACACCTTGCTTCCAGCCTTGCAACAAGTATCTGAAGGAAATTGATTTTTAAAGTATTGTTTTGATTGAGTGGAGTTTTGTTTGATTGTTGTCTGTGGGGAAAGGCAAAAGCTGTATTAAGGAAGGTAAGTGTTCGTTTTTAATTCTAATGCCAAAATGTTCAGATATACTAAAAGTTTCTGCATGGGTCGAGTGTGTGTGCATGAGTGTTTGCTAGTTAAGGTTACAATAACAGCTGGGGTAGAAGATATCTTTAGTTTTGTGATGTGCTGGTGTGTGTGTGTGTGTGTGTGTGTGTGTGTGTGTGTGTGTGTGTGTGTGTGTGTGTGTGTGTGTGTGTGTGTGTGTGTGTGTGTGTGTGTGTGTGTGTGTGTGTGTGTGTGTGTGTGTGTGTGTGTGTGTGTGTGTGTGTGTGTGTATGTGAGTAAGCAGAAAAAAATGAATTTCTGTTTGGGATGTTAATGCCAAACGTTTCAGATATACTAAAAGTTTTTATATTAGGGTGTGTTTGTGTGTGGGTTTTTGTGGGTTAGGATTAGAGTAAATGCTATGGTAGGGGATAAGATATGTGTTGTGTGTGTGCATGATTTTGCATGGGGTTTATGTCCCCTAGTATCTTGTGAAGAGGTAGTGTTACAGAAATATTTTTTCCTAAGGTAAGGTATAAGGTTAAGGTTAGAGTTAGGGACAGGGACAGGATTAAGGTTAGCATACATTTTATTAAGGTTGTGAAGGGGGAGATGAAGACTTTATATTTGGTAGTTTAGCTGAACTTAATATCAGAAAGACATAAAAGGATTAATTTTACAAGTCTCAGTCTCACAACAGACCACTTCAGCAAAAGTTCATAAACTGCCTTAAAGCCATGCATCCTGTGTGCATTATATTTAGCAATGAGTGACATTCCCTACATAGGTTAAATGGGGGCTTGCCCTCCATATCACCCAAGGCTTGAGATTTGTATATTTTTGTTTTAAAATATTCACTGGGGTTCGATCATGGAATCAACAGTTAATGAAATGTACCACACCCAATAAAAGAAAGACCTGTCTTCATAAGACATTTTATGTTTCTAATGTGAGTCCATCTTCTTTTAGACCTAAGGCAGAATTTTTGAGATTTTTATTACACTGCATCTATACCCATAGATCTCAACCTCTTAAGAGGCCAGTGTGGAATACAAACCCTGGCAGTTTGTGACAGTCAAAATGTGGAACACCCTATTTTCACACTGTGTGAAAATGCACCATTTCATTGTGACCTGGTTGAAGTGGGCTATTTGGCAGAAGTACTGTTATGAATATTTTACATTTTTAAAATTCAATGACACACATGTCAGATAAAACAAAGTCAGCAAAAACTATTGATAAAATAAAATATAGTCAGTAGCAAATAGTTATGTAACAGTATTCATGTTCAACTATTAAAAAAAATGTTCTTCAGCACCTGCTCTTCCGACCCCACCACATTTCTCCCAACTAAATCTGTTAACCAAACAATGACAAATCAGAGCAGAATCAGGGACAAATCAAGAATTAATCAGGAACACTTTTAAAGTACTGCTACCATTACCTTGAGTATTGACAGAATAAAAGAATATAGCAATAACCCACGCCTGGGTGTGGGTAATGCTGGATTTACCCACGGTTGGTGTGGTTTGGTCACGAGGGCGAATCTCCGTTGCTTTTTTAAAGCTGTCTCGCTATGTTAAACCCATTTAACATAGCAAGACAGTTTTGAAAAACGCAACGGAGAAAGCAAGATCTCCGTTGCTTTTTACAAACTGTCTCGCTATGTTAAAGGAGTTTGACATAGCGAGACAGCTTTAAAAAAAGCAACGGAGAATCTCCGTTGCTTTTTTTAAAGCTGTCTCGCTATGTTAAACTTGTTTAACATAGCGAGACAGTATGAAGCAATGGAGATCTTGCATTCTCCGTTGCTTAAAAAAAGAGTTACAGTAATGGAAAAAGTCCGGGCGACCGGACCTTTTTTCCATTACTATAACTGATTTACAATGTGCATGCTGACCAATCAGCGTGCACATTTTTGAATATTAATGGGGGGTCGTTGTATAATGTGAATTAATGCACACTTTCTGAAATAAAAGACACATATAACACCTCATTATTAAACGTAATGCACCACCTTTTCTCCAAAAGTCATCAGCCTGGCTCAATGAATCAGGGACAAATCCAGAAATAATCAGACACACTTAAAATATTCTTGCAGTTAACCTGAGACATTGACAGAATAGAGAATGTGAATTAATATACGTTTTCTGAAGTAACACCTAAACATGTAAGAATACACTTTGCATAGGTGTAATCAAAATACATAAATTAATTAATGCCGACTCAGTCAGCTGTAAAGCCATACTTGCCAAGTATGTCTTTTCATATTTTTGATGTTTACTATTTTCAGCTTCATGAATGCAGGCTTACAGCAGTAGGAGAAGTGACCAAGTATAAAACAGCCTTCATTGTGTTGGAACAGTTATATATGCTGGTCAGAAGAACTAGATTTCACAAGTGTGCTTACAATTTGGCTAATTAAAGGAATAGCACCGAACATATTAAGTGTACCCCCAAATAAATGACACATTATGTAAAAACACTACAGCTGTGTCATGGGTGCAGCAAGTTCTCTCAATGTAATGGATGACAATCCACTCTGCTAAGTCGCCAGAATTTTTCTCTTTGACTACATTTAGGGGGAGGTAATCATATCTCTCAACTGTACAGATTTCGGAAGAATATCCAGATTTTTGCCTCATATTTTTGCTGCAATTCTCTTAAATTGTCATTTTCTGGGAAATCATTGGTAATCATTGAGAGTTAAAGTCAGAAAATAATGACAGGCATTTGAGTTTCAGACTTATTACCCTCCAGAAAATTCATGCTAATGCAAAACCTGTTAGTTTATCAATTTTATAAGTTTGTAAAAGCAATACTTATAAAGTGTCTCTATTTTGGGCCTTTGTCCCACCATTATTTACAAGCATAGTCACTGTTGCTGTTTTCTTGAAAAAGTTACTTATTCAACTGGCATGTATACTGCAACGCCAATTGGCTGTAACTGTGATATATGAGCCAGTCAAAAATTGCAAAGTAGAGAGACCCCTGTTCAGTGCGGAACAGCAGAACAGTGGGCTAAATTGATCAGAAATGCAGAGCGATCCACAGAATCCGAAGCACTTGGCTGCTCAGTCTATACCTTTTGGGTCATTCTGCATGAATGAATGCCTGGAGATATTTTCTGCTTGGTAATACAACATATAACTATTTTTGACTTGAAACTTAAATGTTCACCTATTGCTAAACATCTGCATGCTGTGTTAATATTTTGACCAGTTATTTACACTTCACTGTGTATCATATAGGAAATATTAGTACTACCCAGTTTGGCAGAGAGTGCTTGGCTACAGGTAAACCTGACATGACTGAGGGCCATATATTGGCAAAGTATTGTACAACTGAAACACCAAACTGGAATCTCCATGCTGACTTAGGAAAGGAACCAAAATTCCTAATACAAATGCAAAACAGTGAAAGCTATGACTGCAGAATGGTAATGGATTTACTAGAGAAACATAGAGCAGTGCTGCATCAATCCCCAATGTTAGAATATTTAAAATAGGACCAGAACAACCAGTAACTGAGAGGTACTGAGAAAGACTAAAGAAAGATTTTCAGAGATGCATATATGGCTAAATAAGCCACAACACTTCTCTAAAGGAGCACAGTGTGAGCAGTTGCAAGCATTCCCTAGTAATTTAAATATTCTACGATATAAACAAAACAAAATAATTAAATAAAAATAAGCAATACCTGAAAAATGGTAAGTTGTAGCAATGGTACCTGATAGTAGGACATAGCATTGATACAAACAAATACGTAATACAACCACATAAGCATATACTGTATAGCAAGGTAAGACATTCTATCGATGGCACATGTGAGGTATACTAAAAGTATATGCACAGATACTTGTTAATGAAAGCATAATACTGTTATATACATGTTATAGAAGACCACTAGCACACAGTATCATAAGCAGGATACAAATACATTACAATATAGTGGTGAATGTCATCAGGTTTTATAACATAGTGCTGTTCAACCATAGCAACACTCTGAAGGTAAATACTTCATCACTGTCAAACAGGTAACAGCCATAACTTCCAGGGATGCACTTAATGACTTAACACAAAATGAACACATGAGGCATATAAGCAGCAGTGTGAAATAAATGGCACAAATGGGGAAAGGTAATGATTGCACAATGCAGGAAACAGTAGTCTCACCACCTTGTATGAAAGACCACAGTCACAGACTGTATGTACCATCCAATCATGAAGCTGCAGAGAGCAGAAGACACCCGCAGCAGAAGAAAGAAAATGAATATAACTTGCACAGTACGTAGCAGATGCAGTGCAACAAACTGCAACATAGCAGCTGGGAGGACCTGAGAATAAATCTCATAAGTAAAAAAGACATACACAAGATGGGAAACATGGCAGACAATGACTTAAGCAAACAAACAGTATACTAGAAAGCAGAGAAGCACTCAGCGGTCAATAGAGGACAACACCACTGATGTGTAAAGGGCAGTAATAGCTTTGGCATATAGATTCATAGATTAGTACTAGGTTAAGTGCCCTTGTGGGCCATTTTAAGCCTAACCAATAACCCCATGTGAGAATTAAACCCTGCACCTGGTTTTGTAAGGTAAACACCTTGACTATTATGCCAACCTATGGTACAACAACCATGTGTGTTGGAGAAGGACTGATCTCCCAATCACTTAAACCTTTGGAGTCTTGCTGCAACACAATGGTATGCATGCCTTGCATGTTATCATAAAGATTTCTGTGTGGACAGGACATAACAGACATCTGAAGGATGTACAGTCAGGAAGACAATATATTGGACAACTGTACCAAAAGTGAAATAGCTTAGCAATGGAGGGATAGTGGGCCATAAACATGCAGTAACAGCACCATGTATTATAAGAACTCAGTGCTATAACCATGAAACAAGAATTACAACTACTGAGACCAATATGAAGATAGTTCATGCAGGACAACTCTGCAAATGACTATGAAACAAACAGCAAGTCTGCCGTCATATGACTAAGCAACACAGATACCAGTCAGAAGTGGTAGGTAACATACCACTCAAAAGTGGCCTGAATCCCCTTGTTGGAAAACTTGAGTACCAGAATGGGATTTGATAACTATTTCCAGTTTGCAATCATCATCGAACTTGGTTAGCCACAGATCACTACTATCAGCTTTTATACCACATAAGGATATACCAAAGATGAGAGGACCCAGGACATAGCTCTCTGGGACACCAAGTGTAATGCTTTTTTTGTCTACATCATACATTCTTTACCTTAATGGTATGGATCCTGTCAGATGCACAATATGCATGTGGCTGTTTTAACACTCCCATTAGATATTACACCATGATGCATATTGAGGTAGCCATGATACTCCACCAGCAGGTATCAAACGAGGGTGAACAATGAGGCTGTACTGCTAATACCCAAGTAGGTAGTTATCACACCACCCACAACATGCAAGTGGCTATGCTCTGTATGTTGAGGCAGTATGATAGCTACAACATGCAGGTGGGTATGCTATTACATTGGTTAACAAATTGGTTTGCAAACTGTGACTTGCAGGTAGCTATGCTAACCCCCCACCCCCCAAGGTATCACACAGGATGCACACTGAGATGGTTATGCTATGTCCCAACATTAGGTATTACACTGGGATGTGCACAAAGATGGCAATGCCAATATACTCCAAAAGGTACTACATCATGCATCTTATGTGGGGAGCTATATGCTGCACACTGAGGTGGCAGCCCCGATATCAACACTATGTATGACACCATGCATGACCTGCAGGTGGTATGCTTAATAGCACCCATTAGATATCACACTAGGATACAAACTGAGGAAGCAATGATAATTCCCTTATTAGGTATCATACCAGCATTCACATTAAGGTGGCTATGCTAAAAAAAAATGATTAGATACCACATGATTCTGACTTAAGTGGTAGCTCTAATATCACACAGGTTATCATACCAGAATGCTCACTGCAGAGGCAATGCTAATGCAGCCATTAGGTATCATACCACTCTAGAATATTCCTTGTGGAGGTTACGCTCACCTTGGGATGAACACTGAGGTAGCAACTAGTACATTCTCATTATGTATCACAGCATGCAGTACTTGCAGAAGACTATGCTTATACCCCCCAAATCTGGTATAATTCTGGGATGAACACTGAGTTGCCAGTATTGCTACCCTCCAATGGATATCACACCATGCACTACATGCAAGTGAGTCCTGCTTATACCTCCTTATTTGGCATTGCACTGGCAATGACAGTGATGTGGCAGAGCTGACAACTCCCATTAGTCATCACCATACAGCAAATGTTGGTGGCTATCTCAATATACCCATAAGGTAAAACACTAGGACGTACATTGAAAAAGCAGTCCTAATACATCTCCATTAGTTATCATGCCAAATACTACAAGCAGGTCATTGTAGTAATGCCCTTTTGGTATCATAATGGAATGAACATTGAGGTGGCAGTGCTAACACATTCTGTTAGGTATCACATTAGGATGTCCACTAAGGTGACTATGCTATCACCCATTTGGTGTCACAGTAGGATACGCACTGAAATAGGTATGCTAATTTCCCCCTTGCATATGACATGAGGTGGCAATACAGTGCCAGTACCCCCTGAAAAGTATGACACCACATATCCCATTCAGTGGATATGCTAATTCTGCACCAGCAGACATCATACTGTGATGGGGTTGGGGGTGGCATAATGGTTAAAGTAGTTAACTCATAGATACAAGGTACAGGGTTTGATTCTCACCTTTGAAAAGGGAAATTGGTTAGGCTTAAAATGGCCTGTAAAGGTAGCCAGCCTAGTATTTACCTATGAATCTATGATGCCCATTGCAGATGCTGATGCCACAAGTAGGAATCACACCATGCTCCTTGCTATGCTAATACCCACATTATGTATGATACCGATATGCAAACTGAAGTTGCTATGATAATACCAACCATTAGGTTTCTTACCAGGATAAACATTGATGAGGCAGTACTACTACCTCATAAGATATCACACTGTGCATCACATGTAGAAGACAAAGCTAATGCCACCCACTGGCTATCACACTGGGATGCACATTGAAGTGGCTTTACTATTATGTTGCTAGACTGTATCAAAAGGGGATGCAAATTGAATTGACAGTGCTAAAACCCTCATTAAATATTGCAAGATGTAGCACATGCTGGTGGTGAACCTAATTCCTCCAATTAAGTATCGCACCAGGATAAATCCATGGTGGTGGTGCTGCAGTAGCGTTGTCGCCTCATAGCAAGACGTTGTCCCATTCAATTCTCAGCTAGAGCATCTTCTGTGGAGACATGCATGAATGGGCGTACCTTCATTGAAGGTTGTGCGTTAGGGCTGGCAACTCAGCACATAAAAATCAACTGCCAATCATTAGCAGACAGGAGTTCCACTGTGGCAACCCCTAACTGGGAAAAGCTGAAAGACACAACAACAACCAGGATACAAGTTGAGATGGCTATGCTAATACCCTACATTAGGTTGCATCAGGGTGACTACTGAAGACGTACTGAAAACAACCTTAGGTATCATGTCAGAGCACAAATGCAGTTGGCAGTACTAATGAGCTCAGTGAGCTGTGTCATGTCATGCACCACAAGCAAGTTGCTATGCTAAACACTTCCATTAGGTATCACACTAGTTTGCATGCTGAGCTGACAGCTCTAATACACACATTAGACATCACACTAGGATGCATATCGATGTGGCAGTGTTAATACCATATTAGGCATCACACTAGGATGAACACTGAGGTGGCTATAATACCCTCAGTAGTTATCATACCATAATGCACTCTGAGGTGCCCAAGTTAATAGCTCCCTTACATATCACACTGACATGCACACTAAGTTGGCTCTGCTGATACCAAATTAGGTATCTCACAAGAATGCACATTGATGGACAGTGCAAATAAATCCCTCAAGATATCACAATTGCCACATACAGGTGTTTATGTTAATATATCTCATTAGGTATGAAGGGTTGCACAGTTAGGTGGCTATGCTGACATCTTATGTTTGTATACCACACTAAGCACCAGATGCAGGTAGCTATGCTTATACCCCATTACATATAACATCAAGATGAGCAGTAAGATGACTATGCCAATGCCCCTTTATGTGTCATGCTGAGATGCACATTGGCATGGCAGTACTAATGCATACCATTAGATGTCACACCATGCACTACAATCAAGTGGCATGCTTCCACTAGGAATCACAGAGGAATGCACAAAGAGGTAGCTATGTGAACACACCCATTTGTCACCACATCAATATGAGCACTATGGTACCAGCACTTATATTCCCGATTAGATATAATGCTAAAACCTTCCCTTAGATACCACACAGACATGCATGAAGAGGTGGCTATCCTAATACCCCCTTAGGTATAAAACTTGGATACCTACTGCGGTGTCACTTTCAAATATGGGTATTACCATTGGCACCTGCTTGTGGTACCTCAAAATGCTTCACAAGATCCACATGCAAGTGACTACCCCAACATCCAAATTTGGTGTCACACTAGGTATCAGGTCTACCACATCAACAGGCATCCCTTTGTGATGCCAAAAGGGGGCACTGCCATAGCTCCCTGCATGTGGTACATGGTGTGACACTTAATGGGTGTGTGCAATATCAATATGCATCCTTGAGTGATACCAAAAGGGGATTATTAGCATAGCCACCTCAATGTGCATAATGTTGTCATACCTAATGGAGGTATTAGCATGGCCACATTAAAGTGCATCCCACTATGACACCTAATGTGGGTATTAGCACTGGCACATCAATGTGCATGCCAAAATTGTACCTAATTAGAGGTATTATCATACCCACATTAAACAGAATCCAGGTGTGATACTTAATGGGGAGTATCAGCATAATCATTTGCATTTACTGTATGATATGATACCTATTGAGGAATATTAGTACAGACACCTTGATGTGCATCCTGTTGTGATACCTAATGAAGAGGGTTAGCATAGCCACCTCGATGTGCATATGGTGCACCATTAATACTTATCATACCACTCTACACATCATGTAGCTATGCTACTATCTCCACTGGGTATCACACACTGAAACACATTAAAGGGGTTATGTAATTACAGCTATCAATTATCACACTGGTATACACGTTCAGATGGCGGTGGTGCTACAACCCCCAGTTAGATATCACACTAAGATACACACTGAGGTAAAAGTACTAATACCATCCATTACTTATTACACTGTGATTCATACTGAGATGACTGTGCTAATAACATTAGGTATCACAGCAGGATGAACATTCAGGTGGTACTGCTAATACCCAGCCATTAGGAATCACTTTGGGATACACTTTGAGGTGGCATTGCTAATAGCCTCATCAAGTATCATATTGGGATACCCATTAAGGTAACAGTACTAATGCCACCATTAGGTATCGATAGGATGCATACTGAGAGGTTATGTAAGGCCCTCAATACTAACAACACCATGCACCAACTCAGATAGTTATGTTAATACTCCCATTATGTATCACTTTGTGATAGACATTGGGGTGGTACTGCTAATACCTAACATTAGTTATCACACTAGGATGCACCTTGAGGTGGCATGACTAACACCCCCATTAGGAATTCAATTTAGATGCACACACTGAGGTGGGTAAGGTAATTCCCCAGTGGTATCACACCATATACCACATGACATGGCTATGCTAATACTCCCACTGTTCCTGCAAACAGATGTACATCAAGCTGACCATTATTTATCACACCATGATGCACACTGCAGTGGAAGTGCCTATACTCCTATTGGGAATCACAGCGAGACACACACTGATGAGACTATGCCAATACAAGTCTATTAATTATCACATCATAATGAACAATGAGGCGGTTATGCTAATACCCTCACTAGGAATCACACCATAACGCATATTGAACTGACAGTGCTAATATCCCATTAGGCATCGCACCATCCACATCATCAGGTGGCTATGCCAATATCCCTATCAGGTGGCTTAATGAGAAGCATACTGAGGTGACAGTGCTAAAATCCCCTTACCATGCACCACATCAGTGACTATAGTACTCCATTAGGTATTACACTAGGACACACATTGAGATGGCAGTGTTAATACCCTCCCTTAGGTATTATACCAGAATGCATCTTGAGGAAGCAGTGATAATACCACTCATTAGATACCAGATTGGGAAGCATGCTGAAGGAGCTATGCTTATACCTACAGTAGACTTTCCACCATGATGTACATTGAGATGATACCCCTGTTAGGTATCACACTGGGATAACATTAAGAATGCAGTACAAATTTTCCTTACTATGTATCACACCAAGATGCATAATGCAGTGGCTCCTGTAACACCCAATAGTCAGCAAACAATATACCATATCAGCTGGCTACACTAATACCTCTATTAAATAGTTCACTATAATGGCCCCTGAGGTGGCAGTATTGATACCCCACATTAATGGCCACTGAGGTGGCAGCGTTGATACCCCACATTAATGGAAACTGAGGTGGCAGTGTTGATGTCCCACATCAGGCATCACATCATGACACACATTGAGGTGCAATTGCTGATTCCCATTAGGTATCATACCATACAGTGCCTATGTTCATACAATACATTAGGTGTCACAGTTGGATAAACATTGAGGAGTTACTGCTAACACCTTGTAATTTGTATAGACCATGTGTCACATGAGATGTTATGTTAAAATCTCCATTAGGAATCACACCGGAATGTACAGTGAGACTGCAGTGATATACATCATTAGGTATTTCACCACAGCACAGCACAGTGCATTAGGTTGTTATGCTAATAGCATCCATTAAATATCACACTGGGATGCTCATTCCCAGGATGCACAGGAAAGGATAACTATTCCACCAGCTTAATATAAAGGTAGGCTCACTCATAACCAACATGCACATGGTCAAGCATGTGATGTCTGCATGCTGTGTGGTGAGCAATGGGTAAGTGCACCATGGGAATGTACTTAGCCAGGGCAGCAAGGGGACATACACAACTGCACTAGACCTGCTACTTACACCAGACCACTTCCCACTGGAAGAACTCCCTGCTCATGAGAACAGCTCCCCATCTATACTTCAAATACCTGCCTGAAGTCTAAAGATTAAAGAATAGACTCTGGTGTGGGAGGAACCAGTTGGCTGTTCTTGACTAGATGCTAGGCTTTGGAAGAAGCAACTTCACTCCTTGAGTGCTACCACTGTGCTACATGTAGATGAATCATGGGACCGTTCACAGGGATTAAGCCGTACATAGCATTGCATGCTTCAGTTAATCGATCGAGGAGGTCTTATACCCACTAATGCAACTCTAAGGTGGTTGCTTGAGGCCACTTTTCCCAGGCTTTCTTGTCATCTGCTAAAGCTGACTGTGGCTGAGAGCTTGAGCCGAACTAAAATGATTATGAGAATGCAGCACACAGAAATCGGAAAGCCATTTCAAGAAAGAACTTGCCTTCAAGGGTGTATGATTAACTTTTGCCACTGTGTTCTAGCTAAGAACCGAGGCTGCATGTGGGAACCTCATGACAATCCCCTCGTTGGGGATTTTCAACTTCACTTGAACACTAAGACCAGCATTTCACTGAGATATTGGAAGATCTGAGGCATCCATTGCTTCCAACTAACTATAAGTACCTGTTTTTGCTCTTACATTGCACTTTTAATTAGTATTTGCATTCTACTGTCTGTTTGAATTGCCTGAACTGTTTTTTGACACATTTTACTGTATACTGTACTAGTTCAGCTGTAGCATAGCCCAGTTCCAGGTTTGCTGTTTCTGGGTCTATTTTTTAACTTCTGAGCATCAAATTCAAGCCATCTTTGTTGGTGAAGGCCCTTCTGCACCCATGTGGGAGGAGTGCACTGTCTGGGTCCCATCTAATCGAGGGTGATTGGACTAGAGCTCAGACAGAACATCCTTACTGGCTAGTTTGAGTTAAAAGGGTTATTTCTTTTTTATTTAAGACCCAAGTTTGCTCTTGTTTGCATGTAGCACGCCATCATGCACTGTCATGTAGCGGTGGTTACTATTGCTGGTTATAGACGCAAACATTTTGCTTGTGAAAATTTCCCTTAGCACTTTCCTTGTGGCCGTCCTTAGATTTTATGCAGCCCTGCTCTACTGTCAGGTGGAACACTAAGCCGAGCCTCAGAGGTACCAACACACCTCTCACCCACTAGCCATTCCTAAGTGCAACCTCTTTTCCTGACCATACAGATTTACCTAACACTAAGGACATACAATCTCCCACTGTTTCTCCATTTATCTTGGTCGACATGGGCATCCTGAGGCAATGTAGCAATTGCCTCACGTTCACCAACAACTGTTTACACCAAGTCCACACAAACTCAACATGTGAGAGATGCAAATATATTAAAAACCTTAAATCTGTGCTCACTCACACACCAGTCCATACATATGACAATGAGCAGGTTGTCAGCATGCACAGCTCACCTCCTACTCTAACCAAACTCACATCACACGTACCTACATATGCGGAGGTCCTCAGCAGAAGCATACCTAAACACCTCAGACATCCCAAACGCAAACACAAGCATGCTACACATAATACTTCCTCTGCAGAACACAATACATACAATAACATAAACACCAGTGTCCCACCTATCAAGCCCTTAAGGCAAAACACAAAACTAAACATGTTAGTCATAGGTGATTTCATTGTGAGACATACAGATGTCTCTCTCACCTGGTGGGATAAGGAAAAGTTCACAGTCAGCTGTTTGTCAGGTGCCAGGATCCACAATATCACATATGCACTGAAGTCTCTCAACAAAAGGTACTGTTATGACTCCATCATAGTCCATGTTAGTGTGAACAACATGAAACATACCTCTATAGACTATATGAAGAGAGACATGACTGAGCTCTCGGACTACGTGTCTCAGGCAGGTATGTCCCTAGCCTTAACCTACATATTATCTTCACCTAGGATGATGCCTCATTACAAACAGAAAATGATTGACTTCAATAATTGGCTTAGTTTCTGGTGTCATTCTAAGGGGATCCAATATCTGTCAGTCTGGGATGACATGATCCACAGACCTTGATGATTTGCCAGAGATAATCTTCATCTGTCACCCCTGGGATTTTGGCTACTGGCTAAGGCTCTTGCCACCCTCATAGTACCTTTTTTAGGCAGTGTCTCAAGGACAAAATTCCTGATGTAAAAACTCCATGTAAAAACAACCTCAAGGTTATGCTGCTAAATGCTAGGAGTCTTAACATGAAACTGCACTCACTGGAAGCAGTCCTCACCTTGGAAGATGTAGACATTTGTGCAGTCATGGAGACCTGGTTCAAGGCTGTGGAGAGCACCCTAGTCATACTGAGTCACACCTGCTTCCACATATTCAGACCACAAACTGAAGACATGAAAAATAAAGAAGTATCAGTATTCATTAAAGATAAATACACCTCCAGACTGGTTAAATGGTATAATTCCCTAGAAATACTTCAGGGGTAACTAACTGTGGGTAACACACCTATTCAAGTCATTGCCAGCTACTGGACCCCCTCAATGAATCAGGACACTCATGCTGCCTATTTGGATCTACTTGAGTCATCTGAACACCTTGGTTTTGGGCAACTAACTACCCATCTTTTGATTGTGTAAATTACTTGTGCTCAAACTCACTTGTCCAAAGGCTCCTCGACTTTAACTCCAATGCCCTGGACAAGCTAGTTGACATCCCCACAAGGGGTGCCAACATCCTGGATCTGGTGCTTACCAGTATGGGGGACCAATGTAGTACCCCCGCTGTGATGTCTTCCCTGGTGAGATCAGACCACAAATCAGTCTCATTCAAAGTAACTATCACACTTGACACCCCCCCCCCCAGCAGCAACTAAACTAAAAAACTTCTCCAAAGCAGATTATAATCTCTTACAGGATAGTATAAATAGCTTCACTGCACCTCCCCTCAGATGGAACTGGCAACTATGCCGAGTTCTACATCAGTACTTTATACAAACACCTGTATAACTGCATTGACTCAGCTGTACCTGATAGGACCAAAACAAGCTCCTCAAGGAAGAGCAAACCTGCCTGGTGGGCAACTGCCATTAACAGACTTTACAATAACAGGAAGAAATTGTTGCCTAAAAGTAAGAAGGAGTGAGCCCTAAACTGGAAACACTCTTTCCTCAACTTAAACAAGCAAATAAGACTTATTGTAAAGTCCTCCAAAGCAAACAATGAATTCAAATTAGCTTCCTCAACTAAGGACAACCATAAGGTGTTCTTTAGTTACATCCATAACCTAAAAGGAAAGGCCCAGATTTGTGCCAAACTGGTAGTTAATGATACTTCATATGCTGAGCCTGTGGACATAGCTAATCTGTTGGCTGACAGGTTCTGTGAAAACTTCACTCCCCTGTCCCAGCCACATGTACCCCATGACATCCCTGCCACCTGTCCCCTACCTTGAATCTCTAAAGAGCAGGTCGTAAACACCTTCTCTAAAGCTAAAAACACAGCATCTATGGAACCTGATAACATCCCAGGCTGTGTCCTACATGGGCTCCAACAAGAATTAACAACACTATTGGGTACTATTTTCAATCGTAGCCAAAGCACCAGCTTTATCCCAGCAGAATGAAAAATGGTCACCATTATTCCCTTGGACAAAGGTGGTGCTTCCACTGACACTGGGAACTATAGACCTATTAGCCTGACTAGCCTTATCTGCAAGGCCATGGAGCGAATTAAAATAGACCTTATCAACGAAGATATAGGGAATCTGCAAACACTTGACCCTACTCAGTTTGGTTTTGTTAAAGGGAGATCATGCCTGTTAAACCTGGTGGACTTCTTCGAGACAGTGAGCAAGGCCCTGGATGAGGGGAAATCTGTGCATACAGCCTACATAGACTTAGTCAAGGCTTTTGATATTATCTTCACAGATAAAAAGTTCCAGGCACACACAGCTCCAGAGAAATCTAATAATAATAAAATGGTAATGGCAATATAATAATACAGTGCTCAAAGAAAATATAAAACACTTTAATAGTAAATGCTTTCACAGTTTGCAAGACAACTGCTTCATCGACTACAAAAATACAAATAACAGACTTTAAATACAGGTGATAAACCAATCACAGTTCAAATGCATCATTGTCCCATTAGTACTTAAAGGTATATAGCTTAGAGCACTACATTTAAAATAAATTAATGTTTTAAAGGTCTTGTTTTCAAAAAAGATTTCTATGAAACTTTAGTATTCAATCCAGGATATTTATCTGCCCTAAAGAAAAGAATCCATTTCTGCTCATTGCCTTCTGAGATGGATTTTATATCTCCACCTCTAATGCTTGTATTTATAGTTTCCAGCACAAACAGTTTAAAAATATGGTTTTCCCATTCTCAACTACATGCTGTGCTAACGCATTTTCCTTTTTACCATTTTTCACATCCCTATAATGTTCTAATATTCTCTCTTTTAGTGCCCAATTGATTCTGCCAACATAGAACACATTACATATTGTGCAAAAACAGAAATAAACATGATTAGCTGTCGTGCAGTCTGCATGAAAATCAAACTCAATTTTAATATTCAATAGTGTATGGGTGTAACATGTACCACTAAAAATGTATTTGCATGCCATACAATGCCTGCAAGCATAAGTGCCCAGGCGATCTGATCTTGGTTGATTATTCACCTGATTATTTCTATAACATAAATGATTTTTAAGTGATCTACTATTTTTAAAGGAAAAACTAGGGTGTTCCGAAATTTCAGTTTTACGTTCATCAATAGTAGTCAAGACATTCCAATTTTTTCTAATTATGTCACAGTAAATACTTATATCACTTGAGTAAGGTAGTGTCATTCTAACATAATTATTTATTCGAGTGTTATTACTCCCCAGTACTGTGTCATTATTATTAGCAGAATTAACACTATTCATACTAAAATGTGGTTTACATCTGTCATTTCTCTGGATCCAGGCATCATCAATAGCGTTCATTTTCTACCAAACAAGTTCAATTCCTTTAAAATATCTACCAGATTCGCTTTCCACAATGGTATAAAGCTCAAACCTCTAGCTAATAATGAAATTTGTGCATCTGTTAATAAAAAGAGGAAATGTTAATCACTGTACCTGGTTGTAGCATTTCCAGCCCTTCCCTCTGTTTATTGGGTCTGTCACACTGTTGAGTCTCTGTATTCTCCCTTTCCTGCCATGACTCCTCGAACGTTCTTTGATAGGTAATGGTTTCTGCAATAAAAAAACATTCTTGTGTATCGGGGAATCCACTGGTAAGACAGTCAAGCCAGTCTTTGATCTTACTATGTTTTCAGTTGAGGTCCGAGCCTCGTATACAGTGCTTGGTTGTAGAGACGTTGACGCATGCTTCTCCTGCTGATGCTGTTGTTCCGTTGTAGCGGGTGTTACCACCTTATCCAAGGTAGGTGGCACATCAGATACTTCAGTTATAGGCATCAAATTAGCTCCATTTAAATTAATTCGCAGCAAGCAAATCTGGCAGATATTTTAAAGGAATTGAACTTGTTTGGTAGAAAATTAACACTACAAACTATGTTCAAAAATAACTCTGATAGCTATGAGGTTTTTAGAAAACCAAGTACGTACATTCCTCCTCCACATCCAGTTATTGAGACATTTGTCAAAGTATGTGAGGAACATATTAGGAAAGAGTTTTTTCGTGGTACAAACTCTAAATTTCACAATATGTCTCATAGTGATAATCAGGCTCTACAAGAACTAAAGGAATTAACATGCCTAGAAATAAAACCAGCTGATAAAGGAGGTGGGGTTGTGGTTCTTGACAAAGAAATGTATTTACAGCAAATGAAGATTTTGTTGGATGATGAGAATACATATGTACATATTAATCAAAATGCTGTTAAGGGCATCATGGATAGAGTTGCTTTTTTAATTTTTGATCTTTTAATAACAGGAATGATCACAGAATCATTATTTAAATATTTTAGTGTAGAGAATCCATTGGTTGGTTGCTAGTATGTATGGACTTCCCAAAGTGCACAAGCATCCTACAATACCACCAATGAGACCTATTGTTTCCAGCAGGGGTTGGGTGACCGAACCCCTATCTATATATGTTGAAATCAAGCTACATCCCTTTTTGTCTAATTGTGAAACTGTGCTACAAGATACAAGAATGTTTTTACAAGATTTATATGTTAAGCTAAATGCTTGTAATGATATATATTTTTTGTGACTCTTGATATAGAATCACTTTTTACAGTAATACCAAACACCTGGGGAATAGAAAATATTAGATCTTTTTTAAGACAGAAAAATGTGAATAATAACAAGATTGGTTTAATATGTGCTTTATTAGATATTATTCTAGAAAATAATGTGTTTGTTTTTGGGGACAATTTTTTCTACAGAAGGTTGGATGGCTATGGGCACACCTTGTGCCAATAGCTACATCAACCTTTCATTAGTCCAATGGGAAACAGCCCATGTTCTTCAAAATAATGAATACACAAATTCCATAGTTTGGTATTGTCGTTTTGTGGACAATATTTTTTTGCTATGGAATGACACAGAAACTAGGCTGAAAGAGTTTATTTCCTTTTTACATACTACTACTACTGAATTCCTGAAATTTACCTCTAAATATTCTAGTACAGAGTTTGAGTTCTTGGATGTGAAAGTTAATAGAAATACATTGAATGAAATTGTGACTGATGTGTACAAGAAACCAATGAAAAAGAATAACTTATTACACAACAGAAGTATGCATCCAAAGCATGTTAAGAATAATGTACTAAAGGGACAAGTTTTTAGAATTATGAGGCTACACAATAAAGATTCAGAGTTAAGGGTAGCCTTATCAGATCTTAAACAAGATTTCTTGGTTAAGGGTATTCAGAGAGCAATATTGATAGATGTATTGATGGTGCATGGATCCAGAGAAATGACAGATGTAAACCACATTTTAGTATGAATAGTGTTAATTCTGTTAATAATGACACAGTACTGGGGAATAATAGCACTCAAATAAATAATTATGTTAGAATGACACTACCTTACTCAAGTGATATAAGTATTTACTGATGAAAGAAAGTATCACGAACCTCCCAGGGGATCAACAGCCAAAAGAAAAAAGTACCAAGTTGAAGTAAAACTGTATATTCCACCACGAAAATAAACCAGAGTCAGTGCTGAAGTATCCAAACTTTTTATTGAACAATAAAACAGGAGATACTTCAGATCTAACATTGTGAATAAATGGTGTCTTTATATACAAGACTTGACATGATTGATCAATCAAACAATTAAACCAAAAGCATAATTGAATCCTAACTGTTCAATTAAAATGCAAAATCACATTAATATATAAAAACATGGAATGAACCCATGCTTAAAAACCTTATATAAATAAATAACTATAAATATTATATAAGTGTAAACATGGTTATAAACTATGTCAATATACTATTTTAGTGTGAACCTCTATAAAGAGAGTTTAATGACTGATTAGTCCCTCATAACGTGAAGAATGAAATCAATAAATCTATAACAAAATTGAATGACTATACAGATAGTAAAATATATATATATATATATATATATCTGTATAGTCATTCAATTTTGTTATAGATTTATTGATTTCATTCTTCACGTTATGAGAGACTAATCAGTTATTAAACTTTCTTTAAAGAGGTTCACACTAATATAGTATATTGACATAGTTTATAACCATGATTACACTTATATAATATTTATAGTTATTTATTTATATAAGGTTTTATTATGAGCATGGGTTCATTCCATGTTTTTATATATTAAGCATGGACAAGATGTAAATGTGATTTTGCATTTCACCGCCCCAGTTATTCAATTGCGTTTTGCATTTAGTATTCTTAATTGTTTGATTGGATCAATCATGTCAATTGGGTCTTGTATATAAAGACACCATTTATTCATAATGTTAGATCTGAAGCACTTATCTCCTGTTTTATTGTTCAATAAATCCGTTCGTTTTCATGGTGGAATCTACAGTTTTACTTCAACTCGATATAAGTATTTACTGTGACATAATTAGAAAAATTGGAATATCTTGACTACTAGTGATGAACTTAAAACTGAAATTTCAGAACACCCTAGTTTTTCCTTTAAAAATAGTAGATCACTTAAAAATCATTTATGTTATAGAAATAATCAGGTGAATAATCAACCAAGATCAGATCGCCTGGGCACTTATGCTTGCAGGCATTGTATGGCATGCAAATACATTTTTAGTGGTACATGTTACACCCATACACTATTGAATATTAAAATTGAGTTTGATTTTTATGCAGACTGCACGACAGCTAATCATGTTTATTTCTGTTTTTGCACAATATGTAATATGTTCTATGTTGGCAGAACCAATCGGACACTAAAAGAGAGAATATTAGATCATTATAGGGATATGAGAAATGGTAAAAAGGAAAATGCGTTAGCACAGCATGTAGTTGAGAATGGGACAAACCATATTTTTAAATTGTTTGTGCTGGAAACTATAAATACAAGCATTAGAGGTGGAGATATAAAATCCATCACAGAAGGCAATGAGCAGAAATGGATTCTTTTCTTTAGGGCAGATAAATATCCTGGATTGAATACTAAAGTTTCACTGAAACCTTTTTTGAAAACAAGACCTTTAAAACATTAATTTATTTTAAATGTAGTGCTCTAAGCTATATACCTTTAAGTACTAATGGGACAATGATGCATTTGAACTGTGATTGGTTTATCGCCTGTATTTAAACTGTTATTTGTATTTTTGTAGTCTGATGAAACAATTGTCTTGTAAACTGTGAAAGCGCTTACTATTAAAGTGTTTTATATTTTATTTGAGCACTCTGTTATTATATTGACATTACCATTTTATTGTTATTGGATTTCTCTGGAGCTGTGTGTGCCTGGAACTTTTTATCTGTGAAGAATTACTTGTGTTTTTTAGTCACTTCATTCTGTTTTTGGAGTTTTCTTTGCTTTTGACACTATCTCCCACTCAGGCATCATTGGCAAACTCACCCAGCTAGGTATCAGGGATAAAAATTCAAAGGGGGATATTTCAGGGTGACTCTGTCACCGTTACTATTCTGCCTTGCCCTTAGTCCATCAAGCTGTTTACTCAACATCTTAGGCCATGTCTATAATCTGGCTCCCAGAAAACAACAAAGTGTAAAGACTTCTCACTTTCTCTTTGTCAATAATTTAAAACTGTATAGCTCATCAGATGAGTAAGTGAAAGCACAACTGCAAGTTGTCAAAACTTTTTTAGATGATATAAGAATGCCATTTGGTCTTGATAAATATGCAAAAGCAACCTTTAAAGCAGGAAAACTGCAACACGAGAAAAACATCATTTTGGGACAAGAATGTGATATAAAAGAACTTGAGCAAGAAGGAGTGTATAAATATCTGGGAATTGATGATCAACAATAAAACATGAACAAATGTGAATAAAACTTAGTAAGGAATACTTTAGAAGACTTAAATTAATCTTGAAAACAGCACTGACATCTAGGAACAAAATCCAAGCTATAAACCAATTTGCTCTTCCTGTCCAAACTTACAGTTTTGGCGTGATTAACTGGTCCCAAAAGGTATTGGATAGACTAGATAGGAAAACAAGAAGGAGGCTTCATGCTCACCAAATGATTTATAAAAATCAGTGCATACCAAGATTATATAGTCCCAGTTCTGAAGGAGGGATGGGCCTCCTTGAAATTGATTATATGTATAGATCTGTAATCGTGGGATTCCACACGTATCTGCTGACCTCACAAGACCCAAATGTAGTGAAAGTTTTGAAACATGAGGAGAATAAATCCAAGATGACTTCTCTGCTTAATGTAGCAGAAGCTTATCGGCATTAAGCAGGAATGGAAATCAAACCAGAAGTAAATAAAAATCAGGCAGCAACTGAATGTGCCAAAAAACAAAAGAAAGAATACAAGGTGAAGGATCAGATGAGAAGGCAAGAAATGTGGAAAAAGCATAAATATAGTTGCAAGTATAGAAAACTTCTGGAAGAACCTCGTGTTGATCGGGAATGAACATAGGAATGCTTATGGAGAGGTGAATTCAAACCAAGAGATGAAAGATTAATATTGGCAGCCCAAGACAGTGGGTTGCGTACACGTTGGTTTATAAAGTCCATTGAACATGTGGGAGAAACAGACAAATGTAGGTTGTGTAAAACTGAATTGGAAACAGTTGCACGCCTCATTGCTGGCTGCAACATATTAATGACAGAAGGACTGTATACTGAAAGGGCATAACAATGTGGCGAGACTGTTGCACTGGGGATTGTGCAAACATTATGGCATTGAAGTTGCTGAAAAACACTGGAAACATGAGCCACAAAGCATCATAGAAAATTAAGAAGTCTATATTACATGGGATCATCCATTACCAACAGTTCAAAAGACAGATGTTAGAAAACCGGATATAGTGGTCCAAGAAAAGAAGACAACAATAGCATTGATCATTGAAATCACATACCCAGTGACTACAGTGTCTTGCATACAGAGAGACACAAAGTCATAAAATATCAGGATCTGCAGGCAGAAATGAGAGCAATGTGGAAGAAAGATACTCAGACTGTTCCAATTGTAGTCGGAGCAATGGGTCTTATAAAAAAGAATCTACAATCGTATTTAGATATGCTACCAATACATGTAACCCCATAAGAATTGCAGAAGGAGTCATTACTGGGCACACTTGCAGGTGCTGCAAAGAGCACTTTTGGCTGAAAGCAAAGATTGAAACAATACTAATTTCATGAATTTTAATTGTACTTTGACTTAGGAATGGGGTCCATGGTATTAGAAACCCAAAAGATTTGGAGAAATTAAAAACTAGGTATCAACCCTTATATCGTTAGATGAGTCACTAACTGGCTCATTGATAGAATACATACAGTCAAAATAGGGGAATCCACCTCCAACAGCAGACCTGTTACCAGTGCTGTTCCACAGGGATCAGTCCCAGGACCTCTTCTGTGTGGACTCTATTTCTCTGAAGTACAAGCAAAAACTAAACGTCTGTGGCTGACAAAGTTTGCTGATGACTGCAAACTGCGAGCGGTCATAGAATCTCCAAAAAATGTCAACATCCTACACAAACAAATGATTGGTGCCAAAGTTATGGCCTTAATCTCAATGCAAAAAATATATATATTAGCATCCCTTTTGGTAAAAATGATGTTCCTGCTAACTACCACATCAATAGGAACACGCTAAGTGCACATTCAGTGGTGAGAGACCTGGGCACACAAGCTGACAGCAACCTTACCTTTGATCACCATGTCTCCACAGTGGTAAGAAGGGAATTCTATATTGTATATCTCATAAGTAGAGGCATTGTCTCTAGAAAAAAAGTTATAACCTCCCTGTACTCTTCCCTCATCAGACCAATAATTGTGTACAACGTCCCTTTTAATATGTACCTTCCCAAGCACCTGTAACAACTGGAGAGACGACAAAGGTTTCTCACAATGAATACTAAAGGTCTTCAGAATCTGTCCTATGTGAATCATCTGAAATCACTGTCACTTTATTCTGTTTCATACAGACTACTCGGGGGTGATCTCTGCCTTACATATAAGGCAATCTCTGACCCTGCTTTATTGGAAATGATGCATATCCACAAGTCAAATGGTACATGGGTTACTAACGCTAAAGATCTTAACCTGGTATGTAGCATGAATAGAACCTGCTGGAAGGAGAGATTTGGAACAGACTCCCACTTCATGTCAAACAGAGCATCTCATTGGCCCTCTTAAAGCACAGTCTGGATGATTGGATGGGTAACCATAAATTCACCCAGGGGTTACACCTTTGTCCCTCTTGGACAGGAGCAACAGGTGTTGATCATGGAAATAAGGGTAGAACTCTACTAGGCTTGTAAGGGCCCTATGACCCTATGAACTATTCTGCCGGGAGTGGGATGGGACAGAAGTCTCTCCTATGTATGTGGGTGGTCAGGTGGAATTGCTGGCAAATAAGCAATACTTTAAACCACTTATCGCACAAGCACCACAGACTGCTCTTGTGGACCTTGGCTTGTATTATGGTGGCCAGTTGAACACACAGAAGACTTTGGTTCTTCAAGCATTAAACAATGGAATTCTCCAGGATGGACATCAGCTCAAGATGCAACTTTGCAGGCAGCAGAAAATAGCTGGTGAGTCTGGGGGCAAGGAGAGATGCAACAGCATAAGGTATTTGTGACCCTTTTGTAAATAGAATGCTTCACTGCACAGTATCTAATGGAAAGAATCTTCCAAAACTAAAATCTTGAGTAGAAATGTGGGAGAATAATCACATTTGACATAACACGTACTGAGCTCTAACATAGGCTCTAGGAGGATATTTGTTTTGCACTCTAAATAAAAGAAAACGTATGTCTGATTTCACCTATGGTATGATCATACATGTATGCTAAGAGACTCAGTTACCATAAACGTGACATGATACATTTGCAGTAGCATTACAATGTCTACAAGGCTCATGATTTAAGTGGAATGGATTCCACAAATTAATCAGCATGTACTGCTACTCTTGCCCCATGTATGCAGTCACTTTTCCATGAAATAAGGTATCACATCACACTGAGGAACAAAAAACAGAACATATGAATAGACCATGACAACTGCAGAAACTAGTACAGGATGGCACAAAAAATGTATGCTGTCAACATCATGACAGCAAATGGTGTAGAAAAAATGTAGTGTCTGACATAATGAGCTCTTGCATGAACCAACTATTGATTAATCTAACTCATAATAAAGAAAAATTATGACTTTGTGATAACTGGTCTTAGTTTCATACAGATTTAGAAGTCATGGTGAAGATTTTTCTTTACCACAGGGTGTTGGATTGTATAAGCTGGTGGTACATTTCAGTGTTTTTCCCCTTTCTTTTACTGTAGTGCTATAACAGTAGTTGTTTGAATTTCTCACTGCCTCAGTGGCATATAGGTTCTGTGCCTGCAGATACCCATTGCTGGAAACTTTCCAGATCTCAGTATCCCCTCATCTAACTCTCTGTGATAGGGAATTGGCTATGCCCCTCCCATCAGTGTAAGTATAACTCTTATCACAACAAGTCAGTTATTGGGGCTTTTAGTATTAAGGACAAACCAAGAAAGACCAGAAGCAAAAATTGCCTGAAACCAACCAACTTGCAGCCATAAAAAACAACACAAATAACCAAAGCCAAGCAACAATACAACAAGGTTTAGATAATATCGAACAATATACGAAATAAAGGGGGTGGTGGGTGGATGCTGCCACTGAGGCAGTGTGAAATTCAAACATCTTCTAATACAGAAATGTAGGACTTATGCAACTGTACTATGTTCTTCATTCACACCACCTCAGTGGCATACAGGTAGTTTTCCATAGAGCTTACCCTACGCGGGAGGAGAAAGGATAACGATCCATAAGCCACTGGAGAATCACCTTTGTAAAGTCTGCTCTGGAACTTGAGAAAGAATCCAGTTTCTAGTGGTTTGTAGTAAGGTATGAACACAGGACCAAGATGCTGCATCTAGAATGCTTCTAGAGTCTGCTCCTTTCCAATATGCCACCGAAGAGGATAACATTCTGGTTGAATGTGCTTCGACCTTGTCTGGAATTGATTTATCATGGCAAGAGTAATAAAAAACATCAGGGGACAACCAGTGAGAAAACTTTTGCTTACATAAAGGTTGGCCCTTTTAGTGCCAGAACAGGAAATAAACATCTCAGCTTTCCCGAAAGGCTTTGTTCTGCCAAGGTAGTATTTGGACTACATGTGCACATACAGTACAAGGTATGCAGAATCTTCTCTCCTTTGTTTTTAGGCTCCAGAAAGAAAACTGGGAGAATCATGGCTTGATTCAGGGTAAATTCAGTAATAACTTCTGCATGATAGAAGCATTAGTGTGTAGAACAACCCTATCCTCATGGAAAATCAGATAAAGTGGGCTCACCATGAGAACTTGCATCTCAGAGACTCACCTTGCCGATACAAGATCAATAAGCAAAAAAGTTTTCCAAGTAATGAACCTCAAATCAGGCTGAAAGGGAAGTTCAAAAGGAGATAAAGCCAATTTTTCAAGAACAAAGTCGAGATCCCATGGAAGAAAATTTGCTTTCGAAAGGACCTCAAGTGTAACACTTCTTTCATATGCTGTTTGACCACCAAAAAAGGTGCAGCATGCATCCATGGACAGACAAGCTGAGAAGGATGCATGATGCACCTTGATGGATGCATAATATAAGCAGTCTTTGAGTATCTCACACAAATATTTCAAAACCAGAGAGGTAGACACCATACCAGGACCTCTGACATTGGTTAGGCACCACCTAGAAAATCTCTTTCACTGTTAAAGATAAAAGTTTCTACTTGCAGGTTTTTTCCCTCCTTCAGCACCTGCCACACATCCTCATCAAGTGCCTAAGGATAGACTCATTGATGCTGTTAGTAGTGATTGCTCTAAGATGGGGTGCACCAGTCACCCCTCACACTGAGCAAATACAGAGTGTGAGGATGCTTGTGATTAATTGCCTTGTCAATTTCATTAAAAGGAGAACCAACTTTGCCTGCACCAAAAGGAAGTTACTACAATGATCTTTTGTAATTCTTTTTTAGCTTTTAGAAGTACCTTGGGTCATCAGTGGAAAGGGTGGAAATGCATAAAGAAACATTCTCATCCAAGGAAACTAGAATGCTTCTGTCCTCCAATCATGACTTTAAGGATGTCTTGAACAGAATGTTTCTGCCTGTTTTGAAAGGAGGTAAAGAGATCTATATGAAGTGTTCACCACATCTGGCCCAAATCCAGGCAGACCTCTGTCTCGAGTTTCCACCCATAAGGATCCATCCAGGGTCTGCTTATTCTTTCTGGCACAATGTTTTGCTCTGAAGGGATGTATGTGGTCTGAAGTTTCAGAGAATGCTGTAAGGCTCGCTTCCAAGCCATCACTGCCAAAAGGCAAAGAGGGTATGATCTTGTACCTCCTTGTTGCTCAGGTACCACATAACTTTAGTGTTGTCTGTGACCAATAAAAGGGGACCTGGAGACCATAATGGGTGAAGGTCTGAATCACTGATTGTATTTGATGTTTATGTGCTTTGCAGCATCTGAAGGGCCCCACTGGCCTTACACTTGAACTCCTCTGTACACTGTTACCCATGTAAAATCTGAGTCCATCTGGATTGACTGAACTGGGATCTGGATGGAAAAGGGTATATCTGGATTGAGAGACTTCTGATCCCTCTCTTACCATAATTCTTGTTTTTTTTTTAAATCCAGCACTTGTACCTGGAACTCCAAGGGAAGCAAGTGCTGGGTCCAATATTTTTTTTTGGTATTACTGAATCTTTCTTGTATGGAGTCTGATTGTGATGCCATGAGGATAACTGATACCAAGAGGTCTAGATTTTTTAGAAACTTTCTTGTGGAGGAAGCTTTTTGAAGAGAGAAATCTCTAATTTTTTTTCTGAACAGTCAGGACTGTGTCTAACATATACCTCAGGAAGACAACTTTTTGTGAGGGCGTGAGACAAGACATTTATAGCTTCAACTTGAAGTTGGGAGCAATTGGCATGTTATAAGCATCCTTCAGATATAAAGCCACCACACAGCAGGAGAACAGAAGAAGGGGTAGGAACATCAGCAGGGTGAGTATTTCAAATGTGGGTACTCTCAGAAAGGTATTTAGGTTTGCCAAAAATAACACTAGTCTCCATGATAGCCTTTATGGGTACCAAAAAGATTCTGCTGTAATTATTTTCTTTTTTTGATACAGAGACTGTTTTTGTAATTTCTGCTTGGAACTTATGAAGGAATATTGGAGAAAACAGACATGTCTAGTTTGGAGGGTGCAGGGAGATTTTTCTGAAAAGAGAAGGATTTCGGTCCCCTGAAAAGAGCATCCTCATTGAATTATTCTCAGAACCCACTTGTCAGAGACTATTTCTAGCCAGGCAACTGTGTTAAGCTAAAGCCTGGGAGAAGGGGAAACAGAAGGAGGGACAGGAAGAAGGGATGGGATGCCCTGAATCTTGGCATAGGCATTCTTTAGCAGGGGAAAGATCTTTTTTGGGAACTGAATCTCTTTAATTTGGTTTGGAAGCATTAGCTTCCTGCCATTTCATCTTGGTACCCTGTGCCTTATTAGGCTGGATTTTTTTTCGGGAATCTGGTAATTTGAAACATTCTAGATACTCCATGTATCAATTTACTTCCAATTTACTTCCTTTACTTCCATCATTCCATTGTTTGAGAATCTAGGCAGCAGCAGGACCAAACACAAATTCCAAACTTCAAGGAGCATTCAAAAACTCATTTTTAAATACTCAGAAAGATTCTTGTTATGTAACCATGCATACTTTCTCAATACAATGGAAGTCATAATTCTCAAGTGTACTTCATTATGAGGAATGTTCCTCATTTGGGGTCTTAAAAAGTTCATGTTCCTCGAAGTTTTGCATTGAATGGGTTTGTCACACATTCAGTTAGCAATTTTTTAACTGATATCCACAGTAAATAGAGCTGAATTCTATTAATTCATTAAAATACATAAGTAAATAAATTTTAACTATCCTATGACTACCCATAACTATCCTATGAGCTTCCTAGCTGAACTTCTAAGTAAGCTGTTAGTAAATGCTGCACATTTTGCCATTTGTTCCACATTGTGAGAAGCAGTGTTCCTCATGTTTGAGATGGATGGTTGAGAGCTATGGAAGCAGCTGTATTTCTAGAAAGAGTATTCACACCTTCCAAGACACTCCTCAAAGCATGTATTGAAACCAGAGTAACATTAGAAACAATCTCATTCATACAACACTTCTCTTCAGCAGGCAAAAATACAACAAAGTCATCTAAACAGTAAGCTCATTGCAAAATAAATTTTCATATGAAGCCCTGATAATTTAAAATTCTAAGGTCTAAATTACAAGACTGAGACAACTTTTCCCCTGAGGTTCTAACTACTTGCCAATTTTATCTGATGGCTAAAGGCTGTCTTGTTAGAGCTGACAGCTGGAGAAACCACAACTGGATCAGCTGACAAAGGAGCAAAGAAAGCTGTAAGATCAGAGTACACTTTGTATTTCCTCAAAGCTTTTTTGGAACTGGTTTTTAACATGCAGTGTTGCAGACATCATCTAAGGTCAGTAACAGAGGAGGAAAGTACACTTACTTTAAGAACTAACCATTAACAGTAGATGACATAGTGATCACTGTTGCAGTATTCCAAAGATGAGTTTTCGTCACTGACGGGCAGCTGGGATACCAAAGCTTAAACATTCCTTGAATCATACTTCTGATGTATGACCTCAGTTCAGTGGAATCAACCTCTTTGTAGACTGCACCAGAAAAGTCCACTGTTCTGGAAGAGTATGTGATGATAGGAGGTACTGCTAGCCATGCCAGAAGTAAGGCAGTGGATACATGACCTGTGCTAACATAGCTAGCTGGAATTTTGTAAATACTTACAGCCGCCCTAGCTGAGGCCTCCATGGCATCGTAACTGCACTTAATGGAGTGCCTTGTAACTTGGGTGAGGAATTAAGAATAGAGGAGTGCTTAGCCTTGGTTGGGGAATCAGAGAGCTCAGAAAGAAGCTTTCCTGTATCTTATAAAAGGGTCAAGGAATATTTGGCCATATGAGTCTGATAATTAATTGCCCTGAAGGCCAGAGTAGAAGAGGTATATACATTTTTCCCTAATTTCTACATGACTTTCTTATCTTTATCTGAGGGAAGCAAGGAGGTAGAAGGCAACAATTTGGATGCCTTGTCTGCAAAGACTGAAATGGTGGCAGGGTCTGCAGAGGGGCATTTGAAGAGTCCTCTGGCATCTGGCACCTTATAAAATCTTTCTGGGTACTTGGGGGCTGAAGGTTGGGAACCAGGGCACTTTGAAGCAGCTGCAAAGGCATTTAAGAAGGCCAGCAGAATAGGGGGTATGGCAAATGGAGAGGGCGAATCCTTCTGGAGGAGGTAATAGTACCTTTTTTGAATGTCAGAAACCTTGCAGCAGTCCCACTTGAAGAACTCTCTCATCTTCAAGATAGTTTCCCCAAAGGATATATCCTGCCAGGGGAATCCGTGCTATTAGATTCCTCTTCTGGTGAGGTATAACCCAAAGGGGAAGAAATTTGGGCTGAACAGCCAAGGATTCATCTCCTGATGACTCCTCCCTCTCTGAGGAAATCTCTTCAGAGGTCCTCTTTAAGAAAGTAGAGGGAGGAAATACAGGAGAAGGGAGAGAGGGAGCTGAGGTCTGTCGAAGGGCCACAAAGGTGTTGAATAGGCCTTAGGAAGAAGGCCTGCTGATATGGTATTTGTTCGGGGGGGGGGGGCAGGAGAAACATGTTTAGTCTTGATTTTTTTTCTTTTTTGGAACCTCCTTGTGGTGGAAGGTGGATGGGCCAGACATCAGCCTGCACCCCACAATGTCGGTAGGAACATCCTCCTGCACAATGATCTGGGTGACGCCATGCAGGCCTTCAATAATAACAAGCCATGATTCCCCCCCTAGTCTCGAATCGGACAGCTGTGATTCCCTCACGTATGGGTTACTGTACAGAGAGTGGACCCCTGACAGAGTGCTAGAAGTTGAGGTTATAGAACAGTTAGTAATGCCCAGAGCCTACTGTCTGGCACTTCTAGCCATAGCCCATGACATCCCTTTTGCATGTCATATGGGCATAAAGCATGCACAGAGATGTATTATGCAGAACTTTTATTGGCCTTGGATTGCCAGGGATGTAACAGGGTACTGCAGGACCTGTGAGCAGTGCCAAAAAGTAGGCAAGGCAGGAGACAAGGTCAAAGTTCCTTTGATGCCTTTCTCTGTGATTGAGGAGCCCTTTCATAGGTTAGCCATGGATATTGTGGGGCCTCCAAGTACTCCAAGTTCCACAGGGAAGGAGTATATCCTAGTGGTAGTAGATTAGGCTACTAGATACCCTGAAGTGGTGGCTCTGCCCTCCATCGAGGCAGAAAAGGTGGCAAATGCTTTGCTAGAGATTTTCAGCAGGGCAGGTTTCCAAAAAGAAATACTGACTGACCGAGGTGCCAATTTCATGTCAGACCTGCTGGCCTGTTTGTGGGAGCACTGTGGTGTGAAGCACTTAAAAACAACCTCCTACAATCCCCAGACTAATGGTCTTGTAGAGAGGTTAAACTCTACACTAAACACCATGCTACAGGCATTTGCAGAACAGTTTAAGAGAGAGTGGGACAAATATTTGCTCCATTTTCTGTTTGCTTACAGAGAGGTTACGCAGGAATCCACAGGTTTTTCACCCTTTGAGTTGCTGTATGGGCATAGGGTGAGGGGACCTCTAGATTTGATTTGTGATGAATGGGAGGGTGAGTGTGAATCCCACAAGGAGTCTGTTGTGGCATATGTCCTAAACCTCAGGACAAGGCTTAGGAAGTTCATGGGCTTAGCCCAGGAGAACCTGGCAGGACCCCAACAGAAGAACAAGGTCTGGTATGACAGGAATGCTCAAGCCAGAAGTATGCTGTGGGACACCAGGTGATGGTGCTCATTGCTGTCAGACACAATAAGCTGCAGTCAGCTTGGGGGGGACCCTTCAAAGTCATAAGGAAGGTCAGTGATGTTAACTACATGGTAGAACTACTAGGCAGGAGCACAGATTGTACCAAGTTAACATGATGGTAGAACTAATAGGCAGGAGCACAGATTGTACCATGTTAACATGATGAAGTCTTAAAATGACAAGAAGGCTCATGTGCTGAGTATTTGCAGTGGATGGCAGGAGGAGTCTGAGGGGGATATGGTGACTGATGATCTCAGGGAGGCTCAGACTGACATCTCAATGGAAGGGGTTGCAATGTCCCAGCAGCTATCCCTACCCAGGGTCAAAAAATCTGAGCAGTGTTACAGGGGTTTAGGGATTGTTCACTGAGAAACCAGGGTGTACACACCTGGTGCAGTACCATGTGGATACAGGGCCCCAAGTGAGTCAGAAAGACTCTGAGGAAGGATATACAGGAGATGTTAGAACAGGGATTAGTCCAGTAGTCCTTGGTCCTCCCCAGTGGTGCTGGTACCAAAGAAGGATGATAGCACCAGGTTCTGTATGGACTACAGAAGACTAAAGAGTCATACAGAGTCAGATGCCTACCCCATGCTTAGGACAGATGAAGCCTTAGAGAAGCTGGGTGGGGCTAAGTATCTGACCACTACTGATCTGACCAAGGTCTACTGGCAGGTGCCTTTGACTCCCAGTGCTAGGGATAGGTCAGCCTTTGTGACTCCTTTCAGCTTGTATGAGTTCAATGAGATGCCCTTTGGGATGAAAAATGCCCCACTGACTTTCCAGAGGCTGGTAGATCATACCCTAGTAAGAGCAGGAGATTAATCGCTTGTATACCTGGATGATATTGCCATCTACAGCCATTCCTGGCAAGAGCACCTTCAGCATATCAGGGAGGTGCTTGGCAGACTGCAAAGGGCAGGGTTGACCATTAAGCTTAATAAGTGTCAGGTGGGTGTTGAGGAGGTCTACTACCTGGGACATAGAGTGGGAGTGGTAAGATCAGGCCAGAACCTGCCAAAGTGGAAGTCATTCAGACATGCCCTTCCTCTGTTACCAAAAAGCAGGTGAGGGCATTCTTAGGGACAGTAAGGTACTATAGAAAGTTTGTTCCCAATTATATAGTACAGCAGCTGCTCCTCTCACAGACCTGACAAGGAAAAACAGGCCAGATAAGATAGTGTGGCCCCAGCATGTGAGCAGGCATTTCAGGAGCTTAAAGGAGCTTTCAGAGCCCTGTGTTAGCCAATTGAGATTACAGCAAAGAATTTGTTTGGCAGGTGGATGCTTCAAACCATGGGATGAGGGCTGTACTTAGCCAGGTTTCCTCAGAAGGAGAACAGAACTCAGCGGTACATCTCAGCCATAGACTCTAACTAGTATGGAATGTTATCCAGCTGTAGAAAAGGAATGTCTACCCATAGTATGGACACTGCAGAAATTTCAGCCTTATCTGTATGGAAGGAAATTCAATGTAGTTACAGACCATAGTCCCTTAGCATGGCTACATAAAGCCAGCCAGCAAAATGCCAAGTTATTAAGGTGGAGTTTAGGATTGCAGCCATATGACATGACAGTACAACACCATAGTAGGGTCAGCAGTGCCAATGCAGATGGGCATTCAAGACAGGGAATAGGGTAACATATTCCCAGATAGGCTTATTCCTCTCAAGTCATGTTTCTCAAGGGTCACTTGAAAAACTAGCTTGAGCCTTCAAAGGGAGGAGAGGTGTGATGATAGGAGGTACTGCCAGCCATGCCAGAAGTAGGGCAGTGAATTTATGACGTGTGCCAACACAGCTAGCTGGAATTTTGTAAATACTTGTATGGCATTTGTATATCAAACTGATTTGTACAGATGCTTGTGCTGAATATGTATTTATGAGGTTTGCTTATGTTAAAATGTATCAACAGTGCACCGTGCTGGAATGAAAAGAAATGTACCTGTATTATTGTAATGGAATTAAATGCGTATGTTTTACTAGAGGATACTGGAATGGCAAAGGTTAACCAGCTGAGTTATTTTAAGAAAAACAAGGGAAATGTAAATGAGCCATTAAACCATTAAAACAGCATACCATAGTGTTGAATAGGACCATAGACGTTAGGTATAGAAGAAGCCTTTGTTCATTAGCTCAGTAAAAAGGAGAGGAAGTTCAGGAAGCCACTGTGGTACAGTGGTAGCATTGTTGCCTCACAGTAAAAGGTTCTCCTGTTTGATTCGCAGCTGGAGTGCCTTCTGTGTGGAGTCTGCATGTCCTCCCCACTGTCGAGCGGCCTCTGAAAGATATGCGTGAATGGGTGTGCCTTTGCTGAAGGTTGGGTGTCGGGCTGGCAATTCGGCACCATAAAAAATCTACTGCCAATCATTAGCGGACCTGAGTTCCACTGTAGCGACCCCTAACCGGGAAAAGCCGAAAAGAGAAACAACACTGTAGTCATCTATGCTAAATTCCTGCCTCAGCATCAAAGGGGGTTACTGTGAGAACCTAGAGTCAGATGACCAGATGAGGTCATTCTGAAACCATCTTGGATATTTATATTTTACAGGGAATAATCTCTGAGGAGGGACTATTCTGTTTGGGGCCCTGACTAGAAAGACTACTCACATATTTCATCTTGCTTTGCCCAAGTAAGTTATTAGGAAATGGTGATTCTCCTAGATTCAGTCAGGAATATAGTGAAGCTTAGTTTAGATATTTTTTTTTTATTTGTCTGAGCCTGTCCATCAATGTTATTTTCAATATCTCCTGTGATTTGAACTCTGGTTTACTGTAAAATATATTTGGTATTTTCATGCTCTTTTATTATTTATTATTAAATATATTTAAAACGTTTATTGTGGCTGGTCCTTGTAGAACGTATTTAATCATTGAGAGTGTTTATATTTATTTGGTGACACTGTGTAGATTACTCCAGAAGGCCTAGCCATCTTAGTCAACTACTACCATTGTATTACTATTATTACACAGTATAATTGGCCACCCCTTCTTAATGGCCTTAGAGTAGCTGATTGTGGAGTGTCTGGTGGTGATGATAACTACCTGATACTCTGGGCAGAAGGGGACACAGCAGGTAAATTTGTTCCACCATTTCCCAGGTGTGTGTGTCTGAAAAATGAAATCTCTCAGTGTGTGTATGTCAGCTACTTAATTTGGGGACATGAAGCATTGGGTTTACAGAGAGGGCGTTGGAGGACTTGGCTTGGACACTCGGGTGAGGACCTAACCCTACAGCTGTACCACTGGGGAGTCTTTTTGGGGACCTGGAGGGAGACAGATATAGAGAAATCCAGACCACAGGCTGAATGTATTCCTTGTGTGCTCTCAAGTGAAATTGTGTTTGATACAGAGAGGTCTGCATCTGGAAATACTGAGTCTATACATTTCTATTCCAAGTACACATCTCTCTCTAGTGTTAGTGGGGAGGATTCAGGCTCCTTGATTACTGGACTAGCATGGGGACATCACATATTGGTAGAGGTGGGATCATTACATATTGGTTGGCAATGGTGGGGACATCACTCATCACAGAGTGAGCCCAGGGAAAGTTCTGCAAGGATTTGCCATGGTGCAAGTAACAAAATAAAATGGACTTAGAAATCCAGCCTGCAATGGTTTGTTATATACTGGCTGGCCCAGATGAGTCTATGAAAGAGACAAATGGTTGGTCTGACTTGAGAATAAACTTAGTCTTGCCCAAATAAAATCATAGCTGTGCATGCACATCTAGGGAATGTAGGAGTCTTTCACCCCTGTTCTGTAGTTTGGAAGAAGAAGTAAGTAGATTGATGGCCTGGTTGAGAGATATCTTGTTTACCGCTTTTGGCATGAAAGAAGGGTTGACCCCTCAGGAACACGCTGTCCTAGTGAAAAATAATTAAAAATGGGACAGCCATGGGTACTTGTAATTCTGAAGCTCAAAAGGAGACAGAGTGAGCTTTTGTAGCACAAAGTTGAGGTCATAAAGTGGGAGCACAGCATTTTGTGTGTGTGCGGGGGTGGGTACAACACCCCTTTTAGAAATTGTTTGACTTCAATTGTTTGACATAACAGGTGGGTTGAGGGGAAAACATTATGAAATGGCTGAAAGGTGGGCTTTAATTGAGGAATATGCCAGACCACTTTTCATGAGGTCATACAAATAGGATAAGACAAGCAGAACCTCTTTTTTGTGGGGTCCTGATTACATGACACCATATAGAAAATCTCTTTAATTTGGCTATACAGGATTTTCATATGGAGGATCTCCTTGCCTCATGGAGAACCTGAGGCACATCTTCTGAAAAAATGTGTCTGGGAGGGATCAAAATCCTATCATCTATAGGCTTAGGTTGGGATAATAGGTTGGGGTGAAGCGGTGAGCCCATCTGTTGTAAGATCAGGTCCAAATTGCAGAGTAGCTTTTGGTGATTGCCTCTAAGTGATAGAGAAGGGAAACCAATGTTGCCTTGCCCAAAAGGGAGTCACCAGCAGTTTTCTTCCTCGGATCTTTAGTAAAATTTTTGGTAGTAGAGAAAGTAGGGGAAGGCATAAAGAAACTTCACTTGCCCATTGAAAACAGAGTGCAACTGCCTTCCATGTCAAAGAGCAAGGAGTCCTAGTGCAAAACAGGGGGATCTGTTTGTTGCTCTCTGAGGCAAATAAGTCTATCTGTTGTATTCCCCACTTGTGGACTATGTCTAGGAAAACCTGTATGTTAAGGGTGCATTTATGTGGGGTCTTTGCTGGACCTGCTTAGTGAGTCTGTCAGGACATTGTCCTGTGATGGAATGTCTACAGCTTGAAAGGACAAGCTCATCTGTGTAGCCAGGTCCCAAGTAAAGTGAGACAGTCTGTGAAGCTGATATGACCTGGTTCCTCCTTGCTTGTTTATATACCATATAACTGTAGTGTCATCTGTGAATACTCAGAGGCCCTGGTCTCCAGATGTGGGCAAAAACTTAAAGTGCTTGAATGAGAACCATCATCTCTTTCTGATTGTGTTCTTTTTGAGGCTTGACTGCCAACTGCCCTGGACCTTCTGGATGCCCGTCAAAGCTTTGTCTGAGGCATCTATGTATATTTCTTGACTTGGGCTCTGTACATTGAAAGGTAATTCTAGAATGAGTTTCATCTGTGTCACCCACCATAGGATCTCCTTCCAGAGATAAGGCATGAGGGAGATCTGTGTGTCCAGGGGGTGAGGGTGCTGCGATCACACATTTTCAGGTACCACTGAATTTTCCTCATATGCAACCTGGCTAAATGGAGCATTGGTAGATTGGTGTTCTTAGAATTTTGCTGTCTGAACAGGCTTTGAGAGATGTAAGGAATGGAAGTAAATTCTGAGGTTCTGCACCTTTTCCTGAGGTAAGAAGCCCTGGATCTTTTTGGTGTCCAGTCTGCAACCCAAGAAAACTAGGTCTTGAGTGGGATGGAAGGAAGATTTTTTTTTCTCAGAACTTTTTTTTATTTTTCAAATACATTTGAATGAATTCTATACTATTTATACATAACATCTTAAATAACTATGTTACTATTTAAAATAGCCTGACACTATAGCAGATCTTAATGTATACAGTTACTTTATAATATATCCAATCCATTATCAGAGTGTCTGATCAATTATTGTATAGTGTCAATCAACAATAAGACTTTTCCCCAAGGGTTGTTGATAAATGGCTTTGGATAAATTCTTTGTTCTTTAATTTTAATTTCCAATAATGCTGTGGTCTTCAGTAGTCTGTAGAAGTATTCCAAAGTTGGTTTTGTGTGTGTATTTCATCTTCTTGTTATACACTTCCTTGAAATTGCAAGTATAGTCCATACTAGATACATGTTGACCTATTCAAACGAGGACCTTCATTCACATTTAATAATACAAAAGCTTTAGTTAAATAAAATGATTCATTAAACAAAGCTTGTAGAAAGTTATTAATACCATTCCAAAATGGCTTAATTTTAACACAATCAAAGAAAATGTGGTTCCAGTCTGCATTGTGTACTTGCTCACATCTCCAACATATTCCTTTTATAGAAGAACTAATTTTACTGATTCTATCTGGGGTTAAGAATGCCCTGTGCAAGCATTTCCAATTAAAACATATCAGTATTGTGTAAAGGATGTATATTTTATTGATAACGAGATATTTGTTTTAATATCTTCAGTTAACTGTATTGATTGTACTTTAGTCATATATTTCCAATATGAGATTTTGGGTGTATCAATATTTTGCAAAATTTTGAAATACTGTTTCCAATGTCAAAGTCATTATATATGATTTCATATATGTATTTTGTAAATTTAGGTATTTCTTTAAATGAAGAATTGTTAATTATTCTACTTAAATCTTGTGAATATGACAGAATACTTTGTAAAGTTAGTCAGTCCTGTTGTGGAATTTTGTATGTTGTTTTTATTACTTGCATATCTAAAACTTTTAGTTCTTCAATACATTGGAGCCAACAAACAAATCCTTTCTGTTCCCAGGAATTAATAATTTCTCTATATATTTTATGTGGAAAGTTCTTTGTGACTATAAATGGTGTTAAAAGATCAAACCGAATTTTTAAATCTATATTTGCATTAATCTTCTTCTTCTCCTTTTGGCTGCTCCCGTTAGGGGTCGACACAGCAGATAATTTTCCTAAATGAGTCAGTGTAATAATTAATCATAAGAGTTTTACGGGGTTTAGTTAGGTTATATTGCATACTAATACATAATATGTGCCATGGCAAATTATTTTTATCTGTTATTTGAATTTTTTTTGTAAATCAAATTAATTTATTGATATTACAGTTAGTAATTCTTTCTAATTTGCACAGTAATTTGGACTTATCCAATATGAGATTGTTTTAGATATTGATGCTTTTATGTATATTTCTATATCAGGAAAGTTTAATCCGTCCTGTTTCCATGATCTGATATGATGTGTTAAAGCTATTCTGTTTCTTTTGGGAAACCATAAAAATTTTATTAGGCATGAATTTACTTCTTTAAGTATATTCCTTTCTGGTAACAGTTGTATTGTCAAGGCTACATATAGGATCTTGGGCAGTAAAACCATTTTTATTAACTGTAGTCCAGTTAATATTATTTTGTTCCATTTTTCCACAGAGATTTTAATTGTATTGATGACATTACTGTAGTTTTTTGAGACTAATTCATTATTATCCTTGCATATCTCATTCCTAGATATTTTAAGGTAGATTCTTATTTCCCTATGATGCGATCCCCCTTAGTCTGCAGTTCATTTTTTTATTTAAAAATAAAAAAAAATATTTTGATTTACTGAAATGGAGTCCTGAAATCATGTGAAATTTGTCAATTAATATATCTACTTCTTCTAATGTCTCTTTTGTATAAGATAATGTTAGTAATATGTTGTCAGCAAATAGCATTACTTTAGAACTGTATTGTTCATAAACATCTATTCCTTTGATTTTTATATTCTTACAAATTAAATCTGCCAATATTTCAATAGCCAGAGCAAATAGAATGGGTGACATGGGACATCCTTGTTTAATGCCTTTTGTTATATGTATAGATTCAGAGGTAAAAGGACCTAATTTGAAATATGCTAAATTATATATATATATATATATATATATATATATATATATATATATATATATATATATTAGGAGATGAGCAAATGATGCAGGAAATTCACATAGCATTAGGATTTTGAATAAATAGTCCCAATTTAAGGAATCAAAGGCTTTCTCTATATCTAAGCCAATTATGAGTGTTTTTTTTATTTTCTTTATTAACATAATCTATAAGAGAAATTATCCTTTTAACATTGGTGTGTGTGTGTATATGATATATAAATCCAGATTGATCATGTATTGTTTTGGATAGTGGTATTTTCATTCTGTTAGTTAATATTGTCATAAACATCTTATAGTCATTACTTAATAATAATATAGGTCTATATGAGGTACAGAGGTTTGGGAATTTGTTTTCCTTTAGGATTAGTGTGATTAAGGAATATCCCCAAGAGGGTGGTATTAAAGCTTGGGACTGAATTTCTAATAGAGTTTTATGGAAGAGGGATATTATCTTTGAAGGAAAAAGTTTATATATTTCCATAATTATGCCCTGCATACCTGGAGCTTTATTATTTTTACCCTCTTTTATTGTATCTGTAATTTCTTTGTAGGATATAGGTGCTTCCAGATCTAGTTTTAATTTTTCTGTTTTTTTTTTTATATTAGAACATTTTTCATCTAGATTTAATTGATTGATATGTATATTTTCCTTTTGGAAATGTTCCATACAGTGATTTCTGTAGGTATCAAGAATGTCACCTATATCTGAGATATTTTTACCTTTCTTTTCATGGAAGATACTTTTAATGTTATTAGCTTTTGATTGTATTTTGATTCTTGTGGATAAATTATATAGATATTTGGAAGTGCCAAGGTATTGATTTTTAGTTTTTCTAAAACTAAACTAGTTTTATGTATTAGAATTTCATTGTATTCATTGTTTAATACTTCTACTTTATTTTTCATCTCCAAATGATTTTGATTTTTTTAGCTTTTACTGACAAAAGTTTGGATTGTAGATCTAGTAATTCAGAATTCCATTCTCTGATTTTTTTTTTAAACCAAGTTAGGGTTTTAACATATATGTAAGCTTTTAATGAGTCCTATATCATTATTTTATTTATCTCTGTGGTGTAATTAATATCCAAGAAGAGCTGTAATTCAGATAATAACAAGGGTTTGAACTCTTTAATTTTAGTTACATATGCTGGAATTCTGGAGTTAAAGATTAATGGTTTGTACCCATTTTGAAGTTTTAGTATCAATGAATTGTGGTCTGAAAAGGGGCAGGGAGTGATTGAGAAATTAATGATTTTAGAGTGTAAGTCATGGGCAGCAAATATTTTATCTATTTTAGTTTGGGTACCAAATCTGTGATATTGATGGGAAAACAACAAAGATTTATCTACTTTAAATTTGAAAGTATCTACAAGATGAAATTATTCTACCCACTTGTTTAAAGCTTTTGATACAGCAGATGTATGCAGCAGTCTTTTATTTGTAGTTTCAGAAATATCAAATATACAGTTAAAATCTCCTCCTAATATTAAGTTGCCTTTACAATTGTTGGAAATGAAATCCATTTTTTAACGGTTCCTGTTCCAATGCCTGGGAACCAGTATAGATTGGCTAGGTTCCATATTCTGTTATTATATTTAACTATTACTAATGCCATAAGGCCTTCTTTAACTTCATACTTATAAATGATTTCTGGGTTAATCACATTTGTTTTCCATAAAATTGTTACCCCATTTGGCTTTGTCTTATAAGTGGATTGTGCCAATACCATATATTCCTTAGGATTCCATTTGTAAATGTCATTTGTTTTGAAATGAGTTTTTTGAAGGAAGACAATTTGTGCTTTGTTCAGTTTTAAATATTTCAGTAGATTTGATCTCTTGCTAAGATTGTTTAAGCCATTGGTATTTAAAGATAATAAAGTGAAATCCATCTTCAGTTAGACTATGTATTATTTTTTTACTGAGACTATTAAACATTTTCCTCTGATAACTATAAAGCATATGTTTGAGCTTTTAAAGGACATTATCAATTTTATACTTTGAGTGTTTACCAATAAAGTAAAGTTTGGTCAGGCATAATAAAAATGTTTTTCTGAAATAAATTTGAATTACTAAATGCCAACAAAACTAAGACCCGCACTAGCCATGGAATTAAAATCATTCCTAATCTGATGGATAAACCTAAGTCCATCAGATAATCACTCATACCTTTACAATCCAGAACATCTGATCTCTAGAAATTGAATTATCATATGGTGAATATTTGTAATAGCAATAAGCAATATTTATATTATTTTGAACAGATACAGTACTATTGTAGATTAGACAGAATTCTAATACAATATAAATTCTACTTACTGTACAAGCAATTAATATTTACATGAAAGACATATGACAAGCAATTCAATCACAGGAAAGTAAGATGCATCATATATAAAACCTCAGTAAAACATTATAGCACACAATTATTTAACATATTCACCCTTACTGATGAAGTCTTTCAAAATGTATTAGTTAATATAAATAGATGGTAATAATATTTATACCTAATGTTTATAATACAATGTATTTTACTGGATAAATCAGAAGTTATATTTCATTGTTTGCCAGCATTTAAGTAATCACTTTGTTGCTAACTTACTTAAAGCATCAAGTTTGTTTTATGTGAACATTGATGAAAGTTAATCCATTTTAATTATCTGTGCATCCCTCTTCCCATCATTTCCTACACATAAGAATTTTTATATCTGTCATTTCTTATTATAAAATGAGTGAAATTATAGGTTAAAAACAACAAATTCACTTATTGTGATTAATGATTACAAGTTCACTTTCCATATTCATAAATTGCCATTTTATGGCATATACTGAAAGTTTTTAGATTTAAATGGCAACATTCTATTTTATATAATCAGCAAAGATTAAACTGAGTGATTATTGTCAATTTAATACTATCTGTTCTAAATGTGATTGTTACATTCTGTGACATTCCTAGTTCAGGCTTCTATTGTTTCCCTTCAACACTTTCTCAGTTTGATGTCATATATAAAACTTTATTTACCTTGGTAACAGCTTAAGTATTATGTATGGTCAAGATGGGTTACAAAACCACATTTCAAGTTAAAGCAATTATATGACTTATTATGCGCGTTTACTTATATGAGAAAATCATCATGCTTCCCCTTGATGTTCAATATAGTGTATGTCATTTATGACAAGTTAAAAAAGTAGTGTTATTATACACAAGCCCATGTTATTAAACTGTGTGTCTATTGACAATTGAATACTAGTTGTTCAGAATATGATTGTTACATTCTGTGACATTTCAAGTTCAGGCTTCTATTGTTTCTCTTGAACAACTTTGTCAATCTGATGTCATGTATAAAACATTAGTTACTTCGGTAACCGCTTACATATTATATATGGTCAAGATGGGTTACAAAGACTACAATTTACGTTAAAGCAATTACATGGCTTGTTATGCATATTTACTTATATAAGAAAATCATCATGCGTCCCCTTGATGTTCAATGTAGTGTATGTCATTTATGACAAGTTAAGACAGTAGTGTTATTATACACAAGCCCATGCTATTAAATCCTGTCTTTCACATCTAAATTCAACAGGCTGCTTTATCTTATATGACAATTATATATTTTATGTCTAGATTTACTAAAATCATACATTACATAATTATTGCGTTTTATTTTTTTTTGGCTGTTGCTTAGTTACTTGAGAGACCACAAGCTATTAATGCGTATTCTTATTATTAGCTCCTTCCAAGCATATTTACACAGTCCATAGACTTTAAATTATGAGACCTTTCAAGTTTCTTATTTGCTGTAAGTATATTTCCATCCTTACATACACACGTCAGTAGTTCAAGCATGGGCAACAATGCCCATCCAGTTTTGCCAGAATACCATTCACTAGTTCATGTGGTGTGTTTCCAGGCTGTTCTTAAAATAATCCAAACCAATATTTGTCCTGTTCCATTTTACCAGCCAGTTCCATACAGTGGCACTCTGCCAGTGAACCACTCAATACACCTTCCATTTCCACAGATATTTCCACAAAGGAAATCTGATGACTCTAGCACTTCCTGGCAACCCTAAACACCCCTAGGATCAGCTATCCCCATATGCCCAACACGTCCGAGCAAGCTCACCTCCCAGACTACTGCAAAGGGTACTACACAAGACCAAATGCTCTTAGTCTTTCACAATAACTCAGACTTCCACTCTTATGTAAGTCCTTAATGTGTTTGGACCAAAATACATTTTAAATATAAAATTGCTCTTATTTTTTTTTTTATCAAGAATCAACTTAATGAGCTAAACGAAGTGTTGGAAGACCATCAATATGTGTACATGTAGTTTAAAACAGCCCTTTTATTATTTTTTTTTTAAACCAAAAACGTCATTGCCAAGAATCATTTTGGAGTCTCCTCAGAGCCATTAAGCATTATCGTCACTCTGTCTACCGTTACCTCAGCAATCTTGGAGCGTCTATTTCTGTTAGTGTGTCTGTGCACTGCATACCAGAAGCTTGCGATGCACCTGAAGCAAAGCTTCACTTCACTGCAACTTCAAGCCTAAATTCCCTCCCTTTCAGCGAGGCAACAGGCAGGAAATGAACCGAGAGCAAACAGATAAAACAAAAAAAACTCCCAACATGCCACCACAACAAGAGATAACACATTCTTCCAGCCTTCTCACCTCTCACTCAGCAGATGTATAAACAAACTATTCTCTGCAAAATATCCCAACTCACAGTTTTATCCCACCCCCTTCCCCTGGATCCAGGCTAAAACACCAAATGTCTCTTCCTATTACACAAGCATCAGTAAATCTCAATAACAAGCTGCAACCCACAGCTTCCCAGAGACGAAAATGGCAGCATACAATAGCTGCCAGACACAGCTGCATACACACACACCATGTCAGGCTTAATCAAACAGCACCTGAAACTATGATACCTGCCATAACTGATATTAACTATCTTTAGACAGAATAATAGTGACATTTGTACTAGCTGCCAGACACAGCTGCATCCACGCATACCATATCAGGATTGATCAAACAGCACTTGTAGCTGTGATACCTGCCATCACTGATATTAACTATATTTAGACAGAATAATGATGACACTTGTACTAAGAGCTTGCTACTAGCATTTAACCAGGATATACATGACATTTCTAAATCATACTTTAACTTACGAAGGCATTAATCTCCATGACAGCATTTTTTTTTTTGAAACACTCTACTGTTACTGCTATTATATATGATGTTAATTTGTTACATTTGAGTCTGAACTCTGATGAATGGTCTTCTTCTTCTCTTTCCACTGTTCCCATTAGGGGTCACCACAGCGGATCATCTGTTTCTATTTCTTCCTGTCCTCTGCATATTGCTGTGTCACACCAACCACCTGCATGTCCTCTCTCACCACATCCATAAACCTTTTCTTAGGCCTTCCTCTTTTCCTCTTACCTGGCAGCTCCATCCTTAACATCCTTTTCCCAATATACTCAGCATCCCTCCTCAGCACATGTCCAAACCAATGCAATCTCGCCTCTCTGACTATGTCTCCAAACCGTCCAACCTGAGCTGAAACTCTAATATACAGATTCCTAATCCTGTCCATCTTTGTCACACCTAGTGTAAATCTTAACATCTTTAACTCTGCCACTTCCAGCTCTGACTCCTGCCTTTTTGTCAATGCCACCGTCTCCAACACATACAACATAGCTGGTTTCACTACCCTCCTGTAGACCTTCCCTTTCACTCTTACTGGTACCCGTCTGTCACAAATGACTCCTGACACTCTTCTCCACCCATTCCACCCTGCCGGTACTCTCTTCTTCACCTCTCTTCCATTACCATTACTCTGAACTGTTGATCCCAAGTACTTAAAGTCATCCACCTTCACCAACTCTACTCCCTGCATCCTCACCATTCCTCTATCCTCCCTCTCATTCGCACACACATATTATGTCTTAGTCCTGCTGACCTTCAATCCTCTCCTCTCTAGAGCATATCTCCACCTCTCCAGGGTCTTCTCAACCTGGTCCCTACTCTCACCACAGATCACAATGTCATCTGCAAACATCATAGTCCATGGGGCCTCCTGTCTGATCTCGTCTGTCAACCTGTCCATCACCATTGCAAATACGAAAGGGCTCAGAGCTGATCCTTGATGTAATCCCACCTCCACCTTAAAAGCATCTGTCACTCCCACTGCCATTTCTCCTAAGCACCTCCATGCTTCCACTGGTATGTCACCTGGACCAACAGCTTTCCATTCTTCATCCTCTTCATAGCTGTCCGTACTTCCTCCTTGCTAATCTGTTTTGCTTCCTGATTCACTATCCCCACATCATTCAACCTTCTCTCTCTCTCATTCTCTTCATTCATCACCCACTCAAAGTACTCTTTCCATCTACTCAACACACTCTCCTCACTTGTGAGTACGTTTCCCTCACTATCCTTTATCACCATTACCTGCTGCATATCTTTCCTAGCTCGGTCCCTCTGTATAGCAAATCGGTACAGGTGCTTTTCTCCCTCTTTAGTGCCCAACCTTTCATACAACTCTCCATATGCCTTATCCTTAGCCACCTCTCTCTTTGCCATGCTCCTCATCTCCTTATACTCCTGTCTACTTTCTTCATCTATTTGACAACCCCATCTCTTCTTCGCCAGCCTCTTCCTCTGTATACTCTCCTGTACTTCCTCATTCCACCACCAGGTCTCCTTGTCCTCCTTCCTCTGTCCAGATGTCACACCAAGCACCTTTCTAGCTGTCTCCCTTACCATCTCTGCTATAGTTACCCAGCTGTTTGGTAACTCTTCACTGCCACCAGTGCCTGTTTTAACTCTTCCCTGAACTCCACCTCACAATCACCCTTTTTCATCTTCCACCATTTGATCCTTGGCACTGCTCTCACACTTGTCCTCCTCTTCTTGATCATCAACATCATCCTACAGACCACCATTCTATGCTGTCTAACTGCACTTTCCCCTGTCACCACTTTACAATCTCCAATCTCCTTCAGACTGGCCCTCCTACATAGGATATAATCTACCTGTGTGCATCTTCCTCCACTCTTGCGCATCACCCTATGCTCCTCTCTCTTCTTAAAATACATATTCACCACAGCCATGTCCATCTTTTTCACAAAATCTACTACCATCTGACCTTCTGCATTCCTCTCCTTAATACCATACCTGCCCATCACTTCCTCATCTCCTCTGTTCCCTTTACCAACATGCCCATTGAAATCTGCTCCAATCATCAGTCTCTCACCCTTGGGTACACTCACCACTTCATCCAACTCACTCCGATATTTTTAATTCTCATCCATCGCACACCCAACTTGCAGAGGGTATGCACTAACAACATTCATCATTACACCATCAACTTCCAGTTTCATAAACATTATTTTGTCTGACACTCTTTTCACCTCCAAAACACTCTTGGCATACTGTTCCTTCAGGATAATCCCTAGCCCATTTCTCCTCCCCATTCACACCATGATAGAACAATTTGAACCCATCTCCTATACAACTGGCCTTACTCCCCTTCCATCTGGTCTCTTGCACAAACAATACATCAACCTTCCTTTTCTCCATCATATCAGCTAGCTCTCTCCCTATACCAGTCATACTGCCAACATTCAAAGTTCCTACCCTCACTACTACACTCCTAACCTTCCTTCTCTCTTTCTGCTTTTGGGCATGCTTTCCCCCTCTTCTTCTCCTTCGGCCAACAACAGCCCAATTTCTGCCAGCACCCTGTGTTGAATTAGTTAATTAATTACTTAAATTATTATAAGTAAAATCAATGAAAAATGAAGGTAAGTATTCATTGAGTTCAAGCAGGGGAATAGAAATGTCTATGTTTGTATTACATGTTGCTTTGTTTGGCTTATATATAATGTAAATAGTAACCCATCTTGACCTACCTTTGTTTGTGAAGAATTATTGGACTCTTTGAACATTCTGAATAAATCATTACTGTTTCTCAGTTGTTTAAGAAACCCTCCTTTTTTTGTAAAATAAAAACAGATGAAAAGTGATGTACCATATCAGTTGATACTTTGAGAGATAGTTGTAAGAGTTATTTTTTGGGGGCAGCTATCTTGGAATCAGTTTTTGTTTCTTCTTTCTAGCATGAGTCCAAGGATTTGTTTCTTTTATTTTTTTAAGAGTAGGGGCCATCCATTCCATTTCTTCTGGGATAGACACTATGTTGTTTTTGATGAATATAGTAGCTTCTTCTAAGTCATTAACGGTTCTCATCTCATTGGCAAAAAGTATTTTTATCTTGGTGATTTTCTCCAAGCAGATTTTTAATATTAGTTCATTGTCCAGAAATGAAAGAAATTTTATAACTATGGATCTACGTGGAGTATTTGTTGAGTTAGAAGTAGGTTTCCTCGGTGCTCTATGCGCCCTTTCAATTCCAAATGAAAGTCCCTCTTTCAAGTCTAAAAATTCAGGAATCCAGGTTAAGAATGAAATAATGTCTTCTCCTCTAGTGTTTTCAGACAGACCAAAGATCCTTATGTTGTCTCTCCTTCCCCTGTTTTTCTAAGTAATCTATTTTGTTAAGCATGCATGTACTCTGTTTAAGCAGACATTCTTTTTGGAATTCTTCCTCTTTGAGTCTCCCTTCAATGTCATTTAGAGAAGTCTCTATAGTTGTTATTTTTGTATGGTGTTGCTGTAATAGTTCCTTAAGAGTATCAGTCTGTTTTTGATAATTTAATTTGAGGTTTTCTAAGTCAGTTTTAAAGCCATACATCTTCAAAGATAGTTCCTGTAAGATAGATGTCATCAATTGCAGTTCTTTTTTCAAAGCAGCAACTGGATGAGAATTCCTAGAGTTGTTCATATTCAGTGACTCAATATATCTCCAAGTTACTTAACAGGAAAATTTTTGTACATCTCCACCAAAATTGATATTTATATAGTTTAGTAATTTTTCTATAGATTTATGATGTTTTAAACTTGAAAATTATAAAATGTTCCTATATTATTATACTAGTTTATGGAGCTCTCAAAATTCACTGCTCTCGGTTGGCCATCTAGGCTCAGCCCAGGGAAGATTTTTTTTGAAGTTGACAGTGAATTTTAATTGCAAGAAGAGGTTGACAGTGAACTGGAGGAGCTTCAAGTAAGATCTGAGACAAAGAGGCCTAGATAAGTAAATGTCTAGGTAAGGGAATATTTGAATTTCCTGAGTCCTACAAAAGGCTGTAACAGGTGCTAGGCACTATTAGAATACTCTGAGGACTGTAGAGAGCTCAAAGGGCACAGCAGTAAACTGAAAAGAAGATGCACCAATATAGAACCTCAAAAATTTCCTGCAGGAAGGGCATATGGGGATATGCAGTTAGGTATCCTTCAGATTGAAGGAGTCCGGAAATGCCTATAGGGGAATAAAGGGAATCAGGGTCTGATGGGAAAATATTTTGAAACTAGGAACCTTGAGGAAAGTGTTGGGCATAGAGAGATCTTGTATGGGTCTCTACTGTCCTTTTCTTGGAACCAGAAACAGTATGGAATAAAAGCCTCATCCCATAAACTAAAGAGGCACTTGTTTTATTGAGCCTTTGGGCCACAGTTCCTGCGTGATAGAAGGAAGAATGTTAAACTAATTGTGGGGAGGAGAATGAATGTTTTTTAATGGCAGAAGTTCTTTGCAGGACACAACACTGCTGTTTTTATGATTGATAGTACCTATCTGTCTGTAGTAATCTTTTCCCATTTTAAGATGGATTGAGTGAGCCTTTTTGAGAGGGGTACAGTAGGAATGAAAGGGAGAGGTTTGGAAAAATAGTCACAGTGACTTACTGGAGAAGGAAGGCCTCCCAAATCTTGTGTCCCTTTCAGGTGGTTTTTTTTTTTTGGAAATTTTTTCTGTGGTTCCTCTGAGTTTCTGGGAGGGTCTGTGTTCCCTTCTAACAAAGGCAGAAGGCTTTGTTGGGTAATTTCTCTGAAATCTGGGCACAGAGTGGAAGAAGAATTTGTCTGCAGTCTTTCATAGTTTTACCTTATTCCTGTAAGGTTTTGAATAGGCTAGATGCCTGTGGCCCCAAAAAAGATGTTTTATCAAGGAGGAATATCAATGAGCTTAGCTTTGAAGTCTTCTGGCTTAAGCTGGTTGTGTAACCAGGCATATCTGAGGATGACTATACCAGTAGCTGTGACTCTGGAAGAGAGAGAGAACACAGCTGCATTTTATACTATGTTTGGCCACTTGTGAGGCCTGATTTACCATGAACAACATTTGTTTAGACTCTGTACCTTGCATGTCTACCACTGCCTTGTTTAAACCATTAAGGATAGATAAAAGGTATTGGGTCATCTGGGTCTGATAATTTGTTAACCTGAATGCCAAAGTATAAGTATAAAGCCTTTTTACCACCTATCCATATTCCTGCTGTCCTTGTCTGAAGGAAGAGCACTAGCATTAGGCAGTATCTTAGAAGGCTTGTCATAAGATAGGGATATAGCTGAAGACTCACCTATAGGAATCTTAAAAGGAACTTAAGTTCCTCTGGGACCTTATAGAATGTATGACCTTTTGGGAATAAGAGGATGCAATTCAGGAGCTGAAAATGTGGATTTGAAAGCATCCAAAAGGGCATCCAAGACTGGAGGGACAGGGGAAGGGAGCTGGAGTGCCCACCTCTAAAAGGCTGTAGTATCTTTTTGGATACCAGAGATTTGCCTAGACTTCCACTCAACATATTTCATCATAGTTAAAATGGTCTCCATAAAGAATGCCTCTTCTACTGGAGGGCCAGGAGAAAGGGAATCTTTATCATCTGACAGAACCTGGTCAGGTGAGTAAATTTGAGATGAGTAGGTTAATGAATGATCACTGGAATCTGAGGCCTCCTCCTCTTCAGAATAAAGAAGATTCCATAGCAACCTTCTGTAGAGTGGGAGGAGGAGGTGTCAATGAAGGCAGTATAAGGGCCATAATGGCCTTCAACAAGCTTTGAGAGAAGTCCATGCAATCCTTCTCCTTAGAAGAAGGAGGAGGTGAGGAAACATGCTTGGTTTTCTGTTGCTTTTTCTTTGGGGTGATGCCCACTTGAGCCAAGAGTATACGTTCCAACTGCTGATGTACCTCATTTAGTTTGATGGGAATCTATCCTAACTAAAATTTGCAAGATACCTTCTGGTCCCTCTGAAAGAATGATCCACTGTTCCCCTTTCTCAGTTTCAGTAACAGTCTCTTCGGATGTGCAGTCTTCTGATGCCATACCAGCTTCCAGCAGGTTCATGATAGAGGGCATCTGAGGTAGAGTCAAAAGTACTGTGGGTTCTGCAATCTCTGCAGATATGACAAAATCAGACTGAATGTCAGGCCTAGGCTTCTTGGGGTTTTTCTTATGAGATAGAGGTACATTGGCCAGGCACTTCAGTCACTGTTTCACCAAGAAGCTGTTTAACGAAGACAAACTGGAATGCAAAGTTTTGGACAGAAATGATTGGCAGATGGCACAAGCTTTATAACTATGTTTTGCTCCTAGGATGGACATGGAGGTCTTTGTAGGGCAGCATCATACTGCACTTGCACTTACCCCTACTATCTGAAATCTAACAAAAGTACAACAAAACAGTTTAAACAAGAAGGAAGGTTCCCCAACGGGGCACTTATCTGAATCTGAGAAAGTTAATGGTACAAATGATTATGCAAAGATTTGCCTGATAGATGCATAACCTGCATGTGGGCTGGTGGCAAGACAGTCTGAGGATTTACACTTATACATTCAATTATATACTCCTATGCTTGCGAGATGAGGATACATATCAGACTTATGTTCCAGGAAAAGTTTAAGCTTTGTTATCCTGCCCAGATGTCAACAGTGAAAAGCCATCTGTTTGGGACACTGCAACAGTGATTTCAGTCAGGACACCAGCTAAAACATTTGGGATCTCATCCTCAGTATGATCATAAGCACGGCATAGCTCCAGATTGCTTCCAGTCAAATACATCTCTAAACCTAGATAACATCTGTGGAAAGGTGAAAACTTACTTGGGTTTTTGAACCTGTTTAGCTTCACAGAATTAGACAGGACATAATCATAGTGTTCACTATTATTTGGATCAGAGTCCCCAACAAATTCTGTAACATTAGACTGATATCTAGAGAAAGTAGACCCACATTCATTCTTAATAAGAGGATAGCTTCAGAGATTAGCTGGCTGTAAAACACTTTTAGCTAAAGACAAGACATCAGCCCTATACATGGCAATAACCTGATAGTCTGTCATGTAGTGAAGTTCCCGTTTCTTTTTACTATGAAATACACTAGAGGACAAAATATCTGGAGATAAAGTATTATGTCTGGTGAGGGGTCTCTTACCCTGGACCTCTCCTGTACCTAAAATTTGTTCTCCCATACCTAAATCAGGTACTGAAATAGCCCCAGAGGATGGGCCTGACCCCTGTGCTACAGAGAGCTGGAGGCTCACACCACAGGGTGATGGGGAAAAATGTAACTGGTCTGCAGGCCAGTTTAAGGCAACAACAGATTTACAAATTGCAGGCCAAGATATGTGAGTTTTTTTCTTTTTAGTGCAAGTGCAACTGGATACGATAGGCGTTAGGGATCAGTCATATCAAGATCTATCAAATCAGGGATAAAAAAATATCAGCCTGAATAATACACTGACATTATTAATGGCTGACTGAGGCAGCAATAATAGAAAACATAATCTATGTTCCCACACAACAAATAGGCTAAACTCCATAAAATACATCAGGCACAGTTTACACGGTGCTAAGCCTTGTTCTACAACCTGCATATTGTAGCAGACACACAAGGTCACAAATAGTGCTAAAAATCAAATATCTGCCCTTAAATCAAATAGAAACATATGAAATCACAATAAATAAACATTTACTTACAGATTACCTTGTCATGACAAAATGACACAAGTGGATCAAAATCAATGGTAAACAAAGCCCCAGTAACAGTAAATCAGCAACAAGTAGATAAACACTGGACTTTGAAATGCTAATAAATTCTTTTTAATGACCACAAAGCTAGTTACCTTTCCTGAGTGAGGTTATAGTAGTGTTAAACAAGTAAGTAGTAAATATCATGAAAGTGAAGAAAAAGGAGAAAAATGCAACATTTTCCTGTCAGAACTTCAAAATGAAGCAAATAAACAACAGGCTTCTTGGCACCCTGCCAAGAGATCATTCCTAGTGTTCAGTTGACAGCACAGGATTTCAGGTTCCCAGTATAAGTCATAAAAATACTTTAGAAAAGCCCCATAACTGCTTAAAATATGTATTAGGCATACAAACAACACAGTAGTATGTTAGAATTCCCTGAGGAATTAGGAGTACTAAATAGCAAGTACATTAAAGTAAAAAGCTAACACACATACAGTATTATTATTATTATTATCATTATTATTTCAAACTAGGCTTGCCACCTATCCAGCATTTTTCTGAACTAACATGAAATTGGCATGATTCTCCAGTAGTCTGGAAAACACTATACAAACTCCAGTATTCTGTTTAGAAGCGTGGAGTTTGTTAAAAAGCAAACTCTTGTCTTTTTTTTTAAAAAAACGCATTGTTAAAGCGATGCAGTGGACTCAGAGATACTCTATAACAGCAACAAAAAAGAGACATAGATTAGGGGAGTATAACTGTACAAAAAGGGATGTTCTACCCTAATGATGTACATATTTACATTATAAAATGGGCGTGGATGTAGGTGGGGAGGGTTGGGCCTGGGAGGTATTACAGTTAGTGCAGGGGGCATGGCTTCAGTCATGTTTTCTGCATCAAAAGAGGTGGCAACCCTATTTCAAACATAAAGAAAACAAAACAAAAAAATAAATAAATAAAGTGAAAAAATATGGGAAGTACCCAAAAGGATCTTACCTGAGTTTTTGGAAGCTATAATCCACTAATGCAGGCTGCTGAGGAGATTCAACTGTGTGAGTCCTTCACCTGGCACTAAAAACTAAATAATTGACTCTCTCTGACAGAGGTCTCTGGCAGAGAATTAGAGGAGATGATTCTGAACTCTCAAAAGCTGCCAGTGTCAGGTCAGGTTTGTGCAGGCAAAGAATTCACATGCCAGTGAGACAGTGTGAATGCTGAACATCTATGGCATTTTATATATATATATATATATATATATATATATATATATATATATATATATATATATATATATATATATATATAGGTTCACTTCAAAATCCTGAAAGCTCAAAATCCTGAATCTCAAAATCCCGAACTCAAAATCCTGAAAGCTCAAAATACTGAAAACTCATAAAACATACAGGACACCAACACTGATGTGTGATTGTGTGGATGTTCGGGTTAGGGCATGGGTGAGGTAAGTGTGCGATTGTGATGGATGTTAGGGTTAGGGGCGGGTTAAGTGAGTTAGGGTTAGGGCGCGGGTGAGGTGAGTGTGCGATAGTGACAGAATCTGGGGTTAGGGGCTGGTTAGGTGAGTTAGGGTTAGGGCGTGCGTGAGGTGAGTGTGCGATAGTAACGGACCTTAGAGTTAGGGTCTGGGTTAAGGTAAGTGGATAGATAGTAGCGTATGTGCAGTGTAGTGTAGCTGCATTACAGTCAGTGTTGGTTCCTGTATGTTTTTCGGTATTATGAGATTCAGTATTATGAGTTTTCAGTATTTTTGAGCTTTCAGGATTTTGGATTCAGGGTTTTGAGCTTTCAGGATTTTGAAGTGAACCCATATATATATATATATATATATATATATATATATATATATATATATATATATATATATATACATACTAGGTTCAGACGAAATGTGTCACATCAGTTGTACTTTGATCACGACGCACATTAAGAAGAAATGACATACACTTAAATATAGGCAGCTAGACACACACACACACACACACACACACACACATACATACATACATATACACAGGTGTCTTGAAGCCCTGGAAGGCACGCACTAGAATTCAAATCAAATGAAATTCAAATTCCAGCATTCATTAATTGACTATCATTTTACTTCATAAACCATTTGTACTGACCTTTAACTTGCACCGAATAAAAACGGCTGCATTTACAAATTAATTACTGAAGAAAAACTTGTTAAGTTCATATTGATAATGCTGTGAAATGCTTTCAGATAAACAATAATTCTTAAACTCAAATAATGGAAATCAGTCCACTGAAGTGCAATAACTTACAGTTCCTTTAGTCTCATTACAACAAATGTATAAGCCTTCCTTGTCAGTGTTGCTATCTTTGTGTCATAATACCTTCCATCAGGCCCCCTTGTGTCTCAGGTGTTGGTCAAGCCCTTTCCTTGGATTCAGGCTCCCAGCAGAACACTTTCTTGGAGAGGCTCTTGTCTCGGTATTAGGTTCCTAGCTGCATCCCTTAGAAATCTCTTTACAGTGAGAGACAGATGTCTTTGCTGCTTCCAGTTTCCAATCCCTTATTTTTCGTATTACTTTGGCTGTACCAGTAGTGTACCTAGGGTGGGGATTATTCTCACACAGAGTACAAGGGTTTTGGATCCAATCTCCTCCTTAGATAAGGGAAGAGTGCTAGATCGGAGAAGGGACCTTTTTTATTGGCTAATAAATCTAACGTTGAAGGAGATCAGATTGAGGAGAGGCAATGGACATCGAACAAGCCAGTTACAGCTCTGGGCTCCCACTACAGGCCATCTCATTATATGTCAGACCTTCCAATTCTCTGGCAGAAACAAAGGACCATTTATTGAATGACAGGTCTTCCAAATGCACTATGCCACATAAAGTACAGTTGTGTTTGTTTGTGTCTTTTGGCTTTTCCCGGTTAGGGGTCGCCACAGCGGAACTCCAGTCCACTAATGATTGGCAGTAGATTTTTACGTGCCGAGTTGCCGGCACTGACACACAAACTTCAACGAAGGTACGCCCATTCACACGTCTCCACACAGAAGACGCTCTAGCTGAGAATCGAACAGGACGTCTTACTGTGAGGCGACAATGCTACCACAGCAGTGTACACTTACCATAAATGTAGATGTTCGAGTGTATTCACTGTTGCAGTCATCACACTTGGGTTATCTGCCTGCAGTTAGCCTTCAGTTGGCCCGAATACCTGAAACTTAATATTTCTGCATTGGTTGCTGTCGCTCCAGAACTGACGTCAGGTTGTCAGGGGTATAAAAACAGGCAGCCGACACCATTACATCAGTTTTTCTTGCCCCAAATGTCAGGAGCCCCCCAATAGGGAGCTAAGCTATGTTGGGAAAATTACCACCAGTCAAAAGTAAATACCAATACCAATATCAATATATTTGCAAGAGGTGAGTAATGCACACAGAGAGGAGAGACAGAGAGAAGGGGGCTGGAGGGAGGGAAACCAGGACTGCAACAGTGAATACACTCGAACATCTACATTTATAGTAAGTGTACACAACTGTACTATGTTCTTCGTGTTTTACTGTTGCAGTCATCATACTTGGGTTGATTCCCAAAGCTGAAGAAAAGGTGGAGGCAGTCAGTAAGAGTTTGGGCTGGCTAGTATGCCTTGCAGGACTGCAGTTGCAAAACCCACCCTGGATTTGGAAAATATAGGCAGGTGGTAATGCTTGGTGAATGTGTGTACAGAACTCCATGTAGCAGCCTCCAGAATGTCCCTGGTAGGGACTCCCCTGAGGAATGCTGTAGAGTTAGAAGTTGCCCTAGTGGAATGTGTTTTGACCCCCTGAGGGGTTGGTTTCCCATGGTGTTTGTCGCAGAAATGGATACAGTGGGCTATCCATTTGGAAATTGTCTGCTTTGAAATGGCCTTGCCCTCTGCCCCTGGTGCAAAACTGAGTAATAACTGGTCAGATTATCTGAAGGGCTTAGTCCTATCCAGGTAGAATCTAAGCTGTCTGTGCATGTCCAAGGAGTGCAGGATTCTTTCCCCTTTATTTTGAGGATTAGGGAAGAAGGTTAGCAAATGGACAAATTGGTTGAGAGCCACACTGGACACCACTTTAGGTGTAAAGGAAGGATTAGTCCTGAGGGAAACCCTGTCAGCATGAAAAATAACGAAGGGTTCCACAGCCATCAGTGCTTGTAGCTCAGACACTCATCTAGCTGAAGTGATGGCCAGAAGCAATGCTGTTTTCCAAGAGAGGAATTTTAACTCTGCTGATGCTGCAGGCTCAAAAGGGGGTAGTGGAGCTTTTCCAGCACAAATTTAAGGTCCCAAGCAGGGGTGGGTGCTCTCCTTGGTGGCCTTAAGTTGTTTGCCCCTCTCAGGAACTGTTTGATGAGAGGGTGAGAGAAGAGGGGTGGCTCAGTGTTATAATGAGCTGAGATAGCAGAGGCATGGATCTTAATGGAGGAGAAGGATAGGCATCTGTGGAGTAAATCTGCTAAGTAGTCCAGGGTTAGAGGTAGAGAGGGCAAAGTTGTGTCTTCTCCTTTAGATTGATCCAGGAGAAATACTTTTCCACTTATCAGCATATGATTTCCTTGTACTGGGCCTTCCGGCTTCCAGAATGACGTCCAGCACCTGCTTGCTTAGGCTGGTCACTGGGGGAGATTTCAAGGAATAAGCCAGGCTGCAAGATTCAGGGTTTGCAGTTGTAGATGCAAGATCTGTCCCACCTGCTGTGTAAGGAGGGTCAGGCTCTGGGGTAGCTGCCAGGGTGGCACCAGTGACAGGCTGCACAGTAGGGAGTACCAGTGCTGGTGTGGCCACTCCGGGGCAATCAGGATTGCCCTTGGTCTGTCCTGTCTTATCTTGAGCAATATTATTAAGAGAAGGGCAGAGGGGGAAATGCATAGATTGAGAGGTTTACCCACTGGGAGGATAAGGCATCTACTTTCCAGGCCCTGCTGTGAGGTGCCCTGGTGCAGAATTTGCTGAGCTGGTGATTGCAGGGGGAGGCAAAGAGATCCACCTCTGGGGTCCCCCATTTTCGAATCAGAAGTCTAAAGGTGCTGGACTCAAATTGCCACTCGTGGGTCTAGAAGATTTCTGCTCAAGTCGTCTGCCAGTGAGTTTTGTTTGCCTGGCAGGAATTGAGCTTGCAGATGGACCTGCATGTCCAAGGCCATGTTCCACAGGGCCATGACTAGCCTGCAGAGTGGGTAAGAGTGGGTTCCCCCCTGCTTGTTGATGTACCACATAACTGTGGTGTTGTCTGTTTTTATTAGCAGGGGTCATGGTGAGAATAGGGATCTGAAAGCTGTTAGAGCATACTGAACAGCTAGCATCTCTTTTTGGTTGATGTGCAGATGAATTTGACTTGGGCTCCAGTGGCCCTGAATGCACTTGTCATCCAGGTGTGCCCCCCAGGCATAGTCTGATGCGTCTGTGGTTAGGGTCTGGGTGGTGTGGGGTTGAGTAAATTGAAGTCCCTTATTGTGGTTGCATGCTGCTGTCCACCAAAGAAACTCTGTCCTTATACAAGGTATGATAGGAATGACAGTTTCCAGGTCCTCAGAATGTTGGCACCAAAGACTTTTTAAGTTCCACTGAAGTTTCCTCATATGCAGTCTGTCATATGGATTTAGTAGTATGCAAGAGGCCATGAACCCTAGGGCCTGCAGGATTTTCCTTGCAGATAGCTGGGTTCTAGTGGCCATTTGAGTGAAGTAGCCTGCTAGGCTTGTTTTTCTGGAGTAAGGGATGCCATCTGGGATGCTGTGTCCAAGCTAGCTCCCAGGAATATAATCTTTTGACTGGGGACTAGTTTTCATTTCTTTTCATTGATAGTTTTTGAAGTTTTTTTACAAATGTCAGGTGCTGCAACAGCATTTCCTGACTGTCTCCCTGAATAAGGCAGTCGTCCAAGTACAGGTAAATTTGAACTTTTCTCTGTCTGCAGTAGGCAATGGCTGGAGCCAGGCATTTTATGAATACTCTGGGAGCAGTGGATAAGCCAAAGGGAAGTGCAGAGAACTGATAATGCATAGATCCTGCCCTGAAGTGTAGGTATTTTCTGCATGAGTCCCTGATAGGGATGTGCAGATATGCTTCTTTTAGGTCTAGGGTGGCTAACCAGGCATCTTTGGCCAGCATAGGAAGAAGTTGCTGAAGGGTGAGCATTTTGAATTTTAGTACCACCAGGAAGGTGTTCAGAATGGAAAGATCTAGGATTGGGCTCCAGGTGCCCTCTTTTCTGGGTACCAGGAAAAGCCTGGAATAGAACCCTTGACCTATCTGTTCTGCAGGAACAGGTTGAATACCCTTTCTGGAGAGCAGGGATTGAACTTGGTTTTGTGCCTCTGCCCACTGGTTTGGAGGAAGGTCTGGGAACCCTCTTGGAGTTGGCAGAAAGTGGAAGTAAAATCTGTACCCCTGAGATACAATGTTGAGGACCCTTTGGTCTTTAGTGATGGAAGTCCAGTTGTTTGCATGATGGGCAAGTTTTCCTCCTAGGGGCATGAGCAGTTGGGCAGAGGTGGTGAGTGGAGTTGAGAAGTCATTGTGAATTCTTTCTGTAAGGGGGTGGCTTAGCACTCCCTGTTTTTGAAGTAGAGGTACTTCATTGCTTAGATCTCTGCATACCCTGAGACTGTAGTCTGGGAAGATCTGTTTCCCCTGGGTCTAGTTTGAGATGGCCTAGAGGGGGCTGGAAAGGACCAGTACTTTGAGGGGCAATGCCTACTGAATCTAGGAGGCTGTACTTGCAAGAAATCTTTGACTGTCTGCATGGATTTAGCTTTATCTTCCATCTTTTTAAGAACCTCTTCTGCTTTGGTGCCAAAGAGATTGCCCTTGTTCAAAGGAGCGTCTATTAATTTTGATTTGACATGGTCTGGCAAGGTCTGCAAGCCAAGCATGCCTTCTCAGTACAGAACCAGTGACTGCTGCCCTGCAAGATGCTTCTAGGGCATCAAAGCCACATTGCAAAGTATGTAATGTAATTCTTTATTTTCTGCACAGTTCGTAAAGGTAGCTAATTTTTGCTTAATAAGTTCCATGATATGTTGTTGGTACTTTAGCATGTAAAACTGGCAATTCAAAGCCCTAATGGCGAGAGTTGCAGAGGTGTACACTTTCTTACCTCACTAGGATTGCCACCTATTCAAATGGCCAAAGTGGGACATCTTCGGTACAAACATCAGATTTTACAGGCCGACACATACCCACAGTCATTACAAAGAATAGAACTTAACTTTTTTTCCTAAATAAAAGATTATTCTTGTAGCATTTTAGTTGATTATTCTGTTTCTAATAACATTTAGGCATTTTAGATACAGAATAACTGTTTTATACAACTATTACATAAAATATAGGAAATAATTTTGTCCTAAAATCACAGGACATTTGCCATTTTTAAAATTTTTTGTCAGGACACAACTGGCCAAAGAGGGACTGTCCCTCGCAAAGTGGGACAGGTGGTAACCCTATACCTCACCTGTCTAAAGCTCTGGAATCACTGTTGAAGAAGTGGGATTCTTAGCTGTAGTTGCTTTGATACCTTTAGGCCCCTGGGAGATGACCTTTGGGTCAGCAGTAGGATTTTTGAAAAGAAATTTGTGAGTGAGGAACTCTGCAGTAACTGTCTGGTTTCCTAGGAGCAGGGGGTAAAGTATCAGGAGTTAGACTGGATTCCATAAAGACATCATCCACAACATCCAGGACTGGGGGTATTGCCAAAGGCCTATGTTGTGGCAAATCTAGAAATTCTGTACGTCTCTTTTTGGACTGAGGATACTCTTGGCATTCCCAGTGGAAATGCTCTCTTAAAGTATGTAAGGTTTCACCAAAAGAAAAATCCTATGGAGGAGAAGCAGAGGGAATGGATTCTTCTGCAGCTGAATCCTCATAAGCAGATAAAGGTATGTCTTCATAATCATATACCTCAGAGTCGTCGGACTCTTGATCTGTTAAAGCTGCTGGGGACAGGTCTATTTTTCTCTTAGCAGGGGAAGGCTGGCTTCCCTAATTAGCATAATAAGGTCTTCTGCCATTTTAAGCATTTGATGTTGTGGCAAGGAAGCAGGTGCTTGAGAATGGGTCTTTGTTTTTTTAGGCGTAGCTCATACACTTGGCTTAGAAACTCAGTAGTTTTAGACAGAACTAAAAATGCGAAAGAAGTTGTCGATTTATGTCGAATATTGGTAGTGCGAAGAACTTCCTCAGAAGCCGGTGCCTGCTCAGCGGCTCCGGACCCATCCAAGGTAGAGATATTCACAGGTTCCGTAGTCAAAGAAGAGTTTTGAGGTATATTGGACTCTGAACAGGTCTCGGTAGAGGCCTGCAAATCCACTGAAGCAGGCATCTGGGGCTGCAAAAGCATCTTACTGAATACCGGCGAACTGGCAACTAGCTTAACGGAAGCATCGTCAGCAGTTTTGGACCTGTGTGGTCTGTCTCTGTCTTTATCCTTACATTTTTACAGAAGATCAGTAGTCAGATGGCTTACTGAAGCCATTTCGGAATATGGAGATTGAGAACTAAAGTATTTAGCGACAATAAGGGCCCAACGATGAATAATTCAGGCGTTGAACAAGGCACAAAACTGACAGAGAGGTACATTGTGGTCTGGGCCTAAACAGATGACACAGTAAGAATGGAAATATCGCTGTGGTATTTGCTTTCCACAGGCGAGACAATTGTTAACTTTCTCTGACATTGGTTAGAGCAAAAAAAAAGGATTCCCAATGGGGTATTTAGTTTTAGAAGTCTTCAGGATGATTCAATTCAGAAATGAAAACTCAGGTAGTAGCCGAACGGCACTCATGTGAACTGCTTCTGCTTCGGGCTCCTCGGCAAGAAAGACTGATATAATGGCGTCGGCTGCCTAATTTTATATCCCTGATGACCTGACATCAGTCCTGGAGCGACAGCAACCGAAGCAGAAATACTAAGTCTCTGGTATTTGGGCCGACTGAGGGCTACTTGCAGGCAGATAACCTATGTGTGATGACTGCAACAGTGAAACATGAAGAAAGTACAGTTGTGTACACTTACCATAAATGTAGATGTTCGAGTGTATTCAATGTTGCAGTCATCACATTTGGGTTATCTGCTTGCAGTAGCCCTCAGTCAGCCTGATTATCAAAGTCTGGAGTCCTGCGTCGGTTGCTGTCTCATCTTCCATGACGTCAGGTAGTCAGGGGTATAAAGTATGCAGCCAATGCTATTACATCAGTTTTTCTTGCCCCAGATATCAGGTGCCCCCTAATGGGAAGCAATTAAATATATTTATGCAGGGTTATACCTCCAACAAAAAAGCAAATACACCAAAAAGCTTTTAAGCGTAGTAAAGGAGAATAGAGGTATAGCTAAAAGAAGTCAGGGGGCTGGAGGGAGGGTAACCATGACTGCAACAGTGAATACAGTCGAACATCTACATTTATGTCAAGTGTACACAACTGTACTATGTTCTTCGTGTTTCACTGTTGCAGTCATCACATTTGGGTAGACTACCAAAGCTAAGGATGGGAGGAGGAATTTAGATAGCATTAGGACCAGCTATAATGCCCTGCAAGACTGCAGTGGCAAAGCCAGCTCTGGATTTAGAGAAAATTGGCAAATGGTAATGCTTGGTAAAAGTATGTACAGAACTCCAGGTAGCAGCTTCTAGGATGTCCCTGGTAGGGACACCTCTGAGAAAGGCTGTAGAGGTAGACGCTAGATCTGGTTGAATGTGGTCTAATCTCCTGTGGGATAGGTTTTCCATGGTGCTTATAGCAGAAATTAATGCAATGGCCTATCCATTTAGAAATGGTTTGCTTTTAAATAGCCTTCCCCTCTGCCCTTGCAGCAAATGCCACCAGCAGTTTTTCAGATTTCCTTTGAGGTTTAGTCCTGTCCAAGTAAAATCTAAGTTGTCTGTGCACATCTAAGGAGTGCAGTATCTGTTCCCCTTTGTTCTGTGGATTAGAAAAGAAGGTTGGCAAATGAATGGACTGATTAAGAGCCACACTGGATACTACCTTGGGCATGAAGGAGGGATTGGTCCTGAGGGACACCCTGTCCATGAAAGATGATGAAAGGCTCCACTGCCATAATGGCCTGTAATTCAGATACGCTTCTTGCTGAAGTAATTGCTAAAAGGAAGGCTGCTTTCCATGAAAGGAATTTTATCTCTGCACTTGCAGCTGGCTCAAAAGGAGGAAGAGTGAGTTTTTCCAATACAAAGTTAAGGTCCCAGGTTGGAGTTAGGGCTCTCCTAGGTGGTCTTAAGTTTTTGGCACCTCTGAGGAAAGTACAGTTTTGTATCTACCAGTAGAACTTTGGGCAGCAGAGGATAAACTGTCATTGATGTCCACATTGCCCACCAGCTGAAAGAGAGATGGCAAATTTCCACAGAAGCAGGTGATTTTGTCTTGAGCAGAATTTTAATAATTGAGGATTTCCCCAGGCTTCTATTATTATATAAAAACTTCCCATGCTTGGATCATTTCTGTACTGATTTCATTGCAATCTGTCTGGATTCTTGGATAGTGTGTATTTCTTGCCTGTTTGGTTTGCCAGTTGTAGTATATTGCTTGGGTAAGTGGCCATGTTCAAAGTGACATGGCCAGGATGTTCCAAAGTGATACATGCATAGTAGGTATAGGGGGTATCCTCCCTGCTTGTTTATGTACCATGTATGTGTGGTGTGTGGTGTTGACCATAATTATCAATAATTAGAAGAAAGGCAGAATAAAGCTGAAAAGCTATACATTACTTTTTTGATTGATGTGAAGGTGCTTTTCTGTTTGGGACCATTTGCCCTGAATGCACATGGAATGCAAATGCACCCCCTATGCGCCCAGCCGCGTCTGTTAGTCTGACTTGATGACTTGTGTTGAGGGCTTGCTGAATGGAAGACCTGTGTTTGGCATGCTTGAGCACCACACAGAAATTTTTTTGTAGACATGGGAATTAGTGGTATTATTGTTTCAAACTGTGGCTGTGTTGAGACCATAGGTTTTCAGGTACCATTGAAGTTTCCTCTCATCTATGCAGCTTTGCAGGATTGAGATGCAAGATGCCATGAATCCCAGAGCCTGCAGCAGGATTTTTCCTTGCAGTCTTTGGTGCAATTTTTGCTGTCTGAAGTATTGGAGTTAGTTGCCCTTGCTTCTCTGGCGTGAGGTAGGCCATCTGGGTGTTTGTCTGCAATTTTGTCTGATTGGGACATGCAGGTATGCCGTGCAGCCTGAAATAATGAAGCCCTCAGAAATCCTCCACTGATTCCTTTTTGTCCGTGTGGGCTGGGAACCTCTTAGTGGGTTGGGAAACCCCTGATTAATTGATCCCTCATTTTTTTAGGCATGGTATCTGTTTTTAGGCATGGGGCTCAGAGATGGGCAGCAGCAGGGTCTCTTTGACTTAGCTGAAAAAGCCTTGATGGAAAAAGGAGAGGAAGGTCTGAAAAGCATTGTGGAGGTAGACCTGTCCAGATTATTAGACCTGTCCACATTAGAGGGCTTTGTCCAAGAGTGGCTTCTCGTGTCCTGAGAGGCAGTGGGCTGAGAGGGGACGCGGCCAGAGACCAGAGGACACATCAGAGAGCGCGTGTCGGCCAGAGGGGAAAGTGGGGCCGTCAGGGAAAATTTGGTGTCAGTGTCTGTGGAGTGGTGGGTGCTTGGAGGTCGGCGTGCTGTGTCTTGTGTTTTTGTGTTTTTGTTGGACAAAACGGAGTAATAAATTCTATATATTGTATAGTTAGCGAAAAGGCGAAATAGTGCTGGGCGAACTCCAATAGTGTGTTTATAGAAAGTAACTGTAAGGAAAGCACAGCGTTAGACTGCCTGAGACATGGTGGGTCTGGCCTTAAACAAGGTATATGGAGGAAGGTAAACTTGCGTGGTATTTGAAATACAATTGTTAACTTTGTCTGACATCGTCTGACATCGGAAAAGTTTCTAAAAAAGTTTCCCTTTGCCAGCTTTAAGCGGTAAAGAAATCTTCATTTTTCAAATTGATGGCCTCTCCGGCTGAGTAACTGCTTCTGCGAACTGGCACTTGCTGAAGAGCGAAAAGACTGAAGAAAATGGCGTCGGCTGGTTCTTTACCCTGTATCGCACTGAGCGTGGAGAAAAGCGAATGAGCGACGACAACCGGACCTAGATTTTTTATTGCCGAGCCGACCCGAGGACTGACGCAGCAGAGAAACCATCTGTTATGACTGCTGCTGTATGCACGATGAACATCTGCTTGAGCAGTGGATGAGAGAAGAGGGGTGGTTCTGTGTTGTAATGAGCTGAAATGGCTGAGGCATGAATTTTGATGGAGGAAAAGGAAAGGCCCTTGTGAATCATCTCAGTTAAGTATTGAAGAATGTGAGGTAAATTGGGTGCTGCTGTGCCCATCCCTTGAGTTTGGTTCCAGGCACAGAATCTTTTCCATTTTTCAGCATAAGATTTTCTAGTACTAGGCCTCCTTGCCTCCAAAATGACATCCAACACTTGTTTACTAAGGGATGGTAATGGAGAGATTAGGTAATTAGCCAGGCTGCCAGGTTCAGGGTTTGAAGCTGAGGGTGCAGAATCTGGCTCTCCTGCTGTGACAGCAGGGTAGGGGTCTGAGGCAGGTGCCATGGAGCCAGCAGTGACACACTGCACAAGAGGGGGTACCAGTGTTGGCATGGCTAGTCTGGAGCAATCAGTATCATCCTTGGTTTGTCCTGTTTGAGCTTTAGTAGTACTTTGGAGAGGAGAGGCAGAGGAGGAAAGGCATAAACTGATAGATTTTTCCAGCTGAAGGACAGAGCATCCACTTTCCAAGCTTGTTTGTGGGGAGTCCTTGTGCAGAATTTGTCCAATTGGTAGTTCTGGGGGGAGGCAAACAGGTCTATATCTGGGGTCCCCCATTTGTTTATCAACATGTTGAAAGTCTTTGGTTCCAGTTTCCAATCATGTGGGTCCATGAGATTTCTGCTTAGTTCGTCTGCCAGTGTATTTAGTTTTCCTGGCAGGAACTGAGCCTGTAGATGCACTTGGTAGCTCAAGGCTGTGTTCCACAGAGCCATGGCTAGCCGGCAGAGGGGTATGAATGGGTACCCCCCCTGCTTGTTTATGTACCACATAACAGTGGTGTTGTCCGTCTTTACCATTAATTGTCCTGGAAGAATGTGGTCCTTGAAGGCTGTCAGAGCATTCTATACAGCTAACATTTCCTTTTGATTTATGTGCAGGTGCATTTGACTTGGGTTCCATTTGCCCTGAATACACTTCCCTGCCAGGTGAGCTCCCCATGCATAGTCTGATGCATCTGTAGTTAGGGTTTGGGTGGCAGGGGGTAGAGTGAATGGTAGTCCCTTGTTTTGGTGGCAGGCCTCTGCCCACCAAAGGAACTCTAACTGTAGGCAAGGTATGATAGGAATCATTGCTTCTAGATCCTGAGAATGTTGACACCATAGGCTTTTTAGATACCATTGTAGTTTCCTCATATGCAGTCTTGCACATGGAGTTAGTAGAATTCAGGAGGCCATGAACCCCAAGGCTTGCAGTATTTGCCTTGCAGATAGCAGGGTTTTTGTGGCCATTAGTTTGAAGTAAGTTGTCAAATGAATTTGTTTCTCTGGCGTGAGGTCGGCCATCTGGGAAGTTCTATTCAAGCTTGCTCCCAGGAATACAATTTGTTGGCAGGGTACTAGATGTGATTTCTTTTAGTTTATGGTGTACCCCAGAGAAGATAGTAGTTTCTTTACAAATGCCAGATGATTTAATAGTATGTCCTGGCTTTCTGCCTGAATTAGACAATTGTCCAGGCATGGGCATATTTGAATATTTCTTTGCCTGCAAAATGCAATGACTGGAGCTAGGCACTTTGTGAATACCCTGGGTGGAGTAGATAAGCCAAAGGGTTTGCCTATCATGGGAAGCAGCTGATGAAGAGTTAGCATTTTGAATTTTGGGATTACCAAAAAAGTGTTTAGGATAGACAGGTCCAGGATAGGATGCCAGGAATTGTCTTTTCTGGGAACCAGGAAAAGTCGAGTAAAAACCTTGCCCCCATTCTTCTTCTGGGACAGGCTGAATAACCTTGATGCTTAGAAGAGAGAGAGAACCTGCTTTTCAGCCTCTGCCCACTGACTTGCTGGTAGGTCTGGCCAACCACTTGGGGTTGGTAGGGAGTAGAAGTGGAATCTGTATCCTTGGGAAACTATATTTAAAACCCATTTGTCTTGGGTAATGAGCTCCCAGTTTTTTGCATACAGGGCGATCTATCCCCCTAAAGGAACAGTCAGTTGAGCAGGGCTTGGAAGGTTTAAAGTTAAGTCATTTTGGCAGTTTACCATAGTGGGGTGTCTTACTACTTCTAGCTTTGGAAGTGGGAGCCCCCCACTGCTTAGGCCTGTGAGTACCTTGAGACTGTGGCTTGGGTGGTCTGCTGGTTCTGGGTTTGGACTGAGAAGGCCTGGAAGTGGCAGGAAAGGATCAATTCTTAGAAGGCCAATGCCTACTAAATCTGGGAGGCTGTACTTGCAGGAAATATTTAACAGTTTGCATAGATTTAGCTTTTTCCTCCATCTTTTTAAGTACTTCTTCTGCATGGTTGCCAAAGAGGCAGTCTTGGTTTAAGGGAGCATCTGGTAATTTAGCTTTAACATGACCTGGCAAAGTTTGCTCTTTAAGCCAAGCATGCCTTCTAAGTACAGACCCAGTGACAGCAGCCCTGCAAGATGCCTCTAATGAATCAGAACCACATTACAAAGTATATTTTCCAACTTGTTCAGCAGAATGCATTAAATGCTGTAATTCTTTATTTTCAGCACAGTCAGGAATCAACATCATTTTCTGTTTAAGCAATCCAATAATTTGCTGCTGATACTTTACCATATGAAACTGATAGTTTAAGGCCCTAATGGCCAAAGTTGCAGAAGTGTAAACCTTCTTACCCCATCTGTCCAGGGCCCTGGAATCTCTATCAGAGGGGGTAGGGTTTTTGGCAGTAGTAGCCTTAATGCCTTTAGGTCCCTGTGAAATGGTCTCAGGATCCGCAGTAGGATTCTTAAAGAGGAACTTGTGAGAGTCAGATACTCTGTAATACCTGTCAGGTTTTCTGGGAGCTGGGGGTAAAGTGTCAGGGGCCAGGCTAAATTCCAAGAAGGCATCATCTACAATGTCCAATACAGGAGGGACAGCTAAAGGCCTGTGTTGAGGTAGGAATAAGAATTCCCTAAGCCTCTTTTTGGAGTCAGAGTAATCCTGGCTTTCCCAGTGGAAATGCTCCCTAAGAGTATGCAAAGTTTCACCAACAGAGAAATCCTCTGGAGGGGAAGCAGAGGGAATGGAGTCCTCTGCATCAGAATCCTCATAGGTAGATAAGGGCAACTCTTGATCAGAATCCTGATCAGAAGAATCAGAAGGAAAATCAGTTCTAGGTCTCTTAAAGGGAGAAGGGTGGCTTCTCCTGATTAGAGTAATAAGGTCTTCAGCCATTCTTATCATTTGTTTTTTAGGCATAGGGGCCTGACCATGCAGTCTGGGTGTCAGTTTTCTAGTCATGATCGAGATTTTAGGCCTTGAAGAAGAAGATGGCATTGGTTTAATATGCAAGTCAGTAGGCCTGAATACACTCTCAGAAGCTGGGGCCTGCACAGCAGCTCCAGACCCATCCAAGGTAGAGACATCCACAGGTTCCACAGTTGAAGAAGCATCTCATGGCATACCAGACTCTGAATGGGTCTCAGTAGAGGCCTGTGAATCTGAAGTAGCGGGGAACAGGGGCTGCGAAAGCACCTCACTGAGTACCTTTGAACTGGCGACTAGCTTAACGGAAGCGTCGGCAGCTTTGGACCTGTGTGGCCTGTCTCTGTCTTTATCTTTGTATTTTTTCAGAATGTTTGTAGTCAGGTGGCTTACTGAAGCCATTTCTGGATAACTGACCTGAGTACCAAATTATTTAGATGCAAAAATGAACCAATGAAGAATAATTCAAGGTTTGAATAAGGCAAAAAACCGGCAGCGAATGACGTTGTGGTCTGGGCCTAAGCAAGGAATGCAGTATGAATGAAAATCTTTATCAGGTATTTGCTTTCCACAAGAAATACAATTGTTAACTTTTACTGACATCAGTTTAGAGCAAGAAAAAGTTTCCCCAATGGGGTACTTAGCTTTGTTGAAGACTTCGGATCTGAAACACAAAAACAAAAATTTCAGGAGTCGGCCGACTGGCACTTGCAAACTGCTTCTGCTTCGGGCACCGCATGGCAAGAAAGACTGATGTAATGGCGTCGGCTGCATGCTTTATACCCTTGACTATCTGACATCATGGAAGATGAGGCAGCAACCGACCCAGGACCCAAGACTTTGATAATCAGGTCGACTGAGGGATACCTGCAAGCAGACAACCCTAAATGTGATGACTGCAACAGTGAAACACGAAGAACATCTGCTGGCTGTTGGCTGACTTAATAAGTAGCAAAGGTGGTAAGATGATGTGGTGTCTGAGAGACTTCGTCAGATGCTAAGCAGGACATCTCTTCTTTTTGGATTTACCAGATTTAGCACAGGAAGTAGCAGGGCAGGGATTATAGAAGTCATCTAGAGGGGTCAGAGTCGATTTCCTGTTAAGGAGGATATCAAACAAGCCCTAGGGCTCTGGGTACATGCAGATGTCACTTTTATACCCTACGTCAGTTTATGGCTCTGACATAGGACATCACATGTACCCTCCTGCTCCAAAGACTTTGGTATACTGGCCGGATGTCGGCGCTGCAGGTAGCAACCTTCCTACTGTAATGAATACTGCAAGATGAGAACAGAAGGACATCAACTTGATACATCATCTTCAACAATAATTTTAAAATGGACCTATGCACGAAGCCCTTACTTTAAAGCCCGACTCATATACAAAGAATCATGCATGTACTGCAGTACTTTTCTTACTGGTGCCATCTACCAAGTCTTCCACTTTAACATTAATTTTATTACTTCAAATCACAGCAGCATTAATCTATATTGTTCTTCAATCAGTTCATGTGTGAACATCATAATACAACAGAACATTATCAAACCAAATGGCCTTTTTAAGACCAGACATACTTCCCAATAAAATTCAATAGGTATTGGTTCCCAATGATTTTCTATGGGTTTTCATACTTGGACATGGGTGGCCGAATACTTGCAAGCCTCCTCTTTCTAATACAGACATCACTGCAAGACCACGTGTATATTTACTGTTTCCCATCCACAGATACAAGTTTTGCTTGGATAAGTGCAGGAGTTAACTCTTCCTTATGTGGATGGGAGGTTTGTTACAGAAAAGGAGTAGTTCTCTAGGAAGCACAGCTGTCCTTCACCATGTCCTATTTATGTTGCAGGCAATGTTTAGGTCCTGAATCAGGTGTTCCTGATGCTATTTGTTTTACAGATATTCAGTAAGCCTAACTATTCTGTCGTATCGCCTACTTAGAGGCAACCTCTGCTTGACTTACAAAGCCATGTCTGACCCAGCTCTGTTAGAAATGCTACATCTGAAGAAATCCCAATCCCTCCACACCACAAGCTCCAGAGACCTCAACCTCATTACCACAATCAACAGAACATGATGGAGGGACAGGTTCATAACCCAGAGACTGCCCATGCTATGGAATAGACTTCCCATACATGTCAAGCAGAGCGCCTCAATGGCCCTCTTCAAGAGAAATCTTGATGAGTGGATGGGAAACAGAAAATTCACCCCAGGGATCACTTCAGTGGCTTTACTCGACTGAGGCACTGGGAGCTAAGGTCAGATGGCACAATGCCAGGGTAATCCTATGGGCTAGGCTTGTAAAGACTCCAGGGCCATTAGCCTAGTACACACCTATGAAACTATTAAGGCTGGATTGGAGGATGCTCTGTAGGCCAGGCATATATTGCCTCTCATCAGCCTGTAGGAGACTGAATATAAAGACCAGGTTTTGAGGTGGTCTGTAGAGAACTGGTTTTCCACACCATCTATTCTTTTTGTGAGGAATCGCTTGAGGGAGCAGCAGTTCTTGCATATGCCTGGCCAGATGCATACGGAAGGTGGCACTACACTCAATGACTGCTCTTATGACAGCAGAGTACAAATAAGCAATGATATGTTTGGATCTTGATGTCACACCCCTGCTTATAAGCTGAGCAAGATTGAATGATTTCTTCACTACAGCAGACACTTGATGGTCAAATGCCAAATCACTATCTACAGAGTCTATTCTTAGGGGTGTACTGCCAATACAGTAGTTTGCTGAGGTGGCCGTCTTTATGAAAGATCCTATGATGTATGTTTTGGCATTGAGTTTTACACTATGACTGGCACCAGTTATTAGTCTCTGTCAGGCCTTCTTGTAGGAAATTTGTGACTTGGGAGATTCAATGACTTCACATAATTTGCAATCATCTGCAAACTTGATCAGCCAGAGGTCCCTGATGTAAGCCTTGACTTCAGAAAAGGAGATGCCAAACAACTGACATCCGCACATTGAGCCCTGAGGCACCTCACTAGTAAGTGGCCTTTTTGTGGAGGAAGACTCCCCTATTCCAACTTCCTGTGTCTTGTTTGTAAGCCAGCTGGCTATCAAGCAAGTGATATAGCAGTTTATACTTAGTTTAGTGAGTTGTTCTACAATGCCCAAGTGCAGTATTTTGTCAAATGCCTTGCCCATGTCGAGGTAGGCAGTATGCACCATTTTGCCCTTATTCATTGCTTTGGTGAACTTTTCAAAGTCGTCCACCAGGCTGAGTAAGCCAACACAAACTGATTTGGGTTCAATGCTTATAGGTTACCTATGTTGTCTTTTAGGATAGCCATGATTATTCTCTTCATAGCTTTGCATATCAGCCTAGTGAGGCTTATGAGTTGATAATTCTTAGCTCCGTAGATGACTCATCCTTGTGCAGCAGGATAACCACTGCAGTCCTCCATTCATTTGGCATTAAGACTGTTTGCAGGCTGTGGTTAAATAGTGTTTCTAGTGGTCCCGACAGTTCATGCTTCATGCAATTAAGGAGGCATATCGGAATATTATCAGAACTCATTGATGCATTGTTCTTGACCTCTAGTAATAGCCAGGGGAGTTATAGATGTAGGTATTTCCCGAGGGGAATCCAACAAGGAGATCGGGTAAAACTGGAGCTAAATGTGTCATCCAGGAGGTTTGCTCTACCTTCTAGCTACTTATAAGTGGCACCATTTGCAACTAATTTGGTACAATTGTTGTGTTTTATTTTTGAGGTTACAGACATAGCTGAAGAATGCTTTGTGATTGGCAATGGTCTAGGAGGCTAACTGTACCTCAAATTTAGTTTGGTGGGTATTATAAGACCCCAGAGTTGCTTGTTTATGTTGATGAAGGATTTTTGTTTTTAACCTTGCTGGGCATTGTACCTCCTAAGTTTTGAAATGAATTTCTTCCTTTTGTTATACAAGCTGTGGATATTGGGATTCCACCAGGGTGGTTTATTTTTTGAGTTGGTGCTCTGCTGGCACATCTGTCTCTATGCAGCTGCTAAGATAATTATACAAGGTTTTTGTGTACGATTTTGCAGAGGCAGCTTTGTTTTCAGGGTTTGTGGGGGCTTGAAATTTTGCCAGGGTGCTACTTTTGTTGCAGGAAGTTTGCTCTAGAATAATTCCTTAAAATTCCAGGGTTAGTCTACGTCTTTAGTTTTGCCTTTACTTCTTTATGGTGATGGCATGACCAGTGAGGGCATTACACAAGGGAGGGTGCAACACTTCATCATGTTTGTGAGGATCAGGTTAACTATGTTTGCCCTCCTAGTGGACATACAGACTAACTGGTCCAAGGTGTTTGCATTTACAAAGTCCAAGAATCTTTGGGCCTGAATGTTATATGATTCCCAGTTTAAACTGGGGTAGTTCTCATTAGTATGGTGTTAGGCTGAATGGGGAGCATCACCAGTACATTCAAGTATGTTATCTGATTTTCCTGGGTCATACAGGGGCAACTACAGCTTGAAAGGATATGGCATGACAATTTATTTAAGGTCATTTGGACATGGAAAAGCACAAGCATGTTATACTGAATGAGCCAGCCTTAAGGTGTGTTTACTTCTAATGTAAATTGATACCCCTCCACCTTTTTTCACTTCCTGTGCAGTAGTTTGCTCTAAATCTGAGGAATGCATTGTAGATATGCACTTCTGGGGTGATGTCTGCAGCTTTAAACAAAATCTTAGTAACTGCACAGAGTTTGACAGTCTCTAGGGTGAAGGCAGCTTGCAGGAAGAGGAGTTTCTTCTTTAAACTCCTGGCACTGAGCAGTAACACCAGATTTTTCTGTGCTGGTTTAGCTAAGCTGGTAGATTTATCAGGTTGGCAATGCCCAAAAAAGGCAATATGGGATAGAAAAGGTTTTACCTAATATTTGAAATCCCAGAAGGGACAGGTGCAGACCATCCCTGGCAAAGCAGCACGGTCTGTCATTCATATCCTTCCATGCTGACAAATAATTTATCCCCTTTGAATGACACTACACTCTAAGCCAATTGTTAAAAGTCAGTCATTTTCTGTTCATATTGTGACATCACCCTTGGAGAAGGTAGAATGCTGCTCAATGCTAGGCTTATACTGGCCTGGGACACATAGTTTGAGAGTTTCTTCATGTAGTCCAGGGAGGTACATCTCAGGTTATTTACTTCCACATGGACTATGACCAAGTCATACTGGAACGTGAGGTTGAACGACCCAAGTGCGTGCATGATCTGATGGATTCCGGACCCTGAGAGACAGCCTGGTGAGTGGGACATCTGTGTCTCATAATGGAGTCTCCTATGACCAAAATATTGGGCTGTGTGGTGGTGTACCTTATGGGCTAGGAGTAGACACGATGTAAAATATGGCAGTGTGTGCCATGCTGGGTGCTGATTTTGTGGAATGCTTTTGAGGTTACTAAGAACACTTTTTGTTTGTGCAATGTTTGAGAGGTCTTTGTGGTTTACAGAGATTACACTTAAGACTCAGAATATGTGGGTCTTTGTGTCTGGTCTGTATTATGTGAGGTGTGTGTATGTGTGTTGCTGACAACCTGTTTGTTACTATAAGTGCATTTATTTGACAGCCTTGCCTTCAGTAATGTTATGTTACATCTTTCACACACTGTATCAGTTTAAGGATTAAGTGGTTGCCAGTAAACGTGGGACAACTGCTACATTATCAGGATACCCATATCCACAAGGCTAACAGGGAAGTGTATGTCCATGACTATGATCCTTATTTCAAGTTCTCCAAAGAGGTGGTACAAGAGGGGCTTACAGCTGGCTAGCTTGGTTGCTCTAAGAGTACAGACTACAAACAGGACTCTCTAAGACAAAATGTGTGTGTTGGGGATGGGGGGTTGCTCCTCAGTACTCAAACTAGTTGCTATTTGACTAACCATGTACTGTGGAAATTTCAGGGGTAGTTTTATACAGACAATGCAATTCTGTGTGCCTCTGTATACACAGTGAACTGCTAACTGCAGCTCGGCAATAAGCAGCATCACGCAAATATGCCAAATCAAGCAGTCTCACTTCAAGTCTTTCTGGGTGATTCCCCAGCTCGTACAGACCAGGCCACCTTCTATCCCCACCAAAAAAGCAGTCCCAAGCCTTCTTAATATAAAACCAAATGACAATTAACTCAACTGAGCTGAATGCATTCCTCTTAAAAGTCTGATCTTCAATTACACATTTTAGCAGTTCTCCCATTTAACTTTCATCAAAATATCTTAGCGTTTGCTTAGTCTACATATCAGTTCATCTGGTCTTGTCCTATTTTAATAAGCACCTTCTCCCTAAGTAAGTTGTCTGTTACCTCCATGACACCATTTGTATATATAGTGTTAGCTTATTCAACTAGAATTGCATCACCTCAACTATTACTAAGCTTCACGGCACATGAACTTAGACTGGTGCTTTCTTTCTAATGTCTTACAAACCCTCTATCAGCTATCAGGAACTCCAATGCCTGGTCCACTGCCAAATCACAGCTTATGCTGAAGTTAACTAACTAGTCTCCTCTGCCCCTCCAGCTCAGACACACTGAGCTTTCATTTCCACATTCACTAATCCATCATTTGAGTACAACCTTTCTATTTAACTCTGTGTTAGTACAATGCAATCAATCTTCAGTGGTTGTATTACTGATCAAGAATTTTGCTCTCATTACCTTGTACAAGACAATAAGAAGTTTGTATACCATGAAGTCCCAGCTCCAGGAGGCACTCATTCACCCAAACTCAGCCATACACAGTGCAGATTAGAAAATCAAGCAATTTCAATCCCCCCACAAAGAAACATGCATTTCCTGCCAGCAAATCTCACAAATCTGTTCCTTCTACAGGGTTTATCAACTTTAATCATTCCATAATCAGCAACTTTCATTGCTTGCTGTACAGAAAGATAATTACATCTAAATTATCAACTGCAACTCATAGTCTTCTATCATCTTCTAAGTATAAGGTAACTCAGCATGGCTGACCTAAGGAATTTTAAAGTGTAACCAACTGCTGTATCATGTCATTAGTCATCTACTATAAAAGTACAGTTGTGTACACTTACCATAAATGTAGATGTTCGAGTGTGTTCACTTCTGCAATCCTAACCATTGGGTTATCCATGCTGTGGTAGCCCTCAGTCAGTCCGAATACCAGAGTCAAGGTTTTGTGCGTCAGTTGCTGTCACTTGCTGGGTGCCGTCAGGTCGGCTGAGTTATAAAGAAGAGCAGGTGACACCATTACCTCAGTTTTTCTTGCCTTAACCAACCAAAAAAGTCCAATTTTAATAACTATTAGTATCCCTGGGGTCAAAGACCCTCACAGAAATATGTGTCTCTCTAAGGACAGCAGATATCAGGGGGAAGGAAGGAGGGAAAGCATGACTGCAGCAGTGAGAACACTCAAACATCTACGTTTATGGTGAGTGTACACAACTGCACTATGTTCTTCATGTTTCACTGCTGCAGTCCTAACCATTGGGAAGATTCCCAAAATTGAGGAGAAGGGTGGAAGGTTAACAGAAACTTAAGACTGGGTGGGCATGCCCTGCAGAATTGCAGAGGCAAACCCAGGCCTAGCTTTTTAGAATAGGTTCAGATGGTAATGTTTGGTGAAGGTGTGGACTGAAGTCCATGTGGCAGCTTCCAGGATGTCCTTTGTGGGTACCCCTCTAAGGAATGCTGTGGAAGTAGACGTTGCCCTAGTGGAATGGGTTCTAATGGTCCTAGGGAATGGTTTTCCATGCAAAGAGTAGCAAAATTGGATGCAGTGTGCTATCCATTTGGAAATGGTCTGTTTCGATATTGGTTTCCCTGTGCCCCTGTTTTAAAGCTGACCAAGAGCTGGTCAGTTTTCCTGAATGTCTTTGTATGATTCAGATAAAATCTGAGTTACCTGTGCACATCCAAACAGTGCAGTATCCTTTCCCCCTTGTTCTGAGGGTTAGGGAAGAAGGTGGGCAGGTGGATGGCTTGGTTGAGGGTAACATCCGAAACCACCTTTGGCATGAAGGAGGGACTGGTTTACAGGGAGACCCTGTCTGCATGGAAGATGATAAATGGCTTAATGGCCATTAAGGCTTGAAGCTCTAACACTCCTGGCTGAAGTAATAGTCAGGAGAAAGGCAGTCTTCCAAGAGGGGTACTATAGTTCTGAGGATGCTGCAGGCTTGAAGGAAGGCAGAGTAAGCTTTTCTAAAGCATAGTTCAGGTCCCAGGCTGGGGTGGGCTGTCTTCTGGGAGGCCTGATATTAGAGGCTCAACTAAGGAATTGTTTGATAAGAGGGTGAGAGAACAATTGCTTCTGTATCAAAGTGTGCCAAGATGGCAGAGGCATGGATCTTTATGGAGGAGAAGGAGAGACCCTTATTAAGAAGCTCAGCAAGATAATCTAGAATAAGAGAAATGGAGGGCTGATGTATGTTCTGCCCCCTTGGACTGGCTCCAGGAGCAGAATCTTTTCCATTTTCCAGCATAAGATTTTCTGGTGCTGGGCCTTCTGGCTTCTGTGATGATGTCAAGGACTCACTTGCTTCGCATAGATTCCTTGTTGGTTTAGGTGGAATAAAACATGCTGGGAGCCTGTGTCTCAATGTCTGGGTGCAGCATTGCCCCCCCGGGATAACAGGTGAGGTATCAGAGGTAGCTGCCAGGGGGGCTAGTGAGATAGGCTGCGGAGCAGTGGGTACCAATGCTATCTGGGCCAATGAGTATTGCTCTTGGTTTTTCCTCCCTTATCTTGATTAATACTTCTGGAATGAGAGGTAGAGGTGGGAATGCATACACAAAGAGGATATTCCAAGGGAAGGTCAGGGCATCGACCTTTCAGGACAGGTGATGGTACTCCCTTAATGTAGAATTTTTGTACTTGGTGATTTAAATGAGAGGCAAAGAGGTCCACCTGGTGAGTACCCCATGTGTGGGTAATTTGCAGAAAAATGGCTCTGTGGATTTGCCATCCATGTGAGGCCAGTAGGTTTCTGCTTAGGTGGTCTGCCAGGGTGTTGTTGATACCCGGGTAGGTATTGGGCTATAAGATGTAGTCCCATGGATGAGGCTACTAGCCACAGGTTCATGGCTAGTCTGCAAAAGGGGTAAGATTGAGTCCCTCCCTGTTTGTTGATGTACCACATGACTGTGGTGTTGTCTGTTTTTATGAGAAGAAACCCTGATTTGAGGTAGGGTTTGAAGGATGCCAGAGAGTTTTGTACTGTTATCATTTCCTTTTGGTTGATGTGCAAGGGTAGTATTTGTGCATCCCAGAGACCTTGGGCACATTTGCCTTCTAGGTGGGTGCCCCAGGTTATGTCCGAAGCATCTGTAGTTATGGTCTGGTCTGATGGACAGAGGATGAATGTAAGTCCCTTGTTCAGAGCATAGGCCTGGGGCCACCAGAGGAACTCGCATCTTATGCAAGGGATCACAGGTACGGAGGTGTCCAGAGGTTGTGAGTGTTGACACCATAGGTTCTTTAGGTACTACTGAATTTTCCTCATGTGTAGTCTGGCTAGAGGTACCACAAGGATGCATAAGGCCATGTACCCTAGAGCTTTGTAGGAACTTCCTGGCAGAAAGCTGGGTTTGGGAGGCCAGAGTAGTGAAGAAATTTGGTAGGAAACTGTTTTTCTGGGAACAGAAAGGCCATTTGCTGTTCTGTGTCCAGTAAGGCTCCCAGAAATATGATTTTCCTGGTCGGTGTCTTTTTTGATTTCCTTTTGTTGATAGTGAACCCCAGAGAGGTGATTAGGGTTTTTACAAATGAGAGGTGCTGCAGGAGCAGTTCCTTGCAGTCTGCCTGGATGAGACAGTTGCCCAGGTAAGGGTAAATCTGTACATTGTTTTGCCTGCAAAAAGCAATGGCAGGAGCTAGACATTTGGTGAATACCCTGGGAGCAGTAGATAAGCCAAAGGGCAAAGCAGAGAATTGAAAGTGTAGTGATCCTGCTCTGAAGCGCAGGAATTTTCTGCATGATTCCCTTATTGGGATGTGCAGGTAAACATCATTTAGGTCTAAGGTGACCATCCAAGCTTTGTTTGGCACCATTGGTAGAAGTTGTTGTAAGGTAAGCATTTTGAGATTGCCAGGAAGGTACTGAGAAAGGATAGGTTCAGGATGGGATGCCAAGTCTCCTCTTTCCTGGAAACAAGGAATGGTCTGGAATGAAATCCTTTTGCAACTTGTTTTGGAGGTGCAGGTTCTGTTGCCCCTAGGGATATTAGGTTTTGCACTTGTTTTAGTGCTTCTGCCCACTGGTTTGGAGGAGGTTTGTGTAACCTCTTGGATGTGGTAGTTCTAAGAAATTGAATTTGTACCCCTGAGCAATGACCCATTGATCTTTTGTTATAGAGTTCCAATTTTCTCTGCATAGAAATAGCCTTCCTCCTAGCTTTTGGTGTGGTGGAGGTAGGCAGAGATGGGAAAGGTAGTCATTGAGAGTTTTTTACATAGAGAGTTGGTTTTGAACTCCCTGCTGTAGTGCTTGAGGGGGGGGCACTGTTTTGTTCTTTGCTGGCCCTGAGTTTGAGTCCTGGTGGGTCTGTCCCTATGGGTTTTGCCTTGTGCCTGCCTGTTAGGTGCAGTAAAGGACCAGTGAACCTAGGAGGTTGTACTTGAAGAAAATCTTTAACAGTCTGCATTGATTTTGCTTTGTCTTCCATCTTTTTAAGTACCTCTTCAATTTTCTGTCTGAATAACAGGTCTTTATCAAGAGGTGCATCCATGATTTTAGCTTAGACATGATCAGGGAGAGGTTGTTCCTTCAGCCATGCATGTCTTCTGATAACAGATCCTGTCACTGCTACCCTGCTAGAAGCTTCTAGGGTGTCAAATCCACAGTGAAAGTAGTGCTTTGCCACCTGAGAGGAAGTGTGCAATAATTCTGTTATCTCTTTATTGTTGGCAAAATATGGAAAACCAGAAATTTTGTGTTTCAAAAGTTCCAAAGTGCACTGTTGATATTTTAACATACGGAACTGACAGTTGAGAGCCTTTATAGTTAAAGTTGCAGATGTATATACTTTTTTAGTCCATCTGTCCAGGGCCTGGAATTCTTTGTCTGAGGGAGTAGGATTATTTGCAGAGGTAGCCTTAACTCCCTTAGGTCCCCGAGTAATCACCACTGGATCTGCTGTAGGATTTCTGTTGAGGAATTTATGTGAGTCAGGTACCCTGTAGTACCTGTTAGGTTTTCTGGGGGCAGGTGGAAGGGTGTCACGGGTAAGGCTGGATTCCTGGTAAACATCATCTACCACCTCCAAGATGGGTGGGATGTACAGAGGCCTGTGCTGGGGTAGGTCCAGAAACTCCCTTATTCTTTTCTTGGATTGAGGGAAATCCATTGATTCCCATCGGAAGTGTTCCCTGAGGTTGTGGAGGGTTTCCCCAAAGGAAATGTCCTCTGGAGGTGATGCAGAAGGAATAGATTCTTCTGCATATGAGTCTTCATAGGCAGTAAGAGGATTTTTCCTCTTCAAAAACAGAGGAGTCAGATCCCTCTGAGTCTAAACTCGACTGGATATCTGGAGAAGGTTCCCTTCTCCTTTTGGCTGGTGTGGCCTGATTACCCCAGATGAAAGTGATGAGATCCTTCGCCATTTTAAGCATTCTAGTTTAAGGAGAGGGAGGAGTAGTGGAATGAAAACTTTTTGCTGTTTTCTTTGGAGTAGCTCTAAGTCTGGCCTGAAGAGTATCCCTCGGTGTTATTGGTGCATTAGTCGGAAGAGAGGGTGAAGGCCTTGAAGTGAATTCCAAAGTCCGATAGGTATCCTCGGAAGCCAGTGCCTGCATAGCGGCTCCAGACCCAACCAAGGCAGAGACAGCCGAAGGCTCATTAGATGATACAGTTTTCAGCAGCATACAGGACTCCGAAAGGGTCTCAGTAGAGGCCTGCGCAGTAATCGAGTCGGGCATCAGGGGCTGTGAAAGCACCTCACTGAATTCCGAAGAACTGATGACCCTTTTAGCGGTGGTGTCATCGGAAGGCTTGGCCTTATGCGGTCTGTCTCTATCCTTCTCTTTACATTTTTCAGAAGATCTGCGGTTTGCTGACTGATGGACGCCATATAGGTAATCAGAGACGGAAGACGAAAATATCTGGCTACAAACAGAGCTCTACAATCAATAGTTCTAGCGTTAAAGACGGCAAAGAACTGACAGCGGGGTATGTTGTGATCTGGGCCTAAGCAAGTGACATAGTAAGAATGGAAGTCTCGTGTGGTATTTGCTTTCCACAGGCGAGACAGTTATTGACTTTTTTTGAACATCAGTTAGTGCAAGAAAAAGGGAAGGATCCCCAATGGGGTACTTAGCTTTAGACGTTTTCAGCTGAAGTTTGAAATCTGGAAACAGCCGACCAGCACTGTTGTGAATTGATTCTGCTACGGGCTCCACGACAAGAAAGACTGAGGTAATGGCGTCGCCTGCTCTCCTTTATTGCTCAGATGACCTGATGTCACCCAACAAGCGACAGCAGCCGACACACAAAACCTTGACTCTGGTATTCGGACCGACTGAGGGTTACCACAGCATAGATCACCCAATGGTTAGGACTGCAGCAGTGAAACACGAAGAACATCAATATTTGTTTTCACTGTCCATACTGTGTCCCCTCATGGCAGGGCCCCCAGAGAAAATTCTGTTGAAGTAAGCACAGCAAATTTAATATAAACTAATTTGTCTCCATTTGCTGTGAGTCACTTTATTTCTTTAAAAATATTTTCCTTCTGTTCATAGCCATTTAACTATCTTTATGGATGTTTTTAGGCTTATGATCCTTTAATCTCACCATTCAGACTATTCCTCAATTCCATAATAATTAATTCACAAGGAGCACAACAATTCCTTCACATACTACAGTTCATTTCAACAACCTTTAAATACATAATGTGTCTGCCTACCTCCATACTTCTTAGCATCCTTTTCAAAGGCAATAAAAGTATTCCTTGGTTCTCTGACAAGATTCAACTTGTGAGATCACCTCACAAAAGTGCAAACACAAATGAGTGAAAGTATTCTCAACTGTACAAGAAAAGTGTTTTTAAAGCGGGACAGCCCTATATATCTCCAATACTTATATATATAAACTCAGAGGTAGGACTGTCATGGGTAAAGAGGAAATATCTTTTATACTAGCCATTCATCCTTCTTGGAAAACAAAACAAAACAAAAAAAAATGATTAGTAACTGTATACGAGTGTTCACAGATTCACAGGTTCATAGGTATACGTTAGGCTAATGACTACTAGGGCCTTTATAAGCCTAGTCACACAACCCAACCCAATTGCATCCCCCTGTAACATGTGTCTTAATAGGAGGCTATATTTGTTAAATTGGTTATGTTAGGAGGTTGCTAAAATGTTTTGTAAGGGATATGTTAGGAAATGTTTACTGTCGGCCTCTGTCTACAAGAGACATGAGGGCCTGCCAGGGGATGAATTTGTGATTTCCCATCAAATGGTCAAGGTTATGTTTGAATACGGTTAGGGATGGACTTAACTTCACAAGAATGGGGAGCCTATCCCAGAGCATGGGAATCCTTTGAGTCACATATCTGCCTTGCCAGCATGTTCTATTTATGTTGCGAACAAATTTCAGATACCTGGATCTAGTGCTGCTTGTTTTGGGGATGAGCAACAGGTCCATCATGGCTGGATTTAAGGATGCTTTATATGCCAAGCAAAGATCTGCTCTCCACAACCTGTAGGAGACCGAGTATAGAGACAGGGCTACAAAGTGATCTGTACAAGACAGTGTGTTAATACCCTGGAGTCTCTTGGTGTGGAACCTATGTGGACTTTCCAGTTGTTGCATATGCCTAGTTAGGTACATACCAAAGGGTGCACTGTACTCAATGATGGGTCTAATAAAGGACGAGTACAGTGGTACTATAACTTCCTTGGACCTAGATGTCACACCATGTTAGCACTATATAATGATCTTCTTACTATCCTGGCTACGTGTTGGTCAAAGGCCAAATTACTGTCTATATATGTTCCTAGATCTCTAACTACCGGGTCTACTCTTAGGGTTATCTTACAAATGGAGTAATTTGCCTGGGTAGGCATTACCAGAAAAGGCCATATAATGTAGACTGGGTTTTAATTTGTGGCTTTGGCACCAGTCATTTATCTTTGTTAGACTCTCTTGCAAGATGTTAGTGTCATTGGGAGAATTTAAGATAGCTCCCAATTTGCAGTCATCTACCAGAGGGCCTTGACATTAGCCTTGACCTCAAAGAAATAAATGTCAAACAGGAGTGGTTCCAGCAAGGAGCCCTGTGGTACTCCATTGGTGACCTGCCTCTTGGTGGAAGTGGTCTCACCAATCCTTAATTCTTGGGCCCTAATCTGTAAGCCAGCTGGCAATCCAGCAAGTTGGGTAGAGATTTATGTCTAGTTCAGTGAGTTTGTCCACAATGCCTGAGTGGGGTATTGTGTTAAATTCCCTAGCCAGGTCTAGGTAGGTGGTACTAATCACCAGGATTTCAAAAACAAGCCTGAATCCCTATTCCACGATTTACCAATAAACTAGTAATCCCAGTAGTATTTTATAGTTATATATGCTACTAAGGAGTGCACCCATTTCTAGCAAACACTTTCAATTAGAGAATAATTATTCTGCCACAGTTTTTATTCAACCACCCCTTAAACCTATAAACATCAGTCTTCTACTCATTTCACATATCTTCTTGTAACTGGCTAGTACATTTTTAAATTTCAATAATAATCTGTCATCATTACTTTTATGAACACAGTCTCGCTTTAGAAAATAAACTCTCTTGCTTATATAAAAAACGTCTAATTGTTTTGAGTCTGAAATAATGTTTTGTTTACTAAACAATTTACACAAAGTCAACATGCTTACATATGCATTTAAGCCTGACCAACAGTCTTCACTTGCAGCATTTTTGTCAAATAGCTATTTCTTAAATCATACTGCAAACATGTTGTATATTATAATTACCATTCAATAGCTAACATTTTTACTGTCACAATTATTTCTTCCATAAATTATTAAAGAAACCTTTTTAAAGGACTTTACACGTATCAGTATTTTTATAGAAATGCCAAACATGTAACAAAACAATGGAAGGGAAGAAAAGAGCCCTCCCTCTAGTCATATCCCTGAAGATATCTAAATGAAGAATCTATAATCAGCAAACTGCATCCTTAGTTTCATGTATATTGTATCTATTCAGATTCAGAATTACTGATATGGGATGATAGCCTCAAAAATGTTAACCATGTATTTTACAGCTTCATAGATGTATATTAGGCTAACAACCACAATTTAAGACTAGCCAAGCATCCCAAATGTAGCTGACAAATTTTAGGAACCTAACTGGGGTATATGCAAGTTTAGGCGGTCAAGTATTCACAGTGCTCATTAGGGAAACAGGTGCCAGACTAGGGGTGAATTTCTGATTCCTCATCCATTGATTCGAGTTACACTTGCATTGGGTTAGGAAACAACTCTGCTTCACACGGATGAGAAAACTGTTTCGGGGGGGAGGTTAGTCTCTGACATGAAACCGCAAATCACGGACATTTAACAGGTAAGAGGTTTAAATTTCGATAATCATGCCTACCATATTTTAGTAAGTGTGGCAGTGTTATGCATGTGTGGTAGGCATGATTAGCGAAATTTAAACCTCTTACCTGTTAAATGTCCGTGATTTGCAGTTTCGATTATTTCATGTGTCGGTGAAGTGGATGTCGATATTTTCACTTATCGATGTACTAACATGTACCCTCTCTGACAGATACCTATCATTCCAACATGTAAGGTTTAAGTCTCCTGATTAAGTAATTCTGATGCTATTTGTTTTGTAGATATGCAGAAGGTCCAACAGAGCAGGACTCAAGGATGCCTTGTATGCCAAGCACAGACTAAACCTCAAGAGTTTGTAGGAGACTTGAATACAAGGGCAGGGATGTGAGACAATCTGCACATGATATGTAGTTTAAGCGATGTATCCTTTTTCGGAGGAACCTCTGTGGACATTCCATTTGTTGCTTGTGCCTGGACAGGTATGTATCAAAGGAGGAGTTGTGCTCAATGACCGGTCTGATTAGGGCTGAATACAGTGCAACGAGAACTTCCTTGGAACTAGCTGCTATACCCTTGCTTATGAGTTGTGCAGCACAGAATGATTTCCTTACTTCCTTTCACACATGATGGCCAAAGGCCAGGTTACTCTTTACATACGTCCTCAAATCCATGACTACTGGATCTAATCTTAAGAGGTGTTATCAATAAGGTAATTTCCAGGGATAGCTAACTTCCTGAAAGATGCCACTATGCATTTCTTGGAATAGTTTTAGACCACAGCTCTAGCAGCAATTATTTGTGTAAGTTAGCTCTTCTTGGAGGAATTCTTTCACTGCACCTAATTTGCAATTCTCTGCTTGGAGTGCAGGACATCCGTGACATTGGCTTTAACTTCAGAGAAGTAGATTGCCAAAAAGAAGTGAACCCAGCACAGAGCCCTGAAGGACTTCACTAGTGACCAACCTCTACCCTTACTTCTTGGATCCTACCTGAGAGTCACCCAACTGTCCAGGGCGTGACATGGGGGTTTATACCCAATTCTGTGAATCTGAGTGGGGTATTGTATAAAATTTCTTGGCTAGGTCAAGGTAAGCAGTATGCACCATTCTGTCCTCATCCATTGCTTTAATGATCTTATCACAGAAGTCCACCAAATTTAGTAGGCATGACTTGTCCTTGAAGAAACTAAAATAGGTTGAATAACATGTCTGAAGATTTCCTATGTCATTCTTAATCATTTCCATGATAATTCTTTTTATGGCTTTGCATACAAGACCAGTCAGATTTATGGGTTTGAATTTTCCTGGGTCTATAGATGTCTTGTCCTTGTGTAGAGGGATGACCTTTGCAGTTACCAATTTGTGTGGCACAAAGCCTGTCTAAAGGCTACAGTTAGTGACTCTAGTGCTCATGACAGGTCATGTTTCATGCTATTTATGAGTCATCCTGGGACCCTCGATGTGGTATTCTTGGCCTTGGACTGAGTTCTGAGGACCTGCACCCTAGTGATATTTTGGGTGGTTATGTTCCATGGTATTTCCTAATGGGTGGGGGTAAAACTGAAGCTGAATTTGTCAGACAGTACATTTTGTAAAAAGTTGCTAGGAATTCACAAAAATGTCCCATCACTTATTTTATTCAATCTTAATATCTAACATGCTTGTAAATCAAACAACTCAAAGTAACAAAGTGGGCACCATTTTATCATACAAAGACTGTATTAGCTCATCCGTGTCACAACAGGCATCAGAAATCCAGTTTTAGAACATTAATTCCATTATACAATTAAAATTTGCAGTACTTGTGATAGTCATTTCAGTTAGTCATCCAGTCAAGCAGATAAACAGCTCCCTTCCAGCCAATGCCAACCTCTACAGAATACATACCCTCCCATTTGTGTCTTGACCATCCTGTTGTTCCCATTCATTCTCTGCATTCAAAGCACCCATGTTCCTGTCCATCTTAGTTGAGCTAGTCTAATTTAACATCAGTTTAGTCACTGCCACCTTCACATCCATAAATACTAACATAATCTCTGGAAAAAATATCTTCATGGCAACAGAGAAAGTCAATTTATATTTTATCTATTTCCTTCTGTACCCCTTGATCACTGCAATCTCTGCGACAATGTAACAAAATCAGTTCACTTCTTTCCTAGCTACCACAAGACTTAATCCTTCTCATTTCAAGACAAACTGTAGAAGTACTTTTCAGGGTTTATCATACTTGTTGTCAGCCAATGGTAAAGGCAGCTGCATACCGTGTCAATTCTCGGTTACATCTTAGTGAGCCAATTCCAGACTGCCATCTTTATGTTAATAAAGTTCAATCTGGTCATTCCTCACCCTAGAGCATGCCATTCAAGTTTTGATTTCTCCTCCTTGGTAATCTAGAGTTTCCAACTGCTAACTAATATGAAGTAGTTAAGCAAATATCTCTACTGCTCTGTCATATACAACACATGCTTTCAGTTGTACTGTCAACATGACATCATAATGGTCTCACAGAAAATCGAAACCAGTCACTTCACAATCCTCAGGTCATTCGGCCTACCCAATCAGCGACACTGATTAAATGCCTAATGTCAAGGAAGATGGCTTCCAAGGTTTTACCAATAAGCTTAGTGTTAAGCCATAACAACTCTTTCTCTGCATGACCACCATTTTCTGACCAGACAAAAGTTGTTCTTTCTGCCTAAATCTCCACATCTTCTTTTTCAGATGCCAAATATTTTTCTTCACTTCTTTCTCCATCAGAATGTGGAGGACACATTTTCAAACCAGTGGTAGCACATCCACATCAAATGAGAAACTCCAAAAAAAAAATGTAAAGCACTGTGAGATCTGCCTGTGACCCAAACCAAGGCATCAGCACCATCAAAACTTACACCAGAACACAACATACCTCATTGTAAAACCGGGTCTATGTCAAATAAACGAACACTTGAAATGTCAAACGTGATATGGTCGAGACCATATGTTTGACATTTCAAGAGTTCGAAGGTTGACTTCAATGACACCGTATGGTGCAGAATGGGAGAATGTCCCTTTTCTGCACTGAAGTGCGGTCTTGGAGTTGGTATATTTAAGTAGGGGGTGCCCCCTGCTCGCACCGTTAAGGTATGTTTTTTTTTTTTATTATATATTCGAACTTTCAAATGTCGAACATGTTATCGAACATATGGTATTCGACGTTTTGAAAGTTCGAATATATAACAAAGACCCATAGAACCTGATGACAAAGTTTGAAAAATGTTGCCATAAGCCCAGACTGTGGGAAATCTTTGACCTTATTCAGTACTTTCTTAACCAGCTACCCTGAACTTGTAGAATTTACATGAACAATTTCCTAATCAGCTACTCTGAACTTGTAGAACTGAGGGCACTAAGTCCCAACCTGTCAACAGAGTAAATATTCTTGCTGCACCGATCCAAAGATGCAGACTTCATGTCCTGTGGCAAATTGGCAAAATGCTGTGGTGTTTGGGATATGCTGGGCTAGATTTCACATCAGAATCAGCACTGGGATGGTAACTAAAGTGAACAGGTAGTAAACCATAAAAGGCACCAGCCTTTGTTTTGGGGTTTGAAGAGGGTAGATTCTGTATGCCTCCAGACTGCAACAATGACATCCTCAGTGATAAGCTCCAAGGAAATAATGACTCAGGGCTGCTCATGTTTATTTCATAGAATCTTTTCTAGACACTTCTAGGTAAAAGGGAAAACAGCAACAGGTCCATCTAAAATGCTCCTCCTCAACATTAGGGCATCTCCAAGTCATCCACTGGTGAAGCAGATAGGGAAGCCCCATTATTCTTGTCCATTGCAAATATAGTGATTTCAAGATCCTTGATCAATGATGAGCCACTATGTGTACTGCCCAAAGATGTAAGCCTGTACAAGGGCAAGTGTGGGGGTCATCATCATGAGTTGAAGTTCAAGAAATGAGTTTGCTGGCATGTTAGCTGATGGTAAAATGGTGTAAGAGGCATGTAAAACTGCTGGCATGGACTTTAGACCTAGCTTCCTAATTTTGCAATTACATACTCACATCTCAAACTTACACCATGCCTCCAACATTTGCTTGATATTTAAGACTCTATGATTACCAGGTGGACCTTCTTCATCTGAGTCATGCTGGCCTAGATGAAGTGATGGGCTAGACCCAGAAGGAAAGGCCTTGGTCCTAAGTATTCCTAATCCAGGACTAAGAAACTCATACAGCTCAACCAAGAACTTAATCTGATCATGTGCAGATGGGGTGTTGCAGAAATCTCAGGATAGATGTGCCTTCCTCAAACTCAAAATTCTTCACCAATGATTGCGTAATCAACATGAAGCTTAGAATATGAAGGGTACAGGCTGGCCACATCAGCAATGATCTTGCATTAAAAAAGTTTGGACCTGGCCTCAAAGTACTTATACTTGTAGCAATGCTCTAGATGTGTGAGTCTTCAAGGAAGATCCTTATACTGGTTTCCATGTGAAGAGCTTTTCATAGGTTCTTAAGTCTAGTCATGTAACCTAAATGTGATCCACAAATCTGATTTATAAAGGGGAGATTTACTCACTGCCTCTGTCCATCAGAAACACAGGCATCAAACCAGAGTGAATTTTCAGTCATAAGTAGATATTGGTCCGGGTTGTACTTAAATAGGGTTAGGGAAGAACGCTCCTTCACATGGATGGAGAACTTGTTCCAGAGAATGGGAATTCTCTGAGAAACATATCTCTCTCCAATCCCTTATGTTTCAAACAAAATTATGATCTACTAGTGATGCTGTTTGTTTTGCAGATATGCAAAATGTTGATCAAAACGGGGTTCAGGGATGCCGTGTATGCCAGGCAAAGATCACCTCTCAGAAGTCTGCATGATACCAAGAGTAAGAGACAGGGTTTTAAGGCAAACAGCATAGGGCATTGTGTTTACTCCCTGTATTGTTTTTGTAAGTAACCTTTCTGAATGTTTCAGTTGCTGCATGTGTCTCATCAGGTACATACTGAAGGGGGCATTATACTCTCTTTTAATTTCTACAAGTCTTTTGGGTTTTAATACCGTGACATGAATGGAACCTATTCCTAACTCAAAGTATAATTAAAGTTCATGAAATTAGTACAGTTTCAGTTTTTGATGTTAGCCAAAAGTGCTCTTCGCAGCACCTGCAATGTGCCCAGAATTAACTCCTCCTGCGATTCTTATGGAGTTACATGCATCGAACACATCTAAATAAGCCCGTAAATTCTTTTTTATGAGTCTCATTACTCCTACTGCTATCGGAACTGCCTGGGTATCCTTCTTCCACACTGCCCTCATTTCTGCCTGCAAATCCTGGTATTTTATGACTTTGTGTCTCTGTACATAAGACACTATAATCACTGGACATAGAAATTTCAATTATCAATGCTATTTTTGTCTTTTTTTCATGGACTACTATATATTTTTTCTCACATTTAATTTTTGTAACTGTTGCTGATGGGTGATCCCATGTGATATAAACTTCATCATTATCTATAATACTTTGTGGTTCATGTTTCCAATGCTTCTCGGCTACTATTACAATGTTTGCACCACCCCAAAGCAGCAGTCTAGCCCACATTTTTACACCTTTCAGTAGAAAGGCCTTCAGCCATTAGTGTATCACACCCTGATGTACAACTGTTTCCTGCTCTGTTTTACAAAACTTGACATGTTCAATGGATATTGTAAACCAATGTGTGCGTAGTCCACTGTGCTGGGCTGCCAATATTACCCTTTCATCTTTTGGTTGAAATTCACCTCTCTTTAACCATTCTGCATTAGATTCTGATCGACATGAGGTTGTTCCAGGAGTTTTCTGTATGCAACTATATTTGTGCATTTTCCACATTTTTTGCCTTCTCCTCTGATCCTTCACCTTGTATTCTTCTTTTGTTTGTTTTTTGGCAGATTCATTTGCTGCCTGATTTTTTTGCCTTCTTGCAGTTTGATTTCCAGTCCCACTTGACACCAATATGCTTCTGCTAAACTAAGCAGGGACATCATTTTAGACTTGTTCTCCTCATGTTTTAAAACTTTCACTATATTTGGATCCGATGAGATCAACAGACGTGTATGCAGTCCTACAATTGCAAATATATACATGTAATCAGTTTCTATGATGGATCTGATGAAGGCTAAGTACAGTGTGGTTCAATGACCATGCTCTTGCTTACAAGGGCATGGCATCTAGGTACTGAGATGCCCTGCCCTTACTTATAAGTTGAGCACCATAGAAAGATTTTCGTACTACCTTGGACACATGTTGGTTAAAAGATAGGTTACTACTGACAGGAGTAACCACTATTACTTGTTACGCTAGACATAAGGTCATTGTTCACAGTCATTCCCATGGAATATGGTATTGATTCTATTCATGAACTATTGTGTACACATTCACCACTTCCTGGGAGGGAGACAGAAACTATCTATGAATTTCTGGACCTTGTCCTAAGGAACAATGAATTTGTGTTTGACAGTAAATTTACCATCAAGTCTCTGGTGTTGCGATGGATACTCCGATCACAAATACATATGCAAACCTTGTACTGAACAAATGGGAGATAGAACATATATATAATGCCCCCAATGAATATAGCTCTAAAGTGGCTTTCTATAAAGGATTTGTGGACGTTTTTCTTGTGTGGGAAGGTGATAGTCAAGAATTACAACAATATGTGAATTACTTAAATAACAGCACTGAATTCTTGCACTTTACTATGACTAGCTTTGCTGATTGTATACAATTTTTGGATATTGATATGGAAGTATAGAGTCATGGTATTTGGACTTCTGTTCATAGGAAAGCTGTACACACAAATACCTTCATTTTACTAGCATACACTCTCCCCATGTATTTAAGGGAATAGTTGAGTCAATATAGACGCGTTTGCAAACTTAATACGGACATAGAAAAATGCACACAACAGCTTGATGCTGTTACTGATGAATTCACTGAAAGGGGATATGATAGGAAATTACTGACGAATTTGAAAAAGTCCTTGAGAATGAGGATACAAGATACCCCCCTTATTTTAGTGAACGATACACTAATAATCAAACAATCTGACTTGGATTCTATACATATACTATGTTATCCCACTACATTTAGTAGGTGTAGTGATGGCGTTAGGGATATAATTGATAACAACTGGTGTATTCTGAGAAGTTCTAGAGAGCTACAGGTTTTTATTCCTGAAAAAGCCAGATTTGCTTAGCGGAATTGTGAGAATTTAAAACAAAAACTTTGTTACAAGGATTTAAAGTGTATGAATATGAACCAGCCTATAACAAAGAAGGGAAATGTTCCCTGTCATAATTGCAGTTGCTATGTGTCCATTAACAGTGAAGTTACATTCACACATCCCAATAGTGGTGGAATCTACCACATTAAATGTTCTGCAACATGTAACACTTGCTATATTGTTTATCTTGCAACATATGCCTGACCTCTGCAGCCTTCTATGTAGGAAAATCTACTACACGGCTTAGAGATAAGATTGTAGAACACAGGTCTTACATAAAAAGGAATAATTTAACAAACTCATTAGCCAAACATACTAGTGAGAATGGTCCTGCACATACTTTTACTTTTAGTGTTAACTGTGCTTCAGAAAACAATTAGGGGTGGTGATATTAATAATAAATTGGAGTTGAAACAATATGAACGAATTGCACTTCTGCAAGCTGATGTTTTGCTTGGTGTTATCAAAATGATTACACTCAAACCAGTTCTTAAAGATAGGATGCTATGTTTAAGGCAGAACAATTAATTTTGTTCTGCCTTTAATAAATTAGCTTTTATCTATTTGTTTATCTAATTAATATGTGCTTAATTGAGAATTTGTTTTATTGGCTGTGTTTTATTGAATGATTGTTATTTGATTGGTATTTTAAGTAACTCAATGAGTCTGCCTTTTTTTCTGCACTGAAGAAGGGTTGTTGTACCTGAAAGCTTTACTCTACCAATAAATGTTTTAGCTGTATCGGTTTGTTTTTCTGCTGCTTATTCTGGACTTTACAAGCTGCTACTTAACCACTGTTCTTGTTCTATATTGACAATATGGGATGCCACCAGGGAGGTTTGCTTCTGGGCTTACTTCTAGTAGGTGTAGCTGACTCTATGGAGCCATTGACATGACTGTACAGACTTTTTGACAGCTATTCAGTGTAAGCTGCTGTGTTCTTGGGGTTCAGTCTGGCACTGAATTTTGGCAAACAATCACTTATTAAAAGGCAGTTTGCCTTGGAACAGTTCCTGTTATTGGTTTTGTTTGGGTTATGGAGTTGATTTTGTTTTTGAAGGAGACCGCTTTATGGTTGGACCTTACGAAGGAGGGCGAGACAGTGGAGGGGTACAGTGTTCGCCCATATTTGTGAGTAAGAGGTCCAGTATGTTGGAGCCTCTAGTGGGCATAGTCACTGTTTGGTCACTGGTATTTGTATTTACAAATTTCAGGAATGTATGTGTCTGTAGATTTGAGACTGTGTAGGATTCCCAGTCTATAGAGGGGTAATTAAAGTCTCCCATGAGTAGGGTTTTAAATTGGATGGTAAGTGTCTTTAGTAGGTCTAAGTATGCATAGTGAGCTTTTTAAGGACATGGAGGGTGACCTATAGCTGGCTAGGATATGCTACAGGATTCTGTCTATAGTAATCTGCATGTATCGAAACTCCAGCACATCATCTTGTCTGACTAGCCTAGACATATGGTTGGTATTGTATATCGAGACATCTCCACATTTAGTCCTTGTCTATGTAGCTACTGCTCTAAAAGTTTGGAAGGAACTGAAACCTTGCACTGCTGAGGTACTCTCTGCTGCTTTAAACCATGTCTCAGTAACTGCACAGATGTCTACATTCTTGAGGGCTTTTTTTTTATTTAGGTTCCTGGCACTAAGTAGCACCTTGAGGTTCAGTTGACTTGATTTTGCTATGTTAGTAAGTTTGCAATTTAGAATTGCCTAAAAAATGCACTATGGCTTAGATAATGTTTTAGCCAGTATTTAAAAGCCTAGAGGGAACAGGTGCAGACCATCCTTGATAAAGCAATGCAGTCTTTTAACCATATCCTTCCATGATCCCCTTAGTCATTAAGCTAACTGTTCCTGACCTTGATTTTAAACAGGAACAACAAAAGAAACCTCCTCGACTACTGAAGGTAACTCAGGTAAAAACAAACACAATTCAAAGGCAAATCCTGAGTTAGCCACCACAGACCATGAAGACAAAGCGTAGTAAAAACGTAGAACTTCTGCTTTATTAAAGTGTAGAAACTAGCGTTGTTCAAAGACTAAAAGAAGAAGGCTGAATAGCTGAAAGCGCTTTTCATTCTCCTATTTTTTGTTTTACGTTAGTTTCTACATTTTAATAAAGCAGAAGTTCTACATTTTTACTACGCTTTGTCTTCATGGTCCGTGGTGGCTAACTCAGGATTTGCCTTTGAACTGATTTTAAACAGCCATGTTGAACTTTTGTACGTGTAGCCAGTCTCAATCCCATGCTCTTTTCCCAGACAGTACAGGCGATGTAAGTGCATGTCTCAATTAGTAATCTGATGCCTAAAAATGCATTTATTATGATTCTTAGGCATCAATGATTGTGACGATTGGGGAGATATGGGTGAAGGCTGCCGGCCTAGTCAAACAGAATTTAATATATAATTCTGTCAACTGTATAAATAAATGCAAAATACAGGCTTGTGTTTTTAAATGTAGGAAAACACTGTGAAATGTGGAACTGCAAAATATGTGACAACATTGCACTCTACTGGCCCAGTGAAGCATGTTGTATCCCTTCATGTTAGAATTTGGCCCAAAGGTGGCTGGATGAAGACTTCATGCCCATTGTTTTAGGCTAAAGTTTATGACTAGAATTTAGATATGGAAGGTGCTTTTATTGCTTTAGTTTCTGTTAGCATATACATGTGAAATGTCTAGTATCATAAGTTTCTGAGGAGGTGTTAGACTGCTAAATAATGCAGTTTGTAGCCTGAAAGCTCAGACCAGGTGTTAAGATGATGCACTATGAATACTGGGAAAACCTAAGTGTCAAAAATGATGTTCTACATTGACAATATGGGATGTTTGCTAGTAATGTTTAAATACTATTTCTCACAAGAGACCTGGAGGCATTTTGATCTGGACATCTAACTTATCAGCACTCTGCTTATGCTCACATGTAAGTTCTTATCACTGTGATATCTTGTAGGAATAGTTAAAGCTAGTAAAGATTAATTAGATATTTTTCTTTGAAACCAGACCTGTCCTATTGTATTATTTTAAGTTTCTGTATGATCTGTGAACTCTTAGATATCTCTGTGGTGTAGGAGTTTTGTCTTGTGTTTTAATTATTTATTATTAAATATTTTTAAAACCTACCCATGGCTGGTTTGTGTAGAAATGAAGTATGCTTTAGAGTACATTATATATTTATACAGTTTACTGTCTAAGCCCTTCCAATAAGCCTTAGACTGTATAGTCACATTACCATTGGATATTAATATTGCACAGTAATAATTGGACACCCTTTTAAGGGCCTTTTAGTAGCTGATATTATTAACTGGGTGGTGGCAGTAATTACTACTGTATAGTCTGGGAAGGGGCACAGTTGGAGAATCTGTGTCAGCCTTTCCCAGGAGTGTCTGTGAAGTTGTATAAATACTTATCTCAAAGTGTGTGTGTGCGTGTGTTGTGTCAGCTACTTGGGCAGGGACACAAAGTGCTGGTTGGACAGAGAGGGTACTGGAGGTTCTAGCTTGCCCAGTTAGGCTGAGACCTGGACCCTACAGCTGTGCCAGTGGGGAGTCTTACTGGGGACCTGGAGAGCAAGGGAGCAGCCAGCCCCGGACAAACTGATCTGTGTGTGCACTTAAGGGAAATTGTACTTTACTGTGTGTAGTAATTATCCTTTCCTCCTCTAGGAGACGACCTCCCTGGTGTTAGTGGTGAGGACTGAGGCTCCTTGATTGCTGAGCCAGTGCACAGTCGTCACAACGATAATAAGAACTGAGATATGAAGTGTGCACGCAGCAACAGGTAGCATACTCTGGGAAGAATATCTTTATGTACAAAGTTAATTACATTTCATGGTATTATGAGTTTGTACAGATATCTCTGAACTTAAAAAAATTGCTGAAAAAAAATATTCTGAACCAATGAAGGATTCACCAAGGAATATTCTCACAGTAAGAGCCAGATCCACTGTTTCCAAAAAAAATGTAGCAGCTAAATAACCTTAAAAAAGCAGTAAGGTCCAATGTTTTGTGCATTCCTTCAAATATCATATAAACATTGCCAATGCTGTTACTATCCTGCTGTTGAAAACTTGAGGGCATAAGTCAGAACTCTATAGTTAGATAAGAAAAAGTCAAAGAAAATTTAAAATTATATATCTACTTTTAGACTGACAGTTAACATATGCTAATGGATGAAATCAGAAAAGCATTTTATTTTTTTAACAGAGAACAAGAAAATGTTTATTTAAATCAACAACCCCAAATCAGACATACACATCTGAAAAGAAGAATCAGTAAAAAACAGGAGAAATGACAAGAGTCACACTGAACATTATACACAATACTGTGGTTAGCATGTCACAAAAGTGCCACAAAAGGTGCTTAGATTCCTCTTTGCCATATGGTATGAGTTCAAGGCATAAAGGAGTCAGCTCTTTCTAACCACTTAAATACAGTGCACAGGACAGATTAGTGGCAACAAATTTTGGAAGTTAGGCTTATTGTACGAAAAATATTTAATACTGCTCACTTCACATCCTTCAACATTTTACATAATGAACTCCAATTTCTAGTTCCTAACACTTGTTTTCATCCTGTAAAAAAGGAAAATACAACATACTTTCTCACCATAGCAGATCCTACAAATAGATGATCTTTGGCGGGTCCTATGAACGGTTTAATCTTTTCCAACAATCAAGAGTTCAACATGTTTTTAACAAATTATTTTAGTTCAGGGGCACATTCTATCTCTGATGTTTTATGCCATGATATCATACACCAACTTTAAGCTTGTTACCCCCAGAACCCATCAGTTCCTGCTGAAACACCAGCAACTGCTCTATGTGCAAATCAAGGCAGGGCAATGAAAATAATATACAAATAAACATTTGCCTGGCTTAGAAAAAATTCCAACATGTGATGACAGATGCAGGGACTTTTGATGTAAAGGGAAATGCGGGAGGGCTGTTTTGGGACCCAACACGGAGACTCCCTCTCTCATATTAAATGAAATGGTAAGAACATATTTTTTCATTTAACATTAGTAATCCTAACTTACTGACCCTAAAATGGGTTCAATTCCAAATAAATCCACCAGGGTGGAAGAAGCCAGAGGATAATCCAAAGACCAAAACTGCAACATCCTTTGGTGGGCAGTCAGTTTTCTGATAGCAAAAGATGATGCAGGTGGCAATACATTTCTTTCCTTTGCCCTTCCCAAACTCCTGCACCCACTTCAGGTAAAGCCTAAACTGGCAGTACCCATCCAGAAAGTTAAGTCCTTTCTCTGCTCTGCTTCTTCCCCAGCAAAGAGAACAAAGAGAAATATTGGTTTAAGGATAATTTGGAAACCACTTTCCAGGAGAAATGTGGGCTAATTCATAGAGGCACCCAGTCATTATGAAAGACCAATTAAAACCCCTTAAACATGAAGGACAACAGCATTAACACGCTCTCAGCTGAAGTGATAGCGAACAAAAAGACCCCTTTCCAAGAAACACATCTCAGTGCCATAGAATGCAAGGGTTGACAGAGTGTTGATATTCTCTGGATGACTGACCTAACAGCAGATTTATTCCAAGGAGAGTTGGAAGGCAGGCATTAGGCAGTGAGCCAGTCTCCTGGAATCAGATGACTCATCTTTTAACAACCCCAAGCTCCTAGTTTCCATAATGGCTCTACCGAGCTCTATGACTGTTGCCAAAAGTAGGATACAGGTTTGCCTCCACAGACATCATCCCCAGCTTGTGCAGTGCATCTCTGGACACTATGTTCTCATTAGGCTTATTCTCTGTGGGTGTGGTATTCAGTGCCCCCTCTAGGTGTCACCCAAACAACTAGCTAGAGACCCTTCAACAGATGGATAAAGCAGCAACAGCCACTCACTCTCATCCTCCATAGCCCATTCCTGCCAGTGTCCACACCAGTCAGTTTTGGTCTTTCTTCCATTAACTCTGTGATGAGGAGTGGGATCACAAACAATGGATGGAAGCCATTCAGGAATCTCCTGACAAGACAACTGAAATGGGTCCACGGCTCCTGCTTCAGTGAGCAGAAAAGAGGCAAACTGCATTCTCCTAAGTGGCATATAGCTCAGTCTCTAGAGTGCCAAACATCTGGTAGACGTGGACAAAACTAGGCCTCTCAATCCACACCACCAGAAGAGTACTGAAGGAGAGGCTCAGTGAATCCTCCAGTCTTCTCACTTACTTTGGGATGTGAAGTGCTCAAAAGGCAATGCCCAGTTACTGGCTACTCTCCGATAAGCTTGTCTTGCATACACAAAAATTAAAATCTTCTTAGCCCACTAGTAAAACATTTTTCATAAGGACTTGCAATGGCTTGAGTTGCAGGAACAGGAGGCCCAACAAGTTGGTGGGGACTGTCCAGCACTGCACCGTCCTGCAAAAGGGACATAATACCAGAAAAATATCTATGGGCATGCGGCCTCTCTGCAGCCATCGACACTCTGCAGTCCAAAGTGACATCCGCAACCACAGCATTCAAACGGCTCCATGAAGAGGCAGCCCTCAAGCCCTGAAGGCAAAGTAAGGTCCACAGATGGACACTTCTTAGTATCTTTACATCAGCTATCAAGACCATGACTTCATGGGCCATTTTTAATGACAGGAGTAACTATTGAGGGGTGTCCAATGGCACATCTATGAAGGCCTTCCTCTGAGATGAGGAGAGGCAGGATTTCCTACAACTTATGTTCATCTCTAGGGACTGCAACTACAGGAGCACCCACTGAAGGGATGCTACTAAGAACCATTTGTCCAGCCAGAGTATCACAACAGGTAAATACTAGGCTATCATTCTGCAGAGTACTACAAAGTGAGCCAATAACCACAGGTTGGACTAAAACCCTGTATATTGCATCTGTGAGGTTCAGACCTTAACCATTATGACAACCCCCAGCAACCACTGTCAACACTTTGGCAAATACTCTGGTATACAGGAGGGTCTAAATGCTAACACTCTATACTGGAAGAGATGTCCACACACAGCTAAATGAAGGAAAATCCTATGGGAACACTAAATTGAGATTTACTAAAAGGCATCCATTAAGTCCAGTGACATCATACAAAAGCCCTGCATCAGACATAAAACCTTGTGGATTCACCATCTGGAACTGGACATACAATGCATAGACTTAAATTGCCAAGATCCAAAACAGAAAAGCAACCACACATCCCCTATGGAATCAGGTAAAGGTGTGAGTAAAGGCCCAACCTGTTCCAAAAAAAGGGAAAGCTTCTAAAGACACTATCTAGATTAAAGTCTGGACATATTATAAAATTCTGCTCCAACAGCTTTATCTCCTAGTAGAGTTATTTCTGAAGAAGAACAGATTAGTGCCAAAGTGAAACTCAGTATGTTCATGTGCAAAAGGGCATAACTTAAATAAAATCCCACCCAGACAGCCCCAGACTACTTAAGTAGTGTTGCAACTGGAATAGTGGAATTGTCCCCTGGGATGACTTTACCTGTAGTAGAACAAATACAACCATATGGTGTTTGCCAGCCTCCCAAGGGACAGGAAAAAGCTTCTATATCTTTTGGGGATAGCAAGTAAATCATAGAAGTCCTTCACAGTGCTGAGGTCCTGTTTCTTCCACAAGATGCCATCCAATAGGTGTTAAAAGACCTAGCCACGGAGCACTTCTCTCTTAAAACGGGCATTCAGAATGTTGTTTCTGAGCACCGTACTCAGGGAGAAGTATCTCAGCCATGCAATCTAGTTCAGGCAGATATCACAGCCTGTGGTCCTAGCCACAACATAAACACAATTAAAATTACAGCAGGCCACAAAGAAACTTGCCATGGAAGCCACACACTAAGTATAGATCAGATCTTCCTTGAGTCAAGACTGATGCATGTCTGCAAGCGCTTCAAAAGCATGGTCCAGTAGGACTAGAATCTGAGATGAAGAGTTGACAGTTCTATACCCACTGTGGTAGGGAAGTACACTTGCACACCTGTTCAAAACTTGATCTCTACTGTCTAAAGGCCTGGCAGCCCAATGTCATGGTATTAAGGACCTATGCTGGGCCGATGAGATCACACAGGATTCAGCTGTAGGATGCCTGCGGGATTTGCTCTACTGACTTGGGGTGGGGGGTTGTAAAGGATTTCTACCTTCTTAGGGGTCAAAAGAACACAGTCATTGAGCTTCCAGGATGCCAAAATAGTAGCCATGAAAACTGGATCCTGAGTGGGATGATCAAAAGTTCTTCTCTCCTTTCAAAATAAACCCTTAGGTGTTTCTAACACAAATGAATTACAAGGCCTGTCTATACTGGGTCACATGAGCCTTAAGAGACACACCAAGAGTGGTGCTGGAAGAGAAGGATTTACTATCCTCATCTAACTCAGAGACAATGTTTTCTGGTTATTTGGACTTCTCATAGGAGCGTGAAAGAAAGGGAATACACTCCTGCCTGCACCAGCTCAAGCTGTCTATCCCTAGGATGAACACATAAAAATCCTCTGGTGGGTATCAGGTGAGAGGGAGCCTCTGTGTAATTATCCATTAAAGGTGGTGAGTAGGGGACAGAGGCTTGCACTTCTCTTTAGTGGGCATCACATCATATTCCCTAAAACTGTGGTCCCACACCTGTGGTTCATTTTTCCACGGATACTGAATACTTGACTGATGTCAAAGCCACAAACTGTTAAGTTCTTGTGTAAGCTAGACCTGACAGGATGATATGGAAAGAGAACAATCCAGAATACATGAATGCCATACTCCATCTTGGCCAGGTGGCTCAAAGAACCACACTCCATGATTAAGCTGGTAAGCTTCAAATGCCAAGCAATTAAATGGGGGAAAAGAAGCCTGGCAGGTATTAAGCCCCACAGGTTCTACCTGGGTGGAAAACTGCCACAGGCTTGATCTCTCACTTCTTCAAAGGCAAATATAGCCTTAGTGGGATCCAAAAAGCAGTTTCAACAATGAATTTTCATCCAACAAATCTAGGCTATGGCCTGTTCTTTCAGCTTCAGTCCTTGTGATGATGATTGCAGTATGAAGCTAGGAACAGGTCAATGCTGCAGATTCCCTAGCCAAGAGCTTTCAACTGCAGTCATCTTTCCTGATGGCAAGAATAAAAACAGATTCTTTCTCTGACATAGCTAGGTCACTGAACTGGTGGCCCTTGTGATAGTGCTTTGTATGTCATTTCTCTCCAAAACAGAAGTAACACTGGTGTGCATCTTGGCTAGTAATGTTAACAGCCAATGGGACACTGAGTGAATGTGGTAAAGTTTCACTCAAGATTAAGCCAAGCTGTGTGAATGGCAAAAAGAACCGGAACAAGGACAAGGACTACACACCACTTATGTAGTCTGCATGTGACATCACAGCATTGTATTTCACTTTGTGCTACCCCCACCAAGTGCAGCATCTTCTTAGAAAAATTGCCTAATTGTGATTGTTAGGGAGGATGTGCCAGAGTCCAGTAGCTATTAAGGAGAGTCCCCCTATGTTATATCACAGTGTTCTAATGAAATGCTGTGACGGACAAATATAAAAACAGATTACTAACAAGCCCCAGCTCTATGGCATGCAGGGATAAAGCCTGACTATGACCTAGAAGACCAGAGTTGGATTAGTGGCTCAGGTGGTTAAAAATCTGGGCTGAGGGAATTGAAAATAAGCGACTTATGTCAGCTCATCCACTCTAGCAGGAGGAATTGTAGTACTGGTTAGCCTCTTTCCTCCTATGCAAGTGGGGGCATGCATGGCAACAAGGGCCAGTAGTCAGTGGAGTGTAAGCTTGGTGTTCCCAAGCTGGTGAAGGGAGCCCTCAGCAGTGAATGCATGGCAGATTTCCAGCACAGAAGGGTAAAGAAGACCCTTGCAGTGACACTAGTGCCTATGTCATCCACTAGCGTGTGGGTTAGGGAATTAAGAAGCCACTCCTTACAATCCCTGCTCTATATGATGCTGGCTGCTGTTTGCAAAAGGTGGCATGCAGTTTTGGGCCTAAGGTAAAAGACAGGCTGGCTGCCTTACAGTCACAGACTGGGGATAAGACATAGTATGCTCAAGAAGGGGATTAGGGCACCCAAAACAGTAATAGGTCCACTCGAGGAACAACCAAGGACAGGGATACAAACAATCTGATGGCTGTCTGAATTATGACCCTTCCAGAAGGCTCATGAGAGTGTGGCTCACATCTGACTGGAGAGGGCTTGCAAATACACAGGCAAAAAGTACACAGGAAAACATACATTAATAACAATGCATTTTTCAAAATTAAAGTTTTGATTTTTTTTTTTTTTTAAGTATTGCAAATAATACATGCCCCAGAGATTGAAAATGGATAAAATATTAACATTTCAGGGGTACATTATGAATCCCCAGAGAAAGTGCAAAACAATCAAAAGCATAAAGAGTGAGGTGGTTGCTCAAAGAGTAATCTACAGTAATGGAAAATGACACAGACGCATGTCAAAACTAAAAAAATAATAAATATGTTAAGGACAACTACAGTGATGCTATAAACAAGAATCCATGACAACTTAACCGGCACAACACTTTCAGCTAAGTAATGGCATCAGGATATTAAAATGCTGGAGTTTGAGAAGATGGCATACATCTTGTGAGATGCATATAAAACGTCATTTACCTGCCTCTCTAACTGCACCCATCTCCACATTTCATTATTTAAAAAAACAGCAAGTGCTATTATTTGGATGTTTACACATTTAGTTTCTTGATGGATCAACCATAAAATTATATATAAGACTAGTTAGTGTACAATAAAAACAATCTGTCCATTTGGCAAGGGTACAGCTTGGCAGGATTGTTTTAAACCAAGACACTAGTAAGAAGCATACAAATAAAATAAACATTTTGCAGTGTTTGTTCTTATTCTAGCTACCAGACACCTTCATCCCCTCAATGTGCTGTTATCCCTTTCGTATGAATTTATAATAGAAATGCAATGTGTGTTGCTGTCATGGCAACAGCTAAAGGTGTGTGTGTGCGCAGTGTGAGTTCACACTTCAATATGAACAGTCTTTTTTCAAATTTGTGCAAGGCTGCTAAAAGAACTCCTGAAACAAAACTTGGCAGGCTAGACAACACAGTTTGTATACTCTATGGGAATACTACGATCTTATGGCAGTTCCAGAAAAAAGGAATGTGGATAAATGGAAATAATAAACCAGTCATTTCATCTGCAGTAGCATTCTGTTATAAAACTTACAAAACAAACGCAGAAATTAGTGCACTGAGCTGCTCCAACACACTTCTCGAATAATAAGGGATTATTTTATATGTAAACAGAATTTGTTTCATATCTAGACATGTCTGTACTTATACTGAAGCATGTGTAATACTACCACATGCCATTCTACTGCCTAAAATAACGACAATTCCGAAAACAGACCATAAATAAAAAATAATAATGCTCGGAAAAAACGTACAACAGTCTTCAAGCAAAAGATAGTGGGAGAAACAAACTGTTATTCTAATGGAACACTTGTAAGTAGTACTACTATAAACCTTTCTCTGATGTGCAGGCAACTGTTCTCAATAATTTCTTTTAGTTCTGATCATAATTCATGCAGTGCAGCATAAAATCTCATTTTCAAACAATGCAACAAAAACAGCATGCTTTGCAGGGGGACACTATTTTTAGTTTTGGTAAAATTAATTATAACAATAATAAACAAATAAATGAAAAACGAAAAAAATAAAATAAAGGACCACTGCTAATGTCATTTGTTGTGATTTGTTTTGTTTTAAATATAAGGTGACCATAACCTGAAGAAAAGATCAGTATAACGTCAAGTAACATTCAGTACGTAAGTTGGCCGTTTCATAAACTGTAAGCACCTTCCTGAACTTTTTGCATGGCGGTATCTGTGGATGCCCTGTTTTCTGGTTCCTTAGATTTCAGTTCAGAAGAACAAGCAGCTCCCTTCCAAAGAACATCCTCTCATTTTGATATTAATCTTCCTCTTCTTCCTCCTCACTGATGCTGTAGTCATCTAAAGTAGCACTAGAGCTATTTCTTGAATATGAATTGAGGGGTTTGGAGAAGGGCCATCGGAAGCTTGGAGAGGGGGAGCGTTCCCTTGACGGACTACTGCTTGGGCTTTGTCTTGGAGAAATGGCCTGCAACATTCGACCTTTCCCTTCCTTTAGCATGTGCTTCTGTTTATATACAAAAAAAAAGGCAAAAGTGAACATTTCAGATTGTGTTACATTGGCACATCAATGTACACACATCAGGCTAGCAGTCAAATTTTCTTTCTTTCTTTCACAATAATTTAATGTACTGGACAGCACACAATACTTTGGAAAACAAGATCCAAACAGGTTTTGTATGGCCACTAACAGCAGCACTAAAGTACTTGCTAGCGAGGCAAATTTTTTTTTAAATATGACATTTAAATCTGATTGAAAAAATGATTATAAATTAAAAACAATAGAGTTTTGTGAAAAGAAAACAATATCCTTTAATTCTTTTGAACAGGTTTGTGCTTCTGTTAAAAAGTGATTACAATGTAAGACAGGAAAAGAAAAAACTCATCAAGTGCAAATACTATCTGAGAGTAAATCACAATACAAATAGCACTGAGTAGCATTTTACCTTCTCCAAGGATGATGCCACAATATGAACAAAAGATGACTGACTTTAATAATTGGCTTTGTTTCTGGTGTCATTCTAATGGGGTGCAATATTTGTCAGCATGGAAGAAGATGGTCAACAGACCATGCTGCTTTGCCAGGGATGGTCTGCACCTCTCCCCTCTAGCCTTTCAAATATTAGCTACAACACTGTCCTCTCCAATAGTGCCTTTTTAGGTAATGCCAAACTGAAAGTACTTCCAACATAGCAAATCAAACCCAAGAAAATCTAATGGTGTTACTGCTCAATGCTAGGAGTCTAAACAAAAAACTATAATCCCTATAAGCTCTCTTCACCCTACAGAATGCTGATGTCTGTGCTGTGACTGAGATACGGTTTAAAACCATGGAGGGCACACCAACAGTGCAGGGTTAAAATGCCTTCCACACATTTAGACCAACTACTTACTACACAGACAGGGACTAAACGTGGAGCTGTCTCAATTTTCATCAAAAATAAATGCACCTCAAGGGTGGTCAAACAGGGTAATGCACTTGAGGTTCTCCATGTTGTTAAAATCACCAATGACAAAGTCCAAAACCACTTCCTTGCAAGCTATAGGTCCCCCTACATGACCCACAAAACTTATACCACGTATTTAAACTTACTGGAAACACTCACCATTCAACCCAATACCATATTCATGGGTGACTTTAAGTACCCCAGTATTAAATTGGAATCATATAACACCAAATGTACAGGCACAAAAATTCCTGCATTTTCTAAACATAATCTCCCTGGACCAGAATGTCAATACATCAACAAGGGGTGCAAAAATACTGGATCTGGTCCTCACTAATATGGGAGAGTCTTGCACACCCCCAGTGTAATGTCTTCCCTGGTAAGGTCAGACCACAAAATGGTCTCCTTTGAAGTAAAAACAAAACCTGGAACCCCAGTTAACCCTGAAATAATCAAATCTACTCTAAGGTTAACTTCCTACTATTAAGTGATAACCTGGCAAAATTTCAAGCCCCTATAAACCCTGAGAACACTGCTGCCTATGTTCACAGAAACCCTATATAAGCATGTTAATAACTGCATAAAGGCAGCTGTAGTCACCAGGAAGAAGTGCAAAACTAACTCAAACAACAAGACACCCTGGTGGAATCACAACATCAATAGGCTGCATGACAGAAGGAAGAAAATCATGGCAAAAATTAGGTGGTGCAGCACCCAGCAAAATAAAAGCCCTCTCATCAAACTAAACAACTCAAGAGGGCAAATAAGGTCTACCAAAGGCAAATTTGAGGTAAAGTTGGCCTCCCAGTCCAAGAACAACCACAAGTCATTCTTTAGCTTTGTCTGCAACCTCCAATCCAATACACAGCTGTGTGCAGAACTCGCTGTGAGTGGAGGCCCCTATATTAAGCCAGAAGATACAGCAAACCTACTGGCCAACAAATTTAACTCCAACTTTACCATTCTCTCTTCATCAACCTTCCCTCAGGAAATACCAAGAAATATAACTCCTTATCACTAGGGAACAGGTCCTTAATGCTCGCTCTAAAGACAAGAACACTGCATCAATGTGGCCAGATAATATTCCAGGAAGCATTCTAAATAGCATGAAACATGATCTATAAGGCCCTCAGGAACTGCTATTTAACTGTAGCCTTCAAACAGGCTTCATGCCTCATGAATGAAGAACAGCAACAGTCATCCCTCTGCACAAAGGTGGACCATCTACAGACCCTGGAAACTACAGAACCATATAGTCTCATATGCAAAGCCATCTTACAAATTATCATTGAAACGATCAATAATGACATAGGAAAACTCCAGACACTGGACCCAACCCAATTTGGTTTCATCAAGGGCAGACCATGCCTACTCAACCTGGTGGACTTCTTTGAGAAAGTCACCAAAGCAACAGATGACTGCAGAAAGGTTCACATTGCCTACCTTGACCTGCCCAAGGCATCTGACAATACCCACTTTGGTATTCTTGAGAAACTTAACGGGTTACATACAAACCCTTATGTAGCTCGGTGAAAAGCCAGTTGGCTCAAAGACAGGACCCAGAAAGTTAGGATTGGGGAATCCATGTCTAAAAAGAGGCCATTCACAAGCATAGTCCTTCAGGGAGCAGTTCTGGGACTGCTACTTTTTGGCATTTACTTCTCTGAAGTCAAGGCCAACGTCAATGGCCTCTGGTTGACTAAATCTGCAAATGATTGCAAATTAGGAACTGTTACTGAATCGCTCACTGACACAAATGTTCTCCAGGAAGGGCTGACACCGAAAAACAACTGGTGTCAGAGCCATGTGTGAAGGCTGCCAGCCCAGCCAGCTAGAATTTTGTAAATAATTCTATGACATTTGTGAATATTAATAGGATTTGTATGCTTGTCTTACAAATGTAAGAAAAAAAGAAGTTATGTCTTACCATAACATTCCATCTGAGTTGTTTCATCCTCATTTATTCATTACTCTTGGGATTCGGTTCCAAACTCGGAACCGAACTGGCCTTTTTTTCAAGCTTATATCAGCCACAAACTTCTTGAGCTAAGATGTTACCCATAACACCCTTCTCCCTGTTTACCTCAGATCTAGTTTGCAAGTTGGAAAAATGTAGATGAGGCTACCTCTGGTCAGACATGGCCTAACAACTGGAAAGAAGGATAAATGAGATCAACCAGAAACCTTCGGAGGGGGAAGTGGGTGGGCCGCAATGAATAAACGAAGATGAAAGGAAGATGAAACAACTCAGACTGAACGTTTTTGTAAGAGATAACTTCTTTATCTGATGCTGTTAATCTTCGTTTATTCCTTACTCTTGGGGCAGAGTCCCCAGCTATCTTGTTCCCTGGGTGGCCCTATGGAAGGACATTCCTGAGCACCATAGAAACAAAGGAAGCTCTGCCTCTGGAGGCCAAGTCCAACTTGTAATGACCAATTAAGGTATGAAGCCTAGCCCAGGTTGCAGCTGCACAAATGTTATTCAAAGATGTTCTAGCATGGAAGGCTGCAGAAAAAGACACTGATCTTGTAGAGTGGGCCTTTACTCTGCCAGGTAAAGGGATACCATTCTTGCCATAAATAAAAGTAATACAATTTCTCAACCAAGTGGCTAAAATAACTTTAGAAACTCGACAACCTAATCTGGATTTAGAAACTCGACAACCTAATCTGGATTCAGAAAAGGCCAAAAACAGTTGGTCAGATTTTCTATTAAATTTAGTGCTGTCTAGCTAAAAATGAATTTGGCTATGTACATACAAGGTATGCAGGCAATATTCCCCTCTGTTAGAATGATTAGGGAAGAACACTGGCAAATCAATAGTCTGATAGATAACTCAGAAATTACCTTGGGCAAGAAGGTCTGATTGGTCCTTACAGAAACTCTGTCCTTGTGAATGATGAGGTAGGGGGGTTTGATAGACAAGGCCTGTAATTCAGAAATATGTCTGGCAGAAGTAATAGCAACTAAGAACGTTTGCCATGACAGAGACTTTACATCACAGGTAGATGCAGGCTCCAAAGAAGTTGTTGTCAACCCTTGAAGGACTAAGGCCAGGTCCCAAGGTTGAACAGGTTCTCTGAATGGAGGCTTTAGTTGGGTTACGCCCTTCAAAAAGGTCTTACAAAGTCTGTGTGACATTAAGGAGGAGCCCTGGAAGCCATTATGAAAATTAGAACTCGCAGGCAAATGAACACGAACTGTGGAGGCTGCTACCCCTGATTTAAAAGGTTTGAAAGATATTCTAGCACAATAGAAACAGGGTCTGTAAAAGGGTCCATTTGTTTATCTTGCAGCCAGAGAGAAAACCTCTTCCATTAGCTGCGGCAGAGTAGTCTGGTGGATGATCTATGAGAAGAAATCAGGATGTCACTCACAGGGGAAAATAGGTCATGCTGCCTGGCAATCATTGGAAGTGGATAACCCAAGCTGTCAGTTTCAGGCTGGATAGGTTTGGATGAACCAGATTCTGGGGGTGAGAGATCAACTCTGGAGTTGGATTGAGAATCCATGGTCAATCTAGCAGATGAGGCCACTAGAAGGGAAACCAAACTTGTCAACGCCAATATGGAGCAATGAGGATCACTTTGCTCTTCAACCGACGTGCTTTCTTGAGGAACAGGGGAATGAGGGATATCGGAGGATAGGCATATAGCAGACCCAAGGGCCAATCGTGGACTTGAGCATCTCTTGGTGACTGTCCCCGGAGGGGGGGGGGGGGATCAGGGCAAAGTAGTTTCTGCACTTGTGATTGGACGGGGAAGCAAATAGGTCGCAGCAAGGCTGGCCCCAGCAGTCGAAAATCTTCGCCGCCACTAGAGGATTGAGAGACCACTCGTGAGGCTGTAGAATGCATCTACTCAACTTGCCTGCTATCACACTGGAGCTCCCAGGAATGTGCGTCGCTAACAGAAAATGGTTGGAGGCTATCACTCATTGCCATATTCTCATGGCCTCTCGACAGAGTGGGTATGATCTGGTTCCTTCTTGTTTGTTGATGTACCAGACTACTGCCATGTTGTCTGACTAAATTGCAATAATCCCTGACAGAAGGATCAACTGGAATGCTTGCAACGCTAGTAGCATCGCCCTCGGTTCTAGGACACTGATATGCAGATGAGCCTTCGTCTGTGACCAAGTGCCTTGGATCTTCTTTCCCTGAAACAGCCCCCCCACCCCATCAGGGAAAGACAATCCAAGACACTTGGATTGTCTTTCCCTGAAACAGCCCCCCCGATCTCATCAGGGATGCGTCCATGGTCACTGTGGCTTTGGGCTGATGAGGGCTGAAGGGGCGAGACCACTGGTGAGGGTTGTTTGACATCCACCAGAGCAAGTCCTGTTTGCAAATCTTGGTTATTCGAATCAGAAACAATAAGGGGTGCTGGGATGGGTACCACTGAGTAAGAAGCAGCCACTGAAGAAGCCTCACGTGTAGCCTTGCTAGAGGGACTAAGGTGATGGAGGCTGCCACCGATCCCAGCAGTTGAAAAACGGATCGAGCTGAGGCTAGATTTTGTGAAAGTATTGCCTGAACCTGTACTTTGATCCTCTGAATTCTGTGATCTGGTAGAGAGGCTGTACAAGTCATTGTGTCCAGAATCACTCCAATGTCCTCTAATGAGTAAGGTTTGACTTATTCCAGTTTATTGACATTCCGAGCTGCTGTGCAGTGTTTAGGGTATAAATCAAGGCCTGATCCAGTAGACATCTTGTTGGGGCAGTAATGATCTTGTCGTCTAGGTAGGGAAACACCTGGAACCCTTGAAGCCGCAGGTGAGCTGTGACTACTACCATGCACTTTGTGAACACTCTGGGGGTTGTAGAGAGTCCGGAGGGCAGTACGCGAAACTGGTAATGATTGGCTACCGCCCGGAAGCGAAGGTATCTTCTTCAGCACCTTTCCACCTTTATGTGGTAGTACGCGTCTTGAAGATCTATGGAGCACATCCAATCGTCTTTTAACAAAAGTGGAAATATAGATTGAACCGTGACCATCCAGAATTTTTTGTCTTTTGTTTAGGGCGCTGAGATCCAGAACTGGTCTCCAGTCCCCTGTCTTTTTTGGCAACAAAAAGAATCTTGAATAGAAGCCGAATCCTGTCTGGTCTGGGGGGGACTGTTTAGATTACTCTTTTTTGAAGCAGCTCTGATATCTCTACAACTGCGTCTTTCCTTTGACTGGGTGGTATGCCAGGTAAGCTTCTGGGTAAAGGGGGAGTAAATATGAAAGGAATGTGGTATCCTCTGGTGATGAGCCTTTGTACCCAAGCATCTGTGGTTATGGTTTGCCAGGTAGAAGGGTACAAGGAAAAACGACCCCCAACTGCTTCCAGAGGAAAGCAATCGGGCTGCTCCTCAGGAGCGCTGATAGGGCTTGTCCAGAGAAAGATTCCCTGGAACCCCAGTTTCGCAGATCTCCCCTGCCCCGAAAGGGGCATCTTCTGTTAGAATCCCCCCCCCACCTCTAGGGGAAAACTCAGCCTAAGAGTCATGGAAAGAACCCCGAGACATTTTGTGCCACATTTTCCTACTCTTCTGATTCCTAGAATAGAACCACTGATGAGAAGATAAATGGACACCCACGGCAGATAGGATCTTACCGTCCTGTTCACATCTGGTCAAAGTATCGTCTACCTAGGACCCAAACAAAGCAGTGGTCTCAATAGGAAGGAAGGAAGCCTTGAAGGGATCTGCAAAGTCACAAAGGTGCATCCAGGCAGGGCGTCTCATGACTATGCCTGCACCTGCAGCTCTCGCTGCTTCCTCAGTAGCATGTGATATCAAACGCATTGAGGAATTGGAAACCAATTCTAGGGTCACTAACTGAGAGGTCACCTTGTCTCGGACCTCATCAGAAACTGTTCCTGCCAAGGTCTCAGAGAGTTTGGACACTACATCTCTCTGTAGCCTTGTTAAATGTGCCAGGTAGTTCAAGGACCTAACAGCAGAGGTCGATGACGTGAAGACTTCCTTCCCTAATCTGTCCACTGCCCGGGATTCCTTACTGGGCAGGTGAACAGTCCGACTCTCCTCTGCCAGTTCCTTCTTTGTAATGGCAGCCACCACCATGGCCTCTACTGGGAGACCTTTCGACCAATGGGGGCATTCTTCTGGGGGAGAAAGGATTTTGTCTGGCCTACAAGGTATAGCCTCCACAGAGTCCAGTGCCTTCCACGCATGCTGCACAATGAGAATGAGCTAATCGCAGGTGGGGTAACCCAGGAGGCAGAGGGCCGGGTACGAAAAGCCTGCAGGAACACAGACTCCTCTAAGGAAGGGTTAGAGGACTTCCATTCAACTCTCTGCTTTACAATTTTGAGGATGTCACCAAAGGAAACCTCATCAGAAGGTGAACATGGGGACCCCTCCAAGTCATCGTAATTTGCGTCTTCGGTCAATGACTCTTCCGTGGAGTCCATGTGCTTCCTCTTACATGTAGACTTGCAGTGGACTTCCTCAGTGGGAGACTCTGGGGTCTGCAAGGACAGGGTGTCCAGGGGGAGAATGGCCTGAGACTCTTGCGCCGTGTCCGGGGGTTGCGACTTGAGACAGCTGAGGCTCAGAGGAAGTAGTCATCTCCAATAGAGGTGGCCGAGAAGCAGCGGACAGTGTCCTCTCCAAGGCCTGGAAGATCGGCCTGCCCGAAGAGGGATGCCTCAAAACCTCCACAGACGTAGAAGGAGTATAGGTAGGAGTTTGTGGAGAAGGTTGATCAACTCCAGAGGGGAGAGACACTTTTGAAGGGGCAGGAATTCCTCTGGCCAAAAGCAGCTGGTCTATAAGACGCACCACATCATGTTCAGAAAGGCTTCTAGTAAGACCTCATTGAGAGCCCTGAAGGCGATTCTGGCCTGTCCAAAAAAAGGCTAGCACGAGCACTGAAAGACGTTGCCAAAACTGGCGGTGTCTGTATAGTCTGTGCCACTAAAGCTGGCGCAGAAGAGGTATGCACCGAAATCAGTGGTGTGGAAGATTCCTGCACCGAGAACAGTGTTGCCAAAACTGGAGTTGTCTGCACCAAAGGCATCTGCACCGAGAAGACTGTCGGTGCAGAGGATGTCTGCACAGAGAAACTGGACTGTGCCGAAGGAGTCTGCACTGAGACTTCAGTCAGTGCCAAAGATGACTGCGCTGATATACCAATCGGTGCCGAGAAAGTCTGCACTGAACTAGTCGGTGCAGTACCAGTCTGTACCATGAAGGCTGAAGTCTGCGTCGAAAGCAACAGTGTAGAGAGACCAGCAAACATACTCGGGGAGAGAGTCAAGTGAGTCGGTGCTGAATCAGCCACTGGCACCAATGACTCTGCCAATTTAGCCTTTTTATGTTTCAATTCCTTAGGGTCTCCAGAGGGATATGATGGAAGAGACTTAGACCTTTTATGTTGTTTGAAAGGAGGAGAAGATTCCTGTGACCCAGAAATAGCCTAGCAGAAAGAGGTCTTATGGAGACTCTTTAGTACTACTTTATTTTTACGTTCGTTCAAAGTCCTGGCAGAAAAACCTTTACAAATCTGACAGGGTGGCTTCACTGTGAGATGAGGCATTCCCAAACAGTAAACACACAAGTCATGCGTGTCAGAGTGAGGCAGTTTGTGTCCATACTCCGAACACCTCTTAAAGCTTGGACTCCCTTTCTTCTCAGACATTATATCTGCAAAATATTCAAAAACTAGGCACACACACACACTGTAGCAAGGCCCAAGGTAGGGCGAGGAAAGACTACCAGCAAAGGTAGTAGAAGATACCAAAAAAATACAAGTAATAAAGAAAAAGAAGATACGACTTAATAAAGTCGAGAAGCTAAGAATTCTATGAGAAAAAAACTCAAAAAAATTATCAAAATATACACTTAGCCGGAGAAGAACAGCTAGACATGGTTGAACAACAACGCGGCAGACTAGATATGGAGTAACAGGGAGAAGGGCATGATGGGTAAAATCTTAGCTTGAGAGGTTTGTGGCTGATGCGAGCTTGAAAAAAAGGCCAGCTCAGTTCCGAGGAACTGAATCCCAAGAGTAACGAATAAACGAAGATTAACAACATCAGATCTACATGTTCTGTACTGAGCTTCAAGAATGTAACCACAGTGCATCCTGCTAGAAAAAAGCAGAAATGTGTATAAACTACATGCCTATGCAAATGTATGTGTTGACAGTAAAGGCTGGAATATACAGAGTTAACTTGCAAACTCTTGCTCTTCTCCTGTTGGTTCTTAAACAGGTCTGCAGACTGTTTACCAAACAGAAGATTCTGATCTAGCGGGGCATCTAGGATTTTGGATTTAAAGTCTTCAGGCAAAGGCTGGAGCATAAGCCATGAATATCTGTGAAGCACAGATGCAGACGTCATTTGGTCTTGATAAATGTGCAAAAGCAACCTTTAAAGAAGGAAAACTGCAAGCACCAAGAAAACATCAGTTTGGGATAAGAATGTGATATAAAAGAACTTTAGCAAGAGGAAGTGTATAAATATTTGGGAAATGATGAAGGATCAATAATAAAACATGAACAAATGCGAATAAAACTTAGTAAGGAATACTTTAGAAGACTAAATTAGTCCTGAAAACAGCGGTGACATCTAGGAACAAAATTCAAGCTATAAGCCAATTTGCTCTTCCTGTCCTAACTTACAGTTTTGGAGTGACTGACTGGCCCCAAAACATGTTGGACAGATTAGACAGGAAAACAAGAAGGATGCTTCATACTCATCAAATAATTTATAAAAATTAGAGCATACCAAGACTATATATTCCCCTTTCCGAAGGAGGAATGGGCCTCCTTGAAACTGATTACATGTGCAATCATGGAACTGCACGCATATTTGCTGACCTCACAATACCCACGCACAGTGAAAGTTTTGAAACACGAGGAGAATAAATCTGAGATGACTTCCCAACTTAGTCTAGCAGAAGCATATCGGTGTCAAGCAGGAATGGAAATCAAACCAGAAGTACATAAAAATCAGGCAGCAACTGAATGAGCCAAAAAACAAAAGAAAGAATATAAGGTGAAGGACCAATTGAGAAGGCAAGAAATGTGGAAAATGCATAAATATAGTTGCAAATATAGAAAACCTGTAGAAGAACCTCATGTTGATCAGGACTGAAAGCAGGAATGGTTACGGAGAGACAAATTCAAACCAAGAGATGAAAGGTTAATATTGCTGGCCCAAGGTTGTGGCTATGTACACTTTGGTTTACAAAGTCCATTGAACAAGTGGGAGAAACAGATAAATGTAGGTTTTGTAAAACAGAACTGGAAAAAGTCATACACCTCATTGCTGGTTGTGACTTACCAATGGCAGGACTGTATACTGAAAGGCATAATAATGTGGCAAGACTGTTGCACTGGGGATTATGCAAACATCATTGTATTGGAGTGGCTGAAAAACACTGGAAACATAAGACACAAAGCATCATAGAAAATGAAATTTACATCACCTGGAATCACCCATCATCAACAGTTCAAAAGTCAGATGCTAGAAAACTGGATATAGTGGTTCATGAAAAGAAAACAAAAGTAGCATTGATCATTGAAATTGCCAGACCCAGTGACTACAGTGCCTTTCATACAGAGATACACAAAGTCATAAAATATCAGGATTTTCAGGCAGAAATGACAGCAATGTGGAAGAAAGATACCCAGACAGTTCCAACAGTATTAGGAGCAACAGGTCTTATAAAAGAGAATCTACAATCATATTTAGACATGTTAGCAACACATGTAACTCCATATGAATTGCAGAAGGGGTCATTACTGGGCACATTGCGGGTACTGCAAAGAGCACTTCTGGCTAACAAAGACTGAACCAATACTAATTTCATGGATTTTATCATACTTTCTCTTAGGAATGGGGTCCATTCCCATCATGGTATTAGAAACCCAAAAGATTTGTAGAAATTATAAAACTGAGGATTAACCTGTATATTGTCAGGTGGGTTACAAACTAGCTCACCAATAAAACACACACACAGTCAAACTGGGAACTCAAACTCCAGCAGCAGACCTGTAACCAGAGGTGTTCCACAGGGTTTGGAGTTGGAGCCCTTATTATTTGGAATCTACTTCTCAGATGTTACAGGCAAAAACAAAAGGTCCCAGGCTGACAAAGTCTGCAGAAGATTGCAAACTAGGCACGGTTACAAAATCCCCAAGAGATGTCGACATCCTACAAGAAGGTCTTACACAGACCAATGATTGGTGCCAAAGTCACGGGGTCAAACTAAATGCAAAAAATGTATCAACATCCCTGCAGATTACCACATTAACGACAACACCACCTTAAGCTCTCAATCTGTGGTGAGAAATTTGTGCACACAGGTTGACAGCACCCTCTCCTTTGACCAGCATGTCTCTACAGTGATAAGAAGGGCTTTCTATATTACCCATCTCATACATAAAGGCATTGTTTCAGAATAAAAAAGAGGTCATAACCCCCCTGTAGTCTTTCCTCATCAGGTCAATAATATACTACAATGCTCCCTTTGGTGTGTACCTTACCAGGCCGCTGCAGCAATTGGAGAGACCTCAAAGGATTTTTCCAAAGAAAATTCAAGGCCTTCAGCACATGTCATATGCTGACAGGCTGATATCACTGTCTCTGTACGCTGTGTCAGACAGACTACTCAGAGGAAATCTGTGCCTTGCATTTAAAGCAATCTCAGATCCTCATTTAATGGAAATGCTGCACATCCATAAGTCAAATGGTATTGAATGCACTCACTCTACGGACCTTAACCTAGTATGCGACATCAACATGACTTGGACAGACAGATTTGTTTCTCAAAGGTTACCTCTCCTCTGGAACAAACTTCCAAACCAGGTGAAGCAGAGCCCTTCGCTGACCCTATTTAAGTACAATTTGGGTGAATGGGTAAATTCACCCCAGGGGTCTCACCTGTGTCCCTCCTGGATAGGGGCAGTAGGTGTGATTTAGCTCTACTTGAAACACTGACACTCTAGGGAAAAGGGTTGGGACTTGGCTAGGCTTGTGAGAGTCCCAGGGCCATTAGCCTAGTAACCTCCTATGATACTATAGTGGGACCTCTTGGATGACTATTTTCTAGCAGCTTTGGTATTTCTAGTGCTTCAGCTTTCCTCTGACTCGGTGGAACATCGAGGATATTGCATACAGTTGGGGGTGAAAAGGAAAAGGGAATGATATAACCTCTGGAAATAATCTTCTGCACCCAAGTATCTTTTGTTATCACTAGCCATGCTCTCTGGTGCAGGGATAGTCGACCCACAATTGCCTCTAGAGGTGGACAATTGGGTCTCCTTTCAGCAGCACTGGTAGGATCTCTCAAAGAATCCCTGGACCCCTGGTTTTGCAGGCCTCCCCTGCCGTGGGGGCATAGTCATCCATTACAGTCCCCCCCCCCCTCTGCCTGTAGGGGAACTATCTACACATGTCCTGGAAAGGACCCTGGGACTTTCTGAACCACATCTTCAGTCACCCTTGTTGATTCCCAGAAAAATGTATGCCCACTGCATAGAGGATCTTTCCATCCTTCTCACACATGGAGAGTGTGTCTTTTGGGCCAAAGAATGAACTGATGTCAAATGGTGCACTGCCGAATGAGGACTTGAAAGGCTCTGCAAAATCACATAAGCACATCCAGGCATACCTTCTAATGGATATGCCTGAACCCGCTGCCCTTGAGGCTCCCTCAGCTGCATGCAAGATAAGCCTCATGGACAAATTTGAAATGGACTGAAGGGTAGCCAACTGAGAGGCCACAGAAGATTGAGTCTCAGCAGTAATGGACCTGGAAATGGATTTTGTAATTTCCTTGATCAAGTCCCTTTGTAGCCTAGTAAAATGTTCCAAATAGTTCAGTGACCTAAGAGCAAAGGTCGCTGACACAAACTTCTTCTTCTTCTCTTTTGGCTGTTCCCATTAGGGGTCGCCACAGTGGATCATCTGTTTTCATTTCTTCCTGTCCTCTGCATATTGCTGTGTCACACCAACCACCTGCATGTCCTCTCTTACCACATCCATAAACCTTATCTTAGGCCTTCCTCTTTTCCTCTTACCTGGCAGCTCCATCCTTAACATCCTTTTCCCAATATACTCAGCATCCCTCCTCAGCACATGACCAAACCAACGCAATCTCGCCTCTCTATGTCTCCAAACCGTCCAACCTGAGCTGACCCTCTAATATACTGATTCCTAATCATGTCCATCCTTGTCACATCCAGTGCAAATCTTAATATCTTTAACTCTGCCACTTTCAGCTCTGACTCCTGCTTTTTTGTCAATGCCACCGTCTCCAACCCATACAACATAGCTGGTCTCACTACCCTCTTGTAGATTTTCCCTTTCACTCTTACTGGTACCCGCCTGTGACAAATCACTCCTGACACTCTTCTCCACCCATTCCACCCTGCCTGTACTCTCTTCTTCACCTCTCTTCCACACTCACCATTAGTCTGAACTGTTGATCCCAAGTATTTAAACTCATCCACCTTCTCCAACTCTACTCCCTGCATCCTCACCATTCCTCTATCCTCCCTCTCATTCACACACAAATATTCTGTCTTAGTCCTGCTGACCTTCATTCCTCTCTCCTCTCTAGAGCACATCTCCACCTCTCCAGGGTCTCCTCAACCTAGTCCCTACTCACACTACAAAAATCACAATGTCATCTGCAAACATCATAATCCATGGGCCCTCCTGTCTGATCTTGTCTGTCAACCTGTCCATCACCATTGCAAAGAAGAAAGGGCTCAGAGCTGATCCTTGATGTAATCCCACCTCCACCTTAAACGCATCTGTCATTACCATTGCAGACTTCACCACTGTCACACTACCCTAGTACATATCCTGTACCACTCTTACATACTTCTCTGCCACTCCTGACTTCCTCATACAATACCACAACTCCTCTCTAGGCACCCTATCATATGCTTTCTCCAGGTCTACAAAGACACAATGCAACTCCTTCTGACCTTCTCTATATTTCTCTATCAACACTCTCAGAGCAAACATCGCATCTGTAGTGCTCCTTCCCGGCATGAAACCATACTGCTGATCACTAATCATCACCTCCCTTCTTAACCTAGCTTCTACCACTCTTTCCCATAACTTCAAGCTGTGACAGATCAGTTTTATCCCTCTGTAGTTACTACAGCTCTGCACATCACCCTTATTATTAAAATATTTAATTTATTTAAAATAAATATGTGTCACTGACACATAAACACACTTCCCAAATCTGTTGATCGTCCTAGACTCCCTGTCACAGGGATAAACAGATGAACTTTGTTCAGCAAGTTCCTTCTTGGTGGCTACTGCCACAACCATGGCATCCACTGCCACCCTCTTACTCCAGGATTCCTTCCCGACAGCTGGAGCCAGAATCCATTCTGGGCTCTTAGGGACTGGCTCAAATGAGTCAGGTTCCTTCCATGCCCACCTACTGACCAAATCAATGAGCTCATCGTCAGGCCGAGTAAACCAGGAAGTAGAAGGGCCAGCTCCAAAAACTTCCAGAAATGCTGATTCCTCCAAAGAAGAGTTTTTGGAGGACCAACCATTTCCCCTGCTTACTGATCTCAAGAATGTTTCCAAATAAGATGCCTTCTGGAGGTGATTGTGGGGACCCTTCTCCTTCATCAAAATCAGTATCCTCAGTGACTGACTCTTGCACAAAATCTAAGTGCCTCCTCTTGCACTTCCTCTTTCAAGGGACTTGCTCGGTGGGATGTTCCACTGAAGTGTTGGAGGAGATTGTAAGACCCTGTTGGGTGGTCTGGATGCCTGAGCTGGCCGTCCCTGTGGTGTAGAATGATGTGTCTCTAAGTACAGAAATATTTGGGAACTAGACTGGAGATCCGAAGGGGCTGGATCCGTTTGTTCTGTTGGAACAGAAAACATACTCTTCACTACCTCGAAGGCAGACCACTCCTGACAGAAAGAATACAGAGGCTCCAAGAAGGCAGGCTTTTGCAACACTGCCTCCCTCTGTCCTAAGAGCAACCACCCTGAGGCGAAAGTCAGCGCATAGCTATCCAATGCCAAAGCTCCAAGAGGCAGAGATGGCTCTGAAAACCTCAGAGTCAACTCCAATGCTTCAGACCTGACAAGGCAGCTTCGGCTCTGAGAGTTATCCATATCCGAAGAAGTTGGAGCTGGTACACTCAGAAAAATGTTCAGATCCAAAGATAACGGTTTCTTCATATCCGAGCCAGACAGACCTTGAAGGTTCAGATCCAGGGACTCTGAAACAACCAATGGGATCAGAGACGGAGCAGGCAATGGTGGTGTAACAGATGGATGGGATCCCTGACCCAAGAGGGTAGGAGCCAGAAGAACACTCATCTTTATCTGCACCGAGAGGAATCTTCTCATCATTCTGTTCACATCTGCTTCAGTTAAACTTCTGGATGAACGAGATGAGTCAAGGGATGGAGACCTGGAATGACGTCTCTGCAAAAAGGGAGAGGGAGTCCTAGAAGGCACTGGATCCAAGGATGGAGTATATTTTGTTCTTGGTAGTGTCTTCACATCTGAATAGCATGGATCAGAAGATTTTTTCATCGGATCCGAAGAGGTGTGGATCTCAGCAGATTTTGGATCTGGTCTTGGTTAACTTTGGCGGCTCCAAGGAAGGAGTCGAAGAAGTGGAAGGTCTTGAGAAACTTAGTCAAGGTCTCTTTAGTTTTAGTCTTGGGAGAATGAGCCCCAGTGATAGCCTCTCCAATTGAAGATGAAAGCAATCCCTTTGAAATTAGTTTACTTTTCCTATCTGCTATGGCCCTAGGATTGAAATTTTTGCAGACAGAACAATCTCCTTGCAGATGTTGAGGGCCTAAACAATAAACACAAAGTGTGGGCATCTGAAAGAGGTAATTTATGTTATGTACACACCTTTGACATTTTTTGAAGCTGGTAGGCCCTTTATCAGACACGACGACTCGTGATAGAAAAGGAGGTATAAAAAAAATAAGACAAAGATGTAAGTTTTTTTTAAATGTAATAAAAAGAAAAGGAAATACCAGAAATGGTATATATACTACAGAAATAGAGATGTATAGCTTATGAAAAAAAATACCAATGATGGTAAAACAGAATTACACTGAGTGTAAAGGGTAAGGGATAATATTTCTGTACATTAAAGAAGAGAAACTATCAAGAAAAAAAGCACTTACCTCAATACAAGCTCAATAGCTCAGGCTAACCATCTCTTTCACGAAAAGCAGGAGACAAGATCTGAGGTATGCTACAGGTTGATGTATTATGGGTAAGGGTGGAGCTCGAGAGCTTTTTGGTGGTCATAAGCTAGAGTAGTGGTTGAGTCGGATCTGAGCCCAACAGTCGAGGAAGAATCAAAACTGACATCAGATTCAATAGCTAACAGCTTAAACACCTGCAATCAGCCTCTGCATTTCATGCGTTAAAAAGTTAACCGATAGCTATACACTATCTGTTACACAACAAAGGTAACTTTAACCACCTTTTTTGTGTATATACCCTGACTTCACTTAATAATTGAAAGTTGCATATGCTAAAATTGGCATAAGAACTAGAGACCTGCAACAAGCCTGGTGTCAGTAACATTTAATTCCCTAAGGGCGCACTTCTGCATCTGTTAGGTCAGGTATGAAAAGAAATGATGTCTTACCACAACGTTCCATCTGTGTTGTCGATTTTCACTAATCCTTGACAGAGGGCTTGGTTCCTAGCCTCAGAACTGACTCCATTTACTTCAGCTTGCGCCTTCCAAACTCTCAAGCTAGGTTTTATCCATAATACTCCTTTCTAAATTACCTCAGATTGAATTTGCCTACATTAGTGGCAGACAAACAGCAGATAAGAATTAGAGACCAGACATGTGTCCTCAATATGAAGCCAGTTCTGGGAAATTTTGATCCACTAAGAGTCTCAGGTTGGGGGAAAGAGGGAGGAAATGTCAAGGATCAGTGAAGATTGACAACATAAATGGAACATTATGGTACGACATAACTTCTTTATCTGATGTTGTCAATCTTCACGTAATCCTTGACTATGGGACAGAGTCCCCAGCCACCTAAATCTTGGGAGGCCTCACGGAAGAATATTCCTAAGCACCATCAAAATGAATGATGCCCGTCCTCTAGAGACCTGATTCAATTTGTAATGAGTGATAAAGGTATGTAGAGAAGACCAAGTGGCTGCTGCACAAATATCATCTAAAGAAGGTATGAAAAACTGCAGAATATGCCACTGCTCTAGCTGAGTGGGCTTTAACTTGATGTGAAAGGCAGAGCCCTTTCGACTGACAGATAAATGTAACACCGATCTTTGAGCCATTTCGCCCAGGTAACCTTTGAAACTAGGTAACCTAAAGAAAGCAAGGAAAAGGCAACAAAAAGGTGGTCAGATTTTCTGAAATCCTTTGTTCTGTGAAGATAAAATCGCAGCTGTCTGTGGATGTCTAATAAATGAAGGGAATACTCCTCTTTATTGGAAAAATTAAGAAAAAGACTGGTAGTTGAAGAGACTGAAAGATATTAGATTCTGGGACTACCTTTGTTAAAAAGGATAGATTAGTCCTAAGAGAAGACCCTGTCTTTGTGAAATATTATGTAGGATGGATTGCAGGACAAGGCCTGAAGATCAGATACTGTTTTGGAAGATGCAATAGCCACTAAAAATAGAGTTTTCCAGATCAGAAACTTTAGGTCATAAGTAGCTGATGGTTCGAAAGGAGACAAAGTAAGGGACTGAAGAACTAGTGTTAGATCCCAGGGAGGAATGAGTTCTTTAACTGGAGGTCTTAACATTAAGGCTTCCTTTAAAAAGGCTTTACAAAGTTTGTGTGACATAAGGGATGACCCATCAAACCCCATATGGAAATTAAAGACTGCAGCAAGATGGACTTTTGTTGAGGTAGAGGAACCAGACTGATACAGGTTAGCAAAAAATACAAAAATTTTATAAACAGAGGTCATATAAGGATCAAGTTCACTCATAAGGGCTCAACTTGAAATTTTTTCCCATTTACTTTGATGGTTTTCTAGTTGAAGATTTTTGATGGGCCACAATGATTTGCCGGACAGGAGAGGAAAGGGAAGGATGCCTGGCATTCATGGGAATTAGACAAGCCATGCCGTGAGCTTGAGATGTTCGAGGTTCAGATGAACCATGCACTCTGATGAGACAGCAGATCTGGAGCTGGGTCCAGAATCCACAGTTTCTGAAGAAGATGAGGCCAAAGGAAGGGAAACCAAACTTGTTGAGGCCAAGAGGGGGGCAATGAGAATGATTGAATTCTCCAACCTTTTGGCTATCTTTAGAAACAAAGATATCAGAGAAGTTGGGGGAAAAGCATAGAGAAATGGGGGGGGGGGGCAGTCATGAAGAAGAGAATCTCTGGGTGACTCCCCCAGAGGGGGGAATTAGGGCAAAGTAACTGCTGCACTTGTTCAGAGGGGATGCAAAAAGATCGCAACAAGGTTGGCCGCAGTGACGAAAAATCTCTTTTGCCACCACAGGGTTGAGAGACCACTCGTGAGGCATGAGAATAGTTCTGCTCAGTTTGTCTGCTATTATGTTGGAGCTCCCCGGAATGTGCATTGCTATGAGAAAGCGGTTGGAAGAAATTATCCATTGCCAAACTCTGGGGGCTTCTCGACACAATGGGTAAGACTTGGTTCCCCCTTGTTTGTTGATATACCAGACTACCGAAATGCTGTCCATCTGAAATACTACAGTTCCTAGAGGAAGGGCATCCTGAAATTGTTGCAATGCTAACAGCACTGCCCTCATCTCTACAGTACTAATGTACAAGTTGACCTCCAGTTGGGACCACGTGCCTTGGACCGTCTTTCCCAGACAATGCAACCCATCTGGGAAGCATCCATGGTCACTATGGCTAGGGGTTGCAGAAGGATGAATGGTCCGCCTGAAAGAATCTCGTTGGAGAGGAGCCACCACGAAAGATCCTGTTTGCAGTGATTGGTAATCAAGATGTGGTGTGACATTGGCTGACCTGTTGGGTCTATATTATAACCTTGACTGTTCAGAATGTCGACAACATCTTCATCGACACATATGTGTCAAACGGCCAATTCAGCGAACAACCACATCATTGATTTCTTTCCAAGGGAAAGAAATCAGTTGGGTGTTGTTTTACATCTGCCTTTCCCCCACTGTAGTGCAATCTCGGAGTTAGTATATTTAGTTAGGTGGGGTGTGGGTGGCACAGCCTCTCCCCCCACACTGGGGGGTGTGGGGGGGTGAAGACCCCCCACTTTATAGTGTTTGTTGTATTGTGTCGTGCGTGTTTGGTCCACAGATTTTGTTTCCTTGGAAAGAAATCGATGATATGGCCGTTTGCTGAAATGGCCGTTCGACACATATGTGTCAATGAAGACGTTGTCAACATTCTGAACCGTTGAGGTTATAATATAGACCCTACCTATCAGAAACCACTGTGAGTCTAGCCAATACTGTGCGATTCACATGTGATATCTTGCTAAGGGAACCAGAGTACTTGAGGCTATCATCGAGCCTAATGCTTGAAGGACTAATCTGGCTGGAATACTTGTGCTTTGGATAATTTGGTTGACCTGAGATCTGATCCTTTGTAGTTTTTCCAGTGAGAGTAAAGTAATTCCTGTAACTATGTCCAACAGGGCTCCGATGAATTCTAGTTGTTGTGAGGGCTGTAAATTTGACTTTTCATAATTTATTGTGATGCCTAGAGATGCACAGAGATGCAGAGTGTAGCCTCTTCCTCGTTCTATTTGACACCTGGTGGTAGCGGTGAGGATCCAGTCATCAAGGTATGGTAAAACTCTAAATCCTTGCAGTCTGAGATAAACTGGCACCACTGCCTTGCATATGATGAACACCTCAGGGCCTGAGGCAAGTCCACAGGGCAGTGCTCTGAATTGGAAATGACTGGCTCCCAGCCGGAAGTGCAGAAACCCCCTGGTGCGTTTGTCCATTTTTATGTGGTAATACACATCCTGGAGGCTTACAGAGCACATCCAATTGTACTTTTCCATGAAAGGACGTACAGACTGTACCAACACCATCTGAAACTTGGTTTGCTGAGCTGCCTTGTTTAACTGACTGAGATTCAAAATGGGTCTCCAGTCCCCTGTTTTTTGGGGCACTAAAAATAACCTTGAGTAAAACCTGGATCCTACATGGTCTGGTGGGACTTTTTAAATGACTCTTTTGTTGAGCAGGTTTTGAATTTCTATGACTGCTGCTTCCTTGTGATTGGTTGGAACATCCAGGAGTCTTTTTTGGGGTTTTGGACTTATAGAAAGTGGAATTATCTAACCTCTGGATAAGATTCCCTGCAACCCATTTGTCCGAAGTTATCAGTTGCCAGGTGGGGTTGGTGCAGGAATAACCGTCCCCCCAACTGCCTCCAGGGGTGCTGGTAGGAAGTACTAGAGAAAGAATCTCTGGACAGTGAATTTGTACAAGGACTACAAAATAATAGATGTGAGTTAAAATTTGATGGCCTGAAGACTGGAACTAGGGTCCCTTTTTTGGATGTTATACTTGATATTTCAGATGAAAAATCTCTGAAAACAACTGTCCATAGAAAATTTGAAGGTGGCATGCAATTTCTACATGGACAAAGTTGTCATCTTCCCCATATGCTTCAGGCTATCCTCTTTGGGGAATGTCTTCTTTTATCTAGATTATGTAACAATGATAGAGATCTTAAGTAAGAGTTGGGTAGAACCCTTGATATGTTTAAAAACAGGGGTTATGACCATAAAACAGGAGAAGTTGGGAGAAATGCATAGCCAGCTTTAGGCACCAACGAACCCTGCGGTCGCTGGGGGCCCCCAACCACAGCAAGTTGCCTTACCCTGATATTTTGCAACAGATCTGTCAAACCAAGAAAAGCTAGTACAACAATCTTGTTTGCTTAATAAATCAGATGGGTAATAACTTGTAATTATATCTCCTTTAAAATTCAAAGATATCTCTGGTTATAGTAACAGTGTTTTATTACGCAACAAGCTTCACAATTTCATTAAATATTTTACCACTGACATACTACCCCTGGCTTAGTTAAACTCTGCTAGTGGACATTCAGCCCACTAAAACTAAAAACATTGCCAACTTTAGGTACTTGCAATACCAGTGGCTGCAAGGGGGCCCCTTAGTCATCCTTGAATGTGTGTGGGGGCCCCACAAAAGCTGCTGCTGGTTGGGGAAAAAATGAGGATAAAAGATGTATTAATTTCCTGATTATGCTCTTTAACCTGAACAGGTCTATGATATGACCCCATTAGTATAAAGCTGATAATGAACATAAGCAAGGTAAACACTAGAGAGATCAGCAGCCCAGAGTGACTGTTCTCAGTGCAAACCTTGGATTTTAAGAAAAGCTGATGAGTCTGATCTTCAGGGATGGTTTTCTTTTTCAGGGAGTTTTATAAACACTGGCAGAACACCAGTTACTGCAACTTTCAACTTCTTTGCAGAATAATTCATTGCCATACCTATAATAGCAGAATAAAGGCTCAAAATCATGAACATGTTCCAAATATTACACTATTTCAATTAAAAAGATTGTAGTATAACACCTTTTTCATCAGCTTTCATTTTTTTGGACAAGTAAGTATAAAGCTCTAATGTCTGAATTTATTAACTGTCTGTAATCCTGAATGATTTACAAGCAAATCAAACTTTTTACAAAGGATAGAGCAAAACTACAGAAGAATCAGGGAAGGTAAATAAAAGTGACTTACCTCTGCTGCTGTTTGATGACTTTTAAACGGCAGCCACTGATCTGGTGGGACAATACCAGTGTTGCACAGTATATTGCTATTTGTTGAAATAAATACATAACGTGTGTGTGCGTGTGTGCGTGTGCGCGTGTGCGTGTGTGTGTGTGTGTGTGTAGAAAATATCAGTGATTTTTATCTGTGCACACACTCAGTAATGCCAGTACACAGACATTACTCGTCTGGGTATCAGTTAAAAATGTAGCTAACAAGTAATTATATTTCAAAAGTCATGAGTAAAATATATCACAGAACATTCAGACACTTAGATCATCTAAAATTGCAGCCCCCACTCCGCAGACTGTATAAATGGAAACATGGTGCTCTCTTAATCATCCACTGACTGTGTGGGGGGCCCCACAAAAGCTGTTGCTAGTTGCAGAAAACGAGGAGGAAAATTTATTAATTTTCTGATTGTGATCTTTAACCTGAACAGGGGTGTGATATGACCCTGTTAGGATAAATCTGATAATGGCCTCTGCTCTCAATTGCATCCATTCTAAAACCAGCTCTGCTTAGATGTGTGTGTGTGTGTGTGTGTGTGTGTGTATGTGGGGGGGGGGGGACGACAAGCGGTGGATTGTGGGGTTACCACTTCTTTAATTGTCATCACAGTCAAACCTTAGAGGTGTGTACATAAGGTTATTATAGCTTTAAACAGACTCACGGAACATGCAAAAAAATCACTATAGCCAAGTACAAAGCACCTTGGACCAGTAGGTAGATCACAAACAGTTTAATAATAGCAACACAACACAGAATTAACGCTTGCAATGTTGAACAAACGTTTTCGTCTTCAACTTCGTCAGATGAATTCATTCACTTGCAATCACCTTTTATAAACCACATAATTAACAATCATCCAATATCCTCAGCTTTGCAATTAAATAATAAAAGCTTATTAATATACACTTCACTTCCTTTCAAGAGCTGTATGTGAATCATTAAAAATATTTTCCATTCAATAACAAATATAAATCAAAAATAAAACCACATATAAAATTTAAATCAAATGTGTGGATATCTGTATGTATTCTTTCAAATTTAATTAAATACTTATTGTTTAAAAGAAGTTCTAATTTAAATAACTCTAATAAAACAGCTTGTGGCTCCCTCTACTAGATATCTGCATCATTACAAATAACAAAAATGTACATGTATAAAACCTAAAAACTTCTCACAATCTAACAAGTCATTAAAAAATAGTGGAAATATGTTTATAACTTTGCAGATCTCAACTTCAAAACAGGAATGAGAGATATCATATCATAGAGACCTGGAACTTTACTGGATTCTAAAATTATTTGCCAGTACAACTCTATATTCCACTAGTGTCTCCCACATACCACCCCTAGAGTCAACAGCCACTGTTTCTAAAATAAAGAACTGAAATTCTGCTTGTTTACAAACAGGACTATGCTTGTATAATGCATTGTTTTCACTTCTAGTCCTAACATCATAAAGGTGCTCATAAATTCTTTGCTTGAGCTTCCTTTCACTCTTACCAACATAAAATGCATCACATTTTTTACATAGAATTAAATAAATAATACCTTTAGTATTACAATTTGCAAAGGTACTTAAAATCAACTTCCTTTTCCTTGCTTGCAAGTATACTGATTCTCCTGTTACAAGGTGCGGACAGTAACTACAGCTTCCACACTTAAATAAACCTTTTTTCTTTTTAGTTCCTTTTTTTAAACTGTGTCTATTTGCACCCCTCTCCAGTATACCCTTAATATTATTACCTCTCCTGTATATATACTTTAATTCATTGTCAAAAATGTGATTTAAATCGGACAATTTTGCAAAATTTTTCCATTCTTTGTCCACAACTTCTGACTAGTCCTGACTGACTATCATATGTAGTTATAATTCCTGAACTATAATTGCCATTTGCATTTTCATTGTTCTTTTTTTGTATAACAACTGTTTCCAGTTTACCTAAAATAGGGGCAAATCTACCTCCCCTTTCACCAGAAACTTCTTTACATATTTGGTCAAACAACTCATCAGGATAACCCCTATTTAAAAACAACTCTTTCAGTGCTTGACACTCACTAACAAACATGCTGTCATCTGAAGTCATTCTACTCAAACGTACTAATTGACCCTTTAGTACACCCCTCTTTTGATGGGGTGGATGCGAACTAGTGTAGTGCAAATATGAGTTCGAAAAGGTCTCCTTTCGATATATTTTAGACATAAAACCTTCATTAGTCCTAACTATATTAACATCCAAATAATTTACCTGTTCATAACCAAAATTATATGTAAATGTTAAAAAAATTGGTTGTTCCATTAACATAGTCAACAAACAACTTAAAATCATCCTCATTTCCTTTCCATAAACACAAATCATCTAGAAACCTGCCATAAAATGTCCACTTACTATTAAAAACTGAAGTTAATATGTATTTGTTTTCCCAATAGGCCATTATAACATTAGCATATGTAGGTGCACAATGTGCACCCATGGCAACACCCCTAGACTGCTTAAAATATTCTCCTTCAAAATAAAAATAAAATTATTTTTCAAAACTACTTCCATTAACACTAAAACAGTTCTAAAATCATTGTATGCAATTTCATTGAAACCCACCAACATTTCCTCAAACCACTCTAAACCTGTATTGTGTGGTATACTTGTAAATAAATCTATAACATCCAAGGTACCAAATGCTACTTTGTCAGTGCATAAAGTATTGTCTAACCTTCTCAGAAAGTCCCAAGAATCTTGCAGTATATTAGTGTTGTTCATCACTAATTTTTTCACCTTTTTGTCAATGTATTTTGCTAAAGGTGCAGTCACTGAACCTTTTGCAGAAACTATTGGTCTTAAAGGTGGATCATTAAACATTCTTGTGTACCTTTGGGATGCCAAAAGTTGAGGGTACCTTGGATTTCTCTACATGTAAAAAATTATAAGTGTCTAAGTCAATCAACCCTTCCATTAATAAATCATTCAATAAAACATATATTTTTTATATGCTACATTAATTTCGTTAATAGACGTCCTAGTGTACTTGGTTGAATCACTTAAAATTTCAAGCATTTTACCTTCATAAGTAATATAGTTCATCAATACTACCCCCCACCCCTACCCTTGTCAGGTTTCATCACTCTAAGATTTTTATTGTTACTCACATCCTTAAGTGTTTCCTGTTCTGACAAGGTCAGGTTGGGGTGCATATTATATTGTCTCAAGGACTTCCTTAATTCATTTTCCAATACTAATTCAAAGTTTTTTAACTGGGGGTGCAAAGGTGGGTTAAATATACTTCTATGTGCTAATTTTTCTTCTCTGAAATTAATATTCTTACCATTAAAAACAATTCCAAATGTTTCTTTCTAATAAATAATTTGATATCCACTAGCAATTTAAAAATATCAGTTTTCTGCTTAGGTATAAACCCAAAGCTTTTCGAAAATAAGTCAAAAAAAGATTTTGTCACAACAGTACTGGAGTAGTTAAAAATGTTAAAGTCATTATATGTCCACTTAACACCATCATTTGCTATAATATCTAACAGTTCCACATTGGTTGATTCCTCCCCTGTGGCCTCCAATTCCTCCCTTTGTAGTTTTTTTGGAACATAATTGACTGGGTCCTTATACATTAATCTTTAGACCTTCGAAGTGGGGGGAACTCAGAAGAATCCAATTCATTTCCATTGTAAAAAGGTGCCTCATTTTCTGTACTACTTTGCATTTCTTTGTCTTGATATACTGTAATTTTCCTTCCCCAAAATTTGGGTTTAGGATATTGTGTCTTAGTCTTATATTCATTTAAATCTCTTTCTATTTTACCTGTCTTCCTATTTTGTACTTCAACACATTTAACTTTCAGATTTTTGAGCAGCTTGTAATACTTTCCCTTCTCCTCCTTTACTGTAAATAATAAATCATTAACTATGCCTTTGTTGGTACGCTCTACATAGGTATATAATTTCTCCATTTCACTTTCATTATTTTTAATAATGGCCCTCCTTATTTCAAAACCACAATTGTCAAATGCAGTCATTAAATGGTGATAAAAATCAGTGCCTTCTACAACATTATTAGGATATTTACAAACTCTAAGGCCTTTACGCACTACATTTAATTCAGGCAATGTTTCAAGTATGCATTGTCCATTTCCAGCATTTTATATCTGTATAAATAATAATCCAAGTCCTCTAACATTTGAACATATGCTCCGTTAGTAGTAGTGTTGGTTAACTTTTTTCCAAAATCAAATTTTACTTTTAAATCTCTCTTAATTGTCTCTCAGTACCTGGTAGCAATGTTATCTCCTCCATTCAGCAAGCCCACATTCCTCTGAATGGCTCGCGACTCTTCAAGGGGATGTTTCTCCCTTTCTTTGTCTAAGGTAATATGAGGAAATCCATCTAAGCTCGCTGAATCAGTAACATTCATCCTGTTACTCTCACGGATCTCCCCTTCATTGCAAACAGCCGTTCCTTCATGCGAAGCAGAACGCCTGAACAGTTCCTAATTACCAGGCAAAGGAAATGACAATAACAGCGATGCCATGGATTGGCTAATGGGCGTAAGCAGCCCAACAAGCTGTGTCAACTGTCCTATGAGCTTCCAAAGCTCTCCAACCTCAGACCCTTTACTGCCACTGTCCATAATGCCAACCGACTGGGTATCCATCCGAAAATAATAAAACAAGTAAACAGACTCACGGAAGGTGCAAAAAAAATCACTATAACCAAGTACAAAGCACCTCGGACCCAGTAGGTAGATCACGAACAGTTTAATAATAGCAACACAACACAGAATTAACGCTAGCAATGTTGAACAAACGTTTTTGTCTCCCCAGACTGTATACATGGAAACATGGTGTTCTCTTAATCATCCATTGACTATGTGGGGGGCCCCACAAAAGCTGTTGCTAGCTGCAGAAAACGAGGAGGAAAAATGTATTAATTTTCTGATTGTGATCTTTAACCTGAACAGGGGTGCAATATGACCCTGTTAGGATAAATCTGATAATGGCCTCTGCTCTCAATTGCATCCATTCTAAAACCAGCTCTGCTTAGATGTGTGTGTACAGAAAACTGGTGTAGGTGTGTGTGTGCGGGGGGGGGGGGGGGAGACAAGCGGTGGATTGTGGGGTTACCACTTCTTTAATTGCCATCACAGTCAAACCTTAGAGGTGGTACATAAGGTTATTATAGCTTGTGTTTGGGCTAAGGACAGTGTGGTCATTCTTTTACTTTTCTGACAGACCTCAGATGTGTACAAAGACAGTTACTATAGTTTGTGCAGGGGCAGTGTACTGTCTAGGAGCAACAGAGTTATTATTTGTTTCACTTTCCTCACAATCACACTTCAGGCATGTAAGCAGGTAGCTGCCTTTGACAGTTTGGGTTGAGGAATAAGGAAGCATGCTATGTATATGTATGTCAGCATTCCTCTGAAATACATGACTGTAGAAATTTGAACTTCTGCTTTCATCCCAGTCTATCACCAGAGGGATGCATACTTAGGCAGTCTTTTTTTTTTTGGGGGGGGGTTAGGGAAGAAGGCAGTTTCAAGACAGGACCTGTGTATCTAGAAAACAATTGGCTTGCTAATTTATTGTGAGTTACTATTTTGTCATCTTTGAACATTAAGCCTTTGGCACAACCTGGATTATAAAGTTGAGAAAATGCTCTAAATGTATTTCAGAACATGCATAACCTAGTGGCTTGTGGTGGCTCTGGCTTAACTGAATTAGTTTCTAAATGGTTGTTACTGTACTTACTTGGTCAGGAAAGGTGTGTTGAAAGGATGCAAGGAAAACTGAAGCTGAACAGCAACACAATTTCTTTCCTTAATCAAAAATTCTGTTCAAGCCATCACTGGAAGTGTAAAAAGAAAAAAAAAAAGAAAATGCACTTCAGAGCATATAGGAAGATACGGCTTCTTGCAAAAGCTTGAAAAAGTAATGTGCATAGCATCGGTAGTCTAAGAAGGAGGTGGGGAGTGATCAGGGGAAGATTGAAGAGTGTGGTGTGTGTGTGTGTGTGTGTGTGTGTGTGTGTGTGTGTGTGTGTGTGTGTGTGTGTGTGTGTGTGTGTGTGTGTGTTGGGTGGCTGAAACAGTAGGCCTAGGGTCCCATTTCACCCAGGTCCAGACCTGTACGTCGAGGTCCTGCAATGTATTATTGGTGCAACTAAATTCCAGTAACTGTAACTGTTCCTTTGTGAGATGGGCCAACATAGTGTGGTACACAGGCCTGTAGTAATTAAGAGCACTGTAACGACAGGTCAGTCAGTTTGCAGCATGAACTAAAAGGTTGCTTAGGAGGGGTATCAGCAATAGGGTGATACATAGACTAGAAGTTCTTAGGGGGCCCCCAACTTGACATCTGCTGGGGGCCCCCCAAATGCTAACACCGGCCCTGGAGAAATGTATAGAAAAGGTTAATGGAAGAAACACTTCCTATGGAGGAAGGTATACCCAGGAAATAATGAATAGAACAGAAAAGGATGGAACCATCTATTTTGTTACAACATATAGTTGTTTTAGTTCCAAAGTTGTAAACCAGGTAAAACATTTTTAGAAATATTTAATTTCCTCTAAAGATGTGTCGAAGTGGTTAGATGAGAAGCTGGTTGTTTCTTACAGAAAAGGAAAAAAAATACAAAATTTTCTAGTAAGGGGTAGGTTCAGTATCCTCCCTTTAAATACACCACATATTCCCAGTATACATGGAACATTTACTTGTAGTAGGTGTAAAGCTTGTAAACATGTGGTTAAAGAGTTTTCGAAAATCAATAACTTTTTTTTTAAGTAGGTGACCATTTTAACTGCAACACAGAGAGTGTTATATATGCCCTGAAATGCCCCTGTGACAAATTCTATATTGGGGAGACTAAGGGACCTTTTAAAATTAGGCTAACGGAACATGTAAGAGATATTTTAAATAAAAAGGCAGAAAGTTCGATAGCTACACATTTTAACATGGTCCATCAGGGGGATAGCAAGGGGCTACAGGGCATTACATTGGAGAAAGTAAAGGTGCCCCAGTTTGATTTAACTTAAGTAAAAAAAAAAACAGCTGCTGTTAAAATAATCTATTTACATCTTAAAATTTGATACTTTATCCCCTAGAGGGTTAAATGAAGAATGTAATTGGAGGCTGCTTATTTAATTGTGTAATGAAGTGTTAATTGTTTTAGGTATTTAAGGCAAGTGTAATGTGTTTTACTCCTTGAAGACTTTTTGCTGAGGCGTCCGAGTTTTATTAGATTTGTTTGGTACACTGGCTGGTCATTTTCTTTCATTTTACAGTTTTTACAGTTGTTGCAGCTGAAAGAACCTCTGGACCCCTGGTTCTGTGGGTCACTTCAACCCCTAGCCTTCCAATACTTCTCCCTCTGCCCTGAGGAAAGTCTTTGCCATATAAATCCTGTAAAGGCCCTTGGGATTTCTTAAACCATAGTCTCCTACTTGTCTGGTTCTTAGAGTAGGGCCACTGAGGAGTGAAGAAACATATGCCTATGGCATAAAGTGTCTTTCCATCTTTGTCACACTTGGCTAGAGTGTTTTTTATCTTGCGACCAAATAGGGATGATCAGTCAAACAGAGCGTTGATGAATGCCACTTTAAATGTCTCTGCAAAATCACACAAGCGCATCCAGGAGTGCCTTCTAATGGCTATGCCTGAACCCGCCACTCTTGTTGTCCCCTCAGCTGCATGGGCAATCAACCTCATGGATGAATTAGAAATTGCTTCAAGGGTGGCAATCTGGGAAGCAACTTTGTCCCATACCTCTTTAGCCACTGGTCCACAGAGGGTATCAGAAAGCTCTTTGTTTTGATCCCTCTGTAACCTTGTAAAGTGCTCCATGTAGTTCAAGGACCTGAGAGCAAAGCTTGATGAAGCATAAACAAGCTTCCCAAGCCTATCTATAGTCCTAGACTCCTTGTTGGGAGAATGGATAGTTGGACTTTCCTCAGCAAGTTCCTTCTTGGGGGCTACTGCTATGACTATGGCATCCACGGGTACCTTTTGACCAATGTTATTGTTCTTTGGGGGCTGAAGGGATCTAGTAACATCTCTTGGGGATCAGTTTGATGGAGTTGGGCATCTTACATGCCCACAATCAGTTTAATGAGATCATCAGCGCGTGGAGAGATCCAAGAGGTAGAAGGTTGGGCACAAAAAGCCTCCAGGTATACCAACTCCTCTGAAGAAGGTTGGAGGGAAGACCAGCCACCTCTTGGTTTTAGGATTTCCAAGATGTACCTGAAGGAAACATCATCGGGGTGAACTGGGGGAACCTTCCCCTTCATCAAATTTGGTATCTTCAGTGAAAGACTCCTCTGGGGAGCCTAAGTGTCCAAAGAGGAAACCACAAAGGTGGGCCTTTCCTGGAGCTTTTGTGTTCTCTGTCCTGGGGAAGAGACCGATGGAAGGCTGGAGAGGAGCCGGGAACCAAAATGGACTCCTTCGAGACCGACGTCCCACCCTGCACTGAGGAGGTGACCCCCGAAACAGAAGCCTGGGTTGATTCTACAAAAGCAGAAGCACCGAGGATCATGGATGGCTCTGAAATTAAAGAAGCTCGCCATGCACCTTGGAACCAGCCAGGGAGTCTCGACCCCCGGGAGACCTCTGGTGCCAAAAACTCGGAGAAACTCAAGCAACTCTCGGCTCCAGAGAAGAAGTTGCTACCAGAACTGAGACAGTCGACACAGGGACTGTTGAAGCGGAGGGCTCCAATGACTCAATGGGAGTTAGAGGAGGAATAATGGTTGCTGTCATAACAGGACTCGTTCTAATGCTAGCTTGGTCAGGAACTGAGGGCAAGCCTCTCATGGTCAGTAGCTGATCCATCAGTCTCATGATGTCAGCTTTAGAGAGGCTCTTAGTGGACCGAACTGATGCAGTCGATGGAGACCTAGGGGGTCTCACATCGATAAAGGGGCTGGGAGGTCTATCCTTAAAAGGACTAACAGAGGAAGAATACTTGGAACTTTTTCTCAAAATATTTTTTATTTTTCAAATATAGTTGAATAAATTCCACAGTATTTCTATATAACATCTTAAATAACTATGTATACTATTTACATCAGAGCTCAATATATACAATTACTTTAGAGGTGTAACAATCCAGTTATCAGAGTGTATCTGTTCAGTTATTGCAAAGTGTCAATCAATGATAAGATTTTTTTCCATGGATTGTTAATAAATGGCTTAGGATGAATCCTTAATTCTTTAACTATAATTACCAACAATGCTGTGGGTCTTCAGTAGGCTGTAGAAGTCTTCCAAAGTCAGTATTGTGTTTGTATTCCATCTTCTTGTTAAATACTTCCTTGAGATTTCAAGTACTGTCCAAACTAGATACATATTTGACTCATTCAAATGAGGATCTTAGTACACATTTAATAATACTAGAGCTTTAGATAAGTTAAACAATTCATTAAATAAAGCTTGTAAAAAGTTTTAATACCATTCTAAAATGACTTGGTTTTAACACAGTCGAAAAAAAAGTGATTCCAATCTGCATTGTGTATTTGCTTACATCTCCAACATGTTCCTTCTGTGGAAGAATTAATTTTAGTAATTCTATCTCAAGTTAAGAATGCTCCGTGCAAGCATTTCCAATTAAAAACTTTCCAGTATTGTGTAAAGGATGTATGTTTTATTAATAATAAAATATTTGATTTAATTTCTTCAGTTAGCTGTAATGAGTGTCCTTTTATTATATAATTCCATTATGAGAATTTGGGTGTTGTTTTATAATTTATCATATCTTTTAAAATTTTGAAATACTATTTCCCATGTCATAATCATTATATATGATTTCATATAGGTATTTTGTAAGTTTAGGTATTTCTTTAAATGAAGAATTACTAATTATTCTGCATAAATCTTATGAATACATCAGAATGCTTTGCACAGTTTGCCAATCTTGTTGTAGAATTTTGTGTGTTGTTTCTATTGTTTGCATATCCAGAACTTTTAGTTCTTTGATACATTGAAACCAACAAACAAATCCTTTCTGTTCCCAGGAATTAATTATTTCTCTGTATATTTTATGTGGATAACTCTTTTTAATTATGACTGGTGTTAAAAGATCAAACCAGATTTTTAAATCTATATTTGCATTAATAATTTTCCTAAATGAGTCAATGTAATAATTAATCATACGAGTTTTAGTGGGTTTAGTTATGTTATACAGCATACTAATACATAATATGTGCCATGGCAAATCTATTTGACATTTTTTGTAAATTAAATTTGTTTACTGATATTACAGTTAGAAATTATTTCCAATTTGCAGAATAATTTGGACTTATCCAATCTGAGATTGTTTTAGATATTGATGCTTTTATATATGTTTCCATATCAGGAAAGTTTAATCCCCCCTGGTTCCATGGTCTGATATGATGTATCAAAACTATTCTGTTTCTTTTGGGAAACCATAAAAAATTATTAAGCATGAGTTTATTTCTGAGTATATTCCTTTCTGATAACAGTTGTATTTCCAAAGCTATATACAGAATCTTGGGTAGTAAAACCATTTTTATTAACTGTAGTCTATCTTCAAAAGTTAATATTATTTTGTTCCACTTTTCCAGAGAGATTTTAATTGTACTGATGATATTATTGTAGTTTTTGAGACTAATTCATTATTATACTTGCATAACTCAATTCCTAGATATTTTAAGGTAGATTGTTATTGCCCTTCATCTTCAATTCTTTTTTTTTTAATCTAAAAATAAAAATTTTGATTTTGATTTACTGAAATGGAGTCCTGAAGTCCTGTAAGTGTCAATTAAAATATCTAATTCTTCTAATGTCTCTTTTGTATTGGATAATGTCATCAGCAAAGAGTCTTACTTTGGAATTGCATTGTTAATAAACATCTACTCCTTTGATTTTTGTATTGTTATGTATTGAATCTGCCAATATTTCAATAGCCAAAGCAAATAGAATCGGTGACATGGGACATCCTTGTTTAGTACCCTTTGTTATATGTACAGATTCAGAGAGGAAAGGACCTAGATTTACATACGCTAAATTATTTGTATATATATTCTTTATATATGAACAAAGAAAGAAAAAATTCAAATAACACCAGAATTTTGAATAAATAGTCCCAATTTAGGGAATCAAAGGCTTTCTTTATATCAACGCCAATTAGTGTTTCTTTATTTTCTTTATTAATATAATATATAAGAGAAATTATCCTTTTAATATGTGTGTCTATGATATATAAATCCAGTTTGATCATTATTTATTGTTTCGGATAGTGGTATTTTCATTCTGTTAGTTAATATTGTATAAATATCTTATGGTCATTATTTAATAATGATATAGGTCTACATAAGGTACAGAGGTTTGAGGATTTGTTTTCCTTTAGGATTGGTGTGACTAAGGAATATTTCCAAGAAGGTGGTATTAAAGCTTGTGACTGAATTTCTAATAGAGTTTTATGGAAGAGGGGTAGTATTTTTGAAGGAAAAAGTGTATATATTTCCATAATTATGTCATCTATACCTGGAGCTTTATCATTTTTACCCTCTTTTAGTGTATCTGTAATTTCTTTGCAGGATATGGGTGCTTGCAGATCTAGTTTTAATTTTTCTGGTATTTTTTTATATTAGAACATTTTTCATCTAGAATTAATTGATTGATATGTATAATTTCTTTTTGGAAATGTTCCATATAGTGATTTAGAATGTCACCTATATCCGAGACATTCTTCCCTTTCTTTTCATGGAAGATGCTTTTAATGTTATTAGCTTTAGATTGTGTTTTGATTCTTGTGGATAAATTATATAGATATTTGGGAGAAGTGGCCAAGGTACTAATTGTTAGTTTTTCTAAATCTAAACTAGTTTTATGTGTTAGAATTTTGTTGTAATTACTATTTAATACTTCTACTTTCTTTCTCATCTCCAAATGATTTTGATTCTTTTCAGCTTTTACTGACAAAACTTTGGATTGTACATCTAATACTTCAGAATCCCAGTCTCTGATTTTTTTTATACCAAGTTAAGGTTTTACCATATATGTATTTTTAATGAGTCACATATTATTTTATTTATCTCTGTGGTGTAATTAATATCTAAGAAGAACTGTAATTCAGATAATAACCTGGGTTTGAACTCTTTAATTTTAGTTATATATGCTGGAATTCTGGAGTTAAAAATTAATGGTTTGTACCCATTTTGAAGTTTTAGTATCAATGAATTGTGGTCTGAAAAAGGGCAGGGAGTGATTGAGAAATTAATGATTTTAGAGTGTAAGTCATAGGCAGAAAATATTTTATCTATTCTAGTTTGGTTACCAAATCTGTGATCTTGATGGGAAAACAACAAAGATTTATCTTCTTTAAATTTGAAAGTATCTACAAGATGAAATGATTCTACCAACTTGTTTAAAGCTTTTGATACAGCAGATATACGCAGTGGTCTTTTATTTGTAGTTTCAGAAACATCAAATATACAGTTAAAATCTCCTCCTAATATTAGGTTCCCTTTATAATTACTGAAAATGAAATCCAAATGTTTTTAAAAGTTCCTGATCCAATGTCTGGGAACCAGTATAGACTGACAAGGGTCCATATTCTGTTACTATATTTAACTATAACTAATGTCATAAGGCGTTCTTTATCTTCAAACTTATAAATTATTTCTGGGTTAATCACATTTGTTTTCCATAAAATTGTTACCCCTTTTGTCTTTGTCTTATAAGTGGATTGCACCAATATAATATCCTGCTTAGGTTTCCATTTGTAATTGTCATTTGTTTTGAAATGAGTTTCTTGAAGGAAGACAATTTGTGCTTTGTTCGGTTTTAAATATTTCAGTAGATTTGATCTCTTGTTAGGATTGTTTAAGCCATTGGTATTTAAAGATAATAAAGTTAAATACATCTTAGGTTATTTAGACTATGTATTTTTTGTTTTATTGTGACTATTAAACATGTTCCTCTAATAACTATAAAGTATATGTTTGAGCTTTTAAAGGAAATTATCAGTTTTATACTTTGAGTGTTTACCAATAAAATAATGTTTTGGTCAGGCATACTAAAAATGTTTTTGTGAAATAACAAATTTAAATGAATAAATGTTAACAAACCTAAGAAATGCACTAGCCATAGAATGAAAATCATTCCTAATCTGATGGATAAACCTAAGTACATCAGATTATCAGTCATACCATGACAACCCAGAACATCTGAGCTCCATAAATTGAATCATCATATGGAGAATATTTGTAAGAGGAATAAGCAATATTTATATTATTTTGAACAGATACAGTACTACTGTAGATGAAACAGAATTCTAATACAATATAAATGTCTACTTATTGTATAAGAAATTAATATTTACATGAAAGATAGACGACAAGCAATTCAATCATAGTAAAGTAGGATGTATCATATATAAAACCTCAGTAAAAGATTATAGCACCCAGTTATTTAACATATTCACCCTTATTGATGAAGTCTTTCAAAACTTATTACTTAATATAAATAGATGGTAAAAAGAAGTTATGTACCTACCATAAAGTTCCATGTTAGTTGTCTTCTTCACGCCTTCTTTCTTGCTGGTTGGGTTCGGAGCCAATCCTCGGCTCTGACTCGGCCATCTTCAAAAGCTCGAGAGCTGCTTACTGGCTCGAGGCCACCCCCTATCCCATGATGCCTGGCGCTAGATACCCAGATCGCGTTTGGCAAGTCTAACTGCCAATGTAAAAAGGAAAGAATCCTATCCTATAATATATAAAGCCTACCAGTGAGGCTACTAGGCAGAGAGGAAGAGCCAGAGAAGACTCAGCCAGTGAAAAACCATAAAGAACTCTTCTTGGTCCACTAGGCTAGGGGGATGGAGGGTGGGACGCAAGAAAGAATGCGAGAAGAAGACAACTAACATGGAACGTTATGGTAGGTACATAACTTCTTTATGTTAAGTTGTCTATCTCGCCTTCATTCTTGCTGGTTGGGACAGCATCCCTAGCACCTAAAAACCTGGGTGGCTCATCGGAACAAACTCTTCAGAACTGTGGAACCAAAATAAGCTCTGCTCCTGGAGACCACATCCACTTTATAATGTGAAATGAAAGTATGTGGGCTGGCCCACGTAGCAGCTGCACAAATAGATTCCATGGGCAACCTAGCCTGAAAGGTGACAGAAGTGGCTAAAGCTCTGGTGGAATGACCTTTTGGTTTGACAGGCAACTCTTTGTTCCTCAGTTGATAGATAAATGTGACAATCGTAGTCAACCACCTAGATAAGGTTACTTTTCAGACTGGAAGGCCTTGTTTACCCTGAGCATAAGAGAGAAAAAGTTGGTCTGACTTCCTGATGTCCTTAGTTCTGTGCAAATAAAAGCGTAGTTGCCTATGAACATCTAATTGATGCAATTTATATTCCGCCCTGTTGGAGTGGTTGGGGAAAAAACAAAGGAAGGTCTATGGACTGATTCAAGCTACTTTCTGAAGAAACCTTAGGAAGGAAGGAAGGGTTAGTCCTGAGAGTAACCCTGTCATTGTGGAACACTAGGTACGGAGGACGGGTACAAAGAGCCTGACATTCCGAAACTCTTCTGGCTGAAGTAATAGCTACCAGAAAGAGGGTTTTCCAAGATAAAAACTTCAAGGAACAGGATGCTGCAGGTTCGAAGGGGGGCAAAATTAGAGAAGCTAAAATCAAATTTAGATCCCACGGAGGGGGAGGATCTCTCACTGGGGGCCTGAGCAGGGTGGTCCCTTTGAGAAAGGCTTTACATAGCTTATGAGACATGATATTATTTTCCGAGAGGCCAATGTGAAAATCTGAGATTGCAGCTAACTGAACTCTAATTGTAGTGGAATCGGAACCAGCATGAAAGAGTTCCGCAAGAAATTCCAAAATATGGTGTACAGGGGCTGAAAAAGGGTCTATACTCTTGGCCTCTGCCCAGGAAGAAAAACGTTTCCACTTACTAGCGTAAGTTTTTCTAGTGGTAGACTTGTGCGATGATAAGATAATTTCGCACACAGAGGGGGAGATATCAGGAAGCCTGGCTAATGCTGGAAGTGGAGCAACAAAGCAGTGAGCTGGAGAGATTGCAGGGATTGATGCAGCCCGCCCGACTGATGGATCAGGAGGTCCGGAACTAGGTCCAGAGTCCAAGGCTGCTCGAGAGGATGATGATGCAGGAAATGGAACCATATCTGTCGAGGCCAGTACGGAGCAATGAGGATCATTTTGCAACCCAATGCGGTAGCTTTCTGTATTAGCTTGGGAATTAAGGGAAACGGCGGGAATGCATAAAGAAGTCCCTGAGGCCAATTGTGGACTAGAGCGTCTCTGTGGGAGAGAGAAGAAATTGCTGCACTTGCTGTTGAAGGGAGTTGCAAAAAGGTCGCAGCAAGGTTGACCCCATTTGCGGAAGATTTGGTCCGCAACTACCTGATTTAGAGACCACTTGTGAGGCATGAGACTTGCTCTGCTGAGCCTGTCTGCTATGACGTTAGACTTCCCAGGGATGTGCGTTGCGATCAAAAACCGTTGGGAAGAGATCACCCATTGCCAGTGTCTGAGTGCCTCTCGACATAGGGGGTAGGACCTGGTTCCGCCCTGCTTGTTGATATACCATACTACCAACATATTGTCCGTTTGAATTGCAATGGTCCCGGTAGGAAGAGAGTCCAGAAGAGCTTGCAACGCTAGAAGCACGGCCCTCATCTCCAAGACGTTTATATGCAGATGGTACTCGTGAGGTTGCCAGATGTCTTGGACTGTACTGCCCTGATAATGCCCCCCCCACCCGATCAGGGAGGCATCCGTGGTTACTGTAGGAACTGGAGGTGATGGGACAAAGGGTCTGCCTTGAGGCACTGATGTGGAGACCATCCACCATGCAAGGTGCTTTTTGCATGCTTCTGTGATCATAATCATGTGAGACATAGGAAGCTGCTGGAAGGATCATTGGGTGAAGAGAAGCCACTGGAGAATCCTCATGTGAAAACGAGCTAGAGGAACGAGCACGATTGCTGCAGCCATGAGACCTAGAGATTGTAGGACGAACCTGGCTTGAATTCTTCTGCATGCTAATAAGACCTGCACATGTTGGCGAATTACTTGTATTCTGTCTGGTGGGAGGCTTGCCAACATGTCTTTTGTATTTAAATTTGCGCCTATAAAGGTGATAGACTGACAGGGCGACAATGCAGATTTTTCGAAATTTATTGTGATACCTAGCCTGGAGCAAGTCTGGATGGTGTAGTCTCTGGCTAGCAAAAGTTGATGCCTGGTGGAAGCAGTGAGGAGCCAGTCATCTAGATATGGAAACACCTGGAATCCTAACCATCTGAGATGAGCGGTAACTACTGCCATAATTTTGAACACCCTGGGGGCTGTGGTGAGACCAAAGTGCAAAGCTCTGAATTGATAAAGACTGGCTCCCAGCTGGAAGCGGAGGAATCTTCTGGAGCACTTGTCCATTTTGATGTGGTAATACGCATCCTGAAGATCTATAGAGCACATCCAATTGTCCTGACCCAGAAAGGGTAGAATGGACTGTAGCGTGACCATCCGAAACTTGGTTCTTCGAACAGACTTGTTTAGTCTGCTGAGATCCAGAATGGGTCTCCAGTCCCCTGTCTTTTTTGGTACCAAAAAGAACCTTGAGTAAGTTCCGGATCCTAGCTGGTCTGCTGGGACTTCCTGGATGACTCTCTTTCTTAGCAGTTTTGAAATTTCTTGGACTGCTTGATCCCTTAGACTGGGTGGAACATCTGGAAGGGACTTGTTTGACAGTAAGGAAAGGAATTTTGTATCCTCCGGATATATGGGACTGTACCCACTTGTCTCGAGTTATCTCTTGACAGGCTTTTGGGTACAGTTATAATCTTTCCCCGACTGCCTCCAGAGGTGGGCAGCCAGGCAACCCTTCAGGGATGGTGAAAGGGCTTGTCAGAGAAGGATTCTCTGCTGCCCTGGTTTTGCGGACCCCCACTGCCACGGGGGCGACGTCTGTTATTGTTCCCTCCTCTGCCCCTGGACGGGAACTCACCACATGTGTCCAGCAAGGCTCCCTGGGATTTCCGGAACCACATCTTTCCACTCTTCTGACCTTTGGCATAAGGTCTGGATGGAGTGGAAAAATGGACTCCCACGGCAGAGAGATTCTTGCCTTCCTGCTCACACCTGGTAAGGGTATCCTTCACCTGTGATCCAAAAAGAGCAGATCCATCAAAGGGGGTATTGGTGAAAGATGCTCTGAAAGGTTCCGCAAAGTTAAATAGCTGCATCCAAGTGTGCCTCCTCAGGGCAATGCTTGTGCCTGCGGCTCTACTCGCACCATTGACGGCATAAGATATGAGCCCCATGGAGGAGTTCACCACTGAATTTAGAGTCGCCAGCTGGGAAGCCATCTTAGCCTGAGCCCCCTCAGTTGATGGATCTTGGAAGGTATCTCCAAGCTCTTTAAGGAGGTCCCTCTGAAGATGGGTGAAGTGGCACAAATAATTCAGGGACCTCATGGAGAAGGTTGCTGAAGCGAACATCCACTTCCCGTGTCTGTCCATCGTCCTAGACTCCTTATTAGGAGGATGAAGAGATGAAGTTTCAGCTAACTCCTTTTTCGTGGCCGCTGCAACCACCATGGTATCAATGGGGACGCCCTTCATCAAAAATTGTTTACCCTTTAGAGCTGTTATGAATTTAGCAGGTCTCCTAGGGGTTGGTTCCACGGAATCTGGAGCCGACCACGCCCTTCGAGCCACGACAGACATCAGTGGGTCGAAGGGCGGAGACACCCAGGAGGTGGAAGGTCGGGAGCCAAATGCATCCAGGAATACCGACTCGTCCTCAGAAGGGACTAGGGTAGTCCAGTTCCCCCTCTGCCTAAGCATCTCAAGGATGTCTGAAAAGGAGACATCTTCAGAGGGGGATCTAGGGGACCCTTCCAAATCCTCCAAGTCGGTATCTGAGGTGACAGACTCAGGGGAGTCAACATGCTTCCTCTTGCATTTTCTCTTGCGAGGTGGCTCCTCTGAATGTTCAGGGGAAGCCTTGGAAGAGGACGATACACCCAAAAGGGGTGTCCTGGAGCGCTGGATCCCCACGCTTGGGGGCAGAGGCTGATGCAGGCACCATAGGGGGAGGAGCCGATGGGGTAGATCGTGGGGCTGACTCCGGGGCCAGCACACTCCTCATCACCTCGAAGGCATCCCTGCCCGGATGCAGAGAGAGCTCTGGTTCCGAAGAAATCGGAATGTCTCCCCGCAGTGAGAGGGACGGCTCCGAGGTTGATGTGGGAGCCGAGCTCAATTGAGGCGAAGCCTGAGGAGGAGAACGGGGTCGGACAAGGGTCCAATGCCACTTGCCCCCTCGGAGCCAATGAGGGAGTCTCGGCACCCAGATCCCTACAGGGGTGGCACTATGGAAGGTATCGGAGCCAACGACGGAACTGAAGGACAAGGTATTAGAGCCGATGGCTCCACGACTCGAACCCCAATGAACTCCGGTTCCGAGCTCAAAGGAGTCGGAGGAAGAATATCTGTAGACGTGAGTGGAGCCGACCCTGATGAGGGGGGGGGGGGTGGACAACATTTTTGCTAGGGCCTGCAATTTTAACAGTCTACTGACCACTCTTTCCACATCATGGTCTGAAAGTCTCGAGGACCGAGAAGAGCAGGATGAGTGGTGACTACGCTCCAATTGGAGCAAAGGTGATCTCGGTGTCAAAAGTATCGACTCCAGAGGAGACCTAGATCTTTTTTGACTCCCAGATGGCTCAGAGGAATGTGTCAGGGCCGACTGGGAGGGAGAAACCTCGGTTCCAGCCGGAACTGAGATAGATGGTACCGTTTCACCCAGTGAAGGCTCCGAACTGGGAGCCGAAGGTTTAGGTGTCTTAGAAGACTTCACTGGCTGAGCCTTAGCTGGTGAATCTTGGGGCTTAAGAAAACCCCTCAGGATAAACTTGTTTTTGTGCTCCTGCAGGACTCTTGGACTAAATGCGTGGCAAATCGAGCAAGAGTCCTGCAGGTGCACGACGCCCAGACAATAAACACAAGAAGTGTACCCATCTGTCAGAGACATCTTCTGACAGCATGAGTCACACTTCTTGAATCCGGACGGCTTGGGATCCGTGGACATCCTGAATAGAAACCAAGGAAAAAACCCAGACACAGAAGTTAAGGTTAAAATACCACAAATACAATAACTACTACTACCAGAAGTATAACTAAACTAGCTAATAGATACTATAAACAACAACTATTAATTATTATTTTTTTTTTTTTTTTGAGAGAGAAAGACAGAAAAGGTTATCCTCTAACTTAAACGGAAACCTTTTGAGGTAAGGAAAGGGCTAGAAAAGGGGGGGAGGACTCTCTAATTAAAACGAGTTTCTGAAAAGAGAAGGGATTCAGATAGAAAACACTAAAATACAATAGTTATAACTAAAAAGGGAATTCTACACTAAACTAACAGTTTTTATGACAGATAAAACTAGTAATAATAAGTTTTATATGACCTGAGCCAGCAGAACAACCTCGCAGCAGAAGCGGCAAACGAGATCTGGGTATCTAGCGCCAGGCATCATGGGATAGGGGGTGGCCTCGAGCCAGTAAGCAGCTCTCGAGCTTTTGAAGATGGCCGAGTCAGAGCCGAGGATTGGCTCCGAACCCAACCAGCAAGAATGAAGACGAGATAGGCAACTTAACATTAATATTTATACCTAATGTTTATAATACAATGTATTTTACTGAATATATCAGAAGTTATATTTCATTGTTTATCAGCATTTAAGTAATCATTTTGTTTGCCGCTAACTTACTTAAAGCATCAAGTTTGTTTTATGTAAAGATCGATGCAAGTTAGTACATTTTAATTATCAGTGCATCCCTCTTCCCCCCATTTCCGACACATAAGGATTTTCATATCTGTCATTTCTTATTACAAAATGAAGGAAATTGTAGGTTAGAAAAAACAAATTCACTTATTGTGATTAATGATTACAACTTCCCTTTCCAAATTCATAAATCTCCATTTTATGGCATATACTGAAAGTTTTTAGATTTAAATGGCAACATTCTATTTTGTATAATCAGCAAAGGTTAAACTGAGTGATTGTTGTCAATTTAATACTATTTGGGCAGAATGTGACTGTTACATTCTGTGACATTCCTAGTTCAGGCTTCTATTGCTTCCCTTGAACAACTTTGTCAGTTTGATGTCATGTATAAAGCATTAGCTACCTTTGTAACAGCTTAAGTATTATGTATGGTCAAGATGCGTTACAAAAACCACAATTCAAGTTAAACCAATTACATGACTTGTTATGCACAATTACCTATATGAGAAAATCATCATGCTTCCCCTTGATGTTCAAAATAGTGTATGTCATTTATGACAAATTAAAACAGTAGTGTTACTATACACAAGCCCATGTTATTAAATCCTGTCTTTAATATCTAAATTCAGCAAACTGCTTCATCTTATATGAGGATCACATCCTTTATGTCTAGATTTACTAAAATCATACATTACATAACTAGTGTGTGTGTGTGTGTGTTTTGTTTTATCAAGAATCAACTTAATGAGCTAAATGAAGTGTTGGGAGACCATCAATGTGTGTGTACATGTGGTTTAAAACAGCCCTTTTATTAAATTTTTTAAACTAAAAAGGTCATTGCCAAGAATCATCTCGGAGGCTCCTCAGAGCCGCTAAGCATTATCATCACGCTGTCTGCATTACCATAGCAACCTGGGAGTGTTTGCTTCTGTTAATGTGTCTGTGTACTGTATAACAGAGGCTTGCAATGCACCTGAAGTAAAGCTTCACTTCACTGCAACTTCGAGCCTAAATTCCCTCCCTTTCAGTGAGGCAGCAACCGGGAAAAGAAGAGAGAGCAGCAGATCCCAAAAAAAAACTCCCAACAAACCGCAACAACAACAGACAACACACTCCTCCAGCCCTCCCACCTCTCACTCAGCAGATGCACAAACAAAACACTCTCTGTCAAAATATCCCAAACCACAGCTCTATCCACCCCCTCCCCTGGATCCAGACTAAAACACCAAATGTCTCTTGCTAAATCACAAGCATCAGCAAACCTCGATCACAAGACGCAACCCACAGCCTCCAGAGACGAAAATGGCAACCCACAACAGCCGCCAGACACAGCTGCATCCACATACACCATGTCAGGCTTAATCAAACAACACTCGAAGTTATGACACCTGCCATAAATTATATTAATTATGTTTAGACAGAATAATAATGACATTTGTACTAGCTGCCAGACACGGCTGCATCCACGCACACCATATCAGGATTGATCAAACAGCACTTGAAGCTATGATATCTGCCATAATTGGTAATAACGATGTTTAGACAGAATAACAATGACATTTGTACTAGCTGCCAGACACAGCTGCATCCACGCACATCACATCAGGATTGATCAAACAGTACTCGTAGATGTGATACCTGACATAACTGATATTAACTATATTTAGACAGAATAATGATGACATTTGTACTAAGAGCTTGCTACTATTATTTAACCAGGATATACATGACATTTTTAAATCATACTTTAACTGAAGAAGGCATTAGTCTCCATGACAGCATTTTCTTTCAAAACACTCTATTGTTACTGCTATTATATGTGATGTTAATTTGTTACATTTGAGTCTGAACTCTGATGAATGGTACCTTATTGAATTAGTTGATTGACCCGCAGTGGTGGTGCTGCGGTAGCACTGTCGCCTCACAGTAATACGCTGTCCGGTTCGATTCTCACCTAGAGCGTCTTCTGTGTGGAGACGAGCGTGAATGAGCATACCTTCGTTGAAGGTTGTGCGTCAGGCCTGGCAAGCCAGGACGTAAAAATCAACTGCCAATCATTAACGGACCAGAGTTCCGTTGTGGCGCCCCTAACCGGGAAAAGCCGAAAAACACATTATAAGTAAAAACAATGAAAAATGAACAAGATAAGTATTCATTGAGTTCAATAGGGGAATAGAAACTTCTATGTTTATATTAGATGTTGCTTTGTTTGGCTTATATATAACGTAAATAGTAACCCATCTTGACCTATCTTTGTTTATGGAGAATTATTGGACTCTTTGAACATTCTGAATAAATCATTACTGTTTCTCAGTTGTTTAAGAGACCCTCCTTTTTTTAAATAAAAACAGATGACAAGTGATATACCATATCAGTTGATACTTTGAGAGATGTAGCTGCAAGAGTTATTTTTTTTGGGACAGCTATCTTGGAATCAGTTTTTTGTTTCTTCTTTCTAGCATCGGTCCAAGGATTTGTTTCTTTTATTCTTTTAAGAGTAGGGGGCATCCATTCCATTTCTTCTGGGATAGACACTATGTTGTTGTTTTTGATGAAAATAGTAGCTTCTTCTAAGTCATTAAAGGTTCTCACCTCATTGGCAAAAAGTATTTTTATCTTGGCTGGAAAGGCCAGCTGTGCTTTAATGTTTTGTTTCAACAGTTTTATTACTGGACAGTCTTTTTTCCTTTGTTCTAGTATTCTGGAAGAATAATCATTGTCAAACCTCATCAGGCTTTGACTGTATTTTAAGGGTGATTTTCTCCAAGCAGATTTTAACATTAGTTCCTTGTCCAGAAATGAAAGAAATGTTACAACTGTGGATCAAGGTGGAGTATTTCTTGAATTAGAAGGTTTCCTCAGTGCTCTATGCACCCTTTCAATTCCAAATGAAAGTCCCTCTTTCAAGTCTAAAAATTCAGGAATCCAGGTTAAGAATGAAATAATGTCTTCTCCTTCAGTGTTTTCAGGCAGACCAAAGATCCTTGTGTTGTTTCTCCTTTCCCTGTTTTCTAAGTCATCTATTTTGTTAAGCAGCCATGTATTCTGTTTAAGCAGAAATTCTTTTTGGAATTCTTCCTCTTTGAGTCTCCCTTCAATGTCATTTAGAGAAGTCTCTGTACGTGTTATTTTTGCATGCTGTTGTTGTAATAGTTCCTTAAGAATATCAGTCTGTTTTTGAGAATTTAATTTGAGGTTTTCTATGTCATTTTTAAATCCATCCATCTTCAAAGATAGTTCCTGTATGGTAGACGTCATCAATTGTAGTTTTTTTTTTTCAAAGCAGCATCTGGATGAGAATTCCTTGAGTTGTTCATATTCAGTGACTCAATATATCTCCAAGTTACTTGACAGGAACATTTTGTATATCTCCACCAAAATTGATATTTATGTAGTTTAGTAGATTATCTATAGGTTTCTGATGTTTTAAACTTGAAAATAATAAAAATGTTCCTATATTATTATACTAATTTATGGAGCTCTGTAAATTCACTGCTCTCAGTTAGTCATCTAGACTCTGCCCCTCCAATACTGTGATTGCTCTGGTACCGACGTTTCTCTCAGTGCCAAGGTAGCTGAACTTGGCTCCGAAATTTTTATCGGTTGTTGTTGACTTTTGGCTTTTCCCGGTTAGGGGTCGCCACAGCGGAACTCCGCCCTGCTAATGATTGGCAGTAGATTTTCACGAAACCGAGGTGCCAGCTCAACGTTTAACCTTCAACGAAGGCACGCCCATTTATGCATGTCTTTCGAACGCCCACCCAACCACTGGGAGGACATGCAGACTCCACACAGAAGGCACTTCCCGCACTCCAGCCGAGAATCGAACAGGAGAACCTCTTGCTGTGAGGCAACAACGCTACCGCTGCACCACCATTTGGTACCGTGGAACTCACTGGCAGCGAAGGCTGTTTTGTAACCTTTTTAGGGGGTTCCGAAATGCTAGGAACCAAAGAAGGTTGTTTCTTAGACGATGAGGATGACGAAGATGAAGAACTGGCTTCCGTTTTGGACACAGAAATGGCCTCTTCAAAGTTATTCTTCAAAAGGTCCTTAAGAATAAGTTTGTTCTTATGTTCTGTAAGTGTCCTAGTGGAAAAGGCATGGCAAATAGAACCGTTCTCCTGCAAGTGGACTTTGCCTAGACAATATACAGAAAGGGTATGCCCATCCAAACTGGGCATTTTCCCCTGACATTTTTGACACCTTTTAAATCTGGAGGTGCCTTTGGAAGATTTGGCAGGAGACTCAGCTTTGTCAGCCATGATGAAAATGTCAAACACTCACAAACAGATTCAAAGGCAGAAAAAGCTTCTTTTTTTTTTTTTTTTGAGAAAAGAAAAATACCAAGTGAGAAAGACATACACACACAGAAATAGGATAGCAAGAGGAATGGGTACAGAAAAAGATATACTAGAATCAATAAAGACTTACTAAAGACAAAAAAGGATATATAAGAAACTTACTCAAACACCAAAGCAAAGCTCGAGAGTGGTTGCATGTGTCTGACACCATGAAGCGGCAAATGAGATCTGAGGTAATTTAGACAGGAGCATCACAGGTAAAGCTTAGATCAAGAGTTTAGAAGGCACGAGCTGAAATAAATGGTAGAGTTAGTTCCGAGGCTCGGAACTGAGCCCACATTCAAAGATTACATGAATATTGACAACATCAGATCAAATGTTAAGACAATTTATGTCAAAGCCTAACCTCTGTACCCTGACACAGCAGGCTCTGATAGATCCTTTTCATTCTGAGGCATCAAATCTTACTGGACCCAGGGGGTCTTGGAGAGAAGGCTCTGCACTCTACAGTGCAACCACTGAGCACCAGAAGGGAGACATGAAATCATACCCTGAGAGCATGCCTGTCACAGGTTTGCTCAAAATACTTGAATGGAGGGGGGGTTGTCAGTCATTACATTGTAGGATGATCCCTAAGGTGGTTACTAGAGGGTAACTTCATTCCCCACTGGTGAAAGATGAGGTTGTCACACATAACTCATGCAGATCATGAATCTGTCTATTGGACAGACTTCCAAAAGCACGTTACCAATGTCTGTCCTCCATCTCTTCAAACTTTTGACAGTGTTCTATTATAGACCTGGGGCTGCATGAGGGACTCTCCCACTGATCCTCATGATGAGTATCCTGAATGACCATCATGCTACATACAATCCATGCCAGAAACAATCCCTTCACTGACGTTTTTTTTGACCAAATGTAAATGCCGGACATCACATCAATGAATCACTTCATATTTTGTGCTCCTCTTCCAAGCTGTAAAGGCAGTGTCAATGTGGGTAGCAAGTCACGAACGGTTGGCAACATGAAGATTTAGATGGTTTCCATTTCTCAGGCATTGGAAAAGGGAATTCTTCCCTGACAAATAAGAGAACTGACATCTAAACTGTGCAGGCAGCAGAAAATATATGGTGGATCTGGGTTAATTCCAATGTTCTCTTTTTATGTCACATGATGTGATGATGCACATCCTCAATCATGGGAACTGAAAAAAAAAATCAAATGAACTGAGCCAGGAGAGAAATCTATATCAACAGATTTCCAACTAACAAGAGTGCCCAGCATCAGAACTGTATTTTTGTATTATTTTATCCTAAACAGACTCTCACACATGCCCGATTTGTACCTTTGCAAACACAGCAGCACAAAATGAATTTGCCATGCATTGCTTGGTAATGCAGGCTTAATGGATATGCAATCACAGTAGCTGTAAGATGTTGCTGTTAAGCAACTAGCAGCACCTTACGAAATGCTAACTACATAATAAATGTTTGCTTGTGCAACCACAAAAAAAACACAAGACATTCTGAGGTTTTGGCTGTACTTGTCTGCATGCTATATAGGTTGGTTGCTATATATTTACTAAGAGAAGCAGTAACTGTAACTTGCAGATTTTAGTTTACTTAATAAAAGCTCAAGGAAGGTTGACATCAGGTGAGTGATAAGTTGCTGCTATCCATGCTGGCACTTCTGCTCCTCAACACAATTCTAGAAAGGTGCCTAAAGTACCGGAATTACAGTCCATATACAGCTTACACACTGCAGGAATCACTTTTAAGGAAAGTGGTTCTACAGTCATGCTCTTTGAACTTCAGCCTGGACACCCAAAAAGACAGCATCAGGAAGGATAGACTAGACCTTGGCTTAGCATTACATCTGAAGGACAGCACATTTCAACAAAAGATTACACCCCATATACTGCGCACAAGTGCAACTTTTTCCAGTATAACCTCACTGTCTATCTAAGGTTTAACTCATAACCTACCTCAATTCATATGTAAACAAACCAAAGAAGGACCAGGAGCAGGCTGCAGATTCCAGTTTCAAAGTAGTTTATTCCAGAACAGACAACCTCAATTCATGTTTATAATTACTATACACAAAGTACAAACACAATTTTGAAAAAAAGACTCTCCCAAAACAAGATGCTGCTGTAAAAAGTCCCACAAAATAAGGAAGACACTGCAGACTTAACATCTACAGTGAAGAGTCAGGTTGAGCTCAATGAAGGTGCAGACAGACAGTTGTGAGGCAGCCATAAAATCCCAGCTGACAAAGCAATTTTAAAACATGCACTAGAAGAATCTATTACCTAATGGCTTGGCTTGAGACAGTATCAATAACGGCTTGTTAGCAGGCCAATATAAGAACTATTCAATGTATTAACTATTAATGAGGGGTCAGCTGGGCAGCCACAACAAACTATTTGCCAAGTTTTAATGTGTTCAAGTACCACATTAAGACTAAAATGGAGGCAAACATCAAACACAATGAAAACGCATCTGCCCTCACTCTGGGCACTGGATGAAAAATAGCAAGTAAGCAGAGTGAGCAAGGTTCATGCCATATGCAACATTTAGAAAGTGGCACAGAGGGGTCCTGAGAAAGACCTGTTCCAGATGGCACACCAAACAGGTTATGTTAGAAGATCAGAAACACACAAAACAGAATGGCGAACATAACTTGAATCATGTATCATTACCATAATCCTCACCCTTAAGTCCGTTATTTCACATTTCTACACAGGACTGAGGGGTTGTGTCAACTGCTGCCACTTCTCTTGATTCACAGACACTTTCCTTCCTTCTTTGAAAGTCATGTCTGACTGTCCCCAGGTCTTCTCTTATGCAATCCATCTTTCTGTTAGCTGGATGTCCTAGCCTCTTCTTGCCTTTTTTCCTGTTTCTCCTAAATCACATTTACCAAATCATCTGCTTTCCTGCACATATGACCAAACCACCATAATCTGTTCTCCCTGACAACCTTTTCTGCAATTGGGGCTACTCTGGCTTCTGCTCTGATGTCTTCATTTCTTCTTCTGCCCAGCAATGTGCTTTTTACTACCCTTCTCATGCGCTTCATCTCAATCACCTCAAGATTGTTAAGATGATCTGCTTTTTGATGTCTTCATTTCTTCTTCTGCCCAGCAATGTGCTTTTTACTACCCTTCTCATGCGCTTCATCTCAATCACCTCAAGATTGTTAAGATGATCTGCTTTCAGGGCTCAGATTTCTGTGCCATGCAGAAGAACTGTTACACACTATGTCTGACACATTGTGCCATTCAGTTGCAGCACCTCTGATTCCAGTTTTAACTTCCTCAATTCAGAATCTCTTTCAATACACCTTGCAGATGCTTGAAGCTGTTAACATGTCACACTGTTTTCTGTTCTATCTCAGTTTTCAGCTTCTTCTGATTCCCATTTGCTGCCATGACCACTATCTTGCCTGTACAAAGTTTCATCCCAAGTGCCATCAAATTTGCATTCCAGTCCCCTAGTATTTTCTGAAGTTCCTGTTCAGAGTCTGCAAACAATGCCACATCATCTGCATACAGCAGCTCTGTTGATCTGTCTCCTCCTGACATATTTCTTAATGTAGTCAATCACATGAATCATGAAGTTTTATATCTCTGCACTGCATGCAGTTGTGAAAGTCCACTTTGTTTTTGTACAATGGCACTCAAATACATTATTCCCCAGTCAAATGGAATATGGCTTTTTCTTTTTTTCTGAATTCATTTTCCTTACTGCAGTTCCTACTTCTTCTAGGGTGAGTTATTTTTCCTCTTTCATAACTTCTGTGGGGTTTTCTTTATTCATAAGCTTCTTGAAGTAGCCCTTCCTTAAGGTGGTCCTTTGATGGCCTGTAGACTGTTAAACAGATTGTTGCTGGTTTCAATTAAAAATGGTATCGGACTACCGTCTTCATCTTTCTGTCATTGCCCTGCAACCTGACAGATCTTCCTTGGGCCATCTGCTGAATCACTTTCTAGAAGTTGGTAGAGTACCTTTGATATCTTGTTCTTTGGTATTGCAACTTCTTAGCCTCTTTGTTAGTTACCAATCATTCCTTATTAGCCCGTTCCACATTTTCCAGATCCTACTTTCTTCCTGCACTTTTTTCTTTTAATAACTTTCTGGACTTCTGCAATCCACCACCGGTTTTCCTTATGTGCCTTATTTCCATACTCGGCTCAGCCTCAAATCAACTTTATCATCTTAACACATGCTGTTCTGAGGAGCTGCCATTCTTCTTCTTCATCTCCATGTATTTCGTCTTCTTCCTGAGATGCTAGAGCCCTGATTATTTCCTTGAACTTATGCACATTTGCTCCAGTCAACTTCCAGGTCTTCAGTCTAGTACCTTAGCACCTTTTCTGATCACTGTTTACACTGCAATGGCAAATACAACTTGTACTATCTTCAAATGTTTAAAAGTAAGTCTAGTAAACTATCCAGTTCAACCCCCCCCCCCAAAAAAAAAAAATCAAAGCATGTCTATTATAAAATTAACGTCCTAGTGTAGGGAGAAATTTTAATGAAAAGTTGGCCATACATCCAATTACCTTTGACAGGATAACCTACAAGTATTGGAATACTGCAACAGTGATCTAAGGAAAAACATCTTCACCCAGTCTAGCATTTTGCCCTTCTGCTCAAAATATTGCAGCTATTTTTTACTTTCTGTCCAGTGAAACTCTGTCAAAAGGGGCACTGAAGAAGGCTGCCTTGAAGTGCTACACAAAACCAATCAAATATAGCCAGTCCTGATGCCTTATTGTGATTGCTAAGCAAACTGCTCCATCTGCTAAGTTGTGCAGGAAATGCATGGACAGAGATGTAATAAAATTAATGGTAGCCACCTTGGTCTCTAACTGCTTACGGAGGTCACCAGTTGGCAAATGCTTCACAGTTTCCAGGGTCCTAGCTATGTCTAATGGATACTTGACTATAGCAGCACCCCTTTATACCAAGGTGTTGTGCCTATCATGCTTTTAGACCTAATGAGAACTGTGGCTGAGTATCCACACTTGATAAAGATTACGTCACCTCAAGGTACATTCCCAGAGAGTCACAAATTGAACTTATTGAGACTGAACTCACTCTAAATGAAAACAATTATCACGTCATAGCATGTTACACAACCCCCCTTGACGACCCCCCCCCCCAAAAAAAATTCTTGTTAATTTCTTAAATACACTGGATAAACTTCAAATACACAAAAACTGTATCATCCTGGATGACTGCAAATTGGGAAACCTATACCACAAATGTAAGCTCTACCCAAATATTCCACGAATTCATAAAGAGGAACTCTCTAGATCAAATAGTCAAGACAGCCCAAGAGAGGAAAAAAATGTTCTTGACCTGGTCCTTACAAATATAGCATCTATATGTACTATCTCACTTGTATACCCTTCCCCAGTCAAGTCTGACCACAAACTGGTAACCTTCTCTTTCAAAATCCCTAAACCAGCAGATGCAAATATCACAGCATTCAAATACTTCAAATGTAAACTTCCTACAATTCTATGATGAAGTTTCAAAGTTCAGTTGCAATCTAAGAAGTATTAATCACGTTGGTCCACTTTTTTCAATGTCTCAGAAAGAGACTTTATTGCACTAATCATTTCTTCTCCATCCTAGGCTGGAAATTCTAGGAATCTCTCCTTACTAATCTTAAAGATCTAATTTCGTACCCATCACGTCATGCTCAGCTTGAAGATTATTTCAAGTCAGAGTCAATTTTTTTTTCAAATGCCTTCCCTGTGGTCACATCATCTAATCTCGCACTCTGTCCTATATCAATAAGGTACACTTGTCTTTCTCACATTATTTCCCTACACTAATATGTGACAGCTCTTCCATATTGTATATATTGTATATACCAAGAAAAACGGTCCAGGTGCCAAGCAAGGATGGTAGTCCAATGGAACTTTATTAAAAGTTAAATGTCACAAGCGCTTTCACCCGGACTCAATTGCAGGGCTTTTTCAAGTGTATAAACATATACATTTTTTACCCTCATTTAAATACCCCCATTCATAAATAAGGCACCAAAACTGTTTCAAATATTTAAAGTGAAATACTCACTTCATTATCAAATCTTTAAACCCTTTGAGTTACACAATTTTCACTATGCACGCTACAAACCTTCAAAAAAGTATAATATATGTAAATAAATACATCAGTACATATGTATACAGAAACATAAACGACAAGTAAATGACAAGTAACATTAAGAGACATTATGTAAATATTATAAATATATTATAAAAATACTGTACAGCAGAACATACTTGTTTCATAGCTTCTCCGCTCTTTTAGTTAAGTAAGGTTTAATGGAAATATGGTCATTCAATCCCGGAGGCTGGGTTGCATTTAATTTTAGTTGCCAATAGGTCTCCCTGCAACTTAATCAAGTCTCCCCCCCTAGGGTCTGTACGTACTTGTTCAAGGATTCCGAATAGAAAACCTACATGTTTGGGCTCTGTGTATAGGTGCCTACACAATGCATTATTCAAGTTTCCTTTTCTAATACTATAAAGATGCTCATAAATACGTTTATTGAGTGCCCTCTCTGATTTCCCTACGTAAAAACTGAAGCCGTCTTTACATATAGCCAGATATACTATACCTCTGGTAACACAGTTACCCTTTCTAAAGTAAATCTTACTGTTCTCATAATTATTTAGGGTAACATGTGCATCCTCTATTATATATTTACAGTATCCACACCTACCACATTTTCTTATCCCCTGGTCCTCATCCTTCTATCCTGATAGTTGTTCCTTTCAAATAACTTTTATAGATTTGTTCCAGTTTTAAAAATAAATTGGGGCTCTCACCTACCTTATGTACAATGTCCTTATTGTGTTTCAACATTTTCCAGTTCCTCCCAACTAAATCCTTAACTTCTTTAGATACACTACCGCCCTATTAAAAGCTTGTTCACCAGTAGGCACTGGTGCTGCGGTAGCGTTGTCACCTCAAAGTAAGACGTTGTCCTGTTCAATTCTCAGCTAGAGCTTCTTCTGTGTGGAGACATGCGTGAATGGGCGTACCTTCGTTGAAGGTTGTACATCAGGGCTGGCAACTCGCACGTAAAAATCTACTGCCAATCATTAGCGGACCTGAGTTCCGCTGTGGTGACCCCTAACCGGGAAAAGCTGAAAGACACAACAACAAAAACAACCAGTAGGCACATCCACATTCACATTCTCCAGTGGTTTACCCAAAATAGGGGGGTACTTTACACCCCATCCCTCTAATACATCATCAGCAACCTCCTTTATTACATTCTCCGGATAACCCCTTAAACAGAAGAGGCCAGAAATAAATTAAATTTCTAATAAGAAATCACTTCTTTCTGAGGTCATTCTTTTTTGTTTCCAGGGATGGTCACTAATATAAGGAAGGTAAGAATTACTGAAAGTATTTTTCCTATGAATCCTAGACTTCAAGCCCCCACTGATCTTGTCTAACCTTATGTCCAAATAGTCAATTCCATGTTGGTCAAACTTGCATGTAAATTTTAAAAAATCAGTAGTTGAATTCAAGAATTCGAGAAATTCAGTAATGGAAGTAGCAGGCCCTTCCCAGATTATAAATAAAACATCCAGAAAGCGTTGATACAATTTTATGTTGTTCCAAAACCCAGAGGTAAATACATATTGTAGTTCCCATTTTAAGAGTACTAGGTTGGCATATATGGGGGCACAAGCTGCCCCCATAGCTATCCCTCTAACTTGTTTGAATGTTTCTCCCTCGAAGTATACAAAGTTGTTATCCAATACCATCCTCATAAGTTCTACTAATACATCAATATCAAAACTCAAAGTAGACCTTTTTTCATTCAAGAGTGACCATAAGAAATCCAAACCCTCCTCCACAGGTATACAAGTAAACAAGTCGACCGCGTCAATGGTCAAAAAATACACCTCACCCTCATATGGTTGCAAGGTTAAACTTCGTAAAAATCCCCGGAGTCCTTTAACAGGTGCTCATGTTCATCAGTAATATGTTTAAGGGTACGAACTAAGAAAGTCGTAACTGAATATGTCTTTGAACCCTCACCTGAAACTATTGGCCTGTATGGTGGGTCAGTAGTGCTTTTACGTATCTTGGGAATGCCGAAAAAAGAAGCTAACCTTGGTTTTTTAATTGTCAATGCGGCCCCAAGCTTTTTATCAAGCCTATTTCCAATATTAGTTCTTCAATTGCTAAATCTATTTTCCTATATGAAATGTTTATTTCATTAATGGACACTGGTGTATATACATTGGTGTCATTCAAAATTCCCAAGATTTTGCTAGAATAATCAAATGTGTTAATCAAAACCATACCTCCCCCCTTATCAGGCTTCATGATGCGGATTTCCCTGTCCGCCATTAACTCATCCAGAGTTTGGTTTTCTTCCTTGGTCAAGTTCATTTTGAAACCACATTTTCTCCTAATATTTTTATCAACACTCAATGTGTATATATCAGATGCACAAACTACCTGCAGGGCCGGGTAAAGGGGAGGATTAAATGTACTTGCCTTTCTAAATTGTACTGTGTCATTTGCATCTGACTGATCAAAATAAGTGCAAAGTTCAATTTTCTTATAAATAGTTTTAACTCAATAAGGGTATCACAGACGTTGAATCTTACTCAAATCAAAAACAGGGAACTCAGGTTACCCACAGTTGCAGAAGATTGTAAACTGGGTACCTGCAGATGATGCAAAGTGAACTTACACAAGTTAACAGCTGGTATTCTGAAAATGAGCTAAAATTAAATGCTAAACATGTAGTAAGGCTGCATTTGGTAAACAAACCCTCCACCCAGCTTACAGTACAGAAAACACTCCACTTCAAACAAAGATGCTGTGACAGACCTTGAAATGCAGGTACAGAACTCAGTCTCTACCTTTGAACATCATGTTGCAAATACTGGTTTTGAAATCCTTTTATCTGTCATAGCTGACCTCAAAGGTTATTTCCTATAGCTCCAAAGAAGTCCTTATCCCTCTGCATTCTGTACTGATCAAGCCTGTCAATGAATACATCTTACAAGCACTCACTCTTGCAGACTACAAGTATATATATATTAAAAAAAATGAGCAAACACAAAAACACTCTAGCACCCTATGGGTACTTGAAGGGATTCTTTATTAGAGGTTACTAGATCATGTTTTTTGTTTGCTAGATTTTATATTTGTGTATTTTGTGTGTGTATCCGCAAACCAAGCAAACACCAACTCCAAAGTTGAATAAACTAAAGACAGAAGTGGCAAATTTCATGACACCCATGCAGATGGACAATACAGTTATGACTGCAGAATCCTACACAAATGCACTCTATAAGCACTTACACGACTGCATGAATCGTGCCATCTCTAACAGAACCAAAACCCTACCCTCCAAAAGAAGGAAGCCAATCTGGTGGTCCCCTGCTATAAACAAACTCTAGAAAAGAAGGAAGAAACTGTTCCAAAAGAGAGCAAAAACCCATGAGTGGAGGAGCTCCCTTGTCAGCCTCAGTAAGAAGCTGAGATCCCTCATAAAATCCTCCAAAGCTAGCTATGAGAACAAGATTGCCACAGATTCTCAGGACAAACACAAAGCATTCTATAGCTATGTCAAGAATCTCAGTGGTAACATCTAGATCTGTTCTGAGTTACAGCACAATGGCACAAAAATTACAGAACCAACTGATATCGCCAACATCCTGGCTGATAGGCTCAGTACTAACTTTACCCCACTCTCACCCCCTAATGTGCCCATATCCATGCCAGAAGAATGCAGACCCCTGAAATCGCAACTGAGCAGATAAAAACTGCACTCTCCAAAGCCAAGAACACAGCATCCATGGGACCGGACAACATCCCAGGCTGCGTCCTACATGAACTTCAGAATGAACTGCCCCCCCACCTAAGCACCATGTTCAATCATAGCCTCATGTCCGGCTTTGTACCCACTGAATGGCGCACAGCAACAGTTATACCACTCCACAAAGGGGGAGCCACCACGGAACCCAGGAACTATCGCCCTATTAGCTTGACGAGTCTGGTCTGCAAGGCCATAGAACGCATCATCATGGAACTCATAAACAAAGACATTGGTAACCTCCAAACTCTAGACCCCACCCAGTTCAGGTTTGTGAAAGGCAGATCATGCCTCCTGAACCTGATCGGCTTCTTTGAAACAGTCACCAAACCCGTAGACGAGGGTAAGGCAGTTCACACAGTCTATCTTGACCTTGCCAAGGCTTTCAACACCATTCCCCATTCTGGTATTACAGATAAACTCACTAAACTGGGTATAAATCCATACGTCACAAGATGGGTTGCCAACTGGCTCACTAAAAGAACCCACACTGTAAAAGTTGCAGACTCCAATTCCAACTTCAAATCAGTGACAAGTGGAGTGCCACAGGGTTCAGTCTTGGGTCCTCTTCTGTTTGGTATCTACTTCTCTGAAGTACGGGCTAACACAGGGGGCCTCTGGCTGATGAAGTTTGCAGATGACCGCAAATTGGGTGCCACAGTCGAGTCCCCAAGCAACATAGACATCCTACAGAAGGGCCTCACTGAGACAGATGCCTAGTGTCAGAGCCATGGCCTCAAGCTCAATACCAAAAAGTGCATTGTCATCCCCTAAGGTAAAAACTCTGTACCCATGAACTACCACATAGGTGGCAGTCCGCTTAATGTTGAAAGTGTAATAAGAGACCTTGGGACTCAGGTGGACAGTAGTCTTTCCTTTGATAATCACATCGCCACGGTAGTCAGGAAATACTTCTACGTGGCACACTTCATCACGAAAGGGTTCTCATCCAGGGAAAAAAAAGAGGTCATTGTTCCCCTCTACTCGGCTCTCATTAGACCCATTATTGAGTACAAAGTACAGTTTTGTACCTACCATAAATGTAGATGTTCGAAGATCCACATTGCTGCAGTCCTTACTTATGGGTAGTCCACTGTCCTCGGTCGGCCCGAATACCAAAGTATTAGGCTGACGTCGGCCATGGGCGCACAGCCCTGACATCAGAGCATCAGGGTATAAAAGCGCATGACCGACGTCATATCCTCAGTCTTTTCTTGCCCCAGATGTCAGAAGGCCCTAAAAGAAAGGCCACAGCCAAAAAACAGAGTAACTTCCCAAAAGATATGCCCAACTACAGCCATCACCCAAACCATATAACCATGCTAAGCTACAGAGGGAAGGAGGGAGGGAATTGGACTGCAGCAATGTGGATCTTGAACATCTACATTTATGGTAGGTAGAAAACTGTACTAACTTCTTCCACTCACATTGCTGCAGAGCTTACTAATGGGTAGAATGCCAAAGCAACGGAAAGGGAGGTTGGAAAAATCATAAAGCATTAGGGGCTGCTAAAATGCCCTGTAAAATTGCAGTGGCAAATCCAGCCCTAGACTTAGAATAAAGAGAAAGGTGGTAATGTTTAGAAAAAAGTATGTACTGAACTCCAAGTGGCTGCTTCCAAAATATCCTTTGTAGCTACCCCCCTTAGAAAGGCAGTAGAAGTTGCAGTAGCTCTAGTGGAATGAGGTCTGATCCCAGTCGGAATCTCCTTACCATGATGGGAATAACAAAAAGAAATACAAAACCCAATCCATTTAGAAATAGTTTGTTTTGAAACAGGTTTACCCTGTGAACCCAAAGCAAAAGAAACAAACAACTGCTGAGACTGTCTGAACTCCTTGGTTCTGCTCAAATAATAACGCAACTGCCTGTGAATATCCAAAGTATGCAAAATCTTCTCCTTTATTTTGAGGATTTGCATAAAAAGTAGGCAAATGAATAGTTTGGTTTAAGGCCACACTAGAAACCACTTTAGGCATAAAGGAAGGATTAGTACGCAAAGATACCCTATCCTTATGAAAAATCAAGAAAGGCTCCACTGCCATAAGGGCCTGTAATTCAGAAACCCTTCTTGCAGAAGTAATGGCCAACAAAAAAGCAGTTTTCCATGGCAAATACTTTAACTCGGCCGTAGCTGCAGGCTCAAAAGGTTGTAGAGTAAGCTTTTCCAACACAAAATTGAGATCCCAAGCAGGAGTAGGAGCTCTACGTGGGGTCTTATGTTCTTTGCCCTCTGAGAAACTGCTTAAACAAAGGATGAGAGAATAAAGGAGGGTCACAGTCATAATTAGCCGAAATGGCTGCAGCATGAACCTTTATGGAGGAGAAGGACAAACCTCTGTCTAATAACTCAGTAAGATATTGTAAGGAAGCACTCAAATTAGGCTTGGAAACATCAAAGTCCTTCCCTTTGCTCCAAATAAAAATCTCCTCCATTTATCAGCATAAACTTTCCTTGTACTAGGCCTCCTGGCCTCCAAAATAACATTCAAAACTTGTTGTGGAAGCTGAGAACCTCCAGAATCTAAAACAGAATATGCCAGGCTGTTAGATGCAGAGACTGAATTCTGACATTGAGAAAGTGATTGCCCTCCTGAGACAAAAGGTGTGGAATCAAAGGCAGAGGCCATGGAGGCTCTCGGACCAAACTCCTCAGTAGTGGGTACCAGTGCTGTTGAGGCCAATCCGGTGCTATCAGGATCATGGATGGCTTGTCTTGTCTGGCCTTCAAGAGAACCTTGGGCAAAAGAGGTAGAGGTGGAAAGGCATATACATGAAGATTGTCCCAACTGAATGACAGAGCGTCCACCTTCCAAGCTGTGTGATGAAACCTTTTTGTGCAAAACTTTGGCAACTGGTAATTTAGTGGAGAAGCGAACAGATCTATGTCTGGAGTTCCCCATGACACTGTCAACTTTTGAAATACCTGAGGATCCAATTTCCACTCGTGAGGATCCACTATTTGTCTGCTCAATACATCTGCTAAGGAGTTCTGTGCTCCTGGTAGAAATCTTGCCTGAAGATTGAGGTTGTAACTGAGAGCTGTCTCCCACAAAATCATCGCTTGTCTGCAAAGAGGTGCGAATGAGTTCACCCTTGCTTGTTGATGTACCACATGACAGTTGTGTTGTCTGTTAGAATCAACACCTGCCCTGGGTGAAGTAAATCCTTGAAAGCCATTAATGCAAATTGTACTGCTAACATCTCCTTCAAGTTGATATGCAAATGTTGAAGTCTGGCAGGCCACGTGTCTTGCACCCATTTCCCATTGAGGTGTGCTCCCAAGCCTTGTCCGAGGCATCCGTCGTTAGAATCTGACTCGCCTCTGGTCGGGTCACAGAGAGTCCCCTGTTTAGGTGACATTCCTGAGCCCACCACACAATTCCTTCTGAATGCAAGGTATCATTTGAATGACAGTGTCTAGATCCTGGCAGTGTTGTGTCCATAGATTTTGAGATACCATTGAAGCTTCCTCATATGCAATTTGGCATTGGGAAGCACCAGAATACAAGATGCCATGAACCCCAAGGCTTGAAGGACTGTCCTTGCAGTCAGCCTGGACTGTAGAGACATTTGATGGAAATAAAGTGAAAGACTTTTCTGTTTGTCCGGGGTCAAAAGGCCATCTGGGAAGCTGTATTCAGTCTCACACCCAGAAAGCACATGTCCTGAGAGGGTACTAGACTGGACTTTGTTTCGTTCACAGAATACCCTAGGCATCTTAACACTACCATCACATACCGTAGATGCTGAAGAAGCTTGTCCTTGTCTTGTGCAATAATCAGGCAATCGTCCAAATAAGGATAAATTTGTATTCCTTCCATCCTGAAAAAGGCTATCACTGGAGCCAGAACCTTTGTGAACACTCTGGGTGCAGTAGATAAGCCAAAGGGCAATGCAGAGAACTGATAATGTAAATTTCCAGCTCGAAAACGCAGGTACGTCCTGCAACTGGGCCTGATAGGAACATGAAGATAAGCCTCTTTTAGATCCAGAGTTACCATCCAGTGATCTTTTCCCAGCAGAGGCAAAAGCTGTTGTAATGTCAACATTTTGAACCTTGGAATGTCCAAATAAGTGTTGAGGAGAGATAAATCCAAAATCGGTCTCCACGTGTTCCCTTTCTTTGGTACTAGAAACAGGCAGGAATAAAACCCTAGACCCACTTCTGAAGGAGGTACTGGCTGTATGGCTCCCATGTGAAGAAGTAATGAAATCTGTTTGTGAGCCTCCATCCTTTGCCGAGGAGGAATGTCTGGCATACCTTTGAAAGGAGGCAATGTATGGAAATAAAACTTGTAACCTTTGTTTATAATGTCCAACACCCATTTGTCTTGGGTGACTAAAAACCAATTTTGCTTGAAGAGAGCTAGCTTTCCTCCCAAAGGAGCTGCCAGGCAAGAAGAATCTGGCAGCTGAAAATGCAGGTCATTGGGCCTGTTTACGAAAGGACTGGCCCCTACCCTCACCAGCAGATTGAGCAGGCGAACTCCAGGTTCTAGGCCTAAAGGTACTCTGAGCTCTGCCCCTACCCACGCCTAGATCTACCCCTAGACTGGGGATCAGAAGAAGGGTACGTCCACCCCTTAGCAGGCCAATTTCTACTAAACTTAGGAGGTTGAACCTGCAAAAAATCTTTTACAGTCTGCATAGACTTAGCCTTGTCCCCCATTTTCTTCAAAACAGACTCCACAGGAGGACCAAACAACACTTCGGACTGTAAAGGGGCATCCAGAATTCTAGACTTAACATGTTCAGATAAATTCTGATCCTTAAGCCAGGCATGCCTACGAAGAACTGAACCAGTGGCAGCCACTCTAGAAGAAGCCTGCAAAGCATCAAAGCCACACTGCAAAGAATGTTTCCCCACCTGTTCAGAAACATGCACCAAATCTTGCAATTCTTTACACTCTATGCCCTCCGCCAAAGCATCCACTTTAGATTTTAGCTGAGAAAGGAGGAAATTCTGATATTTCAACATATGAAACTGGCAATTTAAAGCCCTCATTGCCAAAGTAGAAGAGGTGTACACCTTCTTACCCCATCTGTCCAAAGCTCTAGCTTCCTTATCTAGAGGAACCGGATTCTTTACAACAGAAGCCCTAACACCCTTAGGCCCCTGACTAATAGTTTCTGGGTCCGCCCTAGGACTCTTATATAGGTATTTATGAGCCTCAGGTACCCTATAATACCTGTCCGGTTTAACTGGTGCAGGAGGCATAGAATCTGGATTAAATGAGGCCTCCGAAAAAACATCCTGAACAACATCCAAAACAGGAGGAATAGCCAAGGGTCTGTGCTGTGGTAAAACAAGAACTCTCTAAGCCTCTTTCTGGAATCTGAGTAATCCTGTCCTTCCCACTTAAAATGTTCCCTCATAGAGTGTAAGGTTTCTGAAAATGAAAAATCCTCTGGAGGGGAAGCAGAAGGAGTAGAATCCTCTGCATCAGAATCAGAATAAGGAGGAAAATCTTGAATATCCTCAGCAGAAGACTCAGAATCATCTGAGGCCTGCTCCAAAATTTCCAACTCTGGCTCTACCCTGGGCCTCTTATCAGGAGGGGGTATGGAACCTCTAATTAAAGAAATCAAATCTTCTGCCATTTTAAGCATATGCTTCTTAGGTACAGACCCTGAAGAACCAGAACTAACTCCAGAAGAAGGCAAAACAGTCCTGCCCTTAGAAGGAACCCTAGAAACAGTAGCAGAAGGCCTAACCCCCTTAGGCAAAGAAGGGAGAATAGTAACCTGAGAGGCCCCTTCAGCCTGACCTGACTCCTGTGATGCCACATCCTGTAAAATCAAGGTTTTCCCCTGAGACTCAACAGACACTTCAGCCGGATCCACCTGTTCCACTGCAATCTCCAAAGGACCGGCGTCCGAAATGGACGAATCATCCTGTCTAGGCTTTACAGATTTGTCTTTACGCTTCTTCGTGGAAGCAGGCGTCGGAGGATCCGACGACATATTATAATTACACCGTTTGCCAAAAACTAACCTAGCGCAATCTAGCCTTCTCTTAATAGTGCGCTTATTAAACCTAGCACAAAACCGACACCCAACTACGTCGTGCTCCGGTCCCAAGCAAGGGATACAAAGCGAGTGGTAATCCCTATGCGGTATCTGCTTCCCACAAGAAATACAATTATTCACTTTTTCTGACATCTGGTAAACAACTGAGGCAAGAAAAAACAAAAATGCTCCGCAACGGGGTACTTAGCCCAACTTGGTATGTCTGAAACTCAAAAACTTAAAAATTTCCAGAAAGCCGAACGGCACTTGCAACGCTGCTTCTGCATCGGACCATGCGGCAAAAAAGACTGAGGATATGACGTCGGTCATGCGCTTTTATACCCTGACGCTCTGATGTCAGGGCTGTGCGCCCATGGCCGACGTCAGCCTAATACTTTGGTATTCGGGCCGACCGAGGACAGTGGACTACCCATAAGTAAGGACTGCAGCAATGTGAGATGAAGAACATCAGCCCTTTTGGAATGTACCTCACAAGACATCTGCCACAGCTGGAAAGGCCACAGAAGTACCTCACAAAGAGGATTATGGGACTCAAACAGATGCCCTACGCTGACTGTCTCAAAAAACTCCAGCTTTACTCTGTAGCATATCACCTACTCGGAGGTGATCTCTGCCTAACATACAAAGCTATGTCAAACCCAGAGCTGTTGGACATGCTACACCTAAAGAAATCCAAATCCCTCCAAGATACATGCTCTAGGGACCTAAACCTTGTCACCACAATAAACAGAACATGCTGGAGGGATAGATTCCTGTTCTAGAGACTTCCCATACTCTGGAACAAGCTACCTATCTATGTCAAGCAGAGTTCCTCATTAGCACTCTTCAAGAAAAATCTTGATGAGTGGATGGGAAATGGGAAATTCACCCCAGGGATAACTTCTGTGGCTCTGCTCGACAGGGGCACAGGAAAATAACTTTCTTGGGTGGTGAAATCCAGGGAAACTTGTTGGCTAGGTTTACACCCTTGGGCCGATAGCCTAGTACCTACCTATGAACCTATGAAAGCCAAATTGTTAACTTACTTGATCTTCCCCAAGACTGCCAAATACTGACAGGTTTAAAAACATTACATTTTCTATTGTCATATCCAACTGCAAAACCCATTTTTAGACAGTGTTGCTTTGTTTTGGTAAGCTAGAAACAAAACAATGTTCTATGTAATGAGCTATACTCTCAAAGTTAAAGCAATTACTCATATAACATAACTTAAGATAACATGTAACAGACTTTTTTCTCAGCATGCAGCTTAGCAATAAAAATAATAGGTTATGAATGTACATTGTAAATCGAAATAGAGTTAAATTTAGTATTCTGACCTTAAGTCCTCCGCAGAAAGAAAAAAAAATACTAATCTTTTTATCATTCAGGATCTTCAAGTTGAAACAATTATAACATTGATTTTCCACTTACAGTGGTCTTGCTAATCCATTCTTGTTTTGTTTCATGGCTTAGATTAACTTATTTATCTACTCTTACCGGGTTAGCCCTCCCAATATTTATGTATTATGGATGGAAACACCCATAATCTAAGAAAGTCAAATATTTCAAATATTGATTACCTAGAATGCACAATGGTTACTTCTTTAAGTGTTTTGCGCAGAACTTAATAGAGTCATGCAACAGTTAATACTACAGACAATGTCAGAATGCAGACCACAGGTGTGGTCAATCCCTCAAAACACGCTCTCTAGAAGAAAAAAAAATGAATTAAGCACAAAGAAACTTACCAATGCTCCTTCAGGCCCAAACATCTCTAAGAAGTTACCAATGAATTCCCGTGACTTCTCCTCCCACTTTTGAATGAGGTCAATGCTTTTCTCCTCCACTTTCTGAACAAATTCTTTAGACTTCTCTTCTACATTCTTCACTTTTTGCTTTACTTTATCAACACGTTCCTGCAAATTATATTTCTTTTCCTGGAAAAAATGTATGTTTAGATATATATGTATAATTAAGCTCTAAATGGCTCAGAAAGAACTGCGAACATATTTCAATTGCAAAAGATTTTGTGCAATGTCCTTTATGCTATTTTACTGAAAGTTTACTTGTTGAAACAATGCTACAATTCAGCAAATATAAAAGACCCTTACAGAAAATGGAGGATCTGCACTGACTTCAAAGTTAAGACTGTACAGTGAACATTCATTAGATCTTGACTGAATCAGTTTTGCAAATATTAGGCACACCTGTGTGAGGTACTCACCATAACAGTAGGAATGTCAAGACTGAAGACTCCTGAAGCAGTATTTATAACATCTAAGCTTTTATGCATAAGTATCAGGTGTCATCCAGACTGATTTTCCAAGTTGCCAGAAGGCCCTCCTAAAAATGATTACGTTAGCCCCAAACTGCTGTTTCTCCTGTGGCATCTGTCATGTCCTTCTCAAAAATACAGCATTACCCCATATCATATTTAGTTATCTGAGAAGGAAAAGTACAGTTTTGTACCTACCATAAATGTAGATGTTCGAAGATCCACATTGCTGCAGTCCTTACATATGGGTAGTCTGCTGTCCTCGTTCGGCCCGAATACCAAAGTATTAGGCTGACGTCGGTCAAGGCGCTTAAAACTGACATCAGGACGTCAGGGTACAAATGCGCATGACCGACGTCATATCCTCAGTCTTTTCTTGCCCCAGATGTCAGAAGGCCCTAAAAAGAAAGGCCCAAAGCCAAAAGACAGCAAAAAACAACCAACCACCCCTGCACTAATCATATTTACAAAATTTACAATATTCACAACCCAAACCACACAACCGCCTCTAACTACAGAGGGGAAGGAGGGAGGTTGGACTGCAGCAATGTGGATCTTCGAACATCTACATTTATGGTAGGTACAAAACTGTACTATGTTCTTCATCTCACATTGCTGCAGTCCTTACATATGGGTAGAATCCCAAAGCAGAGGTAAGGGAGGATGGCAAAACTATAAAGCATTAGGAGCTGCCAAAATGCCCTGTAAAATTGCAGTGGCAAAACCAGCCCTAGATTTAGAGTAAAGTGGAAGGTGGTAATGCTTAGAGAAAGTGTGCACTGAACTCCAAGTAGCTGCCTCCAAAATATCTTAGACCAAAATGACCCTTTAGAAAATAAAAATGGGGGCTTACTTTCAAAAGCTTAAAAATTTCCTCAGAATTCTCACAGAGAAGCTGAAAGCAGCTTTTTTTATAGATCACACTGACACATCACAGATTAATGACACTTACCATGAAAATAAATCCATTAAGGTGAATTTTCATTAAATGTGAGTTAATATAATTACTTAAATATCTTTTTAAATTCATAAAATTTCTTAAATGAATTTAAATGATACAGTTTCTTGTAGTAAAAATGTCTTATTTTAGAAGGCATAGAAAATGAAACATTTATTCAATTTTTTTGAAAATCTACTTAACAGCATTAATAATCTGTGAAAACTTATGTTCCAAACATATAAACTATAACTCATTTAATTCATCTGATTGACAAGCAAAAATTTTTATAACTCTATACTGGAAAAAATTTGTCATGTGATATATTTTAAAGCAGTAGTATAGCATTTGTAAAATTTTTAAAATGTGTTTGCTGTGCATTTTTTTGTATATAGCAGACTGATTTTTTTAGGGAAAAATAAGATAATGCTAAGAAAGGACACAACTCAGTGAGATCATATATATATATATATATATATATATATTTTTTTGTGTGTGTGTGTATGTGTGTTTTGATATGTTTGTGTGTGTGTTTATGTATATATGTATATCTATATTTGTGTGTGTGTGTGTATGTTTTTTTATGTCTATATATATATATATATGTGTGTGTGTGTTTTTATATTATATATATATATATATATATATATATATATATATATATATATTTTATGTGTGTGTATGTATATATGTATAAAGTGTTTCTGAGAATCTGCATAACTATGCAGTATGATTTATAACAATTTCTACGAATACAATATTTTATTCTATTGACAATAATGAGTTTGAGTAAATGCTCATATACAAGCAATTAAAGGGTTTTTTTGGAAGCTTTTGATTTACATGACAGAAAATAGATGCATCTTAATATATGTAATGTCTGAATCATATTAGCCAAATTTTTTGATTTAAATGAATGTTAGAATTTATTTTTCTCTCCTTTGATTTCTAACATCAAGATTATTTGAATGCTATTTGAATACAAGTGTTTTATATTACATGGATGTATATAGTATTGAACATTTTTAAAAAAAAAAAGTTTATTTTAGTTTATATGATGCTGTTTTACCAAATGTGTAGTCTTGTCTTGCTAGATAATTGAATTGAAAACTGTTAATCAGTTAAATATAACCAGTATTAAATTGATAAGGTGGTAGCTGAGGTACTGCTGCTTAGGGTAGGGGGTTAACTTGAGTGGTAAATACTACTAAGTTGAAGTTAAACTCCAGGCTGGATGCAAGGTTTAATCCTTACATTATTTTCACTTGTTCATTGTTATTTGTATATAGTTTTGACATCCACAATATATTTTGTACATTCATTGTCACTACAAACAAAATTGAATCCTATACAAAATCCCATAAGAGATTCAATAAATACAGCTATATTTAAAGGTACACCTAAAGGAGGAGATGTAACATTACTTATCTTGTTATTTGTTATTTTGATCATAAGATTCTTAATTTTTAAAAATGCCAAATGACACCCCTTTTTTTTTTTTCCCATTAAAAAAACCCTTTAAAAAGAAAAATTTTAAAAAGGGCCAAACTTCCCAAGCCCTTCGAAAAAATTTAAAATACCCAAAAAAATTCTTTTGGATTCCCACTAAAAAAAGAGGAGGGGCTTTTTATGGAAAAAATTCCCCCTTCCCAAAAAACCATTTCTTTCAATACAAAAAGTTTTGATTTAAATCTTTGGGGAAATTAAATTTAATTAATGTATAATTAATTAAATCAAAAGTGAACATTTTCTTGAAAGATCAATTTTCTATAGATTTATTTTAGTTGCATTTAATTGCTAAAAACTTACAGTGAGGATACCTACCATAAGAACAGAAATTCATTAAAAACTTAGAATGTTTTGCAATTTAGCACTTGGAGTACTCACATAACAGTAGATTCAAACATCAAGCTTTTTTTGCATAAGTATCAGGTGTCATCCAGACTGATTTTCAGTTGCCAGAAGGCCCTCCTAAAATGAGTTAGCCCCAAACTGCTGTTTCTCCTGTGGCATCTGTCATGTCCTTCTCAAAAATACAGCATTACCCCATATCATATTTAGTTATCTGAGAAGGAAAAGTACAGTTTTGTACCTACCATAAATGTAGATGTTCGAAGATCCACATTGCTGCAGTCCTTACATATGGGTAGCCCTGCCTCGTCGCCCGAATACCAAAGTATTGCGCCGGTCATTAAAACTGACATCAGGCCAGGGTACAAAGCATGACCGCGCATATCCTCAGTCTTTTCTTGCCCCAGATGTCAGAAGCCCTAAAAGAAAGGCCCAAAGCCAAAGACAGCAAAAACAACCAACCACCCTGCACTAATCATATTTACAAAATTTACAATATTCACAACCCAAACCACAAAAGCTAACAGAGGGGAAGGAGGGGGGGCTGCAGCAATGTGGATTTTAACATCTACATTTATGGTAGGTACAAAACTGTACTATGTTCTTCATCTCACATTGCTGCAGTCCTTACATATGGGTAGAATCCCAAAGCAGAGGGGAGGATGGCAAACTATAAAGCATTAGGAGCTGCCAAAATGCCCTGTAAAATTGCAGTGGCAAACCAGCCCTAGATTTAGAGTAAAGTGGAAGGTGGTAATGCTTAGAGAAAGTATGCACTGAACTCCAAGTAGCTGCCTCCAAAATATCTTTAGTACCCCTTAAAAAGCTGTAAGTGGCAGTAGCCCTAGTGGAATGAGGCCTAATCCCAGCTGGAATCTCCTTACCATGATGGGAATAACAGAAAGCAATACAAAACCAATCCACTTAGAAATAGTTTGTTTTGAAACAGGTTTGCCCTGAGAACCCAAAGCAAAGAAACAAACAACTGCTGAGACTGCCTGAACCCTTTAGTTCTGCTCAAATAATATCGCAACCTGTGTATCAAGTGTGCAAAATCTTTTCCCTTTATTTTGGGGGTTTGCATAAAAGTAGGCAAATGAATAGTTTGGTTTAAAGCCACACTAGAAACCACTTTAGGCATAAAGGAAGGATTAGTACGAAAGATACCCTATCCTTTGGAAAATTAGAAAGGCTCAACCGCCATAAGGGCCTGTAATTCAGAAACCCTTCTTGCAGAGGTAATGGCAACAAAAGCAGTTAGATAAATATTTCAACTCAGTCTAGGCTCAAAAGGTTGTAGAGTGAGTTTCTCCAACACAAAATTGAGATCCCAAGCAGGAGTAGGAGCTACGTGGGGTCTTATATTCTTTGCCTCTAAGAATTGCTTAAACAAAGGATGAGAAAACAATGGTGGTCACAGTCATAGTGAGCAGAAATTGCTGCAGCATGAACCTTAAATAGAGGAGAAGGACAAACCTTTGTCCAGTAACTCAGTAAGGTATTGAAGAGCCACACTTAAATTAGGTTAGAAACATCAAAGTCCTTTGCTGTACTCCAAAATAAAAATCTCCTCCATTTATCTACACTTTCCTTGTACTAGGCCTTCTGGCCTCCAAAATAACATTCAAAACTTGTTGTGGAAGCTGAGACCCTCAGGGTTTAAAACAGAATATGCCAGGCTGTTAGATGTCAGAGAAGTTAATAGACATTGAGTAAATGACTGTTCTCCTGAGACAGCAGGTGAGGAATCAAGGCAAAGGCCATGGAGGCTTCTTGCCAGACTTCTCAGTAATGGGTACCAGTGCTGTCGAGGCCAATCTGGAGCTATTAAAATCATTATGGTTGACTATCTGACCTTCAGGAGTACCTTTGGGAGAAGGCAGAGGTGGAAAGGCATACACATGAAGATTGCTCCAATTGAATGAAAAAGCATCCACTTTCCAAGCTGTGGGATGAAACCTTTTGTGCAAAACTTTGGCAGCTGGTAATTTAGTGGAGAAGGAACAGATCTATGTCTGGAGTTCCCCATAACACTGTCAATTTCTGAAATACATGAGGATCCAATTTCCACTTTTGGGATCCATAATTTGTCTGCTCAACACATCTGCTAAGGAGTTCTGTGCTCCTGGCAGAAACCTTGCCTGAAGATTTAGCTGTAAACTGAGAGCAGTCTCCCACAAAATCATTGCTTGTCTGCATAGAGGATAAGAATGTTCCCCGTTGCTTGTTGATGTACCACATGACAGTTGTGTTGTCTGTTAGAATCAAGACCTGCCTAAGAAGTAAACTTGAAAGCTATTAATGCAAATTGACTGCTAACATCTCCTTCAAGTTGATATTAGATGTTGAAGTCTGGCAGGCCACTTTCTTGTACCATTTTCATTTAGATAGCTACCGCTTTTGTCTGAGGCAATGTCGTTAGAATCTGACTGCCTAGGCGTTTCACAATAGTCCCTTATTTAGGTGACATTTCTGAGCCCACCACAAAAATTCCTTTTGAATAAGGTATTATCTGAATGACAGTGTCCATATCTTGGCAGTGCTGTGTCCATACATTTTTGAGATACCATTGTAGCTTCCTCATATGCAGTTTGGCATTGGGAAGTACCAGAATACAAGATGCCATGAACCCCAAGGCTTGAAGGACTGTCCTTGCAGTCAGCCTGGACTGATGAGACAATTGATGGAAGTAAAGAGAAAGATTCTTTTGTTTGTCCGGGGTCAAAAGGCCATCTGGGATGCTGTATTCAGTCTCACACCCAGAAAGCACATGTCCTGAGAGGGTACTAGACTGGACTTTATTTCGTTCACAGAATACCCCAGGCATCTTAACACTGCCATCACATACTGTAAATGATGAAGAAGTTCGTCCTTTCCTTGAGCCAGAATCAGGCAATCGTCCAAATAAGGATAGATTTGTATTACTCTTAGCCTGAAGAAAGCTATCACTGGAGCCAGAACCTTGTGAACACTCTGGGCAGTAGATAAGCCAAAGGGCAATGCAGAGAACTGATAATGAGAAGTCCCAGCCGAAAACCAGATACTTCCTGCAACTGAGCCTGATAGGAACATGAAGGTAAGCCTCCTTGAGATCCAGAGTCACCATCCAGTGATCTTTGCCCAGCAGAGGTAAAAGCTGTTGTAACGTCAACATTTTGAACTTGGGAATGTCCAGATATGTGTTGAGGATAGATAAATCCAAAATTGGTCTCCACGTGTTCCCCTTCTTTGGTACTAGAAACAGGCGAGAATAAAATCCTAGGCCCACTTCTGGCAGAGGGACCGTTGTATGGCCCTATTTGAAGTAGTAGAGAAATTTGTTTGTGAGCCTCTAGTCTTTGCTGAGGAGGAACGTCCGGCATGCCTTTGAAAGGAGGCAAGGTATGGAAATAAAACTTGTAACCTTGGTGTATGATATCCAATACCCATTTGTCTTGGGTAATCAAATTCCAATTTTCCTTGAAGAGTGCCAACCTTCCTCCCAAAGGTGCTGCCAGGCAAGAAGGATCTGGCAGCTGAAAAGGTAGGTCATTGGGCCTGTTTACGAAAGGACTGGCCCCTGCCCTCACCCCAAGGTTGTGAAGGTGAACTCCCTGTTCTAGGTGTGAAAGAACTCTGGGCCCTGCCCCTACCACGCCTAGATCTACCCCTAGACTGAGAATCATAAGAAGGATCGTCCACCCCTTAGCAGGCCAATTCCTACTAAACTTTGGAGGCTGAACTTGCAAAAAATCTTTAACAGCCTGCATAGACTTAGCCTTGTCTTCCATTTTCTTCAAGACTGACTCCACAGGTGAACCAAACAACACATCAGACTGCAAAGGAGCATCCAAAATCCTTGTCTTAACATGGTCAGATAAATTCTGATCCTCAGCCAGGCGTGCCTGCGAAGAACTGAACCAGTGGCAGCCACCCTAGACGAGGCCTGTACAGCATCAAAACCACATTGTAAAGAATGCTTACCCACCTGTTCAGAGACATGCACCAAATCTTGTAATTCTTTACACTCAATGCCTTCCCAGAGCATCCACCTTAGACTTCAATTGAGAAAGAAGAAATTTGATATTTCAACATGAAATGATAACCTATATAGGAAAAGATAGACTTCTATTTTCTAACCAGATGGTAACAGATTTAAATTAATTCCAAAATCAATTTCATGTCCTATATCTGATCATAATTCAATTGTTTTTGAATTCATGATAAAAATACTCATAATGTTCAGATCAAAAGGATACCAGCATACTTAACTCAACTAAAAGACTATAAAGAATATATACTTTCAGAAGTAAAACATTTTTAGACATAAATAATACTCCTGAAGTCTCCATTGTTTATGTTTGGGATGCCTTAAAATCATATCTATATGGACAAAGTATCAGATGGTATAATAATAAAAGGAAATCTTGGGATAAGGAATTGTTAGATATTCAAAGTAAATTAGACTCTTATAAACATAATAATAAAGAAAATATTATGGACAAGAAAGTTATTGAAGAAATAAACAAACTAAATGAGAAATACAAAGAAATTTTAACTCATAAAGTTAAAATAACTTTAGAATACAAGTTTTGTCTTATTCAATAAGCCCCAAATACTTACATAGACTTAAAAATAAAACAAAAGGTTGAATAAACAAAACCATATCAAAGAAATCTTTTCTCTAAGGAAAAGAAGAATGTTTCTAGTATACCAGAAATACTAGATGAATTTAGAAATCACTTTCACAAAATTAACCATAATAACATTAACATGGAACCTAAAGATAAAATAAAGGAGTTTATAACCACAAACATGAATAAAAAGCTTAATAAACAACAGATTAAACTATTGGACAGTATTTCATATACAGAGGTTATTACACAAATAAATAAGCTTAAATCAAACAAAGCACCGGTAATGATGGTATTATACCAGAGATATATAAAATACTTTCTAAAAGTACATATTCATTAATACATAAGGTTTTATTTTGGCCCAAACTGAGTTAATAACCCCCATCTTGGCAATATACATTTATTTCCAATTTTAAAACCTAATAAAGATCCAACTAGATGTTCTTCATATCGCCCATCTCATTACTTAATGTTGATTATAAAATGTTTATGAGTATTTGCTGATAGATTGAAGACAATCATGCATTATAGATATAGATCAGACAGGCTTCATTGTAAATAGAAATACTTTTGATAATATAAGAAGAACTTTAACATTAATTGATTTTGCAAATAGGAAAAAGAAAGATTTAACACTTATTAGTCTTGATATAAGTTCAGCATTTGATTCAGTAAGTTGGGACTATCTGTTTACCTTATGAAGTGCACAAACTTCTCAGATGCATTTGTAAATCTAATTGAGCATTTATACAAAGGAACATTATATTAAGGTAGGAACATATGTTTCACAAAATACCCATTTTTAAAGGTACAAAACAAGGATGTCCACTTTCTCCACTATTATTCACTTTAGTAATGGAGCCTTGGGCTAATTTGATCAGAAACAGTACTGACATAGAGGGTTTTGAAATAGATGAAAATACAACATCAAAATTCAACTTTTGCAGATTATGTTCTAATTACATCAGCAGGATCTAATTCTTCTATGCAGTCTCTATTTGATAAAATGATGAATTTTAAAAGTATTTCTGGTTTAATATTCAATGAAGAAAAACTAAAATACTACCTATATATACAAAAAATATTCTCATTAGTGATTTTACTAAATATGTACCCAATTCAGGTCAGATAACTTATTTAGGTATAATACTATCTAAAGATATTAAATCGGGGGGGGGTGCACCAATCCTTATCCAAAGCTCTGGCCTTTTTATCTGGGAAGGGGATTTTTACAACAGACCTTAATTTACCTACTAATAGTTTCTGGGTCCCTAGGACTCTTATAAAGATATTTATGAGCTCAGGCATGAAAGAAGAACTAAAATAGAAATGAAGTAAGCTCTCCTTAAAGATGCCAAAACTGGCCCCCAGATACTTCCTGCAACTGTGCCTGATAGGAACATGAAGGTAAGCCTCCTTGAGATCCAGAGTCACCATCCAGTGATCTTTGCCCAGCAGAGGTAAAAGCTGTTGTAACGTCAACATTTTGAACTTGGGAATGTCCAGATATGTGTTGAGGATAGATAAATCCAAAATTGGTCTCCACGTGTTCCCCTTCTTTGGTACTAGAAACAGGCGAGAATAAAATCCTAGGCCCACTTCTGGCAGAGGGACCGGTTGTATGGCCCTTATCTGAAGTAGTAGAAATTTGTTTGTGAGCCTCTAGTCTTTGCTGAGGAGGAACGTCCGGCATGCCTTTGAAAGGAGGCAAGGTATGGAAATAAAACTTGTAACCTTGGTGTATGATATCCAATACCCATTTGTCTTGGGTAATCAAATTCCAATTTTCCTTGAAGAGTGCCAACCTTCCTCCCAAAGGTGCTGCCAGGCAAGAAGGATCTGGCAGCTGAAAAGGTAGGTCATTGGGCCTGTTTACGAAAGGACTGGCCCCTGCCCTCACCCGAAGATTGTGCAGGTGAACTCCCTGTTCTAGGTCTGAAAGAACTCTGAGCTCTGCCCCTACCACGTCTAGATCTACCCCTAGACTGAGAATCATAAGAAGGATCGTCCACCCCTTAGCAGGCCAATTCCTACTAAACTTGGAGGCTGAACTTGCAAAAAATCTTTAACAGCCTGCATAGACTTAGCCTTGTCTTCCATTTTCTTCAAGACTGACTCCACAGGTGAACCAAACAACACATCAGACTGCAAAGGAGCATCCAAAATCCTTGTCTTAACATGGTCAGATAAATTCTGATCCTTCAGCCAGGCGTGCCTGCGAAGAACTGAACCAGTGGCAGCCACCCTAGGCGAGGCCTGTACAGCATCAAAACCACATTGTAATGAATGCTTACCCACCTGTTCAGAGACATGCACCAAATCTTGTAATTCTTTACACTCAATGCCTTCCGCCAGAGCATCCACCTTAGACTTCAATTGAGAAAGAAGAAAGTTTTGATATTTCAACATATGAAACTGGCAATTCAAAGCCCTCATAGCTAAGGTAGAAGATGTATAGACCTTCTTTCCCCATCTATCCAAAGCTCTGGCCTCTTTATCTGGAGGAACCGGATTTTTACAACAGAGGCCTTGACACCCTTAGGTCCCTGACTAATAGTTTCTGGGTCGCCCTAGGACTCTTATAAAGATATTTATGAGCCTCAGGCACCCTGTAATACCTATCCGGTTTAACAGGAGCAGGAGGCGGAGAATCAGGATTAAGTGAAGCCTCTGCAAACACATCTTCCACAACATCCAGAACAGGGGTATAGCCAAGGGCCTATGTTGGGGTAAAGCAAAATTCCCTAAGCCTTTTCCGGAATCAGAGAAGTCCTGACCTTCCCACTTAAAATGTTCCCTCATAGAATGAAGTGTCTCTGAAAAGAAAAATCCTCTGGAGGAGAAGCAGAAGGAGTAGAATCATCTGCATCAGAATCAGAATAAGGAGAGTACTCCTGCAAGTCTTCAGCCGAAGACTCTGAAACATCCGAAGCCTGCTCAAAACTTCCCAATTCTGGCTCCACCCTAGGCCTCTTATCAGGAGGGGGCAAAGAACCTCTAATCAGAGTAATCAAATCTTCTGCCATTTTAAGCATGTGCTTCTTGGGCACAGACCCTGCTGAACTAGGAGTGACACCAACAGAAGCTAAACCTGGCCTGCCTCTGGGAGAAGCCTTGGAAACAGAAGGAGAGGGCCTAAACACCCTAGGAAGGGAGGGGAGTACAGTAACCTGAGAAGCCCCTTCAGCCTGACCTGCCTCCTGAGAGGCCACATCCTGCAATATCAAAGTCTCCCCCTGAGACCCCAGAGAAGCCTCCGTCGGAACCACTGGTTCCACTGAAGCCTCTAAAGAACCGGCGTCCGGTACGGACGACTCATCTTGCCTGGGTTTAACTGTTTTGTCTTTGCGCTTCTTTGTAGAAGCGGGCGCCGGAGAATCCGACGGCATATTATAATTGCACCGCTTCCCGAAGACCAGCCTAGCACAATCTAACCTTCGCTTAATAGTGCGCTTATTGAACCTAGCACAAAAGCGACACCCAACAACGTCGTGCTCATGCCCCAAACAAGGAATACACAAAGAATGATAATCCCTATGCGGTATCTGTTTCCCACAAGAAATACAGTTATTCACTTTTTCTGACATCCGTAAAACACTGAGGCAAGAAAAACCAAAATATTCCCAACGGGTACTTAGCCAACTTGGATTCGGTCTGAAACTCCGAACTCGAAAAATTTCAGAACGCCGAACGGCACTTGCAACGCTGCTTCTGCATCGGACCATGCGGCAAAAAAGACTGAGGATATGACGTCGGTCATGCGCATTTGTACCCTGACGTCCTGATGTCAGTTTTAAGCGCCTTGACCGACGTCAGCCTAATACTTTGGTATTCGGGCCGAACGAGGACAGCGGACTACCCATATGTAAGGACTGCAGCAATGTGAGATGAAGAACATCATATAATGTACGACATCAGAATAGCATAATAACCACAAACAAAAATGCTGGACCACAACAAGTGTATATATAATGTAGCCAGCATGTCAGAAGAAAGCATCAACACTCAATTTCAAATCCAAGTCCAAAATACGGGGATGTTGGTGGATACTCATGCTTCCACAAGTCTCCCCCTAACAGAAAAATCACAGTATGAACTCTCAGTACTGGTTCTGTAAGGGTCAGTCCTCCACTCCCTTCATTAGGTTAATTGTTGGAATTTCCTCTCCTCCAAATCCCAGCTCTGATATATTTTTGTTTTTCATTTCTGCTCTAGCGCTCAGCTAACTCACATGCTGTATTAGAAGAACTAACCTGCCCTTCCCGGTTCATGTCCATCTACTAAGCAGGCTTAACCTGTAAGACCGGAACAAAACACTATACTAAGAAATGTAAATACAGATACTCATTTTACAGAAAACACCAACAGCAGCTGAAGGATTGGAATATTCAAGAACAATGGGATGACGGGATAAGAGGTAGTCACTGTAGAAGTCTCTCTCAACTTATACAATAAGTACATATCTGCTATATATGATACTGGTAATCCACCCCAGAGAGCAGACTGATGGGAGGAACCTCAAGCAGTACTAAAAACCACCTGGAAGGCTAAAGCAAAAGAAGGGTCAAAGGATGATAACTCAAAAGTCTGAACTGTTCCACACAGAAATATTAAACTACTGCCAACTTGTTTGATGAAGATAAGAACCAATGACCAATGGCCACAGTAAAATGTCCATGATATCACCTCACTAACAGACTGGTCACCAGTGGGGTACCTCAGGGCTCCATGCTGGAACTGCCCCTATTTGGCATCTACTTCTTGTCTGACAAAGTTCACAGATGACTACAAATTGGGAGCTATCACAGATATCCCCATGAGATAAACATCTTGCAAGAGGGTCTAACACAGATAAACAACTGATGCCAAAGTCATGGGCTATAACTCAATGCCAAGAAATACATTATAGCTCCTTCCTTGAACACTGGCACCCTGGCTAATTACTCCATTGTTAAGACACCCCTAAGAATTAACCCGGTAGTCAAGGATGTGGAAACATATACACACAGTAATCAGGCATTTGACCAACATGTGACCAAGGTAGTAATAAAATCATTCTATGCTGTCCAACTTATAAGTAATGGCATGGCATCCAATTTGTAGGAAGTCAAAGTGCCACTTCATTTGGCCCTTATCAGACCCATCATTGAGTATAATGCCCCCTTCGGCATGTACTTGACCCGACACATGCAACAATTGGAATGCCTACAAATGTTCCTCACCAGGAGAATCCAGGATACAAACACACTGTCCTACATGAATCACCATAAAACCCTATCTCTGTCTTCTACAGGTTACTGACAGGTGATCTATGCCTGGCATGCAAAGCATCCTCAGATCCAACTCTGATGGACCTTTTGCACAATGACAAAATGAACAGCATCAGAACCACTAGATCCAACAATTTAAATTTTGCTTGTGACATAAATAAAACAGGCTCCGCATCCATGTGAAGCAGAGTCCATCCCTAACCTTATTTAGGTGTAATCTTGACCAATGTATGTGAAATTTGAATTTACTCTAGGTCTAACTTTCATGTCTCTGACAGAGAAAGGCAGAGAGTAATGCTCAAACTAATATAACAACCGCACAGCCCCTCCCAATAAATTCCCATGATACATAGGGACACTACTGGGTTGAATTGCACAGCTAGGCTTATAAAAGCCCTGGTGGTCATTAGCCTACTATATACCTATACAAGAAACATTTTTGAAGCAAGCACTGAAAGCAGTCACGCCCCTACTGGAGTGGCCTTTAAGAGCAGCATTTTCCAATGGGGTGGCCACCTGATGCTAAAACACAATGCAGTTAACAATACACTTGGAAGGGGATTACTTAGCTACCACCTAGAACTCATGCAATCTCTTTAGGTAAATTTACAAGTTGCCATTCAATTTTCAGGGAGTAAAGAACTCTCCCTTCCCCAGTTAATGCCCCAGAAAGAAAAAAGGAAATTAATGCACTATTGCTTCGGGGAGGCTAAGTCCTAAGGTACACCTGATCCTTTTGAAAGACAGCTATAATTCCCTGGGGATTTCACAGTAATTCCACTAGGCTGATAGCTCCTTTAACAAAGCCTGTTTATTGAGTATTACGAATAAAAGTGTGCTTTTAGAATTTGAGTTTTTCAATTTAATTATGGCACCAGAGGTTTTTAGAATGATGACTTCAGATTTGGGGAAGTGAACAGAACATATTATATAAGGAACAGACTCAATAAGAAGCCGATACACCTCATCAATGTTGAGCCACATCCCAGTGAAGAAAGTAACTGGCCGGGGGCAATGAAGTTAAATAAAGCAGATAATTAACATGCCCTGGAGGCAGTCTGGTGATATCTGGACTGCTGAACTGTTATGTTAAACAGCTAAAGATGTCAAGGAATGATTCTAGCAATTTTCTGAAGAAATATTATGATGTCATTATACCACTTCACCAAAACGTGCTGGACATCGAAATCCATGGAGCTAAGCAGTCACACAGTCTATGTAGTTGAAAGAAAAGGCACAGTGCAGAAATGGAATGGAATACTGGAGAGTGAAAAAGGATTTGACTACTAGGAGTCGGTAAAAACAATGACAACACAACGAATTGGAGATTCCAAGAGATCTAGACATTGCCATAATCTGTGACTTAAACAGCAAATCCTCATCAAAGAGAGATTTTGGTTCAGTCTGTGACATGATATGGGAAACAGCGGGTCATGTCACAGCTTTGGTGGCTTTAACTGGATAATGGTTGATGGAGGACCTGTGTTTGTGGACCGTGACTTTCCTAAGGCTATCAAGCAGTATCACACATACTTTGTGTAGCTCATAAAAGAGTGGCAAAAGCTTAAATCAAAGTACAAGTGACTGTTTCAAGCAAATTTAAAGTTTTTTTTGTGAACAGGGATGCAATTGTCCACCTCAGCTCAGTCACTGACAGACAGGTTGCAAGGGTTTCTGTAATGGATGGACTACATAAGTGAGGAAACTGAAGGAATTAACACTTGGACATTCATGAAATGGTAGAAAAATGGAAGCAGGAGCATAACAAGGAGGAAAGGTGAGGCAGTTGTAAAGTGTACATTGGGGTTATGTTATGGGAAGAGATGCTGCTTGCCCAAGGTGCCAAACACTGATTGTTCCCCAAGGGGAGTATAACCCAGCCCCACTATCCATTCTGATTGACTGATGCTAGATAGTGTAAGGAAGACAAAAAGATTGTGTGTGTGTGTTGGGGGGGGTAATAGGCAAGGTACCCATCCCAAACCCTGGAGCACAGATAAAGAGGTGGAAGGGAAACAGTACTACAACACTGACCTAGTCGAGCATCTGCAAATATGGTAAATTACTAACACAACTGTACTATGTTTTTCACAGCCAATGTTGTAGTACTATGTTTTGGGAGGACTCCCAAACCTAATTCACTGGGGTGGTTGGAGAGCAGTTTACACTAGGAGAACATGCTCTGCAGGAAGACAGAGACGAACCTAGTCTTGTCTCTGAAAATGGCACCAAGGTAGTAATGCTTATTAAAGGTGTGCAGAGAAGTCCAAGTGGCTACTTCCAGGATAGACTGGGATGGAGTTCTTTTCAGGAAAGCTGTGGTGACTGCTTTTAACTCTACTGTGCCAGATATCTGTTTGCCATGATGCGCACAACAAAATAATACAACCGAGTAATCATTTAGAGATGGCCTGTTTCACTACAGGTCTTCCTATGTTTTTCTTCTGCAAATGACAATTACTCAGATCTGTCAATGCATCTTTTTTAACACATTTACCAAAATATCACTTAACACATGGGAACACATACATTAACAGAAAAGAAAACAAACTATATTAACAATTTTCCATTCACAGGCAAGTTATATATTACATCTTCTTTTTATAAAAAAAAGTTATGTACTCACCATACTGTTCCATCTGAATTGTTGCTTTTCATTTGTCTTCAATCGGTGAGAATACGGATCCGGTATTCTCCACCACATTTTCCAGCATGGTATCCAAGCTCCAAGTTCTTCCCCTACCCATAATGCCCCTGTCTCCCTTCTCCCCTCAGATCGAGTTTGCTGCAGACAGTAGCACCCGACCTAACCGAGTGTGCAACACTCTGGCATTACTACTCCAAAGCACCATAAGGAATGCCTCTTCCATCCTGTCCACTTACACACCCCACATAAGGCATGGGGAAGGAGGGAGGGACGGCTGAAGAGAAATGAAAAGCAACAACACAGATGGAACATTATGGTGAGCACATAACTTATTTATCTGAAGTTGTTTTCATTTGATCTTCAACCTGTGGGACAGAGTCCCTAGCTACCCAAAAACCTTGGGAGGCCCTCATGGAAGGATGATCTGGAGCACGGTGGAGTTAAAGGATGCCCTGCCTCTGGACAGGAGATCTAACTTATAATGCAAAATAAATGTGTGAGATGATGCCCAAGTAGCTGCAGAGCAAATATCATCCAAAGAAACTAACCGAAAGGCCTCTGAAGTAGCCACAGACCTGGCAGAATGTGCCTTGACATGAACTGGCAGAGATAATCCTTTGGCTTTATAGGCCAGGGCTATGTACTGATAGATCCAATGAGCAATAGTTACCTTGGACACAGGTTTCCCTAAGAAAGGCTTAGAGAAGGAAACAAAAAGCTGATCAGACTTATGAAAGGACTTTGTTCTGTGCAAATAGAAATGCAGTTGCCTATGAACATCAAGCAAATGGAATGTATACTCTCCCTTATTCCTCTCCCTTATTCCGGAAGTTCAGAAAGAAAACAGGAAGACTGATGACCTGGTTAATGTTAGATTCTGAAGCCACTTTCGGAAGAAAGGAAGAGTCCATCCATAAAGAAACCCTGTCTTTATGAAACACCATATATGGGGGTTTGACAGATAAGGCCTGAATCTCCAATAATAATAGCAACCAGAAAAGCTGTCTTCCAAGACAGGAATTGTAAATCCACCGAAGCTGCTGGTTCAAAGGGAGAAGAAATCAAGGCTTGTAGGACTAGTGTCAGATCCAAAGGGGGCGTAGGGTCCTTGACTGGGGGTCTAAGTAAAAAGATACGTTTCAAAAAGGCTTTACAAAGCTTGGAAAAAGCTAGGGAAGCCGAATTGTCTCCTATATGAAAATTAGAGAGAGCTGCCAGCTGTACCTCTACAGTAGAAAAACTGGCCCCTTGATGAAAAATACCTGCCAGAAATTCCAAAATGGCGGGCAGTGAAAGGATCCAAACCATGTTGAGATGCCCATAATGAAAAACATTTCCACTTACTAGAATAAACCTTCCTGGTGGAAGATTTGTGAGCCGCTACCAACATCTTTTTAAATGGAGAAGACAGCCCGGGAGTCCTCACTATCACTGGGACTGGAGCAGCCAAGCCATCAGCTTCAGACTGACCAGATCTGGTTGAGGTGTACCTGAGGGATGTGAAATCAGATCTGGAACTGGATCTAATATCCAAGGAGGACACACTGCATGAGACCACAGACAGAGGAACCAAACTTGGCGGGGCCAAAAGAGGGCAATGAGGATCACTAAGCTTCACAGCTGTCAAGCTTTCTATATGAATTTTGGAATCAGAGGAAGTGGATAAGCATACAGAAGACCAGAGTGCCAAGCATGAACTACGCCATCTATTGGGGGGGGGGTCAGAGTGAAAAACTTGCTGCACTTCGCATTGGATGGAGAGGCGAAGAGATTGCAGCAAGGCCGACCCCACTTTAGAAAGATCTTTTTCGATACTGAAGGATTCAGAGACCACTCGTAAGGCATCAGAATAGATCTGCTGAGCCTGTCCACCACCTTCCTGGAATGTGCATTGCCACCACAAAATGGCTGGAGGAGATCACCCACTCCCACAATCTCATGGTATCGCGACAAAGGGGATAAGACCCGGTTAACCCCTGTTTGTTGATGTACCAGACTACAGACATGTTATCTGTCTGGATGGCAATCGTCCCCTGGGGAAGATGGGCATGAAGAGCTTGCAATGCCAACAGCACTGCCCTCATCTCCAAGATGCTGATATGCAGAATGGTCTCCAGGGAAGACCACGTGCCCTGGACTGTCCTTCCTATGCAATGCCCCCCACTTGAGTAGGGAGGCATCCATAGTGACCGTGGTAATCGGGGCGGGAAGGATAAATGGGCGACCCAGAAGGAGATCTGGGGATGAAAGCCACCAGAGAAGTGAATCCCTGCAGGCCAGAGACAAACAAACTGGATGAGATAACGGCATATCTAGCAAGGACAACTGGACCACTAGGGTCCAATGGAGAACCCTCTTATGTAGGTGAGCCATGGGGTTCTGAGTGATTATGGCCACCATGGACCTCAACGCCTGAAGAACTGCCCCACAGGATGAGACTGGGTCTGAACAATATACAGTATATGATGTCTGAAGGATTGAAGTCTACCTGGTGTTAGAAAAATCTTGCTCTGAATGGTATCTGAAAGAGCTTCACTGAAGTCTAGAACTTGAAATGGAGTCAATAGTGACCTGTTGAGATTTATGGTTATGCCCAGCTGGTGGGCAGTCTGGAGATGGAGATCCCTGGCTTGACAGAGACGATGCCTGGAGGGAGTAGAAAGAAGCCAATCATCCAGGTAGGGGAAGACCTGGAACCCCTGCAGCCGCAGATGAGCAGCCACCACTGCCATCACTTTGGTGAACACCCTGGGGACGGTGGTGAGACCAAAGGGTAGCGCTCTGAACTGATAATGACTGGCTCCCCCCAGCTGGAAGCCGAGGAACCTCCGAGAGCACATGTCCATTTTGATGTTGCAGTACATGTCCAGGAGGTCTACTGAGCACATCTGGTTGTTTTTCTGCAGAAAGGCAGAATGGATTGAAGAGTGACCATCCAGAATTTTGTCTTGGCAACTGACAGGTTTAGGGTTGAAAGATTCAAGATGGGTCTGTCTTAAGTCCCCCTTTTTTCTTGGCACTAAAAAGAACCTGGAATAGATGCCTGATCTGGACTAGTCTGGGGGGTGGAGTCAGCTGTATGACTAATTTTTCAAGCAGCTTGGAGATTTCCACTGCTGCTGCCTCCCATTGTGGGGGTGGAACATCTGGAAGGTGTTTGTTTGGAATTGGTGTTTGAAGGAAGGGGGTTGAGTATGCCCTGGATATGATTTGCAACACCCTATGATCATCTGTGATGGACTCCCCAGGCTGTTGGGTGCAATGACAGACATCCCCAGACTGCCTGCAGAGACAGGGCTGCTGCATGGGTCTGTTCAGGAAGGAATCCCGAGACCCCTGGTTCCTCAGCCCCCTCTGCATGAGGACAGTGTCTGTCATATCCCCCTGTGCCTCTGGGGGAGTGCAAGTCCTCAGTGTCATGGGAATAGCCCTGAGACTTCCGGAACCACATCTTCTTCACCTTCCCCGCCCCTGCTGATTCCAGGTAAAGGATCACTGTGGGCTTGGGAAGCAGATCCCGACGGCAGACAAGGTCTTCCCATCTTTCTCGTTCTGGATTAAAATGTCTTGAACCGTTTTTCCAAAAAGGGTGGAACCATCACAAGGGGCATTCATAAAAGATGACTTGAAGGGCTCTGAGAATGCACAAAGCCGGAGCTAGGCATGACACCTAATAGCAATACCTGTGCCGGCCGACCTAGAGGCACCTTCAGTGGCATGTGACAGGAGCCTCTTAGAGGTACACGTGAAAGAAAACAAAAGCTGGATAAATGCCTTGTATACACCTCAAGCGAAAAAAAAGAAAAGACCAATGGTTAGACCACAGCTGAAGATAAGAATGGAATAATCCACGTCAGGAAATAAATCACTTGCAGCTTCACAGTAGTGCCCTTTATAAAACCAAAAGTTGTAACTGAGATGTAGTAGTCAAGGTAGGAAACGGTTCACTTGCAGTTTCACACCACTTTATTAAACAAGAGTAAGCTTTTGATCTAAGTCAGCTGATCGCTTCTTCAGACTCATAAAAACAGTTAAAACATTGGTATTTAAAATATGGTTCAACCAATGAAAACACATATGGAACTATGACATAGACTAATTAAAATTGCATACATCATTACATTAATTTGCCTTATATTCTGCATAAGATGAAATAAAATATACATATAACAGACACATTTTATGTAATAATCCATATTACTTAATGTTTTAGTGGTCTGGATTTTAAAAAAGGTTTCAAGGAAACAGCATTGTTCAATCCAGGAGACCTATCTGCCTGAAGTAGTAAAATCATTCTTTGTTCGGCTTCCTCTACCTTATTACATATATCACCTCCCCTCTTACTTTTATTTATTATTTCTAAAACCATGAAATTAAAAATATGTTTCCTATCTTCTTCTTCCACATGTTTTGCTAAAGCACTTGTGTCTTTTTTATTTCTTATATCTCTAAGGTGTTCAAGGATACGTTCCTTTAGACACCTATTGGTTTTGCCTATATAAAAGGCATGACAGACAGTGCAGAAGCTGAAATAAACCAAATTTTGTGTTCTGCAGTCAGCATAAAAATCTATATCAATTATAAATCCTAGTGTAGGATGTTTATATGTAGATTTATTATATAAATAGTCACATGCTGTACAATTTCTGCAAGGAAAAGTCCCTGCCTATCAGACAGGATCATTCTTTCATTGTTTCTGGATTTGTAACATAGTTGCCTTTTAAGGACCTCTTATTTCTAAAAGAAAAGCTGGGTCTATCTTCTAACAATTCTCTCAAGTCAGGATCCGACAATAAGACTTTCCAATTCTTCTCAAAATATTACAGAACCTTCTGATGTCATTTGAATAAGTTATAGGAATCTAACTTTAAAATCATGACCTTCCTTGCTTTTAACATCTTCTATAGTATTTGAGAAGAGCGGTTTACATCTCCCATCCCTATTTTCAATGGTATATTTAGAGCTTTCATTTATGTCTTTCTTACTATAACCTCTGTTTAAGAAGTCTTTCTCTAATATAGTCATTGTCTTCTGAAACCTTCATCTGTATTATGTAAGCGGCTTATTCTCATATATTGTCCTTTCACTACATTTTGTGTACAAATGTTGGATGCATACTAGTCTTATGTAAGATACTATTTCTCCATGTAGATTTTCTATACATCCCTGTTGTAAGTTGTCTAACGCTGTCTTCTTAACCAAAACATCTAGGAACTCAATAGAGTCCTGGAATGTTGACTAGTGAATCTTAAAAATTCAGTGGTGCTATAAGTACTCCACCATCTCTTGCAACTCTTCACTAGTACCATCCCATAACAGGAAGGCGTCATCTACAAACGTATATACCATACAATTTTGCCAGCATATTTATTGTTAGCACTTAATACATGATCTTTTCCCATGCAGCCAATGCTAAGTTGGTAGCTGTTAGCACAAGCCGTGCCCATTGCTACACCAACTTTCTGCAGATAAAACTTGTCATTGAATATAAAGACATTATTTTCTAGGACAATATCGAGCAACTCACATATCAAATTAATCTTAGTGCTTTGAAAAACTTGTTTCAAGGTCAGAATATCACGTATTTTCTCAATACCCCATTTATTCGGTATCACTGTGAACAGTGAAGTGACATCCATTGTCACAAACATATAATTTCTATTAATATTCCTGGTCTTATTATATAACAGTCGCAGAAATGCCTTTGTATCCCTTAGTATAGTCTCACATGATTTTAGGACTATTTGTAAATTTTGTTCAATATAAATTGAGATGGCTTCTGTGGCCCATCCTTTACTGGATACAATAGGTCTCATAGGGGGCTGTGTGATGTCTTTGGGACAGGTCGAGCAGCAGGAATCAAAGAGGGAGAACGCGATTACAGCAGAGAGAATGAGTGACTCCTGCATATATGAACACCAGGAGCAAGAACCAACAAAAAACTTGGTAATTAATATATCTAGCTTTTCTTTAACTGATGCACAAGCCTCGTTGTTAAATAGAGGCCTGAACTTTATTCCAGCACAGAAAACAGTATTAACTGATTTATTAAAAGAGCTGAAGTTATTTTCTCGTAACCTAACACTTAAAACCATGTTTAAAAGAAATGTATTTGATAATATGTTTAAACAACCTAGTGCCTTTGTACCCAAGATACATCCCACAGTTGAAACTTTCACTAATGTGTGAACATGAAATTAGAGAGATGCATGCTAAAAATCTTCCACCTAGATTTTATAACTTGAGTAAATCAGAAACTGAAGCACTGTCAGAACTAAAGGATTCTCACAGCATTGAAATTAGGCCTGCTGACAAGGGGGGCAGTGTAGTAGTAATGGATAAGGTTTTTTATTACAAGAAAATGATGGAACTTTTGAATGATACAGATACTTATGTTGAACTAAATGAGAGACAAGTACAAGGTATAATTGACAGGATATCTGTATATATTTTTGACTTATTGATTACTAATTATGTATCAGAGGAATTGTTTGACTACTTTCAGATAGAACATCCAACTATACCCATTATTTATGGTCTACCTAAAATTCACAAAGACATCACACAGCCCCCTATGAGACCTATTGTATCCAGTAAAGGATGGGCCACAGAAGCCATCTCAATTTATATTGAACAAAATTTACAAATAGTCCTAAAATCATGTGAGACTATACTAAGGGATACAAAGGCATTTCTGCGACTGTTATACAATAAGACCAGGAATATTAATAGAAATTATATGTTTGTGACAATGGATGTCACTTCACTGTTCACAGTGATACCGAATAAATGGGGTATTGAGAAAATACGTGATATTCTGACCTTGAAACAAGTTTTTCAAAGCACTAAGATTAATTTGATATGTGAGTTGCTCGATATTGTCCTAGAAAATAATGTCTTTATATTCAATGACAAGTTTTATCTGCAGAAAGTTGGTGTAGCAATGGGCACTTGTGCTAACAGCTACGCCAACTTAGCACTGGCTGCATGGGAAAGATCATGTATTAAGTGCTAACAATAAATATGCTGGCAAAATTGTATGGTATATACTTTGTAGATGACGCCTTCCTGTTATGGGATGGTACTAGTGAAGAGTTGCAAGAGATGGTGGAGTACTTACATAGCACCACTGAATTTTAAGATTCACTAGTCAACATTCCAGGGACTCTATTGAGTTCCTAGATGTTTTGGTTAAGAAGACAGCTAGACTAACTTACAACAGGGATGTATAGAAAATCTACATGGAGAAATAGTATCTTACATAAGACTAGTATGCATCCAACATTTGTACACAAAATGTAGTGAAAGGACAATATATGAGAATAAGCTTTTACATAATACAGATGAAGGCTTTGTGAAGACAATGACTATATTAGAGAAAGATTTCTTAAACAGAGGTTATAGTAAGAAAGACATAAATGAAAGCTCTAAATATACCATTGAAAATAGGGATGGAGATGTAAACCCTCTTCTCAAATACTATAGAAGATGTTAAAAGCAAGGAAGGTCATGATTTTAAAGTTAGATTCCTATAACTTATTCAAGTGACATCAGAAGGTTCTGTAATATTTTTGAGAAGAATTGGAATGTTTTATTGTGATCCTGACTTGAGAGAATTGTTAGAAGATAGACCCAGCTTTTCTTTTAGAAATAAGAGGTCCTTAAAAGGCAACTATGTTACAAATCCAGAAACAATGAAAGAATGATCCTGTCTGATAGGCAGGCGACTTTTCCTTGCAAAAATTGTACAACATGTGACTATTTATATAATAAATCTACATATAAACATTCTACACTAGGATTTATAATTGATATAGATTTTTATGCTGACTGCAGAACACAAAATTTGGTTTATTTCAGCTTCTGCACTGTCTGTCATGCCTTTTATATAGAAAACCAATAGGTGTCTAAAGGAACGATCCTTGAACACCTTAGAGATATAAGAAATAAAAAGACACAAGTGCTTTAGCAAAACATGTGGAAGAAGAAGATAGGAAACATATTTTAATTTCATGGTTTTAGAAATAATAAATAAAAGTAAGAGGAGGTGATATAAGGAATAAGGTAGAGGAAGCAACAAAGATGGATTTTACTACTTCAGGCAGATAGGTCTCCTGATTGAACAATGCTGTTTCCTTGAAACCTTTTAAAATCCAGGCCACTAAAACATTAAGTAATATGGATTATTACATAAAATGTGTCTGTTATATGTATATTTTATTTCATCTTATGCAGAATATAAGGCAAATTAATGTACTGATGTATGCAATTTTAATGAATCTGTTTTCATTGGTTGAACCATATTTTAAATACCAATGTTTTAACTGTTTTTATGAGTCTGAAGAAGCGATCAGCTGACTTAGATCAAAGCGCTACTCTTGTTTAATAAAGTGGTGTGAAACTGCAAGTGAACCGTTTCCTACCTTGACTACTACATCTCAGTTACAACTTTTGGTTTTATAAAGGGCACTACTGTGAAGCTGCAAGTGATTTATTTCCTGACGTGGATTATTCCACTCTTATCTTCAGCTGTGGTCTAACCATTGGTCTTTTCTTTTTTTTAGCCTCTTAGAGGTGTTGGAAATGGAAGTGAGGGTGGCCATACGGGAGGAGAACACCTTTTTCTCTTCCACCGAGATGGACCCTGGTGCAGACTCAGCAACCTCTTTGATCAAGTCCCACTGAAGTCTGATCACATATGCCATGTAGTTCAGCGCACACACTGCAAACATGGCTGAAGTGTAAACCCACTCCCCGAAATGGTCAATGGCCCAGGACTCCCGTCCAGTGGATGGACCGAAGAGCTCTTTCTTGGTGGCCACTGCAACCACCATGGCATCAACTGGGGATCCCTTAGACCAATGCTGTTTGTCAGAAGGTGCACTTAGGATTTAATCAGGGTGCTTGGGGATGGGCTCCATCATCTCAGGTTCCTTCCATGCCAGAGATGAAATCAAATCCACAAGTGGATCATTGGAAAGGGACACCCAGGAGGTAGAGGGCCCTGTGCCAAACGCCTCCAGGAACACAAACTCATCCAGGTCGGGTTTTTGGACAGACCGCCACCCACGCTGGTGTAGGGTTTCCATGATGTCTCAAAAGGAGACATCATCTGGGGGTGACAGGTGGAACCTTCCCCTTTCTCTAAGTCAGCGTCTTCTGTGAGGGACTCCAGCAGAGTCCAAGTGCCTCCTTTTACACATATATTTCCAAGGAGCTCCTCAGGGTAGGTCTCTGGGAGGACTTGGTAACTTCTGGCTGTTCCTGGGGGGAAACTCCCTGGGGCAGCGAGGCAACAGGCTGTCCCTGAGGGGGGCAGGATGGTAGATCCCAGACCAGAAAGAGAGGGAGGCAGGATGGACTCCTAGGACGATAACCTGAACTAGTCAGAGCCAAACCACTCAGGGCAATGGTCTGTGTCGAGGTACCTGGGACCAACTTCTCAGCCCCGAGAAGCCTCGGACCCAAGGACTCCAATGCCAGTGGTCAGATCAGAGAAGAAGCAATGGTAAGAAAGACGGACTGCATGCTCCCAACCCTGGAGGGGGAGGGTGCAGACAATACTCCCATCTGGATCTGGCTCCTGATGAATTTCCACATCATCCTGTCCACCTCGGCTTCAGAAAGACTGCGGGTGGGCTGGAAGCAGGAAGCCACGGATATGGGCCTGGAGAGGTGCCAGGGTGAGGCCGATAAAAGGGATCGGCCCTAAGAGACCTCTGGTTCTGGCGAGAAGTGGGGCAACTGGAGCCGAGGGGAACTCAGGCTGGCCGAGGATGTGCGGTCGGAGTACCACTTCCTAAGCCTATCCCGCTCTTTATGTTGGTGCTTCTCCCCATCCCTGGCCTTCTTGGTGGGAGGTTGAGTCTCAAAGGCTGGGACTGAGGAAGAAGCAGAAGTAGAAGCAGAGGCCTCGGTGGAATTTAGAGGAAGGAGGCCCTTCAGGATCAATTTGTTCCTGCTGTCATTCGATGTGTGCGGGGTTGAAGCCCGTGCAGATTGAACAGAAGGTATCTAGGTGGGGGACTCCCTGACAAACAACACAAAGAGTGTGGCCATCTGAAGGGAGGAGCTTATGGCCATACTCTGTGCATTTCCAAAAACCTGGTTTGTGGGTCTCAGCCATGGCAACAGACCATACCCACACACTTATACAAAAGGGAATAGAGAAAGAAAGAAAAGAAAAGGGTTTTTTTTTTTTGGATTACAGGACTGATGCCTGAGCGCAAGGAAGGGTAGGGGATAGAACTAGATGCAAAAGACTAAACTAGGTAGACAGAGAAGAAAAAGGCCAGAAAAAAAATTATTTTCACTTACCAGGAACTCGGAGCTAACAGATTATGATGCTGACTGGACACGTGGCAAACGAGATCTGAGGGGAGGAGGGAGACAGAGGCATTGTGGGTAAAGGGGAGCTTGGAGTTTGGATCCGATGCTGGGAAATGCGGCCGAATCGGATCCGTAACAGATCCATATTCCCACAGGTTGAAGATCAAATGAAAACAACTTCAGATCTGTTTTTCGGTCCAATATTACATAAATCACTCAATTCCTGCCATCCCTTAAAGCTCACTCGTACTGAAAATTAGTCTGCATGTATTGTTCCCACAAATTCCATTTATTTCTATGTAAATTGCTTCTTCTACTTTCAAAGATCCCCCTTCCGTTTTTTTTTTTATCTGTTTTATAATATTCAATACTTTTAATACAGTTGGTTTAGATTTTGATTTCCTTTTTCAAGTAATTGCTCTTTGGCAGCCAAAAGAATTATACTTAATAGTCCTTACTGTACCCAGGCAATTAAGATCCTGTAACCCAGCTCAAAAGAATAATTTCCTTAGTTGCAGCCATTTGTTCCCCCAATAATTCTGACAGAGTATTCTGTAGGAAATTTAAAATCTGACAACTCACTGCACTCTCCAAAACACGTTCTCGGTTACCTCTTTCTTCCCATCACACCACCACCATTTGCTATCCACCTGAGGAAATTTCTTTGAAATCTGCTTGGGGTATAAAAAGTACAGTTTTGTACCTACCATAAATGTAGATGTTCGAGTGCTAATACAGCTGCAGTAATCACAGATGGGTTCTCTGCCGTCAGGCGGTCCCTCGGTCGGCCGAATTCCAAAGTCTTGGTCCGGCGTCGGTTGTCATCGCTTTCTCTTCTGATGTCAGTGAGGCCAGAGTATATAAGACACAGCCGACGCCATGTTCTTCAGTCTTTCTTGCCCCAGATGTCAGGTGCCCCCAGAAGGAAGGCAATACATAAACTATGCTTATATGTATATATATATATACAAGCAATGCAATATAATCCAAAATCAGTGGTTGCAAGCAAATAAACCAAAGAAGGATAACCCAGTCAGGTTGTATGAAGGGGTTGTTAGGCCCCATGCCTTTACCAAGTGGGGAAGGAGGGAGGAAAACCTGTACTGCAGCTGTATTAGCACTCGAACATCTACATTTATGGTAGGTACAAAACTGTACTATGTTCATCGTGCATACAGCTGCAGTAATCACAGATGGGTAGAGTCCCAAAGCTACGCACAGGGTGGTAGGTACTAGGAGGAACTGGGTTGAGCCAGAATGCCCTGCAAAACAGCAGTGGCAAAGCCTGCTGTTGTTCTGGAATATAAAGGCAGGTGGTAGTGTTTTGTGAAGGTATGTACAGAACTCCAAGTGGCTGCCTCCAAAATATCTTTGGTAGGAACTCCTCTGAGGAAGGCTGTAGAGGTAGCTGTGGCCCTGGTGGAGTGTGATCTGATACCTGTAGGAACAGATTTCCCATGATAGGAATAACAAAACTGTATGAAGTGGCCTATCCACTTTGAAATAGTCTGCTTGGAAACTGGCTTCTCTTGAGCCCCTACAGCATAGGACACAAAGAGTTGTTCTGATTTCCTGAAGGACTTTGTTCTGTCCAAATAGTAACGTAGCTGCCTATGGATGTCTAAAGAATGTAGTAGCCTTTCCCCTTTGTTTTGAGGATTGGGGTAAAAGGTAGGAAGGTGTATGGCTTGATTTAAAGCTACCCTGGATACCACTTTAGGCATAAATGATGGGTTGGTACGAAGGGCAACCTTGTCCTGATGGAAAATGAGAAAGGGCTGCACCGCCATGAGGGCCTGTAGTTCCAAAACTCTACGAGCTGAAGTGATAGCCAGAAGGAAGGCAGTTTTCCAGGACAAATATTGCAAATCTGTTGAGGCAGCTGGTTCAAAAGGAGGCAATGTTAACTTTTCTAGTATTTAATTAAGATCCCAGGCTGGTATTGGTTGTTTCCTTGGTGGTCTTATATTCTTAGCCCCTCTGAGGAACTGTCGTAAGAGTGGGTGAGAAAATAAAGGAGGATCCGTGTTGAATTCTGCAGAAATGGCTGAGGCATGGATTTTTATGGAAGAAAATGAAAGTCCACTGTTCAGCAGCTCAGCTAGATACTGTAATACCTGAGGCAAGTTCAGTTTTCTAGGGTCCTGGCCTTTTTTCTCATTCCAAGAACAAAACCGCTTCCATTTTGCGGAGTAAGCTTTTCTAGTAGATGGCCTTCTGGCCTCCAAAATGACATCCTGCACCTCCTTGGAGAGTAGGGTCTGTTGTGGTGTTAAGGAATTTTCCATGCAGCAAGATTGAGTGTTTTCAGCTGACTGTGAAGAGTTTTGTAGCTGTGCTGAGTCAGCAGAAGAGGCATTAGCGGCAGGGACCAGGGGGGAGTATGTGTTAGGCTCCTCAGCAGTGGGTACCAGTGTTGCCTTGGCCAATCTGGAGCAATCAGTATCATCTTCGGTCTGTCTGCTCTTGCTTTCAAAAGCACCTTGGGCAGAAGAGGCAGAGGTGGAAATGCGTAAACTGTCCATGCTGTCCAACTGAATGAAAGGGCGTCCACTCTCCAGGCCTTTGGATGAAAGGTCCTCAAACAAAACTTTTCCAATTGATGATTCCTGTGGGAGGCAAAAAGATCTATGTCTGGCCTCCCCCACGCTTGGATTATTTCTGTAAACACCTGAAGATGTAACTTCCACTCGTGTGGATCTGTCATATTTCTGCTTAAATTGTCTGCCAGCGTGTTTTCCAATCCTGGCAGGTACTGTGCTTGAAGTTCTATTTGCCATTCCAGAGCCAAGTTCCAAAGAGTCATGGCTAGTCTGCACAAGGGGTATGAATGTGTTCCTCCTTGTTTGTTTATGTACCACATTACTGTGGTGTTGTCTGTTCTTATTAGTAATTGTCCTGGATGCAGGAAGTCCTTGAAAGCTGTAATTGCATTTATTACTGCTAGCATTTCTTTTTGATTGATGTGAAGGTGCTTTTCCTTTTGGGCCATTTGCCCTGGATGCACCTGTCCGTCATGTGCGCCCCCCAGGCGTAATCTGAGGCGTCTGTTGTGATAACTTGCTTTGCTTGAGGCTTGCAGAATGGGAGGCCTGGGTTTGCTTGACATGCTTGGGCCCACCATAGAAATTCCTTTTGCAAACATGGGATTATTGGTATTATTGTTTCCAAACTGTGACTGTGTTGAGACCATAGGTTTTTTAGGTACCATTGAAGTTCCCTCAAATGCAGCTTTGCACATGGGATTAAAAGAATGCAAGATGCCATGAATCCCAGAGCCTGCAGGATTTTCCTTGCAGTAAGCCTGGTACTTTTTTCTAGTATTTTGAAGTACTGAGATAGTTGCCCCTGTTTTTCTGGCGTAAGGTAGGCCATCTGGGTGTTTGTGTCCAAGTTGGCACCCAGGAAAGTTATTTTCTGAGATGGTGTTAGCCTTGATTTCTCTTTGTTGATTGTGTATCCCAGAGCATGCATTAACCGTGTCACATATGCCAGATGTTCCAGAAGTATGTGCTTGCTGTCCGCTTGGATCAGGCAGTCGTCCAAATAAGGGTAAATTTGTATCCCTTGAAGTCTGCAGTAGGCAATCACTGATGCCAGGCACTTTGTGAATACTCTGGGCAGTAGATAAGCCAAAGGGCAATGCAGAGAATTGATAGTGGATTGAACCTGCAAGAAATCTGAGGTATCTTCTGCAGTTTTGTCTGATTGGGACATGCAGGTATGCCTCCTTGAGGTCCAATGTTACCAGCCAAAACCCTTGCCCAGCATGGGAAGAAGTTGCTGTAATGTGAGCATCTTGAATTTTGGTACGAGTAGAAATGTGTTTAGGATGGATAAGTCCAAAATGGGTCTCCAGTCGGTTCCTTTCCTTGGTACCAGAAAAAGTCTTGAATAGAAACCTTGACCTTGTTCGTGAGTAGGTACCTCTTGAATAGCTCTCATGCTTATGAGCTTTGAAATTTGTAGTTGTGCCTCTGCCCTTTGATTCTGTGGCAGGTTTGACATGCCTCTCATTTTTGGAAGAGTGTGAAATTGAAATTTCTAGTCTCTGTTTATAATGTCCAGGATCCATTTGTCTGTTGTGACAATATGCCAATTGCCTGCAAATAATGCTAGCTTTCCTCCCAAAGGTGCTGCCAGCTGAGACATGCTTGGCATGGAAATGAGGGAGTCATTGGGTTTGCTTCCTGTATTGTTGTGCACTGTCCTCGCCACCTCTTGGTGCTGGAGTTTGCCATTGTCGGCCTCTATATGATCCTTGTGAATGCCCTCTGCCCCTTGTGCGCCTGTATCTACCTCTTTGGGGCTGGTCAGTGGCTGGAAAGGACCAGTTTTTTGAAGGCCAATTTCTGCTAAAACGTGGAGGTTGGACCTGTAAAAGGCTTTGACAGTTTGCATAGATTTGGCTTTTTCTTCCATTTTCCGTAGTATCTCCTCAGCATTAGTACCAAACAGCACATCCTTTTGTAAAGGAGCATCTAGAAGTTTAGCTTTCACATGATCAGGCAAGTTTTGTTCTCTAAGCCAGGCATGTCTACGAATGACTGATCCTGTAGCAGCCACTCTACTTGAGGCCTCTAGGGCATCATAACCACATTGTAAAGTATGTTTACCCACTTGCTCTGCACTATGCATCATATCCTGTAACTCCTTCAAATCTGGTTGTTCAGGTTGAGACATTTTATTCCTTAATTGTGATAACAGGAACTGTTGATATTTAAGCATATGAAACTGACAATTTAAGGCCCTCATGGCTAGGGTGGCTGAGGTATATACCTTTTTTCCCCACCTTTCTAAAGATCTTGACTCTCTTTCTGCAGGAAGAGGGTTTTTGGCAGTGGAGGCCTTCAATCCCTTGGGGCCTTGTGAAATGGTTTCAGGGTCAGCATTATGGCTTTGAAGAGAAATTGGTGAGAGTTAGGTACTCTGTAGTACCTATCAGGTTTGACTGGTGCAGGAGGCAGAGAATCGGTTAAGGCAAGCCTCGAATAAACATCATCAAGTATGTCCAAAACAGGGGTATCGCCAGAGGTCTGTGTTGAGGTAACAAAGAAATTCCCTAAGTCTTTTCTTAGAATCTGAAAAGTCTTGGCCTTCCCAATGGAAGTGTTCCCTCAAGGTGTGCAAGGTTTCCCCAAAGGAAAAATCCTCAGGAGGGATACAGAAGGGATGGACTGCTCTGCATCCGAATCCTCAAAGGGGAGTAAGAGTGTTCCTCTACATCAGAATGTTCTGATAAAATGGATCCCTAATCAGAAGAGGGAGAATCTTCCTCCACTCTGGGTCTCTTGTCTGGAGGGGGTTGAGAACCTCTGATAAGAGTAATTAAATCCTCAGCCATTTTAAGCATCTGTTTTAGGCATGGGACCTGGGGATGGGCCCTGTGCAACAGGCCTCTTGGGATGCCTGGCTGCTTTGGATTTAGTAAAGGCCTTAATAGAAAAAGAAGATGAGGGTCTAAAGACACCATGGGTGGAGGTGGACCTGTCCACATTAGTAGGCTCAACATTAGCAAAGGCTTCGGTGGTTGTAGTCTGGGAAAGGGCCGAGATCCCAGCAGTCTCGGGTACAGAGGACACCGCCAAAGGAGTGTCGTCGGTAATCAGAGACTGCAAAGGCGTCTCGCTGAGAACCGGACCACGTGTAGCCTGTTTTGGCGTGGTGTCGGCGGGGACCGCAGGCCTCGCGTGTCGGTCCTTGTCCTTGCGTTTTTTGGACAAAACGGTAGTCGGAGTGTCCGAAGACATCTTATAATCGAAAGCTTTACCAAAATAGTGTTGGGCGAACTCCGCCAGACGCTTAATAGTGCGTTTATTGAAGGTAGTGCAAAAGCGACAGCCCGAGACGTCGTGGTCTGGGCCTAAACAAGGTATGCAGAGGGAATGGAAATCCTTATGCAGTATTTGCTTCCCACAAGAAATACAATTATTAACTTTTTCTGACATCGGTCTGAGGCAAGAAAAGGTTCCCCAACGGGGTACTTAGCTTTAATGAAGACTTCTGTTTCCAAAATTTTCATAATTCAGGAGCTGGCCGACCGGCACTTGCGAACTGCTTCTGCTTCGGGCACCGCGCGGCAAAAAAGACTGAAGAACATGGCGTCGGCTGTGTCTTATATACTCTGGCCTCACTGACGTCAGAAGAGAAAGCGACGACAACCGACGCCGGACCAAGACTTTGGAATTCGGCCGACCGAGGGACCGCCTGACGGCAGAGAACCCATCTGTGATTACTGCAGCTGTATGCACGATGAACATCTACCCATGCAAACACTTCCAAGCAAAAATTCTAAACCTTCTAAATGTTGTTGAACACTTGGGAGCCATACATATGTCTTCCCTTTGTTCTCTTGTAAATTGCTTTTCAAGTTTCTCTTCCCAGTCTTTTCCAACCTCTTCTGATTCTTGTAGTTATCATACAATATTTTACATACCCTAATAATTATCCCCTTTTAACAGCAGCTTCTGTTCTAGATTCAAGTAAACAAATGTATCAGAGCTGGCCTTTCTCTTAGGACTCCCATGTCTCTTTCTCTTTGCCTATACTCTGATATCAGTCCCTGAAAGCAAAGGCAGTCTCTAACCTGCAGTCCAAACTTTTTTTTGGCCTCATTCCATTCTATTATCTTTCCCTCTCTAGTTATTTGCTTCCAATATCTTGGTTACTCTGCCAGTTTTCTCCAGTAAATTTCACACCCTCTTGCCTATCTTCTGTACTCTTACATGCATTAATCCCTATTGCCAAAATCTCCTTTCTCCATTCATGTGTTGACTTGGGTTTTAGAATATTTTCTGCAACTTTATGAATATAATATTCAGTATAGTTGTTATTATTCTCTTTAAGGATCTGCATCCAAAATCCCATTCTCACCTTATTTCTTGAACCACCACACTCATCCTGCTTCACCATCATCCCTTTACAAGATCTGCCAGGGAATCTTGCTCTATGCAGGCAGAACCTCAGTGTACTTTAAGGGAATGCAGCATTCTTTCTCCTTTGTTCTGAGAATGAATGCCTGGACAGAATTAAAGGCCAATCATCCTGGTTATCATCAGGTTGGGGTGAATGACAGACCCTTTGTTCTGGGTATGGACACACATGTGCAGAGGTAAGGTTTTGCTGCTTCTTCCTTTGCTGAGGGCCAGAGGTAGGCAGAAACAGTGCTGTTTAGCCCACTAAGGGGCAAACAATATCATCTTTGGTGCATATTCCCTCCATTTCATGAGTAACTTGGGGATAAGAGACAGTGAAGGGAACACTTAAAGGAAAAAGTCTGTCCATTGTAGATGCAAAATAGTCTACTTCTGGTGCACCCTATTTGTGTGCCAAGTCTGGGAACATTTCTTTATTCAACATCTACTCATTAGGCTTCATGTGGTATCTGCTTAGATGGTCTGCTAGCAAGTTTCCCTGCCCCAGGATGCAGGGAACAGCATTAGTTGTTGTGTTAATTGCCACAGCTTCATAGCTAGTCTCCATAGGTGCTTAGAGTGAGTGCCCCCATGTTTGCTGATGTATGAAATCACAGTCATGTTATTTGTTAGGATTGTTATAGGTCTCGGTCTTTGGTTTGAAGACTTCCATGGTCAGAATGACCACCATAACCTCTTTTGTGCTGATGTGATGGCCTGCTACATGCCTGTCCCAAGTCCCTTGGACTCTCAGACTGACTAAATGTGGCCTCAAGTCAAGTCCAAGCTGCCAATGGTTAGAGCATGATTTGCTTCTGGCAGGTGGAAGGGGACACCTATATTTGGCTTGATGTCCCCTCTCCATCACAGAATCTCCCTTTTCAGGCATGGGAAGAGAGGAATGGAAGCTTCTAAGGGTTGCTGCTGCTGGGACCAGCACTTCCTTTTTAGGAACTACTACAGCTTTTTCATGTGGAGTTTTGCCAGAAGAACTATCAGAACATATGAAGCTATGTACCCCAGCAAGCTCAAGAACATTCCTGCCGTAATGATTTGCTGTCTGCAAATGTGAAGAAGGTGCTTTGAAAGGAACAGAATCCAATTCTGCTCTTATTATTGTTACCAGAGTAATAGATGTTAGTTGTGACTTCTGAAAATTCAAGGTGAGGCTGGCCTTCTGAAAGCAATCCATGGAGATTTGCTTGACTGAAAAACTTCTGCAGTAGACACTGCCTGAACTAGTCAATTGTCTACATATGGGTAAATGAGGACCCCCTTGGTTCAGCAAAAGGCAATGACTAGTGCCAAGATTCTTTAAACAGTCTTGATGGATTAGATAAGCTAAATGGTAAGGCACATAATTGGAAGTGGGCAGAAGCATAGGAAAGTACAGTTGTGCACACTTACCATAAATGTAGATGTTCAAGTGTATTCACTGTTGCAGTCATTACATTTGAGTTATCTGCTTGCAAGTAGCCCTCAGTCGGCCTGATTAACAAAGTCTTGAGTCCTGCGATGGTTGCTGTCCCTTCTTCCATGACATCAGGTCATCAGGGGTATAAAACATGCAGTCAATGCCATTACATCAGTTTTTCTTGCCCCAGATGTCAGGTGTCCCCCTAATGGGAAGCAATTAAATATAAAAATACAATGATATACCTCCAACAAAAAAGCAAATACACCAAAAAGCTTTTAAGCATAGTAAAGGAAAGTAGAGGTATAGCCAAAAGAAGTTAGGGGGCTGGAGGGAGGGTAACCAGGACTGCAACAGTGAATACACTTGAACATCTACATTTATGGTAAGTGTACACAACTGTATTATGTTCTTCGTGCTTCACTGTTGCAGTCATTGCATTTGGGTAGATTCTCAAAGCTATGGTTGGGAGGAGGAATTTAGATAGTGTTAGGACCAGCTATAAGGCCCTGCAAGACTGCAGTGGCAAAACCAGCTCTGGATTTAGAGAAAACTGGTAAATGGCAATGCTTGGTTAAAGTATGTACAGAACTCCAGGTAGCAGCTTCTAGGATGTCCCTGGTAGGACACCTCTGAGAAAGGCTGTAGCCCTGGTTGAATGTGGTCTAATCTCCTGTGGGATAGGTTTTCCATGGGGCTTATAGCAGAAATGAATGCAACGGCCTATCCATCTAGAAATGGTTTGCTTTGAAATAGCCTTCCTCTCTGTCCCTGCAGCAAATCCCACCAGCAGTTGTTCAGATTTCCTTTGAGGTTTAGTCCTATCCAAGTAGAATCTAAGTTGTCTGTTCACATCTAAGGAATGCAGTATCCGTTTCCCTTTGTTCTGTGGATTGGGAAAGAAGGTTGGCAAATGAATGGACTGATTAAGAGACACACTGGATACCATCTTGGGCATGAAGGATAGATTGGTTCTGAGGGACACCCTGTCCGCATGAAAGATGACGAAAGGCTCCACTGCCATAAGGGCCTGTAATTCAGATGCCCTTCTTGCTGAAGTGAATGCTAAAAGGAAAGCTGTTTTCCAAGAAAGAAATTTTAAGTCTGCAGTAGCAGCTGGCTCGAAAGGAGGTAGGGTGAGTTTCTCCAAAACAAAGTTAAGGTCCCAGGCTGGGGTTGGAGCTCTCCTGGGTGGTCTCAAATTTTTGGCCCCTCTGAAGAACTGCTTGAGCAGTGGATGAGAGAAGAGGGGAGGTTCTGTGTTATAATGAGCTGAAATGGCTGAGGCATGAATTTTGATGGAGGAAAATACAGGCCCTTGTGAAGCATCTCAGTTAAGTATTGTAAAATCTGAGGTAAATTGGGCGCTGCTGTGCTCATCCCTTGAAATTGGTTCCAGGCACAGAATCTTTTCCATTTTTCAGCATAAGATTTTCTAGTACTAGGCCTCCTTGCCTCTAAAATGACATCCATCACAGGTTTACTGAGGGATGGTAAAGGAGAGATTAGGTAATTAGCCAGGCTGCTAGGTTCAGTGTTAGAAGCTGAGGGTGCATAATCTGGTTCTCCTGCTGAGACAACAGGGAAGGAGTCTGAGGCAGGTGCCATGGGGATAACCGTGACACACTGCGCAAGAGGGGGTACCAGTGTTGGCGTGGCCAGTCTGGAGCAATCAAAATCATCCTTGGTTTGTCCTGTTTGATTTTTAGTAGTACTTTGGAGAGCAGAGGCAGAGGGGGGGGAAGGCATAGAGTGATAGGTTTTTCCAGATGAAGAACAGAGCATCCACTTTCCTGGCTTGTTTGTGGGGAGTCCTTGTGCAAAATTTGTCCAATTGGTAGTTCTGGGGAGAGGCAAACAGGTCTATATCTGGGTTCCCCATTTGCTTGTCAACTTGTTGAAAATCCTTGGTTCCAGTTTCCACTCGTGTGGGTCAATGAGGTTTCTGCTTAGTCCGTCTGCCAGTGTATTTAATTTTCCTGGCAGGAAATGAGCTTGTAGGTGCACTTGGTAGCTTAAAGCTGTGTTCCACAATGCCATGGCTTGTCTGCAGAGGGGGTAAGAATGTTTATGTACCACATAACAGTGGTGTTGTCCGTCTTTACCATTAGTTGTCCTGGAAGAATGTGGTCCTTGAAGGCTGTCAGAGCATTCTGTACAGCTAACATTTCTTTTTGATTGATATGCAGGTGCATCTGACTTGGGTTCCATTTGCCCTGAATGCACTTCCCTGCCAGGTGAGCCCCCCATGCATAGTCTGATGCATCTGTTGTTAGGGTTTGGGCGGCAGGGGGTGGTGTGAAAGGTAGTCCCTTGTTTTGGTGGCAGGCCTCTGCCCATCAAAGGAACTCTAGGCATAGACAAGGTATGATAGGAATCATTGCTTCTAGATCCTGAGAATGTTGACACCATAGGCTTTTTAGATACCACTGTAGTTTCCTCATATGCAGTCTTGTATATGGAATTAGAAGAATGCAGGAGGCCATGAACCCCAAGGCTTGCAGTATTTGTCTTGCAGACAGCAGGGTTTTTGTGGCCACTTGTTTGAAGTAGGTTGTCAAATGAATTTGTTTCTCTGGCGTGAGGAAAGCCATCTGGGAAGTTATACTCAAGCTTGCTCCCAGGAATATAATTTGTTGCCAGGGTACCAGGTGTGATTTCTTTTCGTTTATGGTGTACCCCAGACAAGTTAGAACCCTTTGTACAAAGACCAGATGATTCAAAAGTATGTCCTGGCTTTCTGCCTGAATTAGACAATCGTCCAGGTATGGGTATATCTGAATATTTCTTTGCCTGCAAAATGCAATAACTGGAGCTAGGCACTTTGTGAATACCCTGGGCACAGTAGATAAGCCAAAGGGCACTGCAGAGATCTGACAGTGTGTCTAGCCTGCTTTGAAGTGAAGGTATCTTCTGCAAGATTCCCTGATTGGGATGTGCAGGTATGCTTCTTTTAAATCTAGTGTTGCCAACCAGACATCTTTGCCTAGCATAGAAAGCAACTGGTGAAGAATTTTGGAATCTCCAAAAAGGTGTTTAGAGTTGACAGGTCCAGGATAGGATGCCATGAATTGTCTTTTCTGGGTACCAGGAAAAGTTTCGAGTGGAAACCTTGTCCCTTTTCCTCTTCTGGTACCAATTGAATAGCCCCCATGCTTAAGAGAGGAAGTACTTGTTTTTGGGCCTCTGCCCACTGATTTGGGGGTAGGTCTGGCCACCCACTTGGTGTTGGCAACTTGTGGAAGTGAAATCTGTATCCCTGGGACACTATATTTAAAACCCATTTGTTCTGGGTAATGAGTTCCCAGTTCTTTGCATGAAGAGCAACCTTTCCCCTAAAAGGGCCAGTTAGTTGATAAGTGCTTGGAAATTTTAAAAGGAAGTCATTGAGATAGTTTACCACAGGGGTGAGTCTTATTACTCCCAGATTTGGAAGTGGAGGCCCCCCACTGCTTAGTCCTGTGCGTACCCTGGGACAGCAGCCTGGGAGCTCTGCTGGATCTGGGTTTGGACTGAGAAGGTCTGGAAGAGGCAGGAAAGGACCAATTCTTGGAAGGCCAATGCCTACTAAATCTTGGAGGTTGTACTTGTATAAAATCTTTAACAGTTTTCATAAATTTAGCTTTTTCTTCCATCTTTTTAAGAACTTCTTCTGCCTTGTTGCCAAACAGGTGGTCCTGGTTTAGGGGAGCATCCAGTAATTTTGCTTTAACATGATCTGGTAGGGATTGCTCCTTAAGCCAAGCATGCCTTTTAAGTACAGACCCAGTTACAGCAGCCCTGCAAGATGCCTCTAGAGAGTCAAAACCACACTGCAAAGTATGTTTTCTAACCTGTTAAGCTGACCGCAATAAATTCTGTAAATCCTTATTTTCAGCACAATCAGGAAACATAATTTTCTGTTTAAGCAATCCAATAATATGCTGCTGATACTTCAACATATGAAAAGTACAGTTTTGTACCTACCATAAATGTAGATGTTCGAGTGTTCACCCTGCTGCAGTCATCACACTTGGGTTATCCTGTCATCAGGCGGTCCCGCAGTCGGCCGGATTTCCAAAGTCTTGGTCCGACGTCGGTTGCTGTCGCCTCATCCCTGACGTCAGTGCGCCAGGGGTATATATATATTGCAACTGACGCCATTTTCTTCAGTTTTTCTTGCCCCAGATGTCAGGTGCCCCCAAAAAGGTGATCCAAATTAGTACCAAATGGTGTGAACACTGTACAGACACAAAATCCCTTCAGCTATAAGCAAATACATCAGTAAGGCATAGCAGAGATTTAGTCAGTAGATCAGAGGGGTTGGAGGGAGGGTAACCTGGACTGCAGCAGGGTGAACACTCGAACATCTACATTTATGGTAGGTACAAAACTGTACTATGTTCATCGTGTTACCCTGCTGCAGTCATCACACTTGGGTTGAGTCCCAAAGCTAAGGTAGGGTGGAGGTATCATAGAGGGTTAGTGGAGGCAATGAGGCCCTGCAGAACTGCAGTGGCGAAGCCTGCCCTGGACTTAGAATAAAGAGGTAAGTGATAGTGTTTGGTGAAGGTGTGTACAGAACTCCAAGTTGCAGCTTCTAAAATTTCCTTGGTAGGAACCCCCCTGAGAAAGGCTGTAGAGGTAGCTGTTGCCCTGGTAGAGTGGGATCTAATGGTAGGAGGAACTGGTTTCCCATGATGGGTATAGCAGAATCGTATGCAATGGCCTATCCATTTAGAAATGGTTTGCTTGGATACGGCCCTCCCTTGAGAAGCTGTAGCATAGGAAACAAAGAGCTGGTCAGTTTTTCTGAAAGCCTTAGTTTTATCCAAATAGTAGCAAAGCTGCCTGTGAATGTCCAAGGAGTGCAGGAGTCTCTCACCTTTGTTCTGTGGATTGGGGAAGAAAGTGGGTAGGTGGATGGTTTGATTTAAAGCTACACTGGAAACCACCTTAGGCATGAAGGAAGGATTAGTTCGTAGAGAAACTCTGTCTTGATGAAAAATGAGGAAAGGTTCCACTGCCATAAGTGCCTGTAATTCTGAGACTCTCCTAGCAGAAGTTATTGGTAGGAGCAGGGCAGTCTTCCAAGATAGGAACTGAAGGTCTGCAGAAAAAGCTGGTTCAAAGGGAGGTAGCGTTAGTTTTTCCAGAACAAAGTTGAGGTCCCATGTTGGTGTAGGAGCTCTTCTAGGTGGTCTAATGTTTTTTGCCCCTCTGAGGAACTGCCTTAGGAGAGGATTTGAAAATAAAGGTGGATTCGTGTCGTAGTGAGCTGAAATAGCTGATGCTTGGATCTTAATTGAGGAGAAGGAAAGTCCTTTATGCAACATCTCAGCTAAATACTGTAGAATGTGAGGCATATGATGCTGAGTTGTGTCTTGGCCTTTAGCTTGGTTCCAAGCAGAAAACCTTTTCCATTTGTCCGAGTAAGCCTTCCTGGTGCTTGGTCTCCTGGCTTCTAGAATAACATCCAGTACTGCTTGTGAAAGAGGTGCAGGTTGGACACTTAATTGATTTGCCATGCAGCCAGGTTTAAGGTTTTGATCTGGCTGTGTAGAATCTGCTTGTTCTGCTGCGTGAGCAAATGAGGTATTTGAGGCAATATCCATGGTGGGTTTTGAGCCATATTCTTCAGTAGCGGGTACCAGTGCTGGCGTGGCCAGTCTGGGGCTATGAGAATCATTCGAGGTTTCTCCTTTTTGACCTTCAAAAGTACCTTTGTGAGAAGAGATAATGGAGGAAAGGCATATGCTGTCAGATTTTTCCAACTGAAGGAGAGAGCGTCCACTTTCCAAGCTTGATGGTGGAATGTCCTTGTACAAAATTTTGTCAGCTGGTAGTTTTGAGGACTGGCAAACAGGTCTATATTTGGTAGGCCCAATCTTTGAGTTATCATTGTAAATATTTGTGGGTCTAGCTTCCACTCGTGGGGATCTTTGATGTTTCTGCTTAGGTCGTCTGCCAATGTGTTTTTCTGTCCTGGCAGGAATTGAACTTGTAACTGGGCTTGGTAGGCCAGAGCTGTGTTCCATAAGATTATTGCTTGCCTGCAAAGAGGGTAGGAATGTGTGCCCCCTTGTTTGTTTATGTACCACATTACTGTGGTGTTGTCCGTCTTTATTGCAAGTCGTCCTGGTTGTAGTAGATCCTTGAAGGCTGGCAGAGCTTTCTGTATAGCTAGCATCTCTTTTTGGTTTATGTGCAGTTTTCTTTGTTCTGCAGTCCATAGGCCTTGAATGCATTGCCCTGCCATGTGTGCCCCCCCAGGCATAGTCTGAAGCATCTGTTGTGAAAGTTTGCCTGGGTGGAGGTAAGGTGAAATGCTGACCCTTGTTGAGGTGACATGCCTGTGCCCACCATAGAAATTCCTGTTGAAGGCAGGGAATGAGAGATATCACTGTGTCCAAGCTGTGGCTGTGTTGAGACCATACGCTTTTTAGGTACCACTGTAATTTCCTCATATGCAGTTTTGCAAATGGTATTATCAGAATGCAAGATGCCATGAAGCCCAAAGCCTGCAGAATATTTCTTGAAGTTAATTGGGTCTTTGTTGCCATTGTCTTGAAATATTGAGTCAGTTGTAATTGCTTGTCTGGTGTAAGATAAGCCTTCTGGGCCGTTGTGTCCAAGCTGGCACCCAGGAATGTCATTTTTTGTGAGAGTACTAGTTTTGACTTCTTTTCGTTTACTGTGTACACCAGACAATTTAGTAGATGCTTCACAAAAGCCAGATGTTGTAGGAGAATGTCTTTTCTTTCTGCCTGGATGAGGCAGTCGTCCAGGTGTGGATATATTTGAATTCCTCTTTGTCTGCAGTATGCAATTACTGGTGCCAGGCATTTTGTGAATACTCTGGGCGCAGTAGATAAGCCAAAGGGCAATGCAGAGAATTGATAATGGGTTGAACCTGCAATGAAACGGAGGTATCTTCTGCAACTTTGTCTGATAGGGACATGCAGGTATGCCTCCTTGAGGTCCAACGTTACCACCCATGCTTCCTTGCCCAACATGGGAAGTAGCTGCTGTAGTGATAGCATCTTGAATTTGGGAACTTGTAAGTACGTGTTTAGAATTGAAAGGTCCAGAATTGGTCTCCAAGCATTTTCTTTTCTGGGTACTAGGAAGAGTCTTGAGTAAAATCCTTGGCCTTGCTCTTGAGTTGGTACCCTTTGAATGGCTCTCATGACCATGAGAGCTGTAATTTGTTTTTGAGCCTCTGCCCTTTGATTTTGTGGCAGGTTTGGCATTCCTCTTTTTATTGGCAAGGTGTGAAAGTGGAATCTGTATCCTCGTAAAATTATGTCTAGGACCCATTTGTCCTTTGTGACCATGTGCCAGTTGTCTGCAAATAGTGCTAGTTTCCCCCCCAGGGGGGCTGACAAAAGAGCTTTGTTTGGCCAGCTGAGGTGCAAGTCATTGAGTTTGCCTTCTGGTGGATTGAGACCTGTCTTCTCCTCCCTTCTGGGTTGGAGTGCCCCATTGGCGAGGTTTATACTGAGCTTGTGGTTGTCCTCTGCCCCTTGGGCATCTGTATTTACCCCTCTGAGGTCTGTCAGTGGCTGGAAAGACCAATTTTTTGTTGGCCAGTTTCTGCTGAAGCGAGGGGGTTGTACTTGTAAGAAATCTTTGACTGTCTGCATTGATTTTGCCTTATCTTACATTTTCTTTAAAACTTCTTCTGCTTTAACACCAAAAAGAACATCCTGCTGTAAGGGAGCAGCTAGTAGTTTTGCCTTAACATGATCAGGCAGACTTTGTTCCTTTAACCAGGCATGCCTATGTATAACTGATCCAGTGACAGCTGCTCTGCAGGAGGCCTCTAAAGAATTAAACCCACATTGTAAGGTATGTTTGCCCACCTGCTCGGTGGCGTGCAACAAATCCCGTACTTCTTTCAATTCAGATTGTTGAGGGAGGGTGGTTATCTTTTGTTTCAACTGAGAGATCAGAAATTGCTGATACTTAAGCATATGAAATTGACAGTTTAGTACTATCATAGCTAAAGTGGCTGAGGTGTAAACCTTTTTCCCCCATCTGTCTAGTGCTCTTGAATCCCTTTCAGAAGGTACTGGATTTTTAGCCATGGAAGCCTTAGCCCCCTTGGGACCCTGGGAGATGGTCTCTGGGTCAGCTACTGGGCTTTTGTAAAGGAATTTGTGGGAATCAGGTACTCTGTAGTATCTGTCAGGCTTGGCCGGGGCAGGAGGTAGAGAGTCAGGGTTGAAACTGGATTCTAAATAGACATCATCCACAATGTCCAAAACAGGAGGGATGGCTAGGGGTCTGTGTTGGGGGAGTAAAAGAAACTCTCTGAGCCTTTTCTTGGAATCAGAGTAATCCTGACCTTCCCAGTGAAAATGTTCCCTCATAGTGTGTAAAGTTTCCCCAAAAGAGTAATCTTCTGGAGGGGAAGCTGAGGGAATAGAGTCCTCAGCATCAGAATCTTCAAAAGGAGAGAAGGAATAGTCTTGGTCCTCAGAGGAATCCAAAGAAATAGACAGTTGTTCAGAGGAAGCAAAATCTTCCTCTTGTCTAGGCCTTTTGTCAGGAGGAGGCTGAGAGCCCCTGATAAGAGAAATCAAATCCTCAACCATCTTCAGCATCTGTTTCTTAGGCATAGGGCCTTGAACAGGAGACTGAAGTGAAGCCTTTTTCGATTTAGAAGGAGTCTTTGACTTGGAAAATGTTTTGACTGTAAGAGTCGTCGGTCTGAAAATGCCTTCAGAAACCGATGGCGTTTCAGAAGCACCAACGTGCTTGGAAGGTAAATCGTCGGAAGGGCCTGAAGTAAAAGGCTGCGTCGGCCTAGTACTTTCCGTCAAAATATCTGTAGCGGTCTTGGGTTCCAGAACTGCGGTAGTCAGAGGCTGCGTTGGAGCCTCACTGATAACCGGAGAACCAGAGACCGGATCAACCGAGGCCTCGGAATCGGGCTTAGGCCTGGGCTGTCGGTCCTTGTCCCTGCGCTTTTTGTGCATGCCGGTAGTCGGTAGCTCTGACGGCATGGTGTAATTAAATTTTCTACCAAAAAAGTGACGTGCGAAATCAAATCGTCTTTTAATAGTACGTTTATTAAATCTAGCACAGAAACGACAAGAAGTGACTTCGTGATCAGGGCCTAGGCAAGGTATGCAATAAGAATGAAAATCCTTATGAGGTATTTGCTTCCCACAAGAAATACAATTGTTAACTTTTTCTGACATCGGTCTGAGGCAAGAAAAGTTTCCCCAATGGGGTACTTAGCTTTATAGAAGACTTCGGTCTGAAATTCGAATTCGAAAATCTCAGGAGTCGGCCGACCGGCACTTGCGAACTGCTTCTGCTTTGGGCACCGCGCGGCAAGAAAGACTGAAGAAAATGGCGTCAGTTGCAATATATATACCCCTGGCGCACTGACGTCAGGGATGAGGCGACAGCAACCAACGTCGGACCAAGACTTTGGAAATCCGGCCGACTGCGGGACCGCCTGACGACAGGATAACCCAAGTGTGATGACTGCAGCAGAGTAACACGATGAACATCTGGCAGTTTAAGGCCCTAATTGCCAAAGTTGCAGAAGTGTATACCTTCTTACCCCATCTATCCAGCGCCCTGGAGTCTCTATCAGAGGCGGTAGGATTTTTGGCAGTAGTAGCTTTAATGCCCTTAGGCCCCAGTGAAATGGTCTCAGGATCCGCAGTAGGATTTTTGAAAAGGAACTTGTGAGAGTCAGGGACCCTGTAATATCTATCAGCTTTCCAGGGAGCAGGAGGTAAAGAGTCAGGGACCAAGCTAGATTCTGCAAACGCATCATCAACAATGTCTAGTACAGGAGGTATGGCTAAAGGCCTGTGCTGGGGCAGGAGTAAGAAATCCATAAGTCTCTTTTTAGAATCAGAGAAATCCTGACTTACCCAACAAAAATGCTCCCTGAGATTATGCAAGGTTTCACCAAAAGAAAAATCCTCTTTGGGGGGGGGGGGGGAGCAGAGGGAATGGAGTCCTCAGCACCAGAATCCTCATAGGTAGATAAGGATAAATCCTGGTCATCAGAGGAAACAGAAAATTCAGAATCCTGGTTGGAAGTATCATAAACAAACTCAGTCCTAGGTCTCTTAGAGGGGGAAGGCTGGCTTCCCCTGATTAAAGTAATAAGGTCTTCAGCCATTCTTATCGTCTGTTTTTTAGGCATAGAGGCCTGATCATGCTGTCTGGGCATCGTTTTTTTAGGCATGGTTCAAGATTTAGGCCTTGAAGAAGAAGATGGTGGTTTAATACGCAAGTCAGTAGGCCTGAATACACCCTCAGAAGCCAGTGCCTGCACGAGACATCCGCAGGTTCCACAGTTGAAGCATCTCGTGGCATATCGGACTTCGAATGGGTCTCAGTAGAAGCCTGTGAATCAGAAGTAGCGGGTATCAGGGCCTGCGAAAGTGCCTCACTGAATACTGGCGAACTGGCGACTGGCTTAGGAGAAGCGTCATCGGCAGCTTTGGACCAAGGCGGCCTGTCTCTGTCTTTAGCTTTGCGTTTTTTTGGAATGCCGGTAGTCGGATGGCTGACCGAAGACATATCAGGATAATTGAACCGAGCACCAAAATATTTAGAAGTGTAAATATACCGACGACGGATAGTCCGTGGTTTAAATAAGGCACAAAACTGACAGCGAGGTACATCGTGGTCAGGGCCTATGCAAGGAATACAATATGAATGAAAATCTTTATGAGGTATTTGCTTTCCACAAGTAATGCAATTATTTACTTTTACTGACATCGATTAAGAGCAAGAAAAAGTTTCCCCAACGGGGTACTTAGCTTTTAGTTGAAGACTTCGGTTCTGAAACTCGAAAACGAAAATTTCAGGAGTCGGCCGACCGGCACTTGCGAACTGCTTCTGCTTCGGGCACGGCAACAAAGACTGATGTAATGGTGTTGGCTGCATGTTTTATACCCCTGACGACCTGACATCATGGAAGAAGGGCCAGCAACTGACGCAGGACCCAAGACTTTGTTAATCAGGCCGACTGAGGGCTACCTGCAAGCAGACAACCAAAATGTAATGACTGCAAGAGTGAAACACGAAGAACATCCTCCTATGTTCCTGTAGAAAAGGAATATGAAGACAGGCATCTTGAATTTGGGTACTACCAGAAATTTGTTGAGGTCTGAAACCAAGAAAAGGTGGGAGTACAACCCTGTGTCCAACTCTCTTGGAGGAACAGGTTAAATGAAGCCTTGAACTATTACGGAGTCTGTATGAGAAGACATGGCTACTCTCTGCTGTTTGGGGAGGGAGGTTGGAATGCCTAGGAAGGAATAGGCTCCAGAACTATAGACAGTATCCTTTACTTACTGTAACATTTAGTTAGTCTTGAGTGAATTCTTCCCATTAGTGGGGTTGGAGAAGGACTTGGTGGGGGATGGGGGGAGTGCTGAGCACAGTCACAGTTACTGCCTAGCTGGTATTGGGTCTTTAACTCTGCCTCAAGTCTAGATTATTAGTCAGTTTGCCACTTTATTTGACATATGGGCCTTTTCCCTTTCAGAACTTTGAATTTTTCCTGCTTTGTGGAAAAGGGCCAAGACATACTAGGGTAGTTTCTACTGTATCTACAGGTTGGGGATAGGTAGACTTCCTTAACAGACTTCACTGTTTTCCCTTTCTGGTCCAGCCTCTCAAATACTTTCTCAGCAGAGAGTTTAAAGAGAAATCCCTTATACAGTAGGGCACTAAGGAGTTCTGCTTTAACACTATTTGACAGAGGCCAAGTTCTCAGCCAGGAATGTCTCTTTGTGTTGGATCCTGCTACTGCCCTGCATGGCTAATCCAATGCATCACAGCCATAAGTGAATGTCTGGATACCTGGAGGTTACATTACACAAATCCTAGACGTCCTTCCGGATGCTCTTACTGTGAATATCTTCTGTCATACACTTGACTTGTTCCTGAAAAGATTCAAGGTATTTGAGCACATGGAACTAGCAGTTCAGAGCTCTCTTGGCCAGGATAGTTGAAGTGTAGGTCTTTTTGACAAATTGTTCTAAAAGTCTACTCTCCCTGTTATTTGGCAAAGGATTCTTGCAAGCATGCTTGGAAGGTCCCACAGTGGACTCCAGAAACACCACAGTTGGGCCCACTACTGGGTTCTTAAAATGGTGTTTGTGGGAATCAAGCAGTCTACAGAAGCGATGAGATTCCTAGGAGCAGAGGGAAAGTAATCAGGTTTCAGTCATATGTCAGAAAACATATCACACAAGACTTCATGGACTGGGGGTATCCCCAGGGGTCTAGATTCAGGTAGACTTAAGAGCTTTTTACAACTGGCCTGAGGCTGGGAGAACTCTCTAGATTCCCAGTTAAAAGATTTCTTCACTCTATGAAGTGTATCTCTAAAAGTTAAGTCCTCCGTGGCAAGGCTGAAGGCAAGGTGTCTTTAGGGCAGTACCCAGAAATTGCTGGAAGGCTAAATGCTCCACCTAAGCAAGTTTATCTTCATCATTTGAGGTCAAGGAATCAGAGCCTTTCCAGGGGAAATATCCTCTTTTCTTTTCCCAAAAAATGTTCCTGGCACAGGATCCCTTCCCAGGCTGGGCTGCCTAAACTTCATAAAGTCCATGAAGTGCTGGACCAGCCTGACTAGAGCCTGTGAAGAGATCTGGGTTGAAATGGTAGGGGACCCTGTCAGCAGTGGCTGGGGCAAACCTGACTGCCATTTGGATTTGTGAGTCTTGGGTTTAGCTACAAAGAACAAGGCTTTAGGTTGTGGGCAGGAGGGTGCTACCTCGATCCGGTTCCTGGGGATTTCTTCTTAAACAATCACCAAGGTAATACCAGCCTTACACTCAGTCACAAGAAACTTGGTGTCTGAAGCTGGGGCCTGTGCAGTGGCTCTGGATTGACTGATGCTGGCCTGATGTCAGCTCGTGAGGACAATGACTGGGATGAAGGCATGTGGCCACAGGATTGGTTGTACCAGAGGACTCTGGCTTATGGAAAATCAGACTAGGAGGCTTCAAAGGTGCTTTGCCTGTGTTGACAGTTTTGAGCAGACGTGAGGAGTTAGACACAAGAATGTTGTTGGCCTCCTGCACATACTTCTTCTTGAAGTATTTCTCTTTACCTTTCTTCAGGATGCCAGAAAGGGAACTAGTGGACCCCATATCATAAGAAAACTAAGAACTACCTAACTTCAGAAACTCACTAACGGATACGGCTTTATGCTTTATTGTCCTCTCATTAAAAGGCAGTTTGGCGTGTTATGCTCCAGGCCTAAACAGAGCAAGCAGTAGGAACGAAAATCATTGTGAGAATTTGCTTCTCACAACTGAGACAATTATAAATTTTACTAGACATTAAACAGTCAAACAATATTAAGAAAAAAGTCAATAATAGATTTCACCAATGGTATACTTAACTGATGTTTCTGGCCTCAGGTCAACCTGGTACATTTGAGTGACATGGCAAGAAAGAACTGAAGAGTATTCTGGCTCTTTATACCACTGACATTCTGACATCAGCTAATGACAATATCTGCCAGCTGGGAAATGTTGGAAACCGCTAGAATTCGGGCTGACTTCAGACTTCAGCACAGCAGGATGTCCCAAGACTTAGTATTGCAACACTGACTACAAACATAAGTGTGTGTATATACACAAATATATACACACACTTACACACACGATTTACCTTTAGCTGGCTGATTAACAAGAATGTCAACATTCTGAAGGTAAACCGCTCTATGTCAAAAAACAGAAATGTCGACTAATATGCATTCACCAAAGAAGAAACTTGGCACATGCAACTTTAAAACTGTGCCCCACACTTCCCACTAATTATATATACTAACTACAAGACTGCACAATCCCCAGGAAATGTGTCTATTCCCGTACCCAGGCACTGCCAGTCTTGTACACCTGTCAACTATCTGCACAGCTGACCAAATGCTGTACATTAAACAGGTGTTGTCCAAACTCCCAGTCAACCAAACCAATGGAACCCATACATACACACACATATATAAGTATTGCATTATGCTAACACAGTAAAATGCTGATGGCAAAAACATCGACCACAAAAGGTCGGCAATGGAAATACAGACAGTCAACTGCACATGCATGAGTGAAATTTTTGCCATATGCAAACAAACAAAAGAAAACAGAAAAAAAGTGAAATAGCATCGTTTTTTTTTTTTTGGTGGGGCAAGCCCCCATCCAGGGAATGTTGGCATATCACACCTATTAACCATCTGCATGTCGGCCTTTTGTGGTCGATCAATCAGCCATCAATGTTACCCAGGGGAACCATATATGTCTAAACTGTGTTAGATCTACACCTACTTAATCAACCACATTTGGTTGATTAAACAGATGGTTGACAGGTGTGAGCAACAATCCTGGGGTAGGGAAATATTCCCTTTCCTCAGGGGAATCTGTGATCTTAGAGTTAGTATATATAATTAGCAGGGGTGTTTGGAGGGAGCAGCCTCTAGTCTCTCCCTTGCAAGAAACTATGTTATTTATTTTGGGATGTTTTAGTTGTACAAATTGCATACATCGAAGCTCTTTCTTGGCACATGTGTGCTGACATTTGTTTTTACAGGCTTTTGTGGCCAATATTTCCGAGATCAGCAGAGGGGTCACTTGACCAAAGTGTGTAGACACATGTGTATATATACCTGCATGTGTATATACACACATACATACACATATACAGATAAACATGCATATAGATAGACAGATTATATGCTGTAATGTTCCACAAGTTTTACAGTGGAATAAATGAGAGAATGTTTTTTTCCCAAAAAGAAGGGTAGCTACACAGAACAAATTTATAGTGGTATGGATGAAGAGAAGAACAGAAAAAACATGGAGGAAGGCATGAAGGAATCTCAGTAGGTTCTAAAACAAAAGTAAAGGATAACGCTAAAGTTCAACAAACTAAAAAAAATATACAAACTAGATAGAGTTTGTGGTCTGCATCAGACCAATATATAGGCATTGTAAATAATTTTTGTAGTAATCCAGATGAAAGAAGCAACAGTGCTTTATACATGTACACAACAAATAAAGTTCTTGTTCATTCAAACTGAGCAGAGAAAAAAAGAACTGTGAGAAAGACTTTAAATTATCCAATAAATGTCAGTAACCAAAGTACATGGAAACATGCATAAGTGAAAGAATTGTAACACAAGGGGGAGCACAAAGATAAAAAAAGATTTAAAACAAAGCCAAACATTAACCAAGTTTTTTATATTACATCTACTAACAACACACTGCTATATAGATTTTACTGTCCAAACTCACACTCAGTGATCTTAACAAAAACAGAAAAATGTAATTATCCAGTTCAATGGCTATCAGCAACACTTAAATGTTAAAATAATGAATTGGCACAGACAGTGTAATACCCCCCCCACACACACACACACACACACTGCACAACGCTGAGCAGGTAAAATAACTAGAAAGCTCACATGGTGAATAGGCAAACCTTTCAACCATACATTTCAAACATCATGAGGGAATTGTTTAAGGAGGAGGGAGATGCAGAACTCCTAGTAGAATCTGATTGATCAGATGAGACAGGATCACTGTCCTGAAGCTACAAAGTCAAGCTATGCAACTAAGACTGAAACATGTATGTTTAGCATGGAATAACTGAAGCCCAATCATAAAAGCACATGAAAAAACCCAAGCTAACCATGCTGGGTGGAATATGGTACCAGTCATACCAAGTTATATTATAATGAGACTTTTATGTAGAAACATTGGCTTACCTTGTGCAGAGCTCCTTACTAGACTCAGTGAGCTCTGATGCAGTGCGATCAGGAGGGCAACACTAGCAGTTAGTGAGCACAGTCATCTGATTGAGTGAGATCAGGAGGGCAACACTAGCAACCAGTGAGCACAGCCAGGGCAGCACTAGCAGTCAAGTCCCAAAATGGAATTTCTCACTGCCAAACAGACAGAGAATCCCTGGGTTCAAATGGAAACATTTCCTGTATTGCTACCTGGCAGCCTGAAACCACACCCTTCTTGGCCACCACTGGATGATGGGAGTGAGAGTCTTTCCTAAAACTTATGATGATGAGTAGAATCAGCAAGAATGCACACAACTATCTCCTGTGAAATGGGAGAGAGAATGCATCCACCTAGAGCTTCACCACTTTATTCTGGTGAACTGAGCAAAAGAAAGGGCCACTGTCTCCTACATAGCAAAATCTTTTATATCTACAAGAAACCCACTTTCAGAGCTTATGGACTTCAAACTCCAGAAGAGAACTGGAAGTGTGGCTAATGGTGTCTGCCACTTTGCTTACTTCCGCTGGGATACGAACAAATGAGTGCTGCCAATCTATGATCCATTGCCAGAAAGGAATTGCCTCCCCACAGAGAAAGTACAACTCGTGCCTTTTTGTTTTTTTCCATACCACATGACAGACTGGTTGTCAGATAAAATAAAGATCGCAACAGTGGCATCTCTCCAGGTCATTACGGCAAGGAGGACTGCTTGTAGCTCCGAAATGTCTGATGTGGAAACCCTCTCCTGGGGGAACCACGCTCCTTGCACCATGTGGGGAGCCAAGCTGAGCATGCAAGTGAAGTGTCGGTCATCAGAATCTGTGAAGAATTTGGCTGCAGAAAGGGATGACCCCAACAGAAGACTGGGGGAGACTGTCCACCACTCCAGGGCACACAAGTGTCCATCATGAGAAGAAGAGCTAGAACAGAACAATGGCTCCAAAGCCACTGACTCCTCACAGTCCACTGCAACATCCATATTCTTGGGCATCATGGAAACGGCAGTCATTAAGCACCAGAATCTAAGCCTGGACTCTGAAATGCATCCTTATGCAGTCACTCAAGGCCATGACCTCTTAGGCCCTCCTTACTGACACCACAGACTGTACAGCCCTGTACTAAAAAACACAATCTTCTCAACAGGGGTCAGAGGAGACTTACTCCAATTTACAGTGATCCTAATGGACAAGCAACAAAGGGAGTGTGTAGAGCAGGAATGTTTCCATTAAGTCCTTGGGCAAGGCTACAACAGCTAGTTGTTCAGCTAGGGGAACACATGGACATCTTTTCTGCCCAGCTTCAACCTCCAAGACCAACTCCTTGGTACAGATTCTGACACAGAACAAAGACCAACATGTTAACCCTGTGTATTGGGTGTGATACATGTCCACTGCAAACTGAAGCAATCTCCTATGTGGCCTCCAAATAATGGCATACAAAAAAGGTTAATCTCCAATGACATTATCCAAGTAACCTGCAAGAAGCAAGGGCATGAGTGCTTTGAGGATGGTTATCCACATCTGACTGCACTGGATGTTTCCATCCCCTTCAAGACGAAAAAGAAATAGTAAAACTCACAACCCTCTTCCAAAAATGGTACATCAAGTTGCAACGGTAACCTGGCTTGTTCCAATACTTCATTTAAGACAGTCCCCTGCAATGGTTTAACAGGCTGAGGTATGCCCAAATCAGTTTTTCCCCACATGTTGTCACAGATATGACACAGTACTACATAGAAACAGCCAGTCAAGGTCATATTCTTGGGTGAGTTAGCCAGTACTGGAGGGTAGAGAAGGGCACAAGCCTGGGGACACCTCATAGCCTTCTTCAAATGTCAAAAACATACTTCTTCATTTGAGGTTATAACAAGTGCAAGTCCCAAAACTGTGGGCCTTGATACTCCAAAAAATAAACCATTATTTTAAGAAAGATCACTGAACTTCAGAAGTCACTGATACACCATTAAAGCAGTGTTACATGCACAACAGCACCTTTGCTTCTTACACATGCTAACTTCAAAACTGCTGTATCTTGGAGAAGAGGGAATACATCAAAGTACTATACAGCAGACTTGGTACGTACTCCAGCATTTGTAATTTAACTGTTTTGAGAAGTGCAACTGTGGTCCTTGGAATTTCAGTAAATGCACACAGAAAGATATGAAAGTAGAAGTGTAAGCAGGGGGATCACACATGTCCCCTCAGAGATAACAATGTGGTTGCTTTGTAAGACATTGTCAATCAAATCCTGAGCAGACTGGCTACAGAGCATTTGCTTCAAGAAAATGACATCTAGCTAAAAAACAAAGAAAGAAAGAAGTAAAGGAAGGAAGGAAGAAGTGAATATTTAGGATCTGTCTGTTGAGCTTCTCCTTAAAGGAGGGCAATTTCAGCCATGGCATCCTGCACAGGCTAGGATATATGTCCAACATTATCCAAGACACAATCAAAGTGTCTGCTTAGTCAAATTTACAGTGGGACATCATGTAGCCCAGTGCAGAACTCAGATTCTCTACCAGGTCCTTCTTGAACCCAGACTCTGAGAGACCTTCATGCTTATTAGAACCCTGCTAGCCAACTGGACAGAGAACTTGGACAGGCAAGCTAAAAAGTTGAGGGTTCTAAGCTCCAGTTTGGCACAGTGGGAACTCTCTTTCCACAGACATCACATAGATGTCATCACAAGAATGCTTTGGGCAGTTAACAGTTGCTCTGCTTACTTAAGAAAAGGAATGTAGAGGGCATCTACTTTTCTAGAGTCTAACAGAAGGGATAAGGTGTCTTTGGGCTATTTAAATGGCATCCAGCACCTTTGCAGTGATAACCCAGGGTTTCTCAAGCCTTTTTTCCAGAAATTCCACTAAATAACTTTGGGGATAAGAGTGCTGGACATGGGCTGCAGGCCAGTTTAAAATGTACCTCATAAGCCTGAGGTTATTTTCTAAAGAAAGGTTATTTGCAGTTGGTAGCAGTAGGACAGATAGGTGTATGCATTATCCATGCTTAGCTCAGAGACAAGGTCCTGTGCTCCTCTGATTATGCAAATGAGCAACAGTGCAAAAATCCTTCTTCCCAGCAGAAGTAGTAAGCTCTTATGAAGATAACAGCATAACAGACACATACCAGTTTTTGGGACACTGGGAGATGGAATCCTGAAATGAACCTGAAGCTGGGCCCAATGCAGCCTTTAGTCTGTATTCCCAAAGAGAGTGATCCAGTACTTGTGACTCAAGCTCGCAACAGACAATAAATATTTGTTTGATGTTGTAGATTCTGATATGCAAGCTTTAGTAAGGGATGAATCAACAGATCCACCTCAAATGGGACCTGCTGGCCCAGTTGGGTCTGAGGGGTTGTCTCCAGAAGGGGGGGTCCACAGTCTGGAGTACCAATGCTCCATGCCTGGGAGACACAACAGATAACTTCCTGGAATCAGGTTGGTCGGCACTAGCACCCAGCTGATCAGTTAGAGGCCAACTTATGCAACAGCCACAAGATACACTTCCAGTGTAAGAGCCAGGGTGACTCCTACTGCTAGCTCCTTATCATCCATTGAGGCAGTCCACTATTAATGGCTGAAACTTGCTACTGTAAAGTGTGAGCTCAGCAGCTACAGGGCATAGGTTACAGCAGCTAAACACTGGACTTGTTGTTTGGAAGCTCAAGCCTCAACTTGATCTCAGAGTGCTTGTTGTTAATGGCTCTGACTTGTATCTAACGTTGCATGGAAAACACTCTAATCAGTTCCCATGTGAAGAACTCAACAAGTGCCATTTTACTGGCACAGAAAAGGCCAACAGCCTAGTGGCACAGCTAAACTGCTTGCACTTGTAATATTTAATGACACTATCTTCCTCCTTGGCACAATAAGGGCGATGCTGGTGTGGGTCTTGGACAGCAATTTGATGGCTCAGAGGCACTTCAGGAGCCAATCTTTAGGCATGCAAACACAGGACTTAACTGACAGTAGTAAGTATCAAGATCAAAGCAAAAATGAAATGAGAGTCCTGGGGTGACACTTGTTTATATAGTGGGAGCATCAAGACATTGAATATACCCATACAAGTGCACAGACTTAGATACTTCCAAATGTTTTGCCCAATGGTGACTGGTAGAAAACATTACCCCAGCTAAGGGCTCATCAAGAAGGGTTATTGATGGCATATCAGTCACATATCTTAAGACTCTGGCAGGCAGCCTTTGTCTAACAGTAACTGCAAAAAAAAATGAAAACCAAGGAATTATCCAGAATTGTTCTCAAACGAAGACCACTCAGATTTCTTAGGAACATGGCAGGCTCCTATCTGGTCATTTTGCTTAATATCCTTTAGTGTAGCCTTCTTTACATCTACCTCCTCTCTAGCATGTTATCAATCCACTGCTATCAGTATTTTGCCACAGCTCCTGGCAAGAGAATAGCAACCTTTTTTATGAAGACAGAGGTAAATATGCATTTTATTCTTTGTCACTGATCTTCCTAATCTGCCTCTTATCCTTACACAGCCTTGCAAATTTGCCCCACCTCTTTTTTAATATACCTAAAGAAAGGCTTTTGTTTCTCATCACCAATTTCTATGGTCAACTCCCTTTAGACCATGTCTTTGTCTTGTTCCCCTTCTGCTTGCCTCCTCTGAATTCACCTCCTTTCCACCTCTTGCAGGTACCCTCTTCTGCCCTATCCACCAGCCTTGCACTCCTATGTAGCAATAGCGGTCCTTTTTTTGCTTCCTCCTCAAGACCTTAGTCATAACCGTATTTCATCCCCAATCCATTTGAATAGCTTGCATATCTTCCCTCAAGGTACTGACATTCAGTAATCTAACTCGTCTTTACCCCTTGCTCCAAATCCATCCCTATAAAGTCCAACACCACTGCCTTTGCCTTTGGTGTCTTACGTTTCCTGTCACCCTAAGTCATACAATGGAGTGATCAAATCTGTGTAATGATGCACCTTCAGCTGGACATCACTGATCCCCTTCTGCTTGGTTAGAATCACATCCAGAATTCTGACTTATCCAGTATAACTGTGTACCACATGATTGATTCACTCTTGCGGCCACAATATATCCTCAATCCCTTTTCGTCCTGCAGGAATCTTCCAGTTAACTCCTGACAAAATTCAGACCCCCAAGACTGTAACTCTCATGCTTCTCTTACTCCAGTCCATTGTCCCTACCCTAGTTTTTTATCTTCCTTCCATGATATGTCTGAGGGGGCTTATACACATATCCAGCTACCACTGCTTTCTTCCACCTTCCCCTGGGCTATGTTAACTATAGATGCAACAACTGTAGGTTTTGATTCCTCTGGGAAGTGGTGCTCCTCCAGCTCTTTAATGTCACATTAGATGCCCTCCCCTGCACACTTTGCTATTCCCTTTTCATCCCTCCTTTCTTCATAATTCTTAAACCTTACATTGCCACCTTTGTGTTATACTACATCTTGCTACAAGGGGTGTGTTTCTATGACAGCAGTACTGTCCACCTTTCATTCCTGCTTCAACTGCTTGCAGCTCCCCCATACTCCTAATCTGATTAATTGCTTTGCACAGTAATACTATCCAGATATATTCCAAGTCACCCTTATCTGTTCTTCCACCACACTCTACTTACTTTTTCTCCCATTGTGTAGAGCTGAAGCAAATGATCCCAAGCCTATGTTGGTGACATTCCACCTTAATTTAAATCTACTAGTATTAAAACATACACTTCCAACTATCATTGCCATTTCTGAACTAAGATGAACCTTGCCACTGCTCTCACCCCCCCCAACACACACACACACACACACACACACACACACACACACACACACACACACACACACACACACACACACACACACACACACACACCAACTTGCACAAACCAATTCCAAGTTGCTCCTAGGTTTAATTGTTAAGCTTTCAACCAACTGGCATTCAGGAAACACAGCTGCCATAAACCCATGTCTTATGTTATTGGCATTCTTCTATATTCTGAAGCATATACAATGTTCAAAGTTTTGCTTTCCACTATCCTAGTGGACTAACTATGGTCAGTTTTTTAAAATTTGACCATTTATTTTCTGATTGTAGTTTACATTTTTTGCCAGCTCTAGTGATTCTACATTTATTTACATTAAAGGTGGGGTCATTAGTCCTGCACCAGGTGTGTACTTTATGTAGATCATCCTAGAAATGTTTTTCTACTAAAGTAATTACATTACCCAATTTACAACTGTCAGAACATGTGGAAATCCACAGCCTTTTCCCACATTTATGCCTAAAAACAGTTCAAAAAGTTCAAAGTCCTGTAGGACACTATCAGTGAACCCTTTTGGGATGGACAAAAAATCTCCACTTTCACTCTTCCAATACTGCTAACAAGTGCTTCATGAGATTAATTACATATGAACTGATATTTAATTTTCTCAAAATGTCAATTATTCCCTTCTGTGGGATAGTGCTGAATATCTCAGTAAGGTCAACATCAGCAATCCCCACTCTCAGCCCTTCATCATGTGCTGCTACCAGTAACCTCTTTTGGGATGGGCAGGTATCCCCCACTTTCACTTTTCCAATATTGTTAACAACTGTTTCATGAAATGAATTACACATGAACTGATACTCAATGCTATTAAACTGTCAATCATTCCTTTCTTTAGGATATTGCTGAATGCCTCAGTGAGGTCAACATAAGCATTCTCCATTGTCAGCTCTTCATCATGTGCTGTTACCTCTTCAGATTATGCTAGAAGCTTCACAAGGTAAGAATGTCCCATAATAAAACCACTGTATTCTACATTTAATACAGTTAAGTGCATCAGAGTTCTTTTGGATAAACTCATTATGACTAAGATTTACACAGACTACTGAACATGCTGATGGGACTAAAAATGTGTGGGTCTGATGTGACCCTCTATCACTTTGTGAATCAGTACCCCTGCAGCTTATTGTCACAGGCTAAGAACCTGTCTACATACCAACATTTTATTTAATATAACAGACAGGGAGGGGTTTAGTCAGATTTACCAAGATTCTGTGTAGGAAACTACTGGGTACATTATCAGGCTTCATGAAACCTGAGTTAATTTTATTTGTGGCAGCAGTTATCAAGTCTGAGATTACGTAAGGAATGTCTCTCCCTGTATCCTTAGCATTTTGACATATTCCTTTTCTTAATGTGAAGGTAGTCCAGATATCTTTTGCAAGCAGATTCACTACATCCTGCTGTTGGATGATCACTTGGTTGTTTACTAATAATGTATTAATTTCATAAGTGCACTGACTACTGCACCTTTCCCAACCTATGTATGAATTGTAGTTAAAACATACAAGTTCAAGGAGCGTAAAGAATGCAGGCAAGCCCTACTGCGACGATACTGTTTTAATGTTTCTTTGAGTAATTTCTTCCACTTTGACTAATGCATACCTACTAAATTTGGGAAAGCATATTCTGCAGCCCACTTTATTCTAAAGGGAATGTCTAGTCATTCCACTGAGATCATTCCACCACTTTGTATCTCACTGATACAATCCATTACTGAATATGGTACTGGGTTTTGGAGTATTTCATAACTCAGTCATATGAATGTACAGCAGCTGAACTTATGTTTTCTCAAAAAATAAATATGCCCAACCCTCTGTAGGTGACCACCTTATCCTTTTCCTATATTATACTTAGTTGAAGTCCAATACCAGTTTCCCTGTAAAACTTGGTCTGCCCTTCTTCCTTTGTGCTCTTAATCTCCTTGGAGAATGAGTCTATTATCAACTAAAGTCTGTTGTTATGTCCCTATACTGGCTATCCTTTCTTGCCTCTCCTCCCATTTCATGTAACTACCCCTCTTACATACTTACATCATCAAAACTTTCACAATTTTCTCTGCTAGCTACATCATTTCCTGTGCTTCATCAGATTTTTCTTCCATCCCTTCTACAAAATATTTCCAGGGCTTCACCAATTACTACTCTTACAATCTTCCGCCTCCTGACACTGTCTGCTCCTCTCTTAATTTTCCATTTCCTTCTGTTGGACCCTCCTCAGTACTGTTCCTTCAAAGGACATCACATTCATGCCCGCTTTCCCCACAGGCATAATCTCTTACTCCAGGAACTGTAGTCCCCCCCCCCAAAGCTTATACTCCTCTTCAGCATCATACCTCAGACCAATTAGTACAATATATCCTTTTAAAATAATACGAAGGTTACTGTATAACCAATTAATGGAATATATCTCAAAATATGGCACACTTTCAGACAGGCAACACAAATTTTGAGACAAATATATCATGTAAACAGTTCTGTTTACGTTAAGTAACTAACTCCATCTCTGAGGGAATGGGAAAAATGGCAGCTAATAGATACTTTCTCTTCATTGACCTAAAATGAGCTTTTGAATTGGTCAACCACAACCTTCTACTCAAAAGGCTGGCCAAGTCTGGTCAGACAACAGTGCCCTACAGTGGTATTCTGATTAACTAAAAAAAAGTTTACTGTTAGGCATAGGTCTCACTCCTCAGAAAATGGCACCTTCACTGCAGGAGTACCACATGACTCAATCCTGGGACATGGCATTAATAACTCACCTCTGCACTTAATAAGATTAATCTCCACCGTTTATCCAGACTGAACTGCATTCCGATCATACCTCTCAACTGTCCGGAATTTTGGAAAAATATCCAGATTTTTGCCTCATATTTTTGGTCTGTACCTCATAAAATCTGTGATATTCTGGATTTTTTTTAGCAAATCAGTGAGTATTACATTCAGTAAATAATGACAGGCACTTGAGTTTCAGATTTCATATCCTTCAGAAAATGCATGGTAACACAACAGCTTTTATTCTAGCAGCTTTCCAAGTTTATAAGAGCAATATGTAATATTTGTCCAGATTTTGTAGCTTTGTTCCCCTCATTATTTTTGGCTTTTGTCCAGAATTTTTGTGCTAAGAAGTTGATAGCTATGATTCTGATTACTTACTTCACAAGTTATGTGATTTCAATTTATTATGGAACCGGTTGGCAGAAAGAGTACTACTAAGCTTTTTGACACACGTCAGAACATGAAAACAAAATCCTCACTAAGCATTAATGACCCCCTATTCACCTTTACCTATAGTTGCAAACCACAGAAACAAGGGAATAGCATTTGATCTGCATACCTGTACCTGGGAATAACATCTGATGAGCAGCTAACATTCAACTCAAATGTGCAAAATATCACAACGGCAGCACTCAAAACAGTTAAGGCCCTGCATATGAATATTAAAACCTGCTTCCCCTAGAATCCAGGGAAGCCCTGACATTACAAATGATGTTACCAAATTTACAATACTGCTTACCCTTATTTGCTCTGCACTCAACAAAGAAAAGTTATACTCTCCTCATCTCAGTAATCTGGTTATGCAGAATCATATCCTTAGGAGGCCCAAGACAGTATCACTGCCACTAACTAATAAAAGCAAACTGGCTATCAGTAACTGGCAGGGACACCCTGCTGCTTTACTAACTTACATAATAACTATTAAACTACACTTACTGCCCACTGCTAGCACAGCAACTAGGTAACAGACACATCGGTTATTCCTTTCGCGCATATTCAGAGAAGGCAGTGTTGTTATCATGGCCATATTTTTCCAACACAATATGTGACGGCTTGCACCAACAACTTTGAACTTATGACTTCAAATTACTAGAAAAATCCAGAAACTAATCATCTTTAAAGAGCAGCTAGCAAAATTTCTTACCAAGTGCTGTTGTTCCAACACTGGATTAAAACCTGACATCAAGCAGCACCACACAGTAATAACAACTGGCAAACCTAATAATATATCACACTTGATTCGTCATGTACCTCTAAACTATACACATTTCATTTTCATTACCATGAAATTAGTTACTATTACTAATCTGTGAATACAATTAACTGTTGTTCTCTCACTTATTTCTATATCCACGGATATCAGAGTGATTTCTACTAGTATGCACTATCATTATTATATCATTTCTTGGAAATGGAATTCTGTCTTAAAAGTTGTAACTGATACACTGGCCTGGGTTATGGTTGAATATGGTCTGCGACCTGTTCATTAACCCAGGTAGCAAAGTAAATGCATGCATATACACATAAACACAAAAAATGGACAAAAAGCACAGAAAAAAGAAAGGTGCGAAATGAAACTTGAATCAGATACAAATGACTGAATGCAAACTCGGAACAATAACAGTTAGAACAACCTCTTATCACAAAAAGACTCTAAATTTAAAAAGTATAGACTGGGGAAATTTCTCAGATAGAATTGGCTTCAATGCACAGCACATGAGATCTAGAATGCATTGTTTATTCACAAAGCACTATGGGTAAAAAAGACAACAGCCAGTTGCCTGGAGAAGCTTCAGGTGATGAGCTACCTAATGGCTCGTGCCATCAGTCCTGCTGCTGTCAAAGACATCCTCATGCCAGATCTTTAGTTCAGAAGGTCTTCACCACAGTAAACATAAATGTATGTGAAAGGTTAATTCGCCAAAGGCTCACTGCTGTTTCAGTACACCCAATAGCATAACATACACATACAGCAAACATATACTTACAGATAGACACACAAACCTCTGAAACACAGCCAAATATAACTAATAAAGTACTGCCTCCTCTACCTTACAGAAACAGTGTCAGTGTGCAGCAATATTCAGGACAGGACAATATAATCAGACATGGGCTTTAGTAATCTGAAGCCTATAGGGAACTGAAACATGGCAAGACAGTGACATCAGTAACTAAGCAGCAAATAGATGCAATAAGTACCTAGCTCCCAGGCACAGCAGGATGGACTTCTAAATGTGATCCAAGTGACTGAGGTTTGATTTAGCAGTCTTGGTACTGAAGAAGACAGGCAGGAAGCGGAGAGAAGGACAAATGAAGAGGTGTGGCTCGCTCAACTCTACTAAAAGTTTGACAGGGTTGTGTGCACTCATGGGCACACTGTGTGGTGTAATCTCCCTGCTGGAGCCCAGGAAAAAACACTGCTCATTTTTAAGGAGAGTGTGTGTGCTGTGTGGCGGGGATGCACCTTGGAGAAGTGAAGGGACATCCTCCTCAGTCAGCCCATTGAATATCCCTCCCATAAGTTTCATCAAGTGCATGCAGGACAGAACTGTAAAAACAGCAAAAACCTCAAGCCACCCCTGAAGGTTGCCTGAATGGTGGCCTCTCCAGATCAACCCTTATCCCAGTGATTGGAAACAAATGGGCTGAATGACCAGAGACTGATGATCAATAGCAGGGGCAGAAACGAAAAAAAATAATAATAATACAAGATATCAAATGCAAGATACATATGAGGACACGTTGCACACACAGGCACAAGAGTAGGCAATTACATGATATGCATATCAATGAGGTAATGAACTACATGGCCCACTATGCGTTTAAGTGCATCCTCTGTGGTATCCACTGTGTATAGCATGGGGCTATGGACTGCAGCACATAACGACAAGCATACATTGAGGATGCACAAGCCAAGATAATGTGTACTGTTCCACGTAACAAAGCCCATTCATGCAGACGCCAGCTAGCCTTGAGAAGCTGCAGGACACATAAATGTGGTGCTGCCTGCCAAAGACAGCTGAACAAATGACGAAAGGTGCAAGCAGTACTGATGTGACTGACACTTCTGGCATCCACAAGCATAAGTCACTATTGTCCATAATTTCATACAGAGAAAAAAGATGTACCCCCAAACAGGCAGCAGAATGTAATGAAGACAACAATGAAACATCAAGCCATCCCACCCAAAGATATATATGCATCCTCTGGAGTTCCTGGACTAAACGAGTGAGTACTGTATCTACTGATCTGCCTACTGCGACAACATTAACAAAGCCATACACATGAATATCATTGCTGAGTGAATGCAGACTTCTTTTTTATTTACAAAGAAAGGTGATTCAAGTGTGCTGTTAAGCAGTGAGTGTGGCAGGTACAATATGCTATGAAGTGGGCTATCTGTTGTAATGCAAGGCACCTGTGCATGGATGATGTGGGGAGTACTGTTTATGCCAATGAAGTACAGTTCTGTAAACTCTTACCATAACGGTAGATGTTCCTCTCTTCACTGTTGCAGTATTCTTTACATTAGGATCCCCTGTCAAAGGCAACCCAATGTCCGGTCAGTATACTAAAGCCTTTAGGGTTGCTTTAAGGTGCCTTGTATGTCACACATATGGTCCTTGCGTAGCATAGAGAATGAAGGTGACGTCCAGACATATCATCCTCACAACTGAGAGCACCAGTAGGAACTCCAATACACGGAAAAGAGAAATAATCAGTAGAGCCACAAGAGAAATGGACGAGGGGGTGAAAACTATAACATTGAACAGAAAGACATCTACCATTATGGTAAGATTTTATGCAACTGTACTAAGTCATTCCATTTCACTGTTGCAGTATTCTTTACATTAGGGAGAGTGCCAAAGTTCAAGAAGAAACTTGGGAAGAAGAAGGACCAGCAGAGCCCTCTGGAAAGCCATGAAGGATGGCCCTAGTAAAACTAGCTCTAGCTCTGGAGATTCCATACAGTTTGTAGTGCTTAGTAGATGTATGCACAGAAGTCCAGGTGGCTGCCTCAAGAACACTGTTAATATCCAAACCCTTAAAAAAGCACCAGAATAAGCCACAACCCTAGAAGAATGAGCCTTAACAGAATAGGAAAGGCTCTTACCATGAAAGGAATAACAAAGAAACAGCTTTTGAGATCCAAAAAGAAACAGTTTGCTAGGATACAGCTAATCCTAAGAACCTAGGATGAAAGGAAACAAAGAGCTGTTGACTTCTTCTTAGTCTTATCCAAATTAAATCTGAGTTGTCTATGCACATCCAACATGTGCAGCATCCATGCCTCTCAACTGTGCAGAGTTTTGCAGAATGTCCAGATTTTCTGCCCCACATTTTTGGTCTGTTCCTCACAAACATTGTGTTTTTTGACAAATCACTGGAATGATCTAAGGATTAAAGTCACTAAATAAAGACATGCATTTGAGTTTTGGACATCATACCTTTCAGAAAATGCATGCCAACACAAATCCTGTCATTCTAGCAACTTTATAAGAGTGACGTTTAAAATGTGTCTCTATTTTTGGCCCTTTGTCCTCCCATTATGTCAAGCTTTGTCCAGATTTATTGTGCTAGAAGGTTGAGGTATGGCCCCAGTGCCTTCTTATTAGTAGATTGTGGAGAAAGAAAAAAAGTGGACAAATGAATTTACTGATTAAGGGACAACTCATTCACCACCATGGGCATAAAGGAAGGCTTAGTACACAAGGACAACCCTGTCCTTATGAAATACCAAAAAAGGAGGACAAGCCATAAGGGCTTGAAGCTCAGACACCCGTCTGGCAGAAGTAAGGGCTAACAAAAGGACACACAATCTTCCAAGAGCAATGTTGTGCAGAAGCTGAAGCTGCAGGCTCAAAAGGAGCCTGAGTCAATTTTTCCAAAACAAAATTAAGATCCCAGGGAGGAAGAACAGGCTTCTTGGGAGGCCTGATATGAAGGATGCCTTTGAGGAATTGTTTAGCTTCAAATTTAGAAGCTGAAGAAGGAGATAAAGGCAGACAAGCACAGATAGCTGATAAGTAGGTTTTAACAGATAAATAAGCCAACCCAGCATTGAGAGCAATTCACACAGATAAGACAGGACCACAGAAAGTGAATCCAGGTTAGAAGAAAGACACCAAACAGAAAACCTCTTCCAAATGGAGAAGACGGATTTCCTAGTATTTGGTTTCCTGGTCTCCTGCAGGAATGTAAGCACATCCTCAGAAAAAAAGGTGTCTATGTGGAATCAAATTCTTATCACCCACAGTGTCAGATGAAGAGTAGACAGGTGTGGATGGATGAGAGCTCCCTTGTCCTGTATGAGTAGGTCCACCCTGTGAGGTAACTTGTGATGACTGCCCTTGGCTAAATGCAGAAGAGGGAACCAATGCTGTCTCGGTCAATGGGAATCACCAAAAAGATTTTTGGAGCATTCTGCTGAATTCTGAACAGAACTTTTGGAATGAGAGGAAGGGGAGGAAAAGCATAAAGAAACATCCCCTTCCAAGAAAAAGGTAGGGCATCCACCTTCCAAACAAGAGGACCTGGGACTCTGACACAAAATAGGGGAAGTTGTCCATTCAGAAGGGAGGCAAAACGATCTATTTGAGGAATACCGCATGGGAGGACAATGTCCAGAAACGCATCCTTGTGAAGCATCCATTTGTCAGATTGAGTTAAGGACCTGCTCAGGGTGTCTCTCACAATGCTTGACCTGAGGGAATGTAAACTGCTCAAAGTCACTTGATACTGGACAACAAGATCCCAAACAAGGAGTGGCAACCGGCAAAGAAGATACGGTCTTGTCCCCCCTTGTTTGTTGATATACCACATCGCTCTGGTATTATCTATAAATACCTTGAGAGGTCCTGGGGAAAAAAAAAAAGAGGATGAAAAGCCTGAAGGGTTAGCAGAAGAGCTCTCATCTCTTGGACACTGACGTGCTCTTTATGTTGAAGAGGCAATCACACCCCCTGCACGTTTAGTAAGTCAAAAGCTGCTTCCCATCCCACTTCTGAAGAGTCTGTGAACAGTTCTTGAGAGGAAAGACAGGGATGAAAAGGAAGACCTGGATTAAAAGACAACTGCTAGATCCACCAGTGAAGTTCCATCTTGAAACAGGGTAGAAGAGGAACTACAAATTTTAGGGGATGGGCTTGCTGAAGCCAAACTGACTTTAGAAACCACTGAAACTTTCTCATGTGGAATTTGGTCAGATGGAGCACAGGGATGGTTAATGCCATGAACCCAATGCTCTCTAAAATTCCCTAGTTGGTATAGAGGCCAGAGGACAAGGAGCAGGAAAGAAGGAAATAAGTGTTAAGGCCTTAGGAGGAGGCTGAGATTCCAACATAGGCACCGCCTGTATCCTCCACTCCAGAAAAACATGGTCCTGAAAAGGAGTCAGAAAAGATTTTTTTGAAGTTTACTGTGAACCCCGGGCTTTGCAGAAGAGAAATGGTGAAGTGAAGATTTTGCAACAAGATCTCTGGACAGGATGCCTGAAAAAGATTGTCGAAGTAGGGAAATACTTGGATCCCCTGAATACTGCAAAAAGCAATCACAGGAGGAAGACATTTTGTGAATACCCTTTTGGCAATAGAAAGGCTAAAGGACAAAGCAGAAAACTGAAAATACTAGGAATCAGCAGAGAGACCTAAAAACTTCCTGAAAGGGAGATGGATTGGGATACGGAGATAAGCATCCTTGAGATCCAAAGGCTCCACAGGAGCCTGAGGAAGCAAAAGAGGAAACAAAGTTTGAAGGGACAACATATGAAAGGAAGGCACCTTCAGAAAAGTGTTTAGATAAGAGAAGTCTAGAACTGGTCTCCAAGTACCTTGTTTTCTGGGTACTGGAAACATCCTGGAGTAAAACCTGCTCCCCCTTTGGAACACAGGCACTTCTTGAATAGTAGCTCAAGTCAAAAGGTCTCGAAGCATCTCTGGATAGAAGAATATTTGTTCCTGAAGGGGCTGATGAATATCCATAAAAGGGGGAAGGGACTTCCAACCCATGAAATACCTCTGGCGAACAATGGACAGGACCCAGAATTCTTACGTTCATAGGTTCATAGAATGATACTAGGCTACTGGCCCAGAGGCCCTTACAAGACAAGCCAAGAATTTCACTCATGTTCCCTCAATGTCAGCACAGGTGGGATCCGAGGGGTACAGTTTCTGTTTCCCATCCAGTCATCCAAGTTCCTCTTAAAGAGGGCTAGAGAGGTACTCTGCTTGACATAGACAGGGAGTCTATTCCACAGACAGGAGGGTCTTTAGGACACAAATCTATCCTGCCAACAAGTTCTATTAATGTCACAGACCAGGTTAAGGCCTTGTATGCGGGTTGTGCGAGTGGAGTTTATCTTACGGATATGCAGCAACTCCATCAAGGCTGGGTTTGAAATGGCCTTTTATGCCAGACACAGGTCACCTCTGAGCAGTTTGTATGAAATTGAGTAGAGGGACAGGGCTTTTAGCCTATCTGTATAGGATAGGTGTTTGAGACCCTGGATTTTCCTGGTCAGGGACCTCTGTGGTCTCTCCAGTTGCTGCATGTGTTTGGCAAGGTGCATGCTGAAGGGGGGCATTGTACTCAATAATGGGTCTGATTAGGGAGGAGTACAGGGATGTTATGACCTCCTTGTTCCTGGATGAAATACCCTTATTTATGAGGTGAGCCATGTAGAAAGCCTTCCGTACAACGGAGGCAACGTGGAAGTCAAAAGTCAGGTTTATCAACCTGGGTGCTCAAGTCCCTCATGACTGACTGCATGCTTAGCACGTTGTTATTAATGTGACAGCCAAACAGAAAGAGAGAGAGTGGAGAGGAGAAAAGAGAAGAGACAGAGGACAGTGGCTGGGAAAAACAGGATAGACAGACAGCACCTGATTTATCTGGAAAAGGTGACTTCTGAGGCACAGAAATCTGAGTAGCCTTGGCTGGAGGAGCCCACTCTCCACCCTTTTTACCCTTAGAAGGAGGGCAAGATTGCCTGCAAACAAAGGCTGGCTTATTGGGATAGTTTCTCTGAAATTTAGGCACAGGAGAAAAAAAAACAAAGTTTAAGTTCCTGTCAAGCTTGCCCTTATCCTGAAAGGACATAAACATAGCAGCAGCAGCTTCATCAAACAAGTGTTTATTATCAAGAAGGACATCCATCAACTTAGCCTTAATATCATCAAGCAAAGGTTAAAGCCAAAGCCAAGAATACCTCCTCATCACTGATCCAAAAACAGCAGCCCTAGAAGAAGCATTTGCTGCATTATTACTACACTTGATAAAATGAAGAGCCACCTGGGAGGAAATTCTTAATTAGGAAAGAGCAGACGTTTTACCCACAGAGTCTGGAAGATCAGAAATTACCTAACATGCTTGGGACAGGACAGCTGAGAAATACATGGACATATGGGTCTGCTAAACAACAGCCCTAAAAGCCAAGGTAGCACAGGTATAAACCCTTCCTGCCTAGCCTTTCCATGGCTCTGCTATCTTTACCTGAGGGCAGTAAACTGGGAGAAGGAAGCAATTGAGAGAGCTTGTCAGAAGCTACAGATACCTGTGAGGGGCCAGCAGGACACTTGTACAAAAATCTACAGTCCTCAGGCACCCTATGGAATCTATCAGGTTTCTTGGAAGCCAACGACTAACAGTATGGGGCATTAGAAGCATTGGAAAATGCATCCAACAAGGCAGCTAAAACAGGAGGAACAGCAGAAGATTTAGGAGAATCCATCTGCAGCAACTCGTAATTTATTTTATGTACCTCAGAAACTCAGCACACTCCCATTTAAAGAACTCCATCATCCTGGAAATTGTGTGCCCAAAAGAAATCTTTTCAAAGGTAGTATCAAGACTGGTAGATTCCTCTTCCTCTGATTCGCAGTCCAAAGAGCAGGAAATCTGAGAAGATAAGCAAGGGATTCCTCATCCGAATCCAACTCCTCCTCAGAGGAATCCTGTTCCCTAGCTCTTTTTAGGGGAGTAGAGGGCCAAGTGGAGGGTTGGAACAGAAACTCCCTGAGGAGGTTTCAATGCCATCAAAGCACTAAACAAGCACTGAGTGAAGGCATACCATTCACTCTGTAGATCCTTAGGAACAGGAGAAATATGTTTAGTCTTTTGCTTTTTCTTCAGTGGGATGTCTGCCTTATAAAATTTGGAAGGCTATGACCCAGGATGGCATTCAATGACAGTAGTAGGGACTTCTTCTCTAATATTTGAAGAAAGTACAGTTTTGTACCTACCATAAATGTAGATGTTCGAGTGTACACCCTGCTGCAGTCATCACACTTGGGTTATCCTGACATCAGGCGGTCCCGCAGTCAGCCCGAATTCCAAAGTCTTGGTCTGGCGTCAGTTGCTGTCGCTTCTTCCCTGACGTCAGTGCATCAGGGGTATATAAGAGGCATGCAATGCCATTTTCTTCAGTTTTTCTTGCCCCAGATGTCAGGTGCCCCCAAATGGTAGACAATATATATATATATATATATATATATATATATATATATATATATACACATATATACACACACACACATATGGCTATAAAAAAATAAAACAAAACCCTTAGGTACAAGCAAATACACCACAGAGGTAGTATAGGGTAAAGTGGTAGAGATAAGTTCAGCTAGTTCAGAGGGTCAGAGGGGATGGAGGGAGGGTAACCTGGACTGCAGCAGGGTGAACACTCGAACATCTACATTTATGGTAGGTACAAAACTGTACTATGTTCATCACGTTACCCTGCTGCAGTCATCACACTTGGGTAGAATCCCAAAGCTAAGGATGGGAGGTGGAGTTAAACAGGGTTAGAGGAGGCTAGAAGGCCCTGCAAAACTGCAGTGGCGAAGCCAGCTCTAGTCTTAGAGTAAAGTGGTAAGTGATAGTGCTTGGTGAAGGTGTGTACTGAACTCCAAGTTGCAGCTTCCAGAATATCCTTGGTTGGCACCCCCCTGAGGAAGGCTGTAGATGTAGCTGCTGCCCTGGTGGAATGGGGCCTTACGCTAGCAGGAACTGGTTTTCCATGATGGGTGTATCAAAAACATATGCAATGTCCTATCCATTTTGAAACGGTCTGTTTTGAGATGGGCTTTCCTTGTGATGCTGTAGCATAGGATACAAAAAGTTGGTCAGATTTCCTGAAAACCTTAGTTTTATCCAAGTAGTAACGTAGTTGCCTGTGAATGTCCAAGGAATGCAGAAGTCTTTCTCCTTTGTTCTGTGGATTTGGAAAGAAGGTGGGTAAATGGATGGTTTGATTTAGAGCCACACTGGATGCCACCTTTGGCATAAAGGAGGGGTTAGTTCAAGGTGGCATTAGTTCATAGAGAAACTCTGTCTTGATGAAAAATGAGGAAAGGCTCTACTGCCATTAGTGCCTGTAGCTCTGAGACTCTTCTGGCTGAAGTAATTGTTAGCAGCAGGGCAGTCTTCCATGATATAAACTTTAAGTCAGCTGAGAAAGCTGGCTCAAAAGGTGGCAGCGTAAGTTTTTCCAGAACAAACTTGAGGTCCCAAGTTGGTGTTGGTGCTCTCCTGGGAGGCCTAATGTTTATGGCCTCTCTGAGATATTGCCTTAGAAGTGGATGTGAAAATAAGGGAGGATCCATGTTGTAGTGAGCTGAAATAGCTGAGGCGTGGATTTTAATAGATGAAAAAGAAAGTCCTTTGTGTAACATCTCAGTTAAATATTGCAGAATCTGAGGTATGTTCGGCTGAAGGGGATTTTGGCTTTTAGCTTGGTTCCAGGCACAAAATCTTTTCCATTTGTCAGAATAGGCTTTCCTGGTGCTGGGCCTCCAGGCCTCCATAATGACACCCATTACAGCTTGTGAAAGAGGAACTGGCTGGTTGCTTAGGTGATTTGCCATGCAGCCAAATTTAAGGTTTTGAGCTGGCTGTGTAGAATCTGACTGTCTTGCTGTGTGAGCAGATGAGGAATTTGTAGTAAAATCCATGGTGGGCCCTGGGCCATGTTCCTTAGTAGTGGGTACCAGTGCTGGCGTGGCCAGTCTGGGGCAATGAGTATCATTTGGGGTCTCTCCATCCTGACTTTCAGCAGCACCTTTGTGAGAAGGGGCAATGGAGGAAAGGCATATACTGTCAGCATTTCCCAACTGAATGAGAGTGCGTCCACTTTCCAAGCTTGATGGTGAAATGTCCTTGTGCACAATTTTGATAGCTGATAGTTTTGGGGGGTGGCAAACAGGTCTATGTCTGGGCGGCTCCATTTCTGAGTTATCATTGCAAATACTTGTGGATCCAGTTTCCACTCGTGGGGATCCATGATGTTTCTGCTTAGGTCGTCTGCCAATGTGTTCTTTTTTCCTGGCAGGAATTGAGCTTGTAATTGAACTTGGTAGATCAGTGCTGTGTTCCACAAGGTCATTGCTTGCCTGCATAGAGGGTAGGAGTGTGTACCCCCTTGTTTGTTTATGTACCACATTACTGTGGTGTTGTCTGTCCTTATTATAAGCTGTCCTGGATGTAAGAGGTCCTTGAAGGCTGGCAGAGCATTCTGTACAGCTAGCATTTCTTTTTGATTGATGTGCAGATTCCTTTGATCTACAGTCCATATGCCTTGAATGCACCATCCTGCCATGTGTGCCCCCCCCAGGCATAGTCCGATGCATCTGTTGTCATAGTTTGCCTGGCTGGGAGTAAGGTGAAAGGCTGACCCTTGTTGAGGTGACATGCCTGTGACCACCATAGAAACTCCTGTTGAAGGCAGGGAATGAGAGGTATCATTGTTTCCAAGCTGTGGCTGTGTTGAGTCCATACGCTTTTCAGGTACCATTGTAATTTCCTCATATGCAGTCTTGCAAATGATATTAGTAGTATGCAATATGCCATGAAGTCCAAGGCCTGCAGAATTTATCTTGCAGGGAGTTGGGTCTTTGTTGCCATTATTTTGAAGTATTGAGTTAGTTGTAGTTGTTTGTCTGGCATCAGATAAGCCATCTGGGCTGTTGTATTCAAGCTGGCACCCAGGAATGTCATATTTTGTGAGGGCACTAGTTTTGATTTCTTTTCATTTACTCTGTACCCTAGGCAACTTAGAAGGTGTTTTACAAAGGTCAGATGTTGTAGAATGTCCTTGCTTTCTGCTTGGATGAGGCAGTCCTCCAGGTACAGGTTTATTTGAATTCCTCTCTGTCTGCAGTATGCAATTACTGGTGCCAGGCATTTTGTGAAGACCCTGGGTGCAGTAGATAAGCCAAAGGGCAGTGCAGAGAATTGGTAATGGGTTGAACCTGCAATGAAACGGAGTTATCTTCTGCAATTTTGTCTGATAGGGACATGCAGGTATGCCTCCTTGAGGTCCAACATTACTAGCCAAGCTTTCTTGCCCAGCATGGGAAGAAGCTGCTGTAGTGTTAGCATCTTGAATTTGGGTACTTGCAAGAAGGTGTTTAGGATTGAAAGGTCCAGAATGGGTCTCCAAGCATTGTCCTTTCTGGAGACTAGAAAGAGCCTTGAGTAAAATCCTTGGCCTTGCTCCTGTGTAGGTACCAGTTGAATGGCTCTCATGTCCATGAGAGCTGCAATTTGTTTTTGAGCCTCTGCCCATTGATTTTGTAGCAGGTTTGGCATTCCTGTTATCCTTGGCAAGGTGTGGAAATGGAATCTGAAACCGTGTGAGATAATGTCTAGGATCCATTTGTCCTTTGTGACAATGTGCCAGTTGTCTGCAAAAAGTGCTAATTTTCCTCCCAAGGGAGCTGCCAAGAGAGTTTTGCTTGGCAGTTTGAGGTGTAAGTCATTGTGTCTTCTAGTAGTTTGGGACCTGTCTTCTCCTCCCTTTTGTGTTGCAGTGCCCCATTGGCGAGGTTTGTAAGGGATTTGTGCTTATCCTCTGCCCCTTGGGCGTCTGTATTTACCCCTCTGTGGTCTGTCAGAAGCTGGAAAGGACCAATTTTTTGTTGGCCAATTTTTGCTGAAGCGTGGGTGTTGTACCTGTAAGAAATCTTTGACCGTCTGCATAGATTTTGCCTTATCCACCATTTTCTTTAAAACCTCTTCTGCTTTAACCCCAAATAAGACATCCTGCTGTAAGGGTGCATCTAGTAACTTTGCTTTGACATGATCAGGCAGAGTTTGTTCCTTTAACCAAGCATGCCTACATATAACAGACCCTGTAACAGCTGCTCTACAAGAAGCTTCCAAGGAATCAAAACCACATTGTAAAGTATGTTTGCCCACCTGTTCAGCTGCATGCAACAGATCCTGCATTTCCTTGAATTCAGACTGCTGAGGATGCGTGCTCATCTTTTGTTTTATTTGAGACATTAGGAATTGCTGGTATTTCAGCATGTGAAATTGACAATTTAGTGCTCTCATAGCTAGAGTAGCTGAGGTGTAAACCTTCTTCCCCCACCTATCTAGTGCCCTGGAGTCCCTTTCAGAGGGTACAGGATTTTTAGCAATATAAGCCTTAGCCCCTTTGGGACCCTGGAAGATTGTCTCTGGGTCAGCAACAGGGCTTTTGTAAAGGAATTTGTGCAAGTCAGGCACTCTATAATATCTATCTGGTTTGGCTGGAGCAGGAGGCAGAGAATCTGGATTTAGACTAGATTCTAAGTAAACATCATCCACAATGTCTAAAACTGGAGGGATAACAAGTGGTCTGTGCTGGGGGAGTAAAATAAACTCTCTCAGCCTTTTCTTTGAGTCAGTGTAATCCTGACCTTCCCAGTGGAAATGGTCCCTCATGGTATGTAAGGTTTCCCCAAAGGAATAGTCTTCAGGGAGAGAAGCTGAGGGAATGGAATCTTCAGCATCAGAATCTTCATAACGGGGAAAGGAGTAATCCTGTTCCTCAGAGGAGCCTGAGGAAATAGACACTTGATCAGAGGAGGCATAATCCTCCTCCTGTCTAGGCCTTTTGTCTGGGGGGGGGGGGGACCCCTGATTAAAGAAATCAAATCTTCAGCCATTTTAAGCATCTGTTTCTTAGGCATGGGCCTTAAACTGGAGACTGAAGTGCAGTCTTTTTTTGGTTTGAGAGGAGTCTTAAGCTTAGCATAACATTTTATGGTGAGAGTAGTCGGTCTGAAGACACCTTCTGAAACCGAAGGTGTTTCCACAGCACTGGTTTCTCCTTCTGCAATGTTGTCGGTAGGGCCTAAAGAAAATGGCTGCGTCGGCCTAGAACTCTCTGCTTGAGAATCCGAAGCGGTCTGGGGTCCCAATTCTGCAGTCGCCAGGGGCTGCGTAGGTGCCTCACTGAAAACCGGCTACCAGCCCAGCCGAGGCCTTGGAGTCTGGCTTGGATCTAGGCTGCCTGTCTTTATCTTTGCGTTTTTTATGCACGCTGGTAGTCGGTTGCTCCGACGGCATAGTGTAATTAAATTTTCTACCAAAGTAGTGTTGTGCAAAATCAAAGCGTCGCTTTACAGTTCACTTATTGAACCTAACACAAAACCGACAACCAGAGACATCGTGGTCTGGGCCTAGACAAGGTATACAATAAGAATGAAAGTCCTTATGAGATATTTGCTTCCCACAAGAAAAAAGTACAGTTTTGTACCTACCATAAATGTAGATGTTCGAGGATCCACATTGCTGCAGTCCTAACTATTGGGGTAGTCCGCTGTCCAGTCGGCCCGAATACCAAAGTATATGGCTGACGTCGGTCAGGGCGCATTAGACGGGTACTAATGCGCATGACCGACGTCATATCCTCAGTCTTTTCTTGCCCCAGATGTCAGAAGACCCTGAAAAGATAGGCCCAAAATCCAAAAACACCAAACATACCTGCACCAAAAATATGTACAATATATACAAAATTAGCTGAACATAACCTCACCTACACAACCACCCCTAAACACAGAGGGGAAGGAGGATTGGACTGCAGCAATGTGGATCCTCGAACATCTACATTTATGGTAGGTACAAAACTGTACTATGTTCTTCATTCCACATTGCTGCAGTCCTAACTATTGGGTAGAATCCCAAAGCAGAGGTAAGGGAGGCTGGCAAATCATAAGGAAGCAGGAACTGACAACATGCCTTGCAAAATAGCTGTGGCAAAACCAGCCCTAGACTTAGAGTAGAGAGGAAGGTGATAATGCTTAGAGAAAGTATGCACTGAACTCCAAGCAGCTGCCTCCAAAATATCCTTTGTTGCCACCCCCCTTAGAAATGCTGTTGAAGTGGCAGTAGCCCTAGTGGAATGAGGCCTAATCCCAGCTGGAACCTCCTTGCCATGATGGGAATAACAAAATGCAATGCAACACCCAATCCACCTAGAAATAGTTTGTTTTGACACAGGCTTGCCCTGCGAACTCAAAGCAAAAGAAACAAACAACTGCTGAGACTGCCTAAAATCCTTAGTCCTGCTCAAATAATAACGCAATTGCCTGTGTACATCTAAAGTGTGCAAAATTTTTTCCCCTTTATTTTGGGGATCTGCATAAAAAGTAGGCAAATGAATAGTTTGGTTTAAAGCCACACTAGAAACCACCTTAGGCATAAAGGAAGGATTAAAGATACCCTATCCTTATGAAAATCAAAAGGCTCCACTGCCATAAGGGCCTGCAACTCAGAAACCCTTCTTGCAGAAGTAATGGCCAACAAAAAGCAGTCTTCCATGACAAGTATTTCAACTCAGCAGTAGCCGCAGGCTCAAAAGTTGTAGAGTAAGTTTCTCCAACACAAAATTGAGATCCCAAGCAGGAGTAGTCTTATATTCTTTGCCCCTCTAAGAAATTGCTTGAACAAAGGATGCGAAAACAATGGTGGGTCACAATCATAGTGAGCTGAAATTGCTGCAGCATGAATCTTAATGGAAGAAAAGACAAACCTTTGTCCAATAATTCAGTAAGATATTGAAGAGCCACACTCAAATTTGGCTCAGAAATCTCCAAATTGTTTGCTGCACTCCAAAATAAAAATCTCTTCCATTTTCACTTTCCTTGTACTAGGTCTCCTGGCTTCCATAATCACATTTAAAACTTGTTGAGGAAGCTGAGACCTGCTGTCTTTCAAAACAGAATATGCCAGGCTGTGAGATGAAGAGAGTGAAGCTTGACATTGAGCAGGTGACCGTCCCTCTGAGACAACAGGTGTGGAATCAAGGGTAAAGGCCATGGAGGCTTCCTTACCAGACTCCGCAGTAATGGGTACCAGTGCTGCCGAGGCCAATCTGGAGCTATTAAAATCATCCTTGGCTTGTCTTGTCTGACCTTTAGAAGCACCTTTGGAAGAAGAGGCAGAGGTGGAAGCATACACATGAAGATTTTTCCAACTGAAAGAAAGAGCATCCACTTTCCAAGCTGTGTGATGAAAACTCTTTGTGCAAAACTTTGGCAGCTGGTGGTTTAGTGGAGAAGCGAACAGATCTATGTCTGGAGTTCCCCATGACACTGTCAATTTTTGAAATACATGAAGATCCAGTTTCCACTGTGGGGATCCATGATTTGTCTGCTTAACACATCTGCTAAGGAGTTCTGTGCTCGGCAGAAACCTTGCCTGAAGAGTTATTTGCAAGCTGCGCAGTCTCCCATAAAATCATTGCTTGCCTGCACAATGGGTAAGAATGTGTTCCCCCTTGTTTGTTGATGTACCACATGACAGTTGTGTTGTCTGTTAGAATCAACACCTGCCCTGGAAGAAGTAATTCCTTGAAATCCATTAATGCAAACTGGACTGCTAACATCTCTTTCATGTTGATATGTAGATGCTGTAGTCTGGCAGGCCACTTGTCTTGTATCCACTTTCCATTTAGATGAGCTCCCAAGCAATGTCTGAGGCATCTGTCGTTAGAATCTGGGGTCACAGAGAGTCCCTTGTTTAGGTGACATTCCTGAGCCCACCACAAAAATTCCTTTTGAATGCAAGGTATTATTTGAATGACAGTGTCCAAATCCTGGCAGTGCTGTGTCCATACATTTTTGAGATACCATTGTAGCTTCCTCATATGCAGTTTGGCATTGGGAAGCACCAGAATACAAGATGCCATGAACCCTAAGGCTTGAAGGACTGTCCTTGCAGTCAGCCCGGACTGAAGAGATAGTTGATGGAAGTAACTGGAGAGATTCTTTTGTTTGTCCGGGGTTAAATAGGCCATCTGGGCTGCTGTATTCAGTCTCACACCCAGAAAGCACATGTCTTGAGAGGGTACTAGACTGGACTTTATTTCGTTCACAGAATACCCTAGGCATCTTAGCACTGCTATGACATATTCCAGATGCTGTAGAAGGTCTTCCTTTTCTTGAGCCAGAATCAGGCAATCGTCCAAGTAAGGGTAGATTTGAATCCCTTTTAGCCTGAAGTAAGCTATCACTGGAGCCAGAACCTTTGTGAATACTCTGGGCAGTAGATAAGCCAAAGGGCAATGCAGAGAACTGATATTGAGAACTTCCAGCTGCAGATACTTTCTGCAATTTAATCTTATAGGCACATGAAGGTAAGCTTCCTTGAGATCTAAAGTTACCATCCAGTGATCTTTGCCCAGTAGAGGTAAAAGCTGTTGTAACGTCAACATTTTGAACTTGGGAATGTCCAGATAAGTGTTGAGGATAGATAAATCCAAAATTGGTCTCCACGTGTTCCCCTTCTACTAGGAACAGGCGAGAATAAAATCCTAGGCCTCTGTCTGGCACAGGAACTGGCTGAATGGCCCCTATTTGGAGTAACAGAGAAATTTGCTTGTGCGCCTCTTGTCTTTGTAGAGGAGGAATGTATGGCATGCCTTTGAAAGGAGGCAAGGTATGGAAATAAAACCTGTAACCGTGGTGAATGATATCCAGAACCCATCTGTCTTGTGTAATTAAATCCCAATTTTCTTTGAAAGGTGCTGCCAGGCGAGAATGAACTGGCAGCTGAAAAGGCAGGTCATTGGGTCTGCTTACGAAAGGACTGACCCTGCCCTCCCCAGAAGTCTGAGCAGGGGAACTCCTGTCCTAGGCCTAAAAGAACCCTGAGCTCTGCCTCTACCACGTCTAGACCTACCCTAGACTGGGAATCATAAGCAGGAAAAGTCCAACCAATTTCTACTAAACTTGGAGGCTGCACCTGTAAAAATCTTTAACAGTTTGCATAGATTTAGCCTTGTCCTCCATTTTCTTCAAAACTGCTTCCACAGGCGAACCAAACAACACATCAGACTGTAAAGGAGCATCCAAAATCCTTGTCTTAACATGCTCAGCTAAGTTCTGATCTCTCAACCAGGCGGAACAGAACCAGTGGCAGCCACCCTGGAGGAGGCCTGCACAGCATCAAAACCACATTGTAAGGAATGTTTACCCACCTGTTCAGACACATGAACTAAATCCTGCAACTCTTTACAGTCAATACCTAGAGCATTCACCTTAGATTTCAACTGTGAAAGAAGATAATTCTGATATTTTAACATGTGAAACTGACAATTCAACGCCCTCATGGCTAAAGTGGAAGAAGTATACACTTTCTTTCCCCATCTATCCAAAGCCCTTGCCTCTTTATCAGGAGGGACAGGATTTTTAACAACTGAGGCCTTTACACCTTTAGGCCCCTGAGAGACAGTTTGGGTCTGCCCTGGGACTCTTAAAGATACTTATGAGCTTCAGGCACCCTATAATACCTATCAACTGGAGCAGGAGGCAAAGAATCAGGATTCAGGGAAGCCTCTGCAAAAACATCTTCCACCACATTCAAAACAGGAGGTATAGCTAAAGGCCTATGCTGGGGTAAAAACAAGAACTCCCTAAGCCTTTTCCTGGAATCAGAGAAATCTTGGCCTTCCCATTTAAAATGCTCCCTCATGGAATGCAAGGTCTCTGAAAATGAAAAATCCTCAGGAGGAGAAGCTGAAGGAGTAGAATCATCCACATCAGAATCAGAATAAGTAGGGAACTCTTGCAAGTCTTCAGCAAGACTCAGAAGCCTCGAGCATTGCTCAAAACTCTCAAACTCAGGTTCCACCCTAGGCCTCTTATCAGGAGGCATAGAACCCCTTATCATAGTAATCAAATCTTCTGCCATTTTAAGCATATGTTTCTTAGGCAAAGACCCTGAAGCACTAGGAGAAACCCCCACTGAAGCAAAACTTGGCCTGCCCCTTAAGGAAGCCTTGGGAATAGAAGGGGAGGCCCTAACCTTTAGGAAGTGAGTGAAGAACAGCCACCTGAGAAGCCCTCAGCCTGGCCTACTTCCTGAGAGGAAACATCCTGTAACAGTAAAGTCTCTCCCTGAGACTCCAAAGAAACACCTGGCAAAACCTCAGGCTCCACTGAGCCTCTAAAGAACCTGGGACTGTCGGTTCTTCCTTTGCTGTTTTGTCAGCATCCGACGGCATTTGCTTCCCAAACACTAACCTGGCACAGTCTAACCTTCTCTTAATAGTGCGTTTGTTAAATCTAGCACAACTCAGGCCCTAAACAAGGTATACACAAAGTATGGTAATCCCTATGAGGTATCTGTTTCCCACAAGAAATACAGTTATTTACTTTTTCTGACATCGGTTAAATAAAACTCTGACTTCAGAAACTTTCAGAAATAGTTAGGACTGCAGCAATGTGGAATGAAGAACATCAATTGTTAACTTTTTCTGACATCGGACTGAGGCAAGAAAAGGTACCCCAACGGGGTACTCAGCTTTGAAGACTTCGGACTGAAATTTGATTCGAAAATCTCAGGTGTCGGCCAACCGGCACTTGCGAACTGCTTCTACTTTGGGCACCACGCGGCAAGAAAGACTGAAGAAAATGGCGTCGGATGCCTCTTATATACCCCTGGCACACTGACATCAGGGAAGAAGCGACAGCAACCGACACCGGACCAAGACTTTGGAATTCGGGCCGACTGAGGGACCGCCTGACGGCAGGATAACCCAAGTGTGATGACTGCAGCAGGGTAACACTATGAACATCACCCATAGGCCCCTGGGAAATAATCAGCGGTGATTACCCCTGAATGTTCGAAATGGATGTCTGCAACACCTCTTTGGACGTGCTTAAAGTTGGATCCCCGCCGGCCTCCAACCAGGTCGCAGCAGAGGAATCCAACAATAAAGCTGGGGGGACCTGTGGGCATTCACTCGCCTTGGGAGAGATGTTTGGCAGAGGCTAAACAGCATTAGATTCTGGCCTAAGCTTCTTGGCTTTCTTCTTCATTGTCCCTCAGAGCAGGAAGTTCCCTTCATCGTGTCTTTTGCAAGAAGCTTAAGATGCTGGTTTTCAAGATACAGCAACAAAGAATAAAGTCTACTATGAAGGGTTTTATGTATAAAGGCCTAACAGATGGAAAAGGATATATGGTTGTGTGAGGTAGCAAGGCAAAACAGACACAGTCTGTGGCAGTCTTTATGAGGAATCTGTCTCCCACACTGGCATTTACCCTTCTTGAATAACATGAAACCCCACAAGCAACAATAAAAGAAAGGTAGGTAAAAAAAGAACCCCAATGCGGCATTTACGTGCAATACCTTGGTGAACCAGCAATGGAACGGGCATTCAGACTGACGCTCAAGCAATGATGCTTGTATTGGCAGCAAAGAAGTTCTGAGGATAGTACGTCTGGATGTCAATGTTATGCCCTACTCTACACAAGAAGCATACGTGTGATATGTGGCGGACCTTAAAGCAACCTAAAGCCTTTGTTATACTGGCTGGATGTCAGGCCACCCTTGGTGGGGGATTCTAATGTAAAGAATACTGCTATAGTGAAATGGAAGGACATCAGACATATGCAATGTCACATGCTGTGTTGGAGCCCTCTTCACAATAAACAAAATTATATGTTTAGCTATACTAAGCATAATCTGTTGCATTTACTTGCTGTTCTATGTTTACATGGTTTCTTGAAAGCATTATGGCTCTGGCTTTGTCTTTGCACCTCCCAGATGCAATTCAAAATGGTTACATCCGGCAGTTCAATGGTGACAGAGATTTATGCAGGAAGCCCAATATCCACACACATACTACAGCACTAATGCATATGAAAACACAAGGCTAAGTTTGTGACATGCTACACGCCATCTACCTAAATCATGCAACAGATGGTTTACATACTGTAGCGTGACTTATCCAGATGTGCAGTACTGAAAAGTATTCAGTTCTTCCTTTTAGTAACCAACCAAAGAGCATATGTATGGATGGCTTGACACGTACACACCCATTTCTCTTCAATGTTTCTGTACATAGGCATTTAGTGAGCTACATCTGAGATCTTTTACGGGAACTAGTACAGAAGTTGGTAAGGCAGACAAAATGGCCAGTGCAGCACAAAAACGGTCAAAGTCAACACAGAAAGTAACCACTGTGAACATTCAGCAACATAGGCAATTCACTTATTTTAGTGACTCACATTTATAAAGCTGACATTCAGCTCTTTAGCTGTGTACCCCCTCTGCAGATTCCGTCTGACAAACACGTCATAATTCCTGACAATTCTAGTGATTATATCAGAAGTGGAGATTCCTTCAGTCCTTTGAGTTGGGGCAAACATTCCTGTATACATAAAAATATAAGAATTTTGAAAACACTTTCTGGTATAGCAACTGCTTACAAGTATCTCATTCACACATATATTTCAAGAAAAATTTAGCAAACTTTAAAAAATATACCAAAACTGTGAAATAATGCTTTTTTTTTTTTTTTTTGTATTCACACTGGACAACATAAACATTGGGTGAGAAACACTCAAATTACAATGAAAAAGGACTGTGAGCATCTCACAAGCAGACTGTGTATTGTAAAAGTTTACTACTTCTAGATATAATCAACCTGTGTTCATACTACACAGGAAAAAAACAATGGCACTGTAAGGAGACTGAATAATGAGTGAACTACACAAACCTTTTTTATATGAGCGTTCCTGTAGTTCAATTACAAATGGTTTGTATGTATTTCTGTACAACATTTCAATGTAAAAACTTTTTTTGCAGCAGTAAAAGAAGATATTATGAATGCCTTGTGTACACATGTCCTGGAAATGACTGATGACTCTGGAATGCGTGGAATATGATATAAGTGAAAAAATGCTTGGCATGTCCTGAGATGAAGATATTGTGGCAAGGTTTATTTACAAGACAAAACAGTGTAAATCACCTATACAGATTAAGCAGTTCTTTAATTATACAATAGTACTAAGCTTTGCACAGTCCTTTGCATCTGTGTGCATGCCTGTATGTATACACATGCGCGCACACACACACACACACACACACACACACACACACACACGCACACACGCACACACGCGCACACACACACACACACTTTTTCTTCCCTGACCTGTAATTAAAGAGGCACTACTGCAGGAAGCTGACTAGTTATTTTATGTTTCGTTTACACAAATTTGAAATCTATGTATTTTTTTGTTTGTTGTTTTTAACATCAGAATTAACTATTGTCACCTAACATCAAGTTTGCCCATTCTCTATGGCAAAACACCATTACCCGTTTTCTTCACAGGAGAAATATCAATAAGAAGGAAGTCAACTGCTGGAGTACATAATCAAGCTGTCAATCAGTCAGTCGGTGTAGTCACTTCAGAAGCAATGTAATATGACAACTGGAAGGGGAGGGGAGTTAAGGAAGGATGGAAGCAAACAACACGGATCAATCATTATGATAAGTACATAACTTTTGTATCCAATGTTGTCTCTTCCATCTGTTTCGCAATGGATGGGACAGAGTTCCCAGCTATCTTAAATCCTTGGAGGACTCATGGAAAGATATTCCAGAGGACAGCTAACCCAAAGGAAGCTCTGAACCTGGACTGCAAATCCAATTTACAATGACATATGAATATATGGACATTAGACCAAGTGGCTACAGCACAAATGACACTATGGAGAAACAGGTAGTCGAAGTAACAACTGGCGTACTAGAATGAGACTTAGGCATTCTAGGAAAGGATAATCTCTTCTCTTTGTAAACATAAGAAAATGCACTCAGATAGTTAGCATCAAAAAGTTACTTTGGACATTTTGCCCAATTTTACTGAGGAAAAGAATACAAACAACTGGCCAGTCTTTCAGATTTTATTAGTGCAATGCAAAAAAGAACCTAAGCTGATGAAACACATCCAGAAGATGTAGCATATACTCCCCATTATTAGCAAAATAGGGAAAGAAAACTGGCAGATTGATAGACTGGTTGAGTCATGATTCAGAACCCACTGTAGGGAGAAAGGATGAATTTGTCCTCAAAATCTATTTTTCCTTGTGTATAAGCAAATTCGGAGCATTACAAGAAACAGCATGAAGCTCTGACACTGTGTAACTGTGACTGCCACTAGAAACAGTTTTCCAAGAAAGATAATTCAAGTTATCTGTGGATGGGGGTTCAAAAGGGGGTCTTTTCAAAGCCTGCAGAAGAGTGGTAATATTGCAAGGAGAAACTGGATCTCTAAAGGGATGATGTAGCAGGAAAGGGTCCCTTAAGAAGGCCTTAGACAGTTTAAGGGAAGCAATGGTCAACTGTTTTTCCTCCAATGTGAAACTGGAAATTGCTGCCAGCTAAACTCGGACAGTGGAATAACTAGAAATACCCTGAAAAGGGCCAGCCAAAAAAATTTAAAATAGTTGGCAGAGAAGCGGAAAAGGGAGCTTCATTTTTGGTGGAAGCCTAAATCGAGAATCTTTTTCATTTACTTTTGTAAATTTTTCTGGTCAAAGGTTTCTGTGAGGAAGTCAGGATGGCTCTTTACCTGGGATGCATTGCTCAGGTAGCACCTTGAACCAGGTTTCAGTCACAGCACAGAGACGATGTTCTCCATACTGAGAAGGGCCTGACTAGGTGCATCTTGCATTATCCAGAGTTTATTGTCTAGCAGCATATTTTAGTGTTTTTTTTTTTTCTGTGTTCTAGTCCTAGGTGTAGCATTATTGCCTTGCCCTGCCTAATGAAATATAGGGGGTTTTGCCAATATCCGGACATCCAGAAGCCAGGGTGAATAGGGTGGCTTGTCAGCAACAGCAGCTTGGCAAGCATTGCATCCTCCCCCAGACAGACATCCCAGGCAGACAGACATTGGATCCCCCCATGATTCAAAGCAGATTATATTGTCTCATCATTGTGTGATCAGGAAGTCATGATGTGCTGATACTGCTGGTGATACCAGGGTCAGGGTCAGGGTCAGGAGGCTCCTCTATGTCTCAGACATAGCTCTAGAGAAGTACATATGTCTCTTTTCATGTAGTCCAGGGATGCATTCAAGGTCATGGACAATGACTGAGTCACTGACCCTGAGTGCTTTTGTGACCTGAGTGCTTGTGTTATGTATGAATGCAGCTGTGGCCGACCTTCTCCTTACTCTCCTCTGGTGCTTACTCAATCCACTTGTGTGGATGTCTATGTGTGTGTCAGTGATGAGTATTGGTTGTGTGTGTGGCCTTAAGGGCTGTTTTGTGCAGGGCTGTGACTGTTTGGCACACTGACTTTGTGGTCTATGTGTTGCATGTGTTGTGTCATGAGGTGGCAGTTGTTTGGGTGCCTGCTTTGGTGGCCTCTGCTTTTGTTTTGATTTAGAGAGCATCAGAGCCTTATGTCTTTGTGTGTTTATGTGTATGATTTGAAGTTGTGATAGTACTATGTGAGACTGGGTTTGAGATGAAAGCCTGAATTGCCTACCTATCATTGGAAGTAAACTGGAGAAACCATGTAATCAACTTAAGGGCTTTGATGTCCAGGTGAAGCTTCCTGGAAGGGTGAGAAAGATCTGGAACAGGATCTGGCACCTATGATCGGTGGAGCAAGTGAGACCAGAGGAGGGTAAATCATACCTCCTGAGGCCAGAAGGGAGCAATGATGATTATTAATGGCCTTGCTCCTGTTGTTTACTATAGACATTGTTGGAAAACAGGAGTGGAGAATAAGCATAAAGGACACTGGGGAGGGGGAGGGCAAGTGTGGCCTAAAGTGTCCCTTAAGGACTCCCCTCTTGAGGGATTAGAGCAAAGTAACTGCTGCATCTGGTGACTGGAGGGGGGAAGCAAAAAGATTGTAACACAGTAGGTCCCAGTGGCTGAAGATTTTCTCTGCCCATAACGGGTTGAGGGACCAGTTGTAAAGTAAAACAACAGATCTGCTCATCCTGTCTACTAGAACACTGGACTTCCACAGTATGTGTGTTGCTATCAGAAAGCACTGGGAAGACACTGCCTACTGCAAAACCCTCATGGGCTCTTGAAACAATGGATAAGAACGTGTTCCCCCTTTTGCTGATGTACCAAACCTTTGTCTTGTTGTCCACCTGGATGGAGATCACATCCCTGGGGAGAGAGTCCTGAAAGGCTTGCAATGGTAGGAGGACTGCCCTCATCTTCAGGACACTGATGTGAACACTGGCCTCTGAGGGAGAACACACGTCTTGGGCAGTCTTTCCCAAAAAATACCTTCTCACCTCAGTAGAGAAGCATCCATGCTCAGTGTGGCCTGTGGTGAAGGAAGGAGAAAAGGTCAACCCTGTAACAAAACCAGAGAGTCTATCTACCACCGGATACATGTTTTTCAAATTTTCATGACAGCCACTGGAAAATTCATGGATTTGCATCTCATGGAACACTGTTAACACCTTCCTATAAAATAATGGTGGCTGCCACAGAGCCGAGAAGATAAAGAATGGAACTTGCAGGTGATATCTGCCAGGAGACCGCAGCTACCATCTGCTGATGAAGACAGAGACTCAATTCCAGCAGTACATCTATCTGTAACTTGGTATCCAGATGTGCTCCAATCAATTCCATGGCTTGTACTGGTTGAAGTTTCGGCTTGGCCATGGTATTTAGTTATCCCTAGCTATAAGCAAAGATGAAGCAAGGAATCCTTGGTATGAATCAGATTTCTGGAGCAAAACCTTCGGAATTGTGGAACCATAGTTTCTTCCCACCCTTCTGGTTTCCTGAGAAGGTCTGTTGGGGTGGGGGGTTACAAAACTATATTCTCATGCCAGACATGGTTTTATCCTCTTGTGCTTTATGACAGCGTCTCTTTATCCTTGGGTCTGAACAGGGTGGACTCATCTTAGGGAGCACTAATAAAGGGTGTTTTGAAGTATTCCGCGAAATCATAGACAAGCATCTAGCTGTGCCATCTGACAGTTATTCTGGTGCCTTGACGAGCCATCATCCACACTTGAGATAAGGTGCACTGAAACATTTAACAGGGACTGAAGAGTGGTCAGCTCTACGTTGGGAGCTTTCTTCTCCTATACAGATAAAGACCCAGAAAGGGATTTAGATAGATCCTTAGTCAAATCCCTCTAAAAACACATTACATGAGCTAGACAATTCAGCAACCTGAGAGCAAAGGTAGATGAGGCATAAATTCACTTACCAAACCTGTTCAGTGCTCTAGGCTCCCTATTACAGGTATAGACAGTGGAACATTTATCAGTGAGCTCCTTCATGGGGGCCGAAACCACCCCCCATGGAATCCACAGTGGGACCCTTGCTCCAAAAAGTATTGTCATTGGAGTACATTAAAATTTTTGTCAGGCTCCTAGGGAATGGGTTCTACGACATCTACTTTCGTCCATGCCAGCCTCAAAATCAGATCAACTAATTTGACAGTAGGGGGGGGGAGAAGAGGTAAATGGCCCAGGCTTAAAAACCTGAAGTAATGATTCCTCCTGGGAAGGGTGTCAGTGGGCTATCCCCCTTTTTGTCTAAGGAAGTCAAGAATCTCACTGAAGCAAACATCCTCAAAGGGAGATCCTGGGGACCCCTCCCCTTTCACTGTAATCAGTAACCTCTGTAACAGACTCCTACAGGGAGCTTGCATGCTTCCACTCACATTAATGTATCCAGTAACCCTCTCCGGAGGAGTGAGCTGGAGAAGACTCCAAAGCAGATGGTGAGTCCACAATATGGACCGCCTCAAAACTTTGAGGGGCTGATTGTCCTGATGAGACAAAATGTGAAGGAGCAATGACCCAAAGAGCTCTGCTGGAGTAAGGGTGGGTCTGGGCAAGGAAGGGAAGCCTGCTCTCCAAGATGAGAATGTACCCTCTCAAAGGCCTCAAAAGCCAAAGCTGAAACAGATCCCAAAGCCACCCCTGTAGGATCCAAGGATTCTGACAGGGGCTGAACTAAACAATTGATACATCTCAGCTACAAAGTTGAAGCCAGTGCTGAACTATCCAGCACCAAAGCGACAAGGGGAAGGAATGGCACTGACAGCTTTGGATTTAACTCCAAATCCCACAGTGCCAGCACTAATTCTTCAAGTGTGAGACCTACTGCAGTCTGAAGCACTCAGGAGTGGACTAAGAGACACCATCAGTGTTGACGAGTTCCACGCCATCAAATTTGAAGTAGGCAAACTCCAGGAATTGCTCGGATCCAAATGCCCAGAGTCCATGGGTCAGACTGGGGGAAGGAGCTACAACCACAGGGGAGGACGGACAAACTCCAGGCCAACAACTTGGGTCATAGCCAGGATAACTCCCAACTGTATCTGCATCATCAGGAACTTCCTCATCATTTTGTCCAAGTCCCCTTCTGAGGGGACTCCTGGGGAACTGCACTGACTTCAAGGATGACACCGTAGATGATGGATGACAGACCCCACGAAAGAACTTTTCGCAGGAGAAAGGGTGACCTAAGCCTAGAACTCACTGGATCTGGTGGGAATGGAGATTCCTGGAATGGAGTTGTTGAGGGTCTGAATGTGCCCAGCTCCACAGAAATAGCAGCAGCCAATGGTTTGTGGGGTTTAGATGCCAGGTTGGAGGGACCTGAATATTTAGGAAACTGCTTATAAGATTCCTTATGTTTTTCCTTGGAGAGCCACCTTTCTCCCCTTTGTTCTTATCCAGCAGTTTATTGACAGAAGATGAAGAAGATGAGGACTGAGAACGGGTGGGGCTTCTCTTGTTGTGGTAGTGGAAAGCTACTTGAGCACCAACTTATGTCATTCCATTAAGGCCCTGGTTCAGAAGGAGGAACAAACTGAACAGTCCTCCTCTATGTGAGAAGTTCCCAAACAATAAATGCATTTGATTATGGTATTCTTGGTTTGGGATCTTATGCCCATACATTACTCGTTTTTTGAAACCCAAGGGTTTCTCAGAACCTAACGATAAACAGAAAAAGAAATGGTACAACAGCCAAAACCCAGCAACACTAAATAAAAAAAAAAATTAACAGTAATCACCAAATATCAACAAATACTGCAACTGTTTAAACTATCAGCAACTAGACATTTATTTATTTATTTAACATTTGTTAACCGGGAAAGTCCGACATGGAATGAAGCTATTTTCAGCGCAGGCCCGGGGAGAAATGTTCCAGATGCATGTCTTTGTAATGTGGGAGGAAACCGGAGTACCTGGAGAAAACCCACACCAATGCAGGGAGGACATGCAGAGTCCGCACAGAGGGCATTTCAGCTGAGAATCGAACTGGAGAACCTCTTGCTGTGAGGCAACAACGCTACTGCTTCATCACTGCGGCGTCCACTAGGGATATTAAAGCTAAAGCAAAAAAGGGAGAGTTTTGATTTTTTTTTTCATTACAGAAAAGGGAGGAAAGACAGAGCTATAGCAAAGAACAGTCTAAATTTTCCCAAAATGAAAAGATATAATATCAAAATCCATTTATTTGCACCCAACAACTGAGCCTGGAGACCTGCATCTAAAAGCATACGATACCTTGGGTAATTTGCTACTAGGAGGGGAGGTATGTATAAGGGAAGGAGCCTGAATTCTGGATCCAAAGTTTGAGAAGTGTCTGAAAGTTGAGGTCAGGATGGATCCAATAATCCATTCATTGAGGAATGGATGGAAGATACAACATTGTATCAGTTGTTTACAAGTTTTGTCTTATTTAAATCTACAGAGACTTCAAACATAGCACAACCAATCCTAGCACAACTGAAAAGTACATGAATGTTTTACACTGAGTATATCAATGTTGAAGTGCATGTTGGTTACTTAGTTTGTTTACTGATTGATTGATTGACATTCGATTGTCAGGAAAGTCCGATCGGGTAGAAGCTCATTTTCAGCAGAGGCCCGAGAAGAAAAGCTCCAACTTATTACAAAACATTTTGAGAACAACAATCTTCAAAAATAAAATAAAAACGTCTGCAGTTTAAATAAGTATAACAAATTGGACATAATATGAAAACATCGGTTAACAGATACAACAGGAAAACATTGGTTAAGAATCTAAAAGTTATATGACATAAATTTAATGTTGTTGTCTTTCGGCTTTTCCCGGTTAGGGGTCACCACAGTGGAACTCCGGTCCGCTAATGACTGGCAGTAGATTTTGACGAACGCCAAGGTGCCAGCTCGACATTCAACCTTCAACGAAGGCACGCCCATTTACGCATGTCTTTCGAACGCCCACCCAACTGCGGGTAGGACATGCATAAATTTAATATTTAAAAAAAATTTAGACAGTTTGTAGAGAAATTAAAGGTAAGTTAGTTTAAAACAAACAGGAACTGCAATATGAAGTGAGGGAAAAACAGGCTTATGGTATATTTACAGAGAAAGTCAGGGAATAGAATTTGATAGAAGTAAGGAACTAAGTGAAGACTAAGTGAAGATGGGAGAGTAAGGAGGTATAAGAAATGAAAAGGTACTTGTTCACATTTAGGGATATAGTTTATCCTGGCTTTGAGCAAGGACAAAGCCAGATTTTAGCTAGGAAGTCCTTCAGGGTGGTTTTGAAATATGTGAGGGAGGGTACTGAGCTGATAGGAGTTCCTGGCCTTAGCAATCTTGTATACCTACAGACAAGGCCCAACAGAACAGACAGGAGTTTTTGGTCACTGGACTGCAATGATCAACTGGGAACATAGTTATGTAGAATGTTTTAAGTGCTGGACAACCAGAAGGATGTTGGGTAATTTTACATGTGGTAAGAAGCTGTGTATATGTTAGTTGATGAGGCAGTTCTAACTAATTTGGGCTTTTTTAGTAGTATACAGTGGTAGGGTCTGAAAGGGGTATATGAGGCAAATTTAGCAACTTTGTTATAACATTGTTCAAGTTCTAACTTTTATGAAGCCTGAAGGTTATTAAGGATGGGAGAGTCATAAAGAAGTATGGGAAGGACAGAAGTAGGGGGCAAGTATAGTTTTAGTTGCGTCACTGAGAAACTTTATGGCTCTGTAAAGCATCTCTAGTTTTTGATGCGTTTTACATGCTCAATTTTGTATATGCAGGACGAATGTAAGATTATCATCCACTATCACCCCTAATAACTTACTATGAGAAGTGATTTCAATGGTTGTATTGTGAAGACAGAGAGAGGACTTTAAAATTTGCTTTTTCATGAGAGAGGGATTTAGGGGAAAAAGTAGTAGTTTGCCCTTTTTTGGGTTCAGCATTAGCTGTTACACCTTCCTCAGTAATCTTTTGGAGGTGAACCGTACCATGATGTCAGATGTGCAAATGAGAGTGGAATCACCTGTGTATTGTACTAGGATGGCCTGTTGTGTGGATGTATAGAAGGTGTTGGTGAAAATGTTACAGAGGAGGCGACCAAAGACAGAGTCTTGTGGTACACCGGTGGTGACTCTGAGGCAAGAAGGGAGCATGGATTGCCATTTTACTGACTGAGACCTGCTGGATAGGTAGCTTTTTTAACCACAGAATGATAAGATGACAGAGAAGTAGTGAGGACATCTAAAGAAGTTTGCTGTGACAAACTGTGTCAAAGGCTTGAGACAAGTCTAGAAATAAGGAAGAGACTAGTTTGCCATTTATCTCTAGCTTTATTGACAGTATCTATACAGTTAGAAAGGCAGTGCTAGTACTATGGGAAGGACAGAAGTCATGTTGTGTATGAGGATAGGAGTTCTTCCTGCAGGAGACAGTCTAGCAATTGTTTTTAAATACATTTTCAAGTATTTTGGCAAGGGGAGATAAGATTGCTATAGGTCTAAAGTTATTACCTGCTGAATTTCATCCTTTGTACAGAGGGATAATGTGTGATTTTTTTCCAGAGAGAGGGAACGTGGGGTTCCTAGACCGAACTATTTATAAGGACTGAGACAGGATAGACAATACTATTGGCTGCTATTTCTAGGTACTCGCTTGGAAGGTCATCAGCTGAAGAAGAGCACCTTTTAAGTTTGTTTAAGAGTAATTTTATATAGGATGTAGGCATACATTTGAAGGTGAAAATGGATGTGGTGATACATGGCTGTTGGGCAGGGTTGGGGTTAGATGTTGAGGAATCTTTGGTTAAAGATGCTATACTATCTACAAAATAAGAGTTGAACTGTACTGCAGTTTCAAGTGGTAAGTTACTGGGAGAGGAGTTTGGGTAGAATTTGTGGCTGGGATGTAAGACTTCTTTAATGGACGCCCAAAATCTTTTTAGGGTTGTGTTAGTATTATTCTGAAAGCTATTACAGTATAGTTTTTTGTCTTCATTTATTTGCTTTTTAGTACAATTATGAAGCATTCTGAAGTTTTCAAGATATTGAAGTGTTTTATACTTTTGCCATTCTCTCTGTGCTTTTTCTCCATCCTGCATTAGCAATCTACTATTTATAGACTGCCAAATTGCATTATTTGTTTTTAGTCTATTCCTTCTAGGAGGTGCAAGGTTATTTAGGATATTTAGAAAAGTTAAACTGAATTAATTTCCAGCATCGTCTAAGGGGAGGATTTTTAAGAAGTTCCATTTAATAGATGACAGTGTAGCAATAAACATTTCTGGGTTAAACTTGGAAAGTTCTAGTGCCTTCTAGGAGGTGCAAGGTTATTTAGGATATTTAGAAAAGTTAAACTGAATTCATTTCCAGCATCGTCTAAGGGGAGGATTTTTAAGAAGTTCCATTTAATAAATGACAGTGTAGTAATAAATATTTCTGCGTTAAACTTGGAAAGTTTGCATGTTGTTTTACAAATATGATGTTTAACTGGATGTGTGAGATGTCTGGTCGTATATACTGGGAGATGATCACTGAAAGAATCTGACATTGTACCTGTGGTGGTGTATTTGCTAGGGTCTGATATTAGAATCCAGTCTAGTCGAGAATTTGATGCTTTGCTATAATGTGTGAGGCTACAAATTAGTTGTGTGAAACCATACAAGTTCATGCTAGATGTAGGGGAGTTAGAGTTAATGTCCAACCAAATGGCGCTCAGATCACCTAGTAGTATTTTTCTTGCAGAAATGTTACGGATATCTAATGTAGAATATCTTCCAGTATAGCTGCATCGTCACCAGGAAGAATGTAAAGGATAGAACTGTCTATTTGGAGGAAAGCAGTAAGAAACTATGCTGAACTGAATTTTGGTACTGGCTTGCGGTTAATGGGAAAGGTACATGTTGGGAAATATTAAAGCAATACCACCACCTCCATCAGCATCAGGCTTATACTGGGTAGTCCAGGTATGTAGTTCAGCAGTTTTATTTCTTATGCTTCTAACATTTACTGCAGCAAAAATTAGGTCACCAAGGTTGGGGATTGGCTGTTGGTGGGTTACAGAAGTGTGTGGGAGAGAATTATCTTGTTTACTGTGATAGGTGGGGCCAGGACTAGGGAGCATATCTCCTGCTAGAAGGATTTTACTTCATTGGAGAATTATGCATACTTTTTTTTTTTTTTTTTTTGGAGAATGAAAGCTGGCACAGTAGGAGGAGAAGAAGAGAAGATAAGCTGAAGAGTAGGATTAAGTAGAGGAATGTGTACTTTATAGATGTTAGGTAGACGGGACGTAGCAATGAAGAAGGAAACAAGAAGGTGCAGGGCAGGAGGAGATTCAGATAGGTAAGGACAGAAGTATTTTCTTTAAAAGAAGAGAGTTAGGTCATACTAGTATCTTCTCTGGAATGTAAGGCTACAGTTTAATGATCTAGTCAAAATAAGAAGAAACGGGGGGTTATTGGAAAAGTAAAAAATACAATGTGGATCAGATAGGTACTATTAGGAAGGGTTGTAATTATGAATGGATACAGTAAAAAGCAGTATGATAGAGAGAAAGTTGTGGATGGGGCTACCAAGAAACAGAAATGTATGTATGGAAGTAGTAAGGTCAGTTAGAAAGGGTTTTAGAATAAGAGTCACAAGTGAAATGTGTATGTATGAAGTATAATGTTAGAGTAATGTCATGATTATACTCCAAATTTAGGGAAAAGTCATAAATATGGGCAATCTACCCCACAGTTACACACTTAAAACAAAATTTGTATTGTGCGGGAAATGTGACCCCACCCAAAGATCGCAGAAATCAATGACATTCTGGGATAGAATGAAATCTCTTCTCCCTTCTTTGACCTATCAGAGAGCTTCCTAAGTCTCAAGACTCCCAGGGTATCGGATATCATCTAGTCAATGCCTGATTACATATTTACTAGAAAATGCACAGACAGGTGACTTCTTCACAGTCCTTAAAAGGAAGCAATGACAAGTATATACACATCCATTGGAAATTATAAGTAAATTTAATTCCATGTTTTTATTACTTAAAAGCTTGTACCAATTCCTCAAGTGTTGTTGCAGTAAACATCTGAAACACTAATTTATTTGAAATAAAATTACACGTTCACTCACAAAAAGCCAAACACTTTCATACAATTAAACAAACAGAACTTGTATATCATTATGATAGCTATTAATTTGCTATCTGGTTAATCACAGATTAAGGTCAGGCAAACAACTTAACTGATAAGAACTATAAAACAGAATATTTTTTTTACATTGATAATGTACTTTAAAGGGAAAATATTCCTTTAAATTGCCATTTAGAAGTTAGAACAAAGAATGCAGTGCTATAAGTAGAAGGAATGCCTTTCATGGCCTTAAAATTTATGAGTTTTTACATTCTGAAACCTACAATATGTTTTATTTAATCAGAGTTAATATTCTTAAGCTATGATGTAACATGATGATGAAACAACTGGAGGTATATAAATTACTATTGTTTGCGTCCCGAGAAAATTAAAGATCAATCAAACTACACAATACATATTTATAGATTCATATATTCATAGATATTTACTGGGCTATTGATCTGTGAAAATCTTAAGAAGTCTAGCTTTACATTATCACTGTAGTTTTTAGCCCTAGTAACCCAAAGACAGGCAGAAAAAGAAGTTATGTACCTACCATAACGTTCCATGTTAGTTGTCTTCTTCTCGCCTTCTTTCTTGCTGGTTGGGTTCGGAGCCAATCCTTGGCTCCGACTCGGCCATCTTCAATAGCTCGAGAGTTGTTTATTGGCTCGAGGCTACCCTATATCCCATGATGCCTGGCGCTAGTTACTCAGATCTCATTTGAAAAACTATTCCAGACATAAGAAAGAAGGAAATCTACCTTAGAAGCCCCCTGGGGGCCCAACTGAGAAGCTATCTAAGCAGAAAAATGCAACCAGAGAAGGTTCAGCCAATGAAAAATTGAAAAGGGGAGCTCCTCTCGATCCACTAGGATAGGAGGATGGAGGGTGGGACGCAAGAAAGAAGGCAAGAAGAAGACAACTAACATGGAACGTTATGGTAGGTACATAACTTCTTTATGTTAAGTTGTCTATCTCGCCTTCATTCTTGCTGGTTGGGACAGCATCCCTAGCACCTATTATCCTGGGTGGCTCACTGGAACAGACTCTTCAGAACAGTGCAACCAAAATCAGCCCTGTTCCTGGAAGCAATGTCTAATTTGTAATGAGAAATGAAGGTATGTGGGTTAGCCCATGTAGTAGCTGCACAGATAGATTCCATGGGTAGCCTAGATTGGAAGGCCATCAAGGTAGCCAGTGCCCTAGTAGAGTGGCCTTTAGGTTTGGTAGATATTTTTTTGTTTCTCAGCTGGTAAATGAATGAAATAACATGAGACAACCATCTAGATGATGTTACCTTTGAGACAGGAAGGCCCTGTCTGCCCTCAGCATAGGACATGAAGAGTTGGCCGGATTTCCTGATGTTCTTTGTCCTATGCAAATAAAGACGCAGCTGTCTGTGAACATCCAACTGGTGCAATTTATATTCTGCGTTATTGGTGTGATTAGGAAAGAACATAGGAAGGTCTATGGACTGATTCAAATTATTTTGTGTACAGACCTTAGGAAGGAAGGAAGGACTGGTCCTTACAGCGACCCTATCATTATGGAAAACTAAGTATGGGGGACGAGTACATAGAGCCTGAAGTTCCGAAACACGTCTGGCAGAAGAGTCTTCCAAGATAAAAACTTAATGGAGCAAGATGCTGCAGGTTCAAAGGGTGGTGAGATTAGGGAAGCTAACACCAAGTTTAGATCCCACAGAGGTGGTGGATCCCTCACTGGGGGCCTAAGCAGAGTGGTTCCTTTGAGGAAGGCTTTACACAGCTTATGAGACATGATGTTATTAGAAGACAACCCAATGTGAAAATTCAAAATGGCAGCTAACTGAACCCTGATTGCAGCAGAAGAGGAACCAGAATGGAAGAGTTCCGCTAAAAATTCCAGAATCTCATGGACAGGGGCTGAAAAGGGATCTATATTCCTAGCCTCTGCCCAGCAAGAAGAGCGTTTCCACTTACTAGCGTAAGTTTTCCTAGTTGTGGCTTTGTGCGATGAGATAATAATTTCCCGCACAGAGGAGGAAATATTAGGAAGCCTGGCTAAGGTTGGAAGTGGAGCAACCAAGCTGTGAGCTGGAGTGTTTGAAGGGATCGATGCAGTCTGCCTGATTGGTGAATCAGTAGATCTGGAATAGGATCCAGAATCCAAGGCTGCTCGAGAAGATAATGATGCAGGAATGGGAACCATATCTGTCGAGGCCAGTAAGGGGCAATGAGGATCATTTTGCAACCCAACGCAGTTGCTCTCTGTATGAGTTTGGGTATTAGGGGAAACGGAGGAAAAGCATAGTCCCTGAGGCCAATCGTGGACTAGAGCGTCTCTGGGGGAGCGGCCGGGTAGTGGAAGGAGGGAGAAGAAATAGCTGCACTTGCTGTTGAAAGGTGGGGCAAACAGGTCGTAGCAAGGCTGACCCCATTTGCGAAAGATTTGTTCCGCAATTACCTGATTCAGAGACCACTTGTGAGGCATGAGGATTGCTCTGCTGAGCCTGTCTGCGATGACGTTGGAACTCCCAGGGATGTGCATTGCGATCAGAAAATGTTGGAAGAGATCGCCCACTGCCAGAGTCTAAGTGCTTCTTGACATAGAGGATAGGACCTGGTTCTGCCCTGCTTGTTGATGTACCACACCAATGACATATTGTCCGTCTGAATTGCAATGGTCCCAGGAGGGAGAGAGAGTTCTGAAGGGCTTGCAATGCTAAAAGCACAACTCTCATCTCCAAGACATTTATAAGCAAATGGTACTCGTGAGGCTGCATGGTGCCTTGGACTGTCCTGCCCTGATAATGTCCCTCCCACCCTATCAGGGAGGCATCCGTAGTCACTGTGGCAACTGGAGGGGGTAGCACAAATGGTCTGCCCTGGGACACCGATGGGGAGACCATCCACCAAGCAAGGTGCTTCTTGCATGCTTCTGTGATCATAATCTTGTGAGGCATGGGAAGCTGTTGGAAGGACCACTGTGTGAATATAAGCCACTGTAGGATGTGAAAGCGGGCCAGGGGAAGAAGAAGAATTGCTGATGCCATGGAACCCAGTGTTTGGAGGATGAACCTGACTTGAATCGTTCTGCATGTTAATAAAATCTGTACTTGTTGGCGAATTAGTGATAGCCTGTCTGGTGGAAGGTTCGCAAACATGTCCCTGGTATTTAGATTTGCGCCTATATAAGTGATATGCTGAAAGGGTAACAATGCAGATTTTTTGAAATTTATTGTGATACCTAGCCAGGAACAAGTTATGATAGTGTAGTCCCTGACTTGCAGGAGGTGATGCCTGGTGGAAGCAGTAAGGAGCCAGTCATCTAGATATGGAAACACCTGGAATCCTTGACATCTCAGGTGAGCCGTAACCACTGCCATGCATTTGGTGAACACCCTGGGGGCTGTGGTGAGATCAAAGGGCAGAGCCCTGAACTGACAGTGACTGGCTCCCAGCCGGAAGCAAAGGAATCTTCTGGAGCGCCTGTGCATCTTGATGTGGTAGTACGCATCCTGAAGATTTATAGAGCACATCCAATTGTCCTGACCCAGAAAGGGTAGACTGGACTGTAGCGTGACCATCCGAAACTTCATTCTTTGTACAGATCTGTTTAATCTGCTGAGATCCAGAATGGGTCTCCAGTCCCCTGTCTTTTTTGGTACCAAAAAGAACCTTGAGTAAGTTCCGGATCTGAGTTGGTCTGCCGGGACTTCCTGGATGACTCTTTTGTGTAGCAGCTTTGAAATCTCTATGGCTGCTTGTTCCCTTATATTGGGTGAAAAATCTGGAAGGCACTTGTTTGACTTTAACGGGGGTTGAGCAAAGGGGATTCTGTAACCTCCGGATATGACTGACTGTACCCACTTGTCTTGAGTTAGGTCTTGCCAGGCTTTGGGGTACAGTGAGAGCCTTCCCCCGACTGCCTCCAGAGGTGGGCAGCCGGGCAACCCTTCAGGGATGCTGAAAGGGCTTCTCAGAGAAAGATTCTCGGGTGTCCTGGTTCTGCGGACCCCCTCTGCCACGAGGGCAGGGTCTGTTATTGTTCCTTCCTCTGCCCCTGGAGGAGAACTCACCACATGCGTCGGGCAAGGCTCCCTGAGGTTTCCAGAACCACATCTTTCCACTCTTCTGACCCTTAGGGTATGGTCTAAAAGGGAGTGGAAAAACGGACTCCCACAGCAGAGAGAGTCTTGCCTTCTTGTTCACACCTGGTTAGGGTGTCCTTCACCTGTGATCCGAAAAGAGCGGAACCATCAAAGGAGGTATTGGTAAAAGACGCTATGAAGGGTTCCGCAAAATTACATAGCCACATCCATGCGTGCCTCCTAAGGGCAACGCCTGTGCCTGCGGCCCTACTCGCACCATCGGTTGCATAAGAAATGAGCCCCAGGGAGGAGTTAACAACTGAATTCAGAGTCGCCAGCTGGGAGGCCACCTTAGTTTGAGCCCCCTCAGCTGATGGATCTTGGAGGGTATCTCCAAGCTCTTTAAGGAGATCCCTCTGAAAGCGGGTGAAATGGCACAAATAATTCAGCGACCTCATGGAGAAGGTTGCTGAAGCAAACATTCGCTTCCCATATCTGTCCATAGGCCTAGACTCCTTGTTAGGATGATGGACAGATGAGGAAGTTTCTGCCAACTCCTTCTTTGTGGCTGCTGCTACCACCATGGCATCGACAGGTATGCCCTTAGTCAAAAACTGTTTGTCCTGAGTTGCAGTTATAAATGTAGCAGGTCTCCTGGGGGTTGGTTCCACTGTGTCAGGAGCTGATCACACCTTCCGAGCCACCACAGACATAAGTGGGTTGAAAGGCGGAGACACCCAGGAGGTGGAAGGTCGGGAACCAAATGCACCCAGGAATACTGACTCATCCTTGGAAGGGGCTAGGGTATTCCAGTTCCCCCTCTGCCTAAGCATTTCCAAAATGTCTGAAAAGGAGACATCTTCAGAGGGGGATCTCGGGGACCCTTCCGAATCCTCTAAGTCAGTATCCGATGTGACAGACTCAGGGGAGTCAACATGCTTCCTCTTGCACTTCCTCTAACGAGGTGGCTCCCCTAAGTGATCAGTGGAGGCCTTGGAAGAGGAAGAAACACTGAAGGGGGTGCTCTGGAGTGCTGGTTCCCCACGTTAGGGGTCTGGAGGAGGGGCAGAGGCAGACGCAGGCACCATAGGGGGAGGAGCCGGTGGGGTTGACCGTGGGACTGACTCAGGGGCCAGTACACTCCTCATGACCCTGAAGGCACCCCTGCCCGGGCACAGAGAAGACTCCGGCTCCGAAGAAATCGGAATTCCTCTCCGCACCGAGGAGGACGGCTCAGAGGCCAATGTAGGAGCCAAGCTGACCTGCACCGAAGCTCCGAGGGGGAGAACGGGGTTGGACAATGGTCCGATTCCTCTCGCCCCCTCGGAGCTGATGAGGGAGTCTCAGTGCCCAGATCCCTCCAAGGACGGTGTCATGGAAGGGATCGGAACCGACGACGGAACCGAAGGGGAAGGTATCGGAGCCGATGGTTCCACGAGTCGAACCCCAATGAACTCCGGCTCCGAGCTCAAGAGAGGAGTCGGAGGAGGAATCGCTGCAGAAGTGGATGGAGCCAACACCTTATGAGGGGGGCTGGACAACATTTTCGCTAGGGCCTGCGATTTCAGTAGCCTACTGACCACTCTCTCCAAGTCCTGATCTGAAAGTCTAGAGGACCGAGAAGAGTGAGAGGACCTATGACTGCACTCCGATTGGAGCAGAGGTGACCGTGGAGCAGAGCATATCGACTCCAAGGAGGGAGACCTAGATCTCTTTTGACTCCCTGACAGCTCCGAAGTACCTATAGGAACCGACTGGGAGGGAGGCACATCGGCTCCAGCCGGAGCCGAGGTGGATGGTAGAGTTTCACCCAGCGACGGCTCTGAATTTGGAGCCGAAGCCTTAGGTGGCTTGGAGGATTTCACAGGCTGAATCTTGGCCGGTGAATCCTGGGGCTTGAGCAAACCCCTGAGAATCAACTTATTTTTGCAGCCTGCAGGACTCTTGGGCTAAAAGCATGACAAACCGAACAAGAGTCCTGCAGGTGCACTGCGCCCAGACAATAGACACAAGAAGTGTGACCATCTGTCAGAGACATCTTCTGACAGCATGAGTCACACTTCTTGAATCCGGACACTTTAGACTCCTTGGACATATTAACACACCCACACACCAAGGTAAACACTCACACACACACTACAAGAAAAAACAGGTTAGCAGGTATACTAATTAAACAATACAGCTAACACATTAAATACGTCTACTACTACTAAAAAAAGTTTTGTTTTTTAAATTTAAATTAGAAAAGACAAAAGAGGGTTAGCCTCTAATTTAAACGGCTACCACAAAAGGGAAGAGAGGGGGAGGGGTAGGGAAAACTCTCTAAGTATAACTAGTTTTTTGTTTTTTTTTAACGAGTCTAGCTAGGGTAATAGTATAATATAAGGTATTAAATACACTAATAAGAGGTAAATTCTACTGAAAAAATAGAAAATACAAAAAAGTATATGAGCCTGAGCCAGTAAGACAACCTCGCAGTCTGAAGCGGCAAATGAGATCTGAGTAACTAGCGTCAGGCATCATGGGATATAGGGTAGCCTCGAGCCAGTAAACAGCTATCGAGCTATTGAAAATGGCAGAGTCGGAGCCGAGGATCGGCTCCGAACCCAACCAGCAAGAATGAAGGCGAGATAGACAACTTAACATCAAGGATATTTTAGGACATTTACTTGCTACCCCTTTCCAAAGGGGCAGGGGTGCTAAGCTGGGATGAATTTGTGGTTTCCCATCCAGTCATCCAAATTTCATTTGAATAGAGTAACAGCAGTCCTTTATAAAATAAAACAAACTACTATTATTTCTATGCTGCCTACAAAGTGACAAGTACAAAAACCCTTCAGAAAAGATGAATACTTTTGGCACTTAACCACAACACCACTTAAAACCAGCACCTCAGCTCAAAGCCTTCCAAGGTTCTAAAAATACACTACTAATCACTTTAAACAAAAAAAGTTAATTACATTTTCAATTACTCTATTAATTAAACAGTCAATAAAACAATTTCAATCAATCTTAAAACATCCACACTCCTTTGGCTGATTTTAAAAGCTGCTTAAATAAACACTTTTCCAACTATTATAATAACTATTTCATAAGCAATTCATTATTCATTCCTTTGGTTGTAATGTTTGAAATAAAAAAAAAAAATAATAAACCAAGCTTTTTTCTTCAAGAAAATTTCTATGAGATTTGGACCAGAATGATATCTCACTTCCCCCCCGAAAGTAGAAATGCTATTGTAAAAGGAGTACTTCTTCATGACTTTAATATGGCCTCCCCCTTGTAGCTACTCCCTATAACAGAAATCTCTCCTCACTGTAAGCAATGGCCAACAACATATGCAGATTCACTACACTTGCTCCCATGACAGAATATCACTGTATCACTTTCATATGTTCATACGCTCTCGGAAGTCCACCGGCTGCCAATCACAGGCAGAATTAAACTACTGTAATGCTTTCTACTCTACAAACTCATCGACCAGAAATCCAATCCTTTCCTCATCAGCTAAATGTACTGTCACAACTCTCACTATCACCTCAGATCACTCCTTCCCAACATAACATCCCTGTAGACACCCAGGATTAAACTATATTGCACAGACCACCACTTCACTATTCTAGGATCGGAAATCTGGGAATCCTTCCCTCCTATCTCAATGAGTCCTCTACTTTTAAAGCATTAATGCAAGGTTTTAAGTGAATCCTGTATAAATACTTCAAACCAAGGAAATCACATGAAAAGGCCTGTACTGCACTATATTTCTTTCACATCAGAAAGTTTGATCCTCCCTTCACCTGATCCTTTCTTATTTTTTTAAAATGTACACACAGTGTACACAGAATCTATTACTAACACACTACCCCATTCACTCCAGGGTGAAAGCAACTCTAAGATTATCCTCTTTAACTACTTTTTTCTGTAATCACTGTACAAGATTAATGGCATTTACTCTTTAATTTAATGTGTGTAATTACTACATAAATATAATGCCACTGTGAACTGTATTCTTTCTGTTACTGTTACCTCTTCTAAGCACAAATATACATTTTTATTTTTATCATGACCCAGGCTAAACCTGGAAATGATCCAAGAGCTCATTGTTCTACCCCTGCTAACAAATTCAAGTAAAATTTTAAAAAAATAGTCAAAAAGCAGAGGCGATAACTACCAGCAAAAGGGTTTTCCAAATCAAGTTAGGACTTTAAAAATGCTAAGTTACAAGTAAAACCTGTCATTCCATTAAATTTAAGCCCCAAAGACAGAATGGGTTTTTCAAACAAGTACAGACGTGAGCGCTAAGGACAAAGAAATGCTTGACCAGCCGGTCATGGGCCACAATCCTGTAATCAACACTTTCAGGATGGGCAAAAATTACTGAAACATTCAGCCAAACCAGCTGAGGCTCAAATCACAGAGGTACCAGAGATAAGTGAGGATAACCTGTAAATGATCACCTGGGATGCTAGATGGTACCACTCCACTCACCCATTTCCATTTGTAGATATGGCCTTGCGGACTGGAATGTTTCCTGGCAATTTCAACCACTTGTAAGACCCCTGCCCAAAGACAAGTGAGGAGCACAGGATCTACATTAGAAGTCAATGTCCTGAAGTGGTGCTGACTGATAACTTAATAATGGGAAACACTGATGACTTGGATCAGAAGTGATTCCTATATAATCAGGGAACTGATGCCCTGAAACCACACCCTTCTTGGCCTCTGGGGGGGGGGGGTATGATAGTTATGATGTTTCGTCCTGAATACAGAGGTGAACTGTGGAGTCAGACATAACAGGAGAAGGTATACAAGGATGTCTAATGTTATAAGACAGAGAAACTACTCACTATTACATCTTTCTTGCCTAACTGCACTATGCAGAACATGAAGATTTCATTCCCAAAATGGCAAATAAAACAATCTCACAACTGTCTCACTTCTGAAAGACTAAAGAAGCAGATCAAAGAATCCACCCTCTTGTTCAACTTCACTGAGTTGTGACTGGCAGAAGGCACTGCCTGTATGACGTACTGTCAGATAATCATAATTTCCCTTCACATACTGCAACACGCTTACTTGTGCAAAAAAAAAAAAAAAGATAAAGAAAAAGAAAAGGGCAGTGCCCAGAAAGGCTGCAGCTTTATTAGCTCATCAGTGAGAAATGCTAATTCCTGCTTCTTTTACACAAAAACCCCTTCGAAAAAAATCACTTTCCAGACATTTTGATATGTATACAATTACTTATACCAGAAGGAAATTAAACGGATTAGTAGAACAAGCTGCTGGCTTGAATCTCTATTGTCTGCTGAGTACTCTGGGCCTATATCACTTGCAGAAATCCTAGATCTCTGCATTTTAAACAGGAATGCCATCAGAGCTCTAAAACTTCACATGGATGTTTCTGGAATGCCCCAGAACAGATACAAAAGAAAAAGATGTGAAAGAACTAGAAACAGAGGCTGCAGAGGTGGAGCTGCTGCCACATTGAAGAGAAACCCTCACAAGCCTGCATTACCTTCAGTATTACTTGCAAATGTCTGCTGACTGGATAATAAGATGGACTATGAGAATGGACGTCACAAAAAATAAGGTGAGGGACACTTGTTTGTTCATTTTCTCTGAAACTTGGTTGCACAGTAACATTAGTGACAATGATGTGAACCTCAATGGGCTAAATCTCTTTAAAGCAGATAGATGTAAAGCACACAGTGGTAAAGTTAAAGGTGGTGGTTTGTGCATTAATGTTAATAATAGATAGTGCAAAGACTGTAAACTGATTAAATCATACTGCTCTGCAAATGTGGAAATATTGACACTAAAATGCAGACCTTTCTATGTACCAAGGGAAACCAGTGGGATATATGTCACAGCAGTGTGCAACCCTCCAAGTGCCAACACCACTGCCACTCAAAATCACCTCCATAATATTATATGTGAGCTACAAAGCAGAAACACAGACTTTGCACAAGTGATAGTGGGTTATTTCAACATAGCTCAGCTTAAGGAGGTACTACCCCATTTTTATCAGTATGGGGATTCCCCCACCAGAGGGGAGAATACCTCAGACAAAGCTTAATGCAATATTAAAGGAGCCTTTAAAGCTTTGAAGCACCCCAACATAGGCAGCTCTGATCACACTGCCATCCTGCTTCTGCCTACCTATAAGACGGCTTTGATCAGAGAAAAAATGACAACTAAACAGATCAGAGTCTGGCAGGAGGATTCTATTGATTGCCTTCAGGGCTGTTTCAATACCACCAGCTGGGAGGTCTTCAAAGAAGCAGCTATGCATAACCTCCAGTTAGATATATACATCTATACTGAATCAGTTCTTGTTTACATAAATAAATGCATGGAGGATGTAACTACTATGAAAGCCATCACTGTAAGAGCTAATCAGAAGCCCTGGTTCGCCAGGAATGTCTACGAGCTACTGAAGGAAAGAAACACAGCCTTCAAGGCAAATTACAAAGAAAGATTAAGGGTGGACAGATCAAATCTGAAAAAGGCCATCAAAGAGGCAAAGAGGGAGTATGGAAGGAAAATTCAGATCTGCTTCCAAGACATGAAGGACATGAGAAGTCTATGGCAGGGCATACAGCAGTTCATGGACTATAAGATCAAATCACCCCAATGTGATGACAGCTTGGAATTCCTAAATGAACTGAACTCCTTCTTTGGCAGATTTGAGGAGAACACCACCACCACACCTTCTAAAACAAACACTGACAAAGAGGAGACAGTGCTCACCTTAAACTCCGAAGAGGTGAGACTTCAGCTTAAGAAGGTGAATCCTAGGAAAGCTGCTGAACCAGACAAAGTACAGTTTTGTACCTACCATAAATGTAGATGGTCGAGTGTTCACCCTGCTGCAGTCATCACACTTGGGTTATCCTGCTGTCAGGCGGTCCCGCAGTCGGCCCGAATTCCAAAGTCTTGGTCCGGCGTCGGTTGCTGTCGCTTCTTCCCTGACGTCAGTGTGCCAGGGGTATATAAGAGGAATCCGACACCATTTTCTTCAGGTTTTCTTGCCCCAGATGTCAGGTGCCCCTAAAAGGTAGGCAATATATATATATATATATATATATATATATATATATATATATATATATATATATATATATATACACATATGGCTATATAAAAATAAAACAAAACCCTAAGGTACAAGCAAATACACCACAGAGGTAGAATAGGATAAAGTGGTAGAGATAAGTTCAGCTAGTTCAGAGGGGATGGAGGGAGGGTAACCTGGACTGCAGCAGGGTGAACACTCGAACATCTACATTTATGGTAGATACAAAACTGTACTATGTTCATCACGTTACCCTGCTGCAGTCATCACACTTGGGTAGAATCCCAAAGCTAAGGATGGGAGGGGGAGCCAAACAGGGTTAGAGGAGGCTAGAAGGCCCTGCAAAACTGCAGTGGCGAAGCCAGCTCTAGTCTTAGAGTAAAGTGATAAGTGATAGTGTTTGGTGAAGGTGTGTACTGAACTCCAAGTTGCAGCTTCCAGAATATCCTTGGTTGGCACCCCCCTGAGGAAGGCTGTAGATGTAGCTGCTGCCCTGGTAGAGTGGGGCCTTACGCTAACAGGAACTGGTTTTCCATGGTGGGAGTAGCGAAAACATATGCAATGTCCTATCCATTTGGAAATGGTCTGTTTTGAGATAGCCTTTGCTTGTGATGCTGTAGCATAGGATACAAAAAGCTGGTCAGATTTTCTGAAAACCTTAGTTTTATCCAAGTAGTAACGTAGCTGCCTGTGAATGTCTAAGGAATGCAGGAGTCTTTCTCCTTTGTTCTGTGGATTTGGAAAAAAGGTGGTTAAATGGATGGTTTGATTTAGAGCCACACTGGATACCACCTTAGGCATAAAGGAGGGGTTAGTTCGTAGAGAAACTCTGTCTTGATGAAAAATGAGGAAAGGCTCTACTGCCATTAGTGCCTGAAGCTCTGAGACTCTTCTGGCTGAAGTAATTGCTAGCAGCAGTGCAGTCTTCCATGATATAAACTTTAAGTCAGCTGAGAAAGCTGGCTCAAAAGGAGGTAGCGTAAGTTTTTCCAGAACAAATTTGAGGTCCCAAGTAGGTGTTGGTGCTCTCCTGGGAGGCCTAATGTTTTTGGCCCCTCTGAGAAAGTGCCTTAGAAGTGGATGTGAAAATAAGGGAGGATCCATGTTGTAGTGAGCTGAAATAGCTGAGGCGTGGATTTTAATAGATGAAAAAGAAAGCCCTTTGTGTAACATCTCAGTTAAATATTGTAGAATCTGAGGTATGTCCGGCTAAAGGGTATTTTGGCCTTTAGCTTGGTTCCAGGCACAAAACCTTTTCCATTTGTCTGAGTAGGCTTTCCTGGTGCTGGGCCTCCTGGCCTCCAGAATAACATCCATAACAGCTTGTGAAACAGGAGCTGGCTGGTTGCTTAGGTGATTTGCCATGCAGCCAAGTTTAAGGTTTTGAGCTGGCTGTGTAGAATCTAACTGTCTTGCTGTGTGAGCAGATGAGTAATTTGAGGTAAAATCCATGGTGGGCCCTGGGCCATATTCCTTAATAGTGGGTACCAGTGCTGGTGTGGCCAGTCTGGGGCAATGAGTATCATTCGGGGTCTCTCCATCCTGATTTTCAGCAGCATCTTTGTGAGAAGGGGCAATGGAGGGAAGGCATATACTGTCTGCATTTTCCAACTGAACGAGAGTGCGTCCACTTTCCAAGCTTGATGGTGAAAAGTCCTTGTGCAAAATTTTGTTAGCTGATAGTTTTGGGGGCTGGCAAACAGGTGTATGTCTGGGTGCCCCCATTTTTGAGTTATCATTGCAAATACTTGTGGATCCAGTTTCCACTCGTGGGGATCCATGATGTTTCTGCTTAGGTCGTCTGCCAATGTGTTCTTTTCTCCTGGCAGGAATTGAGCCTGTAATTGAACTTGGTAAGCCAGTGCTGTGTTCCACAAGGTCATTGCTTGCCTGCATAGAGGGTAGGAGTGTGGTACCCCCTTGTCTGTTTATGTACCACATTACTGTGGTGTTGTCTGTCCTTGTGATAAGCTGTCCTGGATGTAAGAGGTCCTTGAAGGCTGTCAGGGCATACTGTACAGCTAGCATTTCTTTTTGGTTGATGTGCAGATTCCTTTGCTCTGCAGTCCATATGCCTTGAACGCACCGTCCTGCCATGTGTGCCCCCCAGGCATAGTCTGATGCATCTGTTGTCATAGTTTGCCTGGCTGGGGGTAAGGTGAAAGGCTGACCCTTGTTGAGGTGACATGCCTGTGACCACCATAGAAACTCCTGTTGAAGGCAGGGAATGAGAGGTATCAGTGTTTCCAAGCTGTGGCTGTGTTGAGTCCATACGCTTTTTAGGTACCATTGTAATTTCCTCATATGCAGTTTTGTAAATGGTATTAGTAGTATGCAAGATGCCATGAAGCCCAAGGCCTGCAGAATTTTTCTTGCAGGGAGTTAGGTCTTTGTTGCCATTGTTTTGAAGTATTGAGTTTGTTGTAGCTGTTTGTCTGGCATCAGATAAGCCATCTGGGCCGTTGTATTCATGCTGGCACCCAGGAATGTCATATTTTGTGAGGGCACTAGTTTTGATTTTTTTTTTTACTGTGTACCCTAGGCAACTTAGAAGGTGTTTTACAAAAGCCAGATGTTGTAAGAGAATGTCCTTGCTTTCTGCTTGGATGAGGCAGTCATCCAGGTATGGGTATATCTGAATTCCTCTTTGCCTGCAGTATGCAATTACTAGTGCCAGGCATTTTGTGAAGACCCTGGGTGCAGTAGATAAGCCAAAGGGCAGTGCAGAGAATTGGTAATGGGTTGAACCTGCAATGAAACGGAGGTATCTTCTGCAACTTTGTCTGATAGGGACATGCAGGTATGCCTCCTTGAGGTCCAACGTTACTAGCCAAGCTTTCTTGCCCAACATGGGAAGAAGCTGCTGTAGTGTTAGCATCTTGAATTTGGGTACTTGCAAGAAGGTGTTTAGAATTGAAAGGTCCAGAATGGGTCTCCAAGCATTGTCCTTTCTGGGGACTAGAAAGAGCCTTGAGTAAAATCCTTGGCCTTGCTCCTGTGTAGGTACCAGTTGAATGGCTCTCATGTCCATGAGAGCTGTAATTTGTTTTTGTGCCTCTGCCCATTGATTTTGTGGCAGGTTTGGCATTCTTTTTATCCTTGGCAAGGTGTGGAAATGGAATCTGTATCCTTGTGAGGTAATGCCTAGGACCCATTTTTCCTTTGTGATGATGCACCAGTTGTCTGCAAAAAGTGCTAATTTCCCCCCCAAGGGAGCTGCCAAGAGAGTTTTGCTTGGCAGTCTGAGTCATTGTTCTTGCCTTCTAGTAGTTTGTGACCTGTCTTCTCCTCCCTTCTGTGTTGCAGTGCCCCATTGCCGAGGTTTGTAATGGATTTGTGCTTGTCCTCTGCCCTTGGGTGCCTGTAGTTACCCCTCTGTGGTCTGTCAGAAGCTGGAAAGGACAATTTTTTTGTTGGCCAATTTCTGCTGAAGAGCGGTGGCTGTACCTGTAAGAAATCTTTGACCGTCTGCACAGATTTTGCCTTATCCTCCATTTTATTTAAAACCTCTTCTGCTTTAACCCCAAATAAGACATCCTGCTGTAAGGGTGCATCTAGTAACTTTGCTTTAACATGATCAGGCAGAGTTTGTTCCTTTAACCAAGCATGCCTACGTATAACAGACCCAGTAACAGCTGCTCTACAGGAAGCTTCCAAGGAATAAAAACCACATTGTAAAGTATGTTTGCCCACCTGTTCAGCTGCATGCAACAGATCCTGCATTTCCTTGAATTCAGACTGTTGAGGGTGCGTGCTCATCTTTTGTTTTATTTTAGACGTTAGGAATTGCTGGTATTTAAGCATGTGAAATTGACAATTTGGTGCTCTCATAGCTAGAGTAGCTGAGGTGTAAACCTTCTCCCCCCACCTATCTAGTGCTCTGGAGTCCCTTTCAGAGGGTACAGGATTTTTAGCCATAGAAGTCTTAGCCCCTTTGGGACTCTGGGAGATTGTCTCTGGATCAGCAACAGGGCTTTTGTAAAGGAATTTGTGTGAGTCAGGCACTCTATAGTATCTATCTGGTTTGGCTGGAGCAGGTGGCAGAGAATCTGGATCTAGGCTAGATTCTAAGAAAACATCATCCACAATGTCTAAAACTGGGGGGATAGAAAGTGGTCTATGCTGGGGGAGTAAAAGAAACTCTTGGAGCCTTTTCTTTGAGTCGGAGTAGTCCTGACCTTCCCAGTGGAAATGGTCCCTCATGGTATGTAAGGTTTCCCCAAAGGAATAGTCTTCAGGGGGAGAAGCTGAGGGAATGGAATCTTCAGCATCAGAATCTTCATAAGGGGGAAAGGAGTAATCCTGTTCCTCAGAGGAGCCTGAGGAAATAGACACTTGATCAGAGGAGGCATAATCCCAAGAAATCAAATCTTCAGCCATTTAAGCATCTGTTTCTTAGGCATGGGGCCTTGAACTGGAGACTGAAGTGCAGTCTTTTTTGGTTTTAGAGGCGTCTTAAGCTTAGCATAAGATTTTATGGTTAGAGTAGTCGGTCTGAAGACACCTTCAGAAACCGAAGGTGTTTCTACAGCACCGGCTTCTCCTTCTGCATCATCACCGGTAGGGCCTAAAGAAAATGGCTGTGTCAGCCTAGAACTCTCTGCTGGAGAATCCGAAGCGGTCTGGGAATCCAATTCTGCGGTAGCCAGGGGCTGCGTGGGTGCCTCACTGAAAACCAGAGAACCGGCGACCGGCCCAGCCGAGGCCTTGGAGTCTGGCTTGGATCTAGGCTGCCTGTCTTTATCTTTGCGTTTTTTATGCACGCCGGTAGTCGGTTGCACCGCCGGCATAGTGTAATTAAATTTCCTACTGAAGTAGTGTCGTGCGAAATCAAAGCGCCGCTTTATAGTTCGCTTATTGAACCTAGCACAAAACCGACAACCAGTGACGCCGTGGTCTGGGCCTAGGCAAGGTATACAATAAGAACGAAAGTCCTTATGAGGTCCGACAACCAGTGACGCCGTGGTCTGGACCTAGGCAAGGTATACAATAAGAACGAAAGTCCTTATGAGGTATTTGCTTCCCACAAGAAAGGCAATTGTTAACTTTTTCTGACATCGGACTGAGGCAAGAAAAGGTTCCCCAATGGGGTACTTAGCTTTGAAGACTTCGGACTGAAACTCGATTTGAAAATCTCAGGTGTCGGCTGACAGGCACTAGCGAACTGCTTCTGCTTCGGGCACCGCGCGGCAAGAAAGACTGGAGAAAAATGGCGTTGGATGCCTCTTATATACCCCAGGCGCACTGACGTCAGGGAAGAAGCGACAGCAACTGACGCCGGACCAAGACTTTGGAATTCGGGCCGACTGTGGGACTGCCTGACGGCAGGATAACCCAAGTGTGATGACTGCAGCAGGGTAACACTATGAACATCATACCTAGCAAGGTACTGAAGGGGTGTGCTGATCAGTTACGTCTGGTACTGACATACATCTTGAACTCATCCCTTGCTATGGAAAACGTTCCCTCATGTTTCAAGGAAACAAGTATTGTCCCACTTCAGAAGAAATCCAACCCTACCTGCCTCAATGACTTCAGACCAGTTATCCTAATCTCAAACATCATGAATTGCTTTGACAGGATTGTGAAGAAACATCTTCGAGTCTGCCCAAGTCCTTTGATCCACTCCAGTTTGCATACCAGGCAAATAGACACACTACAGATGCTATATCAGTCACACTAAACACCTTGCACTAAAACGCGTAGAAGGGAGGAACAACTATGTAAATCTGCTGTACATTGACTTCAGTTCTGTGTTCAACACTGTGATACCGATGCAACTGGTAGATAAGCTCGTGAAACTCAAGATAAACAAGCACCTATGTAACTGGACTCTTGACTTTCTGATTGGTAGACCCCAGTGTGACATGCACTGAAAACACCTCTCAACGCATAGTCCTGAATACTGGTGTTCCCCCCAAGGCTGTGTGCTCAGCCCCTTGCTCTTCACCATCCTCACCCGTGACTGTACTGCAAAACATAAGTCAAACCACATTAGAAAATTCGCTGACAATACCACAGTCGTGGGTCTCATTAGTGTTGAGAATGAACACAACTGCAGGGATGAGGGGAACACTTTGATTGCCTGGTATGACAGGAACAATCTGGACCTGAATGTTAATAAGACCAAAGAAATGATTATGGACTTCAGGAGAAACGCAACAGTTCATCAACCACTCACTATCAAAGGGGAGGTAGTAGAGAAAGTCAAACAACCAAGTTCCTGGGCCTCCACATTTCTGATGACCTCTCCTGGGCTGCTAATACTAACCACATAATCAAGAAGGCTCAACAGAGGCTTCACCTCCTAAGAAAGTTCAAAAAGGAAGAGTTCCACTGTCTACTCATCACTTTTTACAGGGGAACTATCGAGAGCATCCTCATTAGCAACTTCATAGCATGGTTTGGCAACTGCACAGTTGCTGAGAAGAAGAAATGACAGAGGGTGGTGAGGGTGGCTGAGAAAATTTTGGGCACGAACCTTCCTTCTATTCAGGAGCTTTTCTTTACCACAGCAAGAAAGAGAACATATAAAATACTAGCTAATTCGACTCACCCGGCTCACATCTGGTTCTCACAACCTGCGTGTGGAAGGAGGTACCGCAGCTTCTGCTGTAGGACTAACAGATTCAGGTACAGTTTATGTCCTACAGCTGTGAGACTTATTAATAAGGACACCAACCGTAATACCTGGCACACTGAAGCCTCTTTTTTCATTTAATCCTGCTGTTCTGAGCAATTACTACAAGCATTATTATTCTGTAATATGACGGCTATACTGAGTCATGTTTAAGGTTAACAAGTGCAATATGGTAACTAAACAGTTGCTATTCACTAGTCTCTATTTATTCTCTGTCCTAACAGTGTATGGGTTTGGTGGTGGGTATTTATTATTTATCACTGAAAAATGGGTATTGAATGTGTTTATGTAATGTTACCTACCCTTGTATGTCAAAAGTGATATTTTCTTATGTTATTCTTTGATACCGCTGTATCTATGTTATTTGCACTGCATTTCTCTCATGAGTTGAGATCTGTAATTTCATTTAGGCTGCGCTTGCATGGCCCTAAATAACAATAAAGAATATTTGACTCTTGTTCAGATACCACATGAGAGAGTTGCTGCCTGAATGAATACATACTGCCCCCTTAAGCAGCTTTACCTCAAAGCTTAGAGTACTGAAAGAAGTTCCAACCCCCCTTAAGTAGGGTAATCTCTTCAGGAGGAGCTATAGTCTCTGAATCATGAGGAAACCTAAGCGAGATTCCCCCCTTTAGTGAAGCACCCATCATAAAGGCCTGCAGCAGGTTCAGCTGTAGGAAAGGGAGGCCAACAAAGAGTATGGTGAAAATGTCTAACATTAAAGAGCTCAGTAACAGAGTTCAGCAGAAGATCTGCGGGAGTGTTGTGCCATGACACATCACAGTCCATTGCAACAAACTGCCTAGCTTCTCAATGAATTTTGGAATGAGGGGAAATTGTTTTGTAGGGGTGGGGTGGAGTAAAAGTCTTGAGGTCCACTTTTGGGTGAGATCTTCCCTGGGACATTACCTAGTAAAAAGGGATGAAAAAAAAAGTTGTTGCACTTGATGCTAACCAAGTATGAAAACAGGGGTCTCTGCAAGGATTCTTCCAATAACAGAAGAGTGCTCGTGCTACAATTGGGTTTAAGGAACATAAACAAAACCATCAAACCAGTGTCTGTGTCTCTGCACTACAGAACTGTCTGCCCAGGGAATGACACTGGTAATCCAAAGCATACTGAAGATGCATCATGTTCTCACATCTTCATCACTTTTCAATAGAGGAGACAGAAGTGGGCTTCTCTTGCTTGTTTATAATCAAAACTACCACTATCATGTCATCATGGTGGATGGCAACAGCACCTTCAGGCAGGTATTCCTGAAAGGCCTGCAATGTGAGAAGAACCGCTCTCATCTCTAGAATACTGATGAGCAGACTGTCTTCTCTCTGTGAAAAAACACCTTGGCTCATCTGCTCCCAACATATGCCTCCACCTCCACCCCCAACCCTACACAGAGGCATTCATGGTGGCAGCCACTACATGGGTGGGAATTTGAAATGAGCTGCCCAGAATTAGATTTGGAATGTGACATCACTATTTAACATGCAACTTAACAGCCTTTAAAATGTTTACCTGTTGTATCAGAGTCCAGTAACTGCGACCACTGAACTTTCAAGGTCCACAGTACAAGTACAATCTGGTATGAGAAACCATGTATATTGTTACTGCTTTGAGACCCAAACCTCAGAGCAGCAGGTTTTGTATGGGAAGAGTCCTTTCTGTAGTAGTATATGTCTGATAAGAATGTTCAGTGTGCATCCTATGAATCTAAGTATCTGAGATTGCACTCTTGCAACTCAAACACATTCACATCTGTTTAGTGAAACATGGGTTCAATGCAATGACAGCCCTCCCTCCTCACCTGAGTTTAGCCCATATAATGCATTCAGGAACTAGGGAAAGAGTATCTGAATTTGTAAGAAGTGCTATCACCTCACGTCAAATTACCCATGACTCACACTTGAAGCTCCTAGAGATCCGAATCCTCCTTAGCAAATCCAACTATTACTTCACTGATAGCTACAAATCCTCAATGTTCAAGAGAGATCACATAAATTACCTTTATTCCCTTGAGGACTTAAACATTAAACCACATATCTTCTTGCTGGGGAACTTCAATTACCCATGCACTGACTAGCACACTACACCTCAAAAAATGGATATGCTCAGCACTTCCTAAACTTTCTACAAATCAATGCACTGGAGCATATTATATATCCTTGACTGGGTCCTTAACAACCTAGCACTACCTATACACCACTATGCATCTCCTCATGGTTAAATCTGGCCACAAATCAGTCATTCCCTCTGTCAGGCCTAGTGGTACCCCTGCCGAATGAGACCATTGTCACGGACTTCTCTAGGACAAACCTATTTTAGCTTGAAGAAGACCTACACAAAATTCTCAAAGACACAGGAATGATGTGAATGAAGCAGAAAATGTTGAAGTAGCACAGAAGGACCCAACTGAGAGGGCTGCTAAACTGATCTCCATTTTTCACCAGAATTTAAACAGATGCATAAAAAGTCTATGTCCGTCTGTCTAAATATAATAGTAAAGTCAATAACAAACCTCTCCGGTGGAACTCCTGTCTTAATAAACTACAACAAAGAAGAAAAGCAATGAAAAGTTATATGAAATCCTCATCCCCTTACCAATGAAAGACATAGTAAGGATCTTAAGAGCACTATCAGAAAATGTAAAGGAGAGTAAAAACTAAAAGAAGCTACAAACCTTTCTTCAGTTATGTCAGGAAATTAAGTAATAATGTTCAACAATGCACTTAGCTGTTCCATAACAACGTCAAACACTCTAATCCCAAAGATACAGCCAATATATCAGCAGATAAATTTGACTGAAAAACTCTACCTCATTTACCCACACAACTGCTCCCTCTATCCCTAAAAACTTGTTTTCCTGTAAAATGACCTTGAAGTAAGACTGAGAATCCAAATGATAGGCTAAAAATAATATTTCTATAGGACCAGGAAACATATCAGGATCATTTTTACATTACTGACGCCTATTATGCACCATCTGAGCCCCTATTTCAACTGTTTAACCTCAACCTGCCTACAGGATTTGTGTCTGATTTCCAGAAAACAGCCTCTGTGACTCCTCAACACAAAGGTGGACCCTCTACAGACCAAGGTAATTACAGGCTTATCAGTCTTATTTGCAACACCATGGAACATACTAAAGCAGAACTCATTGGTGCAGATATAAGCAACAAAGGTGGACCCTCTACAGACCTCTACTGACCAGCTACCATCTGAATACCTGCAAAAAGCAGCCAAAGTAATTTCTTATCCCATATCCATCCTCATAAATAGAACCATTAAAGAAGGAATTATTCCGGACATCTGGAAAATCTCCCATATTATCCCCCTACACAAAGGGGGTACCTCTAATGATTATTCTAACTGCCGGCCAATAGCTCTATTATCACCCTTAGCAAAAATTATGGAAAAATGCATTCACCAACAACTATTAAACCATTTATCTCAACATAACATCATAGCAAACTGTCAGCATGGCTTTAAGCCATCCCATAGCACCACAACTGCCCTATTATCCTTTATAGAAGCCATCAATAGAAATCGTAATAAAAACAACCTCTCTTCTGCACTCTTTACTGACCTCTCAAAAGCGTTTGACATGGTAAACCATGCCCTTATCAACATTCTTGAATCCCTTTCCCTTGACTGTCTGGCAATTAAATGGTTCAAGTCCTACCTTACCAAAAGGCAACAGGCAGTTCTCTGGGAAAATAATATATCCTCCATTCTGCCAGTCACACTCAGAGTCCCTCAGGGCTCTATTCTAGGTCCATTTCTTTTTTCACTGTTTATCAACGACCTCCATGTAGCCATTCCACAAGCTACCTGCATTCAATATGCAGATGATTCTACACTAGTATGCTCAGCAAACTCCCCAACTGATCTACATTCTCTTACTCAAAATGTTTTCAACATAGTTGAAACATGGTTCACAAAACGTTGCCTCCTGCTCAATGCCAAAAAAACTAAACTCCTTCTCTTCACACCCGCCAGTAAATCCTCCCCCATAGATTTCTCTGTCATCTCCAATAATGGCACAATTATATTCCCCTGATTCTACCACTAAATTGCTAGGAATTACTATTGATGATGACCTTACATTTGACAGCCACATAGATAACACCATAAAAACTGTCAACAGAAAAATAGGCTCCTTAAATAGAATTAAACCTTTCCTAACACCAATAGCCAGAACTAAGATTGCACACTCCCATTTAATTTCAACTCTTCTGTATGCCTCATCAATATATACTAATCTAAAGAAAAATAATCTCATCAAACTAGCTAATTCCTGTAATAACATCGCTAGATTTGCCACCGGCAATCCTTTTAGAACTCACCACTGTCTGAATCTAATGCAGCTAGGCTGGCTTGAATTTCAAAACCAATTGAAACTCTCCCAACTCACCATTACCCACAAGATATTTTATAAACCTAACAGCACCCCTATAACTCTCCAATCTCATAATCCCCTACAAAAATCTAAATTCTCTTCACTCTTCCAGCAAACTTCCTGCTAGCATAAGCAAGTCTTACAACACGGCTGGAGCTTCTCTGTTTTCCAACTCTGTGTGAACAAACTGGAACTTACTACCTAATGAACTAACTTTAATTTCTTCACTGCCTCTCTTTAAACAAAACCTCAAAAGACACCTCAAAACACACTGGTTATGCCCCTGCAGCAACCCTGATTAACCTTCTCCTTCACTACAGATATGTCTCCTCCTGAACCTCTACTTATTTCACATTCATTGAAGTAGGACTATAACTGCTTAACAGAATTCAACATACTGGTGTAATCTATCCTGCTTGATGCTCAAAATCTCTATCCTGTTTGATGTACTGATAGTCTACATGTATCTCACTGCATATTGAATTATCCTGTACATATTGTCACCTTTACTATTGTAAATACCTACTTTACTTTATTAATACTCCTGTATTTTTTTAGTATTCTTATTACTTCCTGTATTTTTAATAATCTTCTATTGAAATCCTTTCATTTACTATGTATTAATATTGATTTTTAATTTTTAAGTTTTAAATTTCAATTTTTATTTGTTGCCACTGGAGCTTTTCTCCCTGGGCCTCTACTGAAAATAGAAAAATATCCAGTTAGACTAGCCCGGTTAACAAATGTAAAATAAATAAATAAATAGATAAAATAAAACTTCAGTGATCCAGGCTCTAGTTCATTTGCTTTTGTGAAGGGTAGGTCCTACCTCATGTACTCTGTAAACTTCTTTGAAAAGTTTACAGACGCTGTTAGCAATGGTCGCTCTGTGCGTTCATGCTGCTTCTCTTGCTCTGGATAAGACTTTTGACACTAACATGCTGACATTGTTGAACAATTAGAGAAACTTAATGTAACCTGTTTTGTTATCTGCTGGACTGCAAACTGGCTATCCAGCAGTTCATAAGTACTGAAACTTAACAGTACTCTTTATGAATGTAAAATTGTAACAACTGAGGTACCACTGGGATCAGTGCTGGGACCTCTCTTGTTTAGCATTTATTTTGCAGACAGCCAAGACATAAGCCCTGAAGTGTGACTGGCCAAGTTTGCTGCTGACTGCAAGCTGGGACATTAAATGAAGCTAAACTGCTCCAGCAAGAACTGAAAAGTTCATCATAGTAGCAGTTAGGCAGAAACTGTTTCCATCTCCTGTGTTATAAGTGACACTCCTCTTCAAATAGACAAGGTACTTATGTGGACAACTCTCTTTCATTTGAATATCTTGTTTCCAATGCAGGCAGGAAATCCTGCTATCTGGTCCAGTTAATTTCCAAGGGAATATTTTCAGGATCCATAGAAGTCATCTTACCACTGTATTCTTCCCCTATCTGACCTATCACTGAATACAAAGTTTCCTATGGTATATACAAATCCAAGCATATTGCTCAAATGGAAAGGCCCCAACAATTTAAAGGTCTTAAATCCTTCAACTATCCCTATAGATCAGAATAACTTTCCTTAGACTTGGTAGCCTTCTTTCTGGCTGTTTTGAGGTCAGGTACGACTCTCCTCTCGAGCCATGAAAGATTCAATCCTATTTGACCTCCAATTTCTTGATAAAACTAGTGGCTCTGCACACATCCACACTAAGGACCCAAATTTACGCCAACAGAGAAACAAGACTTGCGGGGGGGGGGGGGGGCATGGATTCTTAACTCAACATATTCCCAGCCTATGAATAAGCTGCCTTAAAGGCTAGTCTTGATGACTGGATGAAGTAGATACAAATTTACACTAGGGTTATCACCTATAGCCCTACTTCAACTGGTTGGTGTGCAACATTATGTGCTTGTAAACAGCAGAAAGAGCTGTTACGTGTGCCTACTTAAAGGTGTATGGAGCTAGGCATCTTACTGCCATTGTGTTGCTATAAAAAAGTTCTATCTGGGACTTTTCAGTGCGCATGGCAATTTCTAAAGACTGGAAGAGACTCAGAACAGACTTCCTTGCAGAAATATACATATCCCACCTCCACCCCCAGCACAAAAGACCACAGTGAAAAACTTCTCAAAAGCAGACTTCACTCTTCTTAAGACTGAGATGGTATCCTTTAAGCCCACTGTGCCAGTGGATACCACATCCCACCATGCCGAATCCTTCACAAATGCTTTCTATGGACATCTCCAAGAATGCATGGATCATGCAATCCCAAACAAATCCAAGTCCCTCTCCACCAAAGGTAAGCGTCCTGTCTGGTGGACCTCAGCCATAAACAAATTGTATAACAAAAGAAGGAAGCTACTGCAAGTCAGAGCAAAATCCCATGAAGGGAAGACATCTCTGATCAACATTAGCAGAAAACTACATTCTCTCATAAAAACATCCAAGGCCAACTTTGAGAGAAAAATCGCTAAGGACACTAAAGAACCACAAAGCCTTCTTCAGCTATGTTAGAAACCTGGGCGGAAACCCTCAGATATGCTCAGAGTTCACAACAATAAAAAATACACTGAACCCACAGATATTGCCAACATTCTGGCTGACAGGTTCAGTACAAATTTCTCCCCTCCTTCACCCCCAAAAGAAGAAATACTTATCCCAGCTGAATGTAATCTCCCTGTCATCTCAGATGTCCAAGTGAGAACCGCCCTAAACAAAGCAAAAAACACAGCATCGATGGGACCTGACGGTATCCCGAGTTGCATGTTACGTGAACTCCAAGAGGAGCTAAACCCACACATAAAAATGCTATTTAACCTTAGCCTTACTTCGGGATATGTACCTGAACACTGGCGTACAGCAACAGTGGTCCCACTCCACAAGGGGGGTGCCTCTACAGACCCTGGAAACTACCGCCCCATAAGCTTAACCAGCCTGGACTGCAAAACTATGGAAAGAATCATTATGGAACTCATAAACAGAGACATAGGGGACCTACAGACACTTGACCCCACCCAGTTTGGCTTTGTAAAGGGCAGATCCTGCCTTTTAAACCTGGTTGACTTTTTTGAAACAGTCACTAGAGCCATTGACGAGTGCAAAGCAGTCCATACAGCATACCTGGACTTGGCTAAGGCCTTCGACACAATACCCCACTCAGGCATCATAGATAAGCTCAACAGCTTAAATGTAAACCCTTATGTCACTAGATGGGTTGCAAACTGGCTAAAGGACAGAACCCATAAAGTTAAAATCGCTGGAGCAATGTCAGACTCAAAGACAGTCACAAGTGGTGTCCCACAGGGATCTGTCCTGGGACCCCTCCTGTTCAGCATTTATTTCTCAGATGTTAAAGCAAACACGGGAGGGCTGTGGCTGACAAAGTTCGCAGATGACTGCAAACTAGGCGCCATAGTCGATACACCAGCAGACACACACATCCTACAAAAAGGCCTCAACGAAACGGACAACTGGTGCCGGAGTCACGGCCTTAAACTAAATGCAAAAAAATGTACAGTCATCCCCTTTGGGAAAAACAAAGTACCCACAAATTATCACATAGACAGCAACCCACTGAGTACTGAAAAAGTAATCAGAAACCTAGGGACCCAAGTCGACAGCAACCTCTCATTTGATACCCACGTTGCCAAAGTGGTTAGAAAAACATTCTACCTTGCACACCTCATCATGAAGGGATTCACATCCAGATCCAAGGATGTCATTGTACCCCTATAATCCTCCCTCATCAGACCCATGATTGAGTACAATGCCCCATTTGGTATGTACCTCACCCGGCATTTGCAACAGCTGGAGAGACCACAAAAGTACCTCACCAAGAGGATCAAGGGTCTCCAACATATGTCTTATTCTGCCAGACTAAAGAAACTTCAGCTCTATTCAGTATCATACCGCCTGCTCAGAGGTGATCTCTGCCTGACGTACAAGGCCATGTCCTATCAGGATCTGATGGACATGCTCCACCTCAAAAAATCCAAGTCCATCAGGACCACGAGAGCTAAAGACTTAAACCTCGGCACAAGTATGAATAGGACATGCTGGAGGGATAGATTCATAACCCAGAGGCTTCCCATGCTTTGGAACAAGATCCCAGTTCGTATTAGGCACAGCCCCTCACTGACTCTCTTCAAGAGAAATCTTGATGAGTGGATGGGAGATTGTAAGTTTACCCCAGAGGTCACATCTGTGTCACTACTAGACAGGGGCACAGTAAACTAATTCTATTATATAAGGGGACCTTCATTGTGTCACTACTAGACACAGTATTCTAAATTTATTCTGTACATTTTTGTACCATTTCATGGGGTGGCAAATGCTACATCACTATGGCTAGGCTTACAAATGCCCCAGGGCAGCTAGCCTAGTACTATACTATGAAACTATGTAGCTGTTTCATGTTGGACTGTAAGAAGCAGATGTGTAGGACAAGAAACAACCTTATTTCTTGCAGCCACTGGTTTCCTGCAACTACGGATGCACTTCTGGTGAACCCCTTAGAGTAGCTGAAGTGAGACTGAAAAGAAGGATCTAAAATTTACAATTGCTGGCTACTGTCTTCAACTGCAGATAATCCCTTGATATTCTTCAAGCAGAGGTAGATATCTTGGATCTCCAAACAGCACACCAAGTCTCTTTCTTGTGGAAAAGGAATGACGAGTTGCACTATGACCATTCAAAAGGACTCCTTGATGGTAAACTTGTTTAAGCCACTAAAGCTGAGCATAGACCTTGTACGTCATTTGTCTTTCTGGGAACTAAAAAGAACCTGGAGTAATAAATAAACTGTTTATATGGTTTAACCTATCTTTTTCCAAGCTCTTCTGATAGAGTAAGATATCTGGCAGGAGAAGGGAATGGGACATACATGGTGTATGGAAGGATATATACAACTTCAAGATATCAGTGCCCATATTCACTTGTCCTGTGTGCCAGCTAACCATACATCTATTTGAAAGAACAAAAGACATCCAACTGTCTCTACGGTATGTAAAGCTGGGCAAGGTCTTAAATATGATTGTTACTTCCCCAAAGAAAGACTGTGTGACATCCCCATGCAACCACACTACTGTTGACTGTTTCTGTCTCTTGGCTGGCTACCATATACACGAGAGTTTCATCTGTGACTCTGGTTGTTTTGTTGCTCTAGATCACGTCAGACCTTTCCCTTCACTTCTTTTTCTCTTATTCCCCACCCTCAGTCTGCTGCCCTTCTTCTTATTACTATTCCTACCTTTTATTTACCTCTCTCTAGCCCGGTACCTATACAGTATGTTTGGCCTGTAACAGTTACACAATGCATACATGGAAATTCCTGTCTAGTTCTGTATACTATAATCTTTACTTTTTTTTTTTGTTTTAACTATTTTGTGTCATCATACCGTTGTGTTTGGTTCATCTCTGCCATAAGTCCAAAGCCATGGCAGAAATGGGTCCAAGTTGGCTCTGGTCAACACACACACACACACACACACACACACACACACACACACACACACACACACACACACACACACACACACACACACACACACCTGGACATGTGGCTTCACTGCATCCCCAAAAAGGTGTGTAACATGGCATGGAACTTTACACTAACACTAATGAGGGTCTAGTTCATCTTTCTGGAATCTTAGTATGTGCGATAAACAGCACACTTTTTATTCTCATGAGTTTAATGGGCAACTTCTCAAACAACACTTTGAATAGAATTAATGATGCACCACAACTGAATGAGGAGAAGCGGAAGACTTTTCTACTTTAGACTTCAAAGCAGCAGAGGCTGGAGACAGAAGCTTTATCTTTATCAGCTTTACCTGTTCTACCAGCTCTATCAACTTTATGCTTCTTTCTTTTCCCTGTAGATGGATATGGTTGAATTGTCTTTGAAATGAACAAGACAAACTCAGTCCTAGTGGTCAGTAGGACTAACCCGATAACATCACTCAAGGTCAATGCTTCACTAGAAGCCGATGAATTACCATCTTTTAATCTGTGCATATACTGCTACTTGTGCTTCCTATCCTAAATAGGAGGAGTGAATAATGCACAGATATCACACTCAAAAAGCAAAAGTTCTTCTCCTAAACAAAATACTCATAAAGGAAGCCTATCTTGGGGAAGGACTGTGAGCCCATATTTGCAAATTTTGAAAGCTTTACTCTCTAAGAACAGCCAAAGAATGCACAACTGTAATAGGAAAAGGTACTAGCATGCAACAACAACTACCCCAGAACAGCACAGCAAATACCAAGTGAAGCGGCACAGACAAGGTAATAAAAATGACACGGCCTAAGGATGGGGCTAAGAAGAACTAGAAAACTGCCCCAAAACCTGTCTGACATGAAAAGTAGATCAAATCAGAGAAAAGGAGCAACTAACCAACTGCAAATTAAATTTTTGTATGAAATGAGAAATTTCAGTCACACTCTTGAACATGTACCAAGCAGAGCATGCATCCATTTCTTAAATGTTAGCATGACACACAGCAAAACAAATCCAGACAAGGTGCTAGTTTAAATAACCTTATGGATAAGGAGGAAATACTGGTAGCCTGGAGATATCTCAGATGCCAAGTTAACTACATGTCTATGGATTAGTCTTGTTCTTCATGAGGCTGGAGCTCCTCAAACCAGATTTAAGGTTAGGAAAATTTTTGCATTTAAGAACTATAATGAAACACAAAAAAGACAACAGCAATTAAAGCAGAAGAAAGCATAATTTCCCAGCATTTCCTTCAGCAATGATTATGACATTTTCCCTAGATCCAGTTCAAAATAAGAGATAAGGAGGAGTCCAAGATGGCAGTTGTAGTCATACTATGTTGTTGTTGCCGGTCTTTCGGCTTTTCCCAGTAAGGGGTTGCCACAGCGGAACTCCGGTCCGCTAATGATTGGCAGTAAATTTTTACGAAATGCTGAGGTGCCAGTTCAATGCCCAACCTTCAACGAAGGCATGCCCATTTACGCACGCATGTCTTTCGAACGCTACCCAACCACGGGGAGGACATGCAGACTCCACACAGAAGGCACTCCCTATATAGTGCTAAAAATAGAGCTCTGGGCTGAGAACAATTTAAAAATAAAAACCAGTACACTACTATAAACTGTTAACAGAAATGTGTAGCTGAAGTGTCTGCAACATCCAGAAAGTCAACAAAGATGGGAAAAAGTGAAGTAAAACAGGACCGATAGTAGGGTGATGCAGAGGTAGGAAAATCAAATATTCATGGCAACTAAAAGAGAAAATTCTATAACCACCCTGAAGAGAAAGAGTGACCAAATGAACTCTGAGAGGTTTAAAATAAAAATTTAGAGACAAACATAACATTACATGAAACAGAAGATGCTGGTATACAGACTGTTGAAAATGAGTTGAAAGAAAAAATTATGGAACAGCAATTTAAATATGAGCAAAATTACTTAGAAAAATCAAAGAGAAGGACTGCAAAGACATTGTGAGAAAATGCCTCAGTACACAGATGGATTTTCTATAGCTGGTATTAGAAATAGAGCACATAGAATAAATATTCCTAATATGAGACTGAGAAATGGTGTCTATATCATTTTGTCAAATGGGTATTCAGCAAATACCCATTTGTCGAAGAACTATTCATTAAATCCGCTATTCAGTGAATGGCAGATTTTAACAAGGGCAAACCAGTGGTTGGCCACCATCTGGAATTTGCCCTTTTCCCCACTGTAGTGCGATCTCGGAATTGGTATATTTAGTTATGGGGGTGTGGGAGGCACAGCCCCCCCCCCCCACCTTGGCAGGTTTTAAATTAATTTTGGGGGGGTTTTGAGGTCGCTCAGTTGGCCAAAAGCTTGTGTGCCTAGTTGCTGTTTGATGAAGAGCTGCTTCGATAAACAGTAGTTCAATGAATGGGTATTCACTGAGTACCCATTCGATGAAATGTCATAGACCCCTGAGAAACCAGACAAGACGTATATTGATTAAAATGTAGCCATACCAAATACAGGAGAAAATTACTTTTATTTTATGAATAAAGGGAAAAAAATCTTCAAGGATAGAAACGCAAGGGACTGTGTGGATAATGACTTTCTAGTACAAGCACAAACTAACAAGTGCTTTCCTTTCTTCAATAAGACTCTGCAGAGAAATGAAACTTAGTTTCAGATTATTGTATCATCACTTGGATCAAAAATTACAAAGCACCAAGACAAGCACAAGATGAACCAACAAAAAGAAAAAAAACTTGAAGCAGGAGAAGGTGGCAAGGGAACAAGCAACCAAACAATAAATGCAGAAAAGCAAATTATGCACTCTTGCAGTGGAAAGATTTCCTGTAAATTCCTTGACTGATCTGCAAAAGAAAATTACAAATAAATTAAAGGAGATGAAACACTTTCAAATAAGTGAGAGATTCAATTAAAAACAATTCACTGTAGGCCTAGAATGAGGACATATTTAAAACCTGCGTTTCTATGTATGCCTGTATGAAAAAAGGATGTGATACAGCCAAAATGTGTTTTGCATGCTGTATGGTACTTTAAAATCATTGAAATCTTAACTACCTTAGGAAAATAACTACATAATTGCTACAGATATAAAATTAAGTACTATATCTTAAATTTGCCTTAAACTGAACGTTTACATGTAATTGAAGGGTGATGTACTTCCTTCTGTTTGATGAAAGTCACATTTGTTATCAGACCATAAACTGTGCTGCTGCTTTTAGTACAGACTCTACATGACAGTAGGGGAAAGAAGGAAGGAAGGGGGAAATACTTAAAAGAGCAATGAATAAAAAGGAAAATAATATACATTACATGCTACAAACTTCAGAACGAACTGGCTCCTCACCTAAGCACCATGTTCAATCATAGTCTCACATCAGGCTTTGTGCCCACTGAATGGCACACAGTAACAGTTATCCCACTTCACAAAGGGGGAGCCACCACTGATCCCGGGAACTATCACCCTTCAATTACATGTAAACATTCATTTTAATGCAAATTTAAGATATAGTACTTAATTTTATATTTGTATTAATTATGTAGTTATTTTCTCTAAGTAACGTGTGAAATCAACTCTGGCAATGTTTGTGCTAGAACTAAGACTGAATAAAAATTTAAACAGACAAGTATGTTGACTGAAAGTACAATAAATAGTACAATTTAAAAAAAAATGCATTTTAGGGGAACATATGCACAACCAAAGATGTTCGGTATAAAGAGCAAAATTCCCCAGTAACCCTCCAGAAAAACGTTGACCAAATGCAAGATAAGGGGTTCCCTGCTGGAATATAGAGAGGCAAATAACTGCTGCAGGAAATAGATGTTTTAAACAACACTGAAATCATTAAGTACAAATGAATTGTTCATGCTGTTAAAGTCAGATTTGTCATCGGGCTGCAGACTGACCTATTTTGTATCCAGTCCAAAGTGGAAAGTAGAATGCCTTTCATGGCAAGCTATGTTTCATTAAAATAGGATGAGACCACTTTGTCAGGACAGTTAACGTGTTCAGTACTTTGAAAATACTTACAGTACCTGAAATAACTAATGAATTTAAAGAAGAAAAAAAATGTGTACTAGTTGCAGAAATGAACAGCCTCCAAATAAAGAATACAAATTCAAAGTGACAAATTTATTAAGTAAAAGACTACTGGCAGCAATTTCTAGCTAACTAGTGACACAAGGACAGGGGAAAATCTGAAGCAAAATATTTAATTTGCTAGCCGCAGGGATTTGAAAAATCAGATTAGTGATTTATAATAGGTGTCCTCTGGCACAAAGCACTCTGGTTAGAAAAGACTGAAATAAGCTTTCCAATGCAGTTTTATACAGTGTTCATAGCTAGGTACTAGGCCACCGGCCCAAGGGCCTAAGTAAGCCTAGCCAACAAGGTTCCCTGCCTTACGCCACCCAAGAAAGTGATTTTCCTGTGCCCCTGTCGAGCAGAGCCACAGAAGTGATCCCCGAGGTGGATTTCCTATTTCCCATCCACTTATCAAGATTTTTCTTGAAGAGTGCTAATGAGGAACTCAGCTTAACATAAGACAGCTAAGCTTGTTCCACAGTATGGGAAGTCTCTGGGACAGGAATCTATCCCTCCAGTATGTTCTGTTTATTGTGGTGACAAGGTTTAGGTCCCTAGAGCGTGTATCTTAGAGGGACTGGGATTTCTTTAGGTGTACCAAGTCCAACAGCTCTGGGTTTGACAGCTTTATATGCTAGGCAGAGATCACCTCAGAGTAGGTGATATGCTATGGAGTAAAGCTGGAGTTTTGTGAGACGGTCAGTGTAGGGCATCTGTTTGAGGCCAGTAATCCTCTTTGTGAGGTACTTCTATGGCCTTTCCAGCTGCTGCAAATGTCTTGTGAGGTACATTCCAAAAGGGGCATCGTACTCTAAAATGGATCTAATGAGTGTCGAGTACAGGGGAACAATGACCTCTTTTTTCCTAGATGAGAACCCTTTTGTGATGAGGTGTGCCACGTAGAAGGATTTCCTGACAACTGTGGCAATGTGATTATCAAAGGAGAGACTACTGTCCACCTGGGTCCCCAGGTCTCTTATCACACATTCAGCATTAAGTAGACTGCCAGCTATGTGGTAGTTCATAGGTACAGGGTTTTTACCAAAGGAGATGACAATGCACGTTTTGGCACTGAGCTTGAGGCCATGGCTCTGACACCATGCATCTGTCTCATTGAGTCCCTTCTGTAGGATGTCCACATCATTTGGGGAATCAACTATGGCTCCTAGTTTGCACTCATCTGCAAACTTCATTAGCCAAAGGCCTTCTGTGTTAGCCTGTACTTCAGAGAAGTAGATATCAAACAGGAGGGGTCTCAGGACTGAACTCTGTGGCACTCCACTTGTCATTGGTTTGAAGTCAGATTTGGAGTCTGCAACTTTTACAGTGTGGGTTCTGTCAGTCAGCCAATTGGCAACCCATCCTGTGACCTAGGGATTTACACCTAGTTTAGTGAGTTTAGCTATAATTCCAGAATGGGGGATGCTATTGAAAGCCTTTGCGAGGTCAAGATAGGCTGGGTGAACCACCTTACCCTTGTTTACAGCTTTGGTGACTGCCTCAAAGAATTCGATCAGGTTCAGGAGGCATAATCTGCCTTTCACAAACCGAAACTGGGTGGGATCCAGAGTTTGGAGGTTACTAATGTCTTTGTTTATGAGTGCCATGATGATACGTTCCATGGCCTTACAGACCAGGCTCGTCAGGTTAATAGGGTGATGGTTCCTGGGATCAGTGGTGGCTCCCCCTTTGTGGAGTGGGATAACTGTTGCTGTGTGCCATTCAGTGGGCACAAAGCCTGATGTGAGACTATGACTGAACATGGTGCTTAGGTGGGGAGCCAGGTTGTTCTGAAGTTTGTGTAAAACGCAGCTTGGGAAGTTGTCTGGTCCCATGGATGCTGTGTTTTTGGTTTTAGAGAGTGCAGCTTTTACCTGCATAGTTGTGATTACAGGGACTCTGCATTCTTCCTGTTTAGTTGTGGGCCTTTTAGGGGGTGAGAGAGGGGTAAAGTTAGCACTGAACCTATCTGCCAGAATGTTGGCAATATTGATTTATTTTATTTTACATTTGTTGACCGGGCTAGTCTAACTGGATAAATGCCCATTTTCAGTAGAGGCCCGGGGAGATAAGCTCCGAGGAAATAAAAATATAATCACATTATACAAAGATTAATTTGTATGTTAAACATTGCAAGAAAAAAAACAGGGAATAATCACAGTGGTCGTTTGTTCATAGAATATTGCTAAATATACAAATACACTTAATACAATACAAATGTAGCTGCAATACAACAAATGTAGTTGCAATACAACATATAAAAAGATAGCAGCTGAGTTAGATAATATGTTAGTAAACAGGTTGACAGAGAAGGAAAACAAAAAGCAGGAGCTGTAATAATCAGTATAAGAGTTAATAACTAGTCTGCTTAAAGAAATTAAGAGGATGTAATAAAAAAAATCTAGAAAGGTCAAGGTCAGTTGTTAAGAAAAGGAACAAGAATATTGAGAAGAAGAGAGTAGGTAGGTCCAAGTAAGAAAGGTGGCAGATCAGTCAGGTTTAGTACAGGGGCACAACCAATGTGTTCTGAGAAAAATATCACTTGGTTCTGTAATTTTCATGCTGTTGTGCTGTAACTCAGAGCAGATCTGGGTGTTGCCATTGAGATTCTTGACATAGCTATAGAATGCTTTGTGGCTCATAGGTTGGTACTAGGCTATCAGCCCTAGGGCCTATACAAACCTAGCTGTAACAATTCCCTGGCTATTTCTTCCCACACTATTTACTTCCCTGGACCCATGTCTAGCAGGGCAACTGACGTGATCTCCGGGGTGAACTTCCTTTCTCCAATCCAATCATCAAGGTTCCTTTTGAAGAGGGCCAAAGATGCACTCTGCTTGACATGTATGGGCAATCTATTCCAGAGTCTGGGGAGTCTCTGGGTCAGGAACCTATCCCTCCAGCATGTTTTGTTTATTGTGATGACAAGGTTTAGATCCCTGGAGCATGTGGCTCTGAGGGATTGGGATTTCTTTAAGTGTAGCATGTCCCAACAGCACTGGGTTTGACATGGCCTTGTATGTTAAGCAGAGATCGCCTCTGAGTAGACGATATGCGACAGAGTATAGCTGGAGTTTTTTAAGGCAGTCAGTGTAGGGCATCTGCTTTAGGCCTGTGATTCTTTTAGTGAGGTATTTTTGCGGCCTTTCCAGTTGTTGCAGATGTCTTGAGAGGTACATACCAAACAGGGCGTTGTATTCTATAATGGGTCTAATGAGGGATGAGTACAGTGGGACAATGACCTCCTTTTTCCTGGATGAAAAGCCCTTAGTGATGAGGTGTGCTACATAGAAGGATTTCCTGACTGTTGTAGCGATGTGGTTATCGAAGGTGAGACCACTGTCCACCTGTGTCCCTAAGTCTTTTATCACACTTTCAGTGTTTAGTGTACTGCCACCTATATGGTAATTCATGGGTACATGGTTTTTCCCAAAGGGGATAACTAAACATTTTTTGGCATTGCGCTTGAGCCCATGGCTCTGGCACCAAGCATCTTTTTCTGTAAGGCCTTTTTGTAGAGTATCCACATCATTTGGGGATTCAATAATGGCTCCCAGTTTGCAGTCATCTGCGAACTTTGTTAGCCAGAGTCCCTTAGTGTTGGCCTGTACTTCAGAGAAGTAGATGCCAAACAAGAGCGGTCCCAGGACTGAACCCTGAGGTACTCCACTTGTCACTTGTCTGGAGCTGGATTTGGAGTCGGCTACTTTTACAGTATGGGTTCTATCAGTAAGCCAGTTAGCAACCCATTGGGTGACGTAGGGATTAATGCCCAACTTAGTAAGTTTATCTATGATTCCAGAGTGGGGGATGGTGTTAAAGGCCTTGGCAAGGTCTAGAAAGGCTGTGTGGACCACCTTACCCTTGTCCATGGCTCTGGAGACTGATTCGAAGAAGTCAATCAGGTTCAGGAGACAAGATCGGCCCTTCACGAACCCAAACTGGGTGGGGTCCAGTGTTTGAAGGTTGCCAATGTCTTTGTTTATAAGTTCCATGATAATTTGCTCCATGGCCTTGCAGATAAGGCTCGTCAGACTGATTAGATGGTAGTTTCCGGGATCCAAGACAGAACCTGAGGTGAGGCTATGATTAAACATGACACTTAGGTGAGGTGCCAGTTCATATTGTAGTTCATGTAGTACACAGCCCGGGATGTCATCTGGTCCCATGGATGCTGTATTCTTAGCTTTGGAGAGTGGGTTTTTTACCTGTGTGGCCATTATTACCGGAATTTGGCAATCTTCTGGTATTGAGATGGACCATTTAGGGGGTGAGAGGGGGGGTGAAGTTGGCACTGAATTGATCTCCCAGGATATTGGCAATATCCTTGGGATCAGTATATTTAATGCCATTCTGTTTTAGCTCAGAGCAGATCTGAGCATTGCCATTTAGATTCTTGACATAGTTATAGAATGCCTTCAGGTTGTCTTTGGAACCTTTGGCAATTTTATTTTCGTAACTAGCTTTGGAGGATTTTATGAGGGATCTCAGTTTCTTACTGAGGCTGGTAAGGGAGTTTTTTGCATCCTGGGAATTTCCTCTCTTCTGTAACAGTTTCTTCCTTTTGTTGTAAAGTTTGTTTATGGCAGGGGACCACCAGATTGGCTTCCTTTTTTTGGATGAGAGCATCTTGGTTCTATTTGGGATGGCACGACTCATGCATGAGTGGATGTGCTCGTACAGTGCCTTAGTGTAGGATTCAGCAGTTGAACTTTCAGTTCCCGTCTGCATGGGTGTCTTGAAGTTTGTCACTTCTGACTTGTGTAGGATGAAGTTGGCTTTGGAGAAGTTTTTTATGGAGTTTTCCTTACTGGGAGGTGGGGGTAGGACGTGGATGTTAAGGGTGATTACCTTATGGTCAGACCTCTCTAACGAGGGGGGTGACCATAGGTGTGGAGCATTGATTTCCCATGTTGGTAATGACCAGGTCTAGGATATTGGAGCCCCTGGTGGGACTATGGATTAGTTGATCCAGGACGTTGGAATTTATGAATTCCAAGAACAGTTGGGCAAAGGTGTTGGTACATGAGTAGTTTTCCCAGTTAATGGCAGGTTAGTTAAAATCACCCAGTATTAGGGTGTTTGGTACTATCTTAATATTTTCCAGTATGTTTAGAAAGGTAAATCACAAAAACACCTTCAATGACTGAAGAAACGTCAAACTGGCACGAAGTAATAGTTCAAAAGCTTTAATTGCATAAAAATCACAGCAAAACTGAATCAAGCGCTTTCACCTGACTAATATCAGGCTTTATCAAGATACAAAAAAGCTAAAACCACCATTCTTATATATCATTAGATGCAGTCACATGATAGTTAATTGTGAATAATTAATTAATAATTACTCTCATTAAAAACTTTTTTTAAAAAAGAACATTACATAGTAAATACATACCTTAGAAATGCCATTAATTAAATATACCATATAAAGTATTTGACTAAAAAATGAATGTAACCACAAATTAATTTAATTTAAAATGTATTGTCATAAAAAATATGTTGTAATAATAAATATGTTATAATAAATATATACCAACATTATTATAATTTTGCTCTTCTCATCCTAAGAATACTTTTAATACTAATATTGTCATTAAGACCAGAGGGTTTTGTAGCATCTAACCTTAATTGCCAAAATAGTTCTCTACATTCGAGAAATGTTTCCCAATCACCCCCTCTTTGGTCTTGCAAAACTTGCTCCAAGACCAAAAACTTTAACTGCATGTTAGGGCACTGGGTAAAATGCTTGTAAAAGGCATTAGTGTCTTTCATTTTAATTACCTCATATAGGTGTTCATAGATCCTACGTCTTAGGGGTCTTTCAGTCTTCCCTACATAAAAACTGTAGCATTGTGTACAGACCCCTAAATATACTACTCCTCTAGTTCCACAATTAAAATTACCCTTTGGATGATACCTAAAATTTCTTGAGTGAATATAGATGTCTGGTTCCTAACACGATTTTTACCTTCATATAAACCTTTTAAATTTGTGTCCCTTCTTTTCACAAAACTAGGCTCTGGAGGTATCACATTACGCATATCTTCCTCAAGCGTCAGTACTGGCCAATATTTTAACACAGTTGATTCTAAATATTCAGCATCCTTAGTAAATGTGTAAATAAATGTGCTATTTGACTCAAATTTGCCTTCCTGTACCGTTTTCTCTACTGTCTGCTGTCCAATGCCCAATAATGGGTAATATTTAAATTCCCTATTAGTAATTACCTCTGAAGCCAATTTGTTGATCAAACTTGTTGGATAACCTCTCTCTGCAAAATACCTTTTTAGTGTATCAACCTCTCTAAGGAACAATTCATCTGTACTGGACATTCTAGATGCCGGAATGAATTGTCCTTTTATTATTTCTTTTTCTGATGGAAAGGATGGCCACTTTCAAAATGCAAGTAAGAATTTGAGAAAGTGGCTTTCCTATAAATCTCAGATTGAAAGAAGTTATTAGCATAGTCTTTATGGAGTGTAACATCCAGGTAATTAAGCTTATCGTTACTGACATTATGTGTAAAAGAAAGAAAATGTGTGGACATGTTAATATATGTCATAAATTCCTCAAATTTATTTAAACTACCATCCCACAAAATACAAATGTCGTCAAAAGCGTTTATAATGAATAATGTATTTAGCCCAATCAGTTGTGAAAATAAATTTGTTCTCCCAATAATGTAAAACAATATTCATATGCTGAGGCAAGGAGTACCTATCGCCACCCCTTTCTTTGTTTGAATATTTCTCCATTAAAGTAAATAAAGTTGTTCGAAGAACAATTTCCATAAATTCTACTAATAACATCACTGTGTTAGCTCCCAAACCAGATTGTGTGGCCAATACCTCATTGAACCATTCTAAACCAGTGTGATGTGGGATGCTTGTAAATAACTCCACAATGTCGATGGTTACCATTAAACAAGTGGGTTTGTAGAGACCCCTTTCAATGCCTTTAAGAAATTCCCATGAGTCTCTACAAACATGCTTTAAGGAAGTTACAAACTTTTTTACAGTTTGGTCAATAAATTTTCCCAGTGGTTCCGTAATGCTACCAGCACCAGAAACTATTGGCCTAAACTTCAAAGGGTCTAACCCTTTATGAACCTTAGGTATTCCAAATATAACTGGGGTCTTGGGCTTATCCACATATAAATAGTTATACAACTTTTCGTTAATTGCACCTTGCATTAAATGATCAAATAACACAAACTTAATTTTGGAATGATATATTTAGTTCATTTCTAGAAAATATCTCATACTGCTGGGGGTCCTGCAACATGTTGTAAATGTAAGTTTCATAAACCCAATTATACATCAACACTACCCCCCACCTTTATCCGGTTTCATGACTCTAACCCCTTCATTCTTTAAAAAATCTATTACCTGGTGCATTTTAAAGTCTAAATTCACAGGTGGAAGAAATGTATTAAATGAAAATTGTTTTCTTAAATCTGCCTCCACCATTTCCTCGAAAATTTTTAAAGTGGGGTGAATGGGGGGGTTTATAGTGCTAGTTCTGACAAGCTGTTCATTTGCCGGTTCTTGCCCTTTAAATTGTAGTAAGAGGTTTAGACGTCTCACAAACAACTTCAGATCTATTATTGTGTTCGGTAAATTTAATGAACACAAAGGAACAAACTGAAAACCTTTTGTGAATAACTCAAAAAAATCCATATTCACATCAATGTCAGTAAAATTGTAAATAGTAAAATTGTTTTTAGTTGTAGTTTTGTAGTTACATTCAGTTGTATCTGACAATGAACTATAAGATTCAACACTAGCTTCAAAAACCGTGTCATTTAACAGTGCAGTCTGTTCCAACATTGTGAGCAGTACATTATATTCCTCCCCTTCAACATGTCCTGGGGAATTAAAGGGTTCAATGTTATTTTCAAAACCAGTATCATTTATCTGCATGGCCTGCTCCACCTTTGTTGGTAATGTGTTGTACTTCTCCCCCTCGGTCTGCCCTGGGGAACATGAAAACCCTGGTGTATGTTTCTGTTCTCTTTTTGAGCTAAACGTTCACTTCTTCTAGGTGGATCCATAACAGGGTCACCTCATTTTCAATAAATACTGGTTTATCAGACATATCTGTAATATAACCTGTGCTCATCCTACCCTTGCCAGGAATCGGATAGGCCAACCCATCCCTATATTCAGCCATATCCCACTCTAACTTTCTTATTTTACGATTAATAACCTTTATACAATGTTGGTCAGCCTCATTAAAAATCCCATCATATTCCTTTTTTACACTCAAAAAGTTTTTCTTTTTAACCATAGAATCATTTAAACCATTTACTTCAGTAAGTAAATCACTAGCTTTAAGCTCGTAATCTTTAATCAAGAGGTCGAGGACCTCTAGGCCAGTTCTGTCAAACAGTTTCACCAAATTTAAGTATAAATCAGTTCCTGGTAATGCGCTGTTTGGAAATTTGAAACCGCGCAAGCCTTTTGGAACACGCTGTACGCGTGTGCATTCTTTCAAGTATTCAATCTCTAGCTGCATAGTCTTAAAAGCATACAATTTGTCACTTAGCTCTTTCAAATCTCTTTCCACATTGTCATTTTGAGCTAAGGAAGTTAAAAAAGTACCTTGCTTGAAAACAAACTGCTTCTCAGTCCACGTGTTAAAGTTGAAATTCTTCGTTTGCATTGTACATCCATTACTTTGGTTAGTGTGCGCTCTACCAGGCTGTTCCTGCAGATCGGCTTCCACCAATAGGATCTCATCAGGAAGTCCCACCCGGTCTGTACCATTTTGCATTCGAATTGTAGATGAGAGAGTCTTCTTTTTTGTAACCTCTTGTTGATTACCAGGTATTAAAAGAGTAGAATCTCCAGATCCCAGCACCAAAAAATTATTGCTTAACTGGGTTAACAAAGTTAATACTTGCTTAAATTCACCTCTTGTTACCTGAGCATCATCGCGCTCATCTCTGAGTAGCATTGGTGTACTCTGAAAATCCACTGAGACAGTTCCTTCCGCCATAAAAAATCCAAGAACAAAACTGCAGCTACGAACCAAAACTAAATCACAAAAACACCTTCAATGACTGAAGAAACGTCAAACTGGCACAAAGTAATAGTTCAAAAGCTTTAATTGCATAAAAATCACAGCAAAACTGAATCAAGCGCTTTCACCTAATATCAGGCTTTATCAAGATACAAAAAAGCTAAAACCACCATTCTTGTATATCATTAGATGCAGTCACATGATAGTTAATTGTGAATAATTAATTAATAATTACTCTCATTAAAAACTTTTTTTTTTAAAAAGACATTACATAGTAAATACATACCTTAGAAATGCCATTAATTAAATATACCATATAAAGTATTTGACTAAAAAATGAATGTAACCACAAATTAATTTAATTTACAATGTATTGTCATAAAAAAATATGTTGTAATAATAAATATGTTATAATAAATATATACCAACATTATTATAATTTTGCTCTTCTCATCCCATGCACACTAGGGCAGCGCCGGTTAAGCAGGTTTAAACTATTCGGGCTACCTAAAGTCCACTCTTCAAATTTTCCCTTAAAACTACCTTCCTCGAACTATACTACTGATCTAATCAGCGTATCCTATAATTAAAAAGATCATCTCTACTTGACTCCAAGTAGACTATTCTCTATCTGTTAAACGTAGCACTTGCTCCTACAGTTCTTATTACCTTGATATGGCACTCTTGTCATATATAGTACCCCAAAAAGGCAACCCCCCATTTCTCGGTCACCCACGTCCCCCGGAATCTTTTTTAAAGTTTTTTATGTCTATTCCTTCTAGCATGTCGAGGGATCAGTTGCTAGTGCCCTCTCCTGCTCAGCTGGTGCTCCGGGGAATATTGAGGCAATGTTACAATTGCCGCATGTACACTGAACAACCCTCTCCTCCTCCCACAAAACACAAATACATGCGAGAGATGCAACTATACGGCCAAACTGGAGGCTGAGCTCTCTCAACATAGGACTGGCAAGACCAGTCAGGAGGAGAAGGTTACCACACACACTATAGACCCAGTCTCACATATTACCATTACAACCTCAAATCATACACATAAACACACAAAGACATACTCGAGGCTCTGATCAAAATCTACCAAAACAGCAGAGGCCACCAAAGCAGACACCCAAACAACCACCACCTCAGAACACAACACCTGCAACACATAGACCTCACAGTCAGAGTGTCAAACAGTCACAGCCCTTAAGGCCAAACACAATGCCAGACACACTAGTCACTGGTGACTCCATAGTCAGACACACTGGCGTCCCGCTCACCAGACTGAGTAAGGAGAAGGTCACAGTAAGCTGCCTGTCGGGCTAGAATCCGCCACATAGCAAGCACTCAGGTCTCTCAACAGCAGGTACAAATATGACTCAGTCATTGTCCACGCTGGTGTAAGCGACCTGAGGCGTACCTCCTTGGACTACATGAAAAGAGACATTGAGGAGCTCTCTGATTATGTAGCCCAGACAGGTATGACCCTGACCTTGAGCAGTATCCTACCTTCACCAAGAATGATGCCACAATACAGAGATAAGATGATCAGCTTTAACAATTGGCTTAAACACTGGTGTCATTCAAAGGGGATCCAGTGTCTGTCTGCCTGGGATGACATGCTGGACAAGCCACGCTGCTCAGGGGCGGCTTGCACCTGTCACCCTGGGATTCGGATATTGGCAAAGGCTCTTGCCACCCCATAGTGCCTTTTTAGGCAAGGCTCAAATTCTAAACCTACCACCCTAGAACACAAAAAGGAAAAAAACTAAGGGTAATGCTGCTCAATGCCAGAAGTCTAAATCTCAAAATGCACTTTTCGAGGCCCTTCTCAGTATGGAGAACATCGATGTCTGTGCTGTGACAGAAACCTGGTTCAAGGCTCCTGAGAGCACCCCAGCGCTATCAGGTTTTACCTCATATCATGCGTTCCGGCCCCAAAATCTGGACAATACCAAGAAAGGAGGGTATCCATATTCATCAAGGACACCCACACCTCAAGACTGGTGGCAACGCACGATGCATCGGAGACCATCCAGGTGCAATTAACCATAGGCAAGACTGCTCTGCAAATTGTAGCATGTTACAGGCCACCCTCACAAACTCAGGAACCTCACATGGCCTTCCTGAAAACACTAGAGGGATAAATGTATCACCAAACACCATCATACTAGGTGACTTCAATTACCCTAATATAGACTGGGAACACTACTCAAGCCCAAACACCCTAGCCCAAAAGTTCCTGGAATTCATAAACTCAAATGCCATGGAACAACTAGTCACCATCCCCACAAGAGGAGATAACATACTTGATCTCATCAGCACGAACATGGGAGCACAATGTTCAACACGGTGTACCCCTCACTGGTGAGATCAGACCACAAACTAATCTGGCTGGGGGTCCTCATCCCACCCCCACCTGAAATAAAAAAGGCCAGAGTAAAGAACTTCTCAAAAGCCGACTTCACACTTCTAAAGACTAGTGTGGTCTCCTTTAAGGCCCCGAGCAGAAAACAGTACTCAAGCCGCTGAATCACTTACAAATGCCTTCTACCAGCACCTGCAGGACTGCATGGATAAGGCAATCCCAAGCAAAACAAAGACTCTTTGTACCAAAGACAAGCGTCCAGTGTGGTGGACCCCAGCCATAAACAAACTCTACAACAAAAGGAGGAAGCTACTACAAGACAGAGCAAAATCCTTAAAAGGTAAGACACCCTTGATCACTATAAGTAAAAAACTAAGAGCTCTCATAAAATCATCCAAAGCAAATTTGAGAGAAAATAGCTAAAGACTCAAAGACAATCATAAGGCCTTCTTTAGCTATGTTAGAAACCTGGGAGGAAACTCCCAGATATGCTCAGAGCTAGTTCAAAATGATCACGAAGATTACTGATCCTACAGACATTGCCAACATACTGGCTGACAAGTTCAGTGCAAACTTCTCCCCTCCCCAAAGGAGAGATATCTATACCAAGCGATTGCAGCCCCCAAACATCTCCAGCGCCCAAGTGAGAACTGCTCTCTCCAAAGCAAAACACAGCATCCATGGGACCTGATGGTGTCCCGGCTGTGTGCTCCATGAACTCAATGAGGAATTAAACCCACAGCTAGGACAGCTGTTTAATCAAAGTCTTACCTCTGGATCGTGCCAGGAGTGGCGCACTGCAACTGTGGTACCACTTCACAAAGGCGGTGCCTCCACCGACCCTGGAAATTACCGGCCCATTAGCTTGACAAGCCTTATCTGCAAAGCCATGGAGAGGATCATAATGGACCTCATAAATAAAGACATAGGAATTTGCAGACTTTGGATCCAACCCAGTTTGGCTTTGTCAAAGGCAGATCATGACTTTTAATCTTGGTTGACTTTTGAAACAGTCACCAAAGCCATTGATGAGGAAAGGCAGTCCATACAGCCTACCTCGATCTGGCTAAGGCCTTGATACAATACCCATTCGGGTATCATTGAAAAACTCATCAGCTTAAATGTCAACCCATACATCACAAGATGGGTTGCAAACTGGCTGAGTGACAGAACCCACAGGGTCAGAGCTGCTGGCGCCATGTCAGACTCAAAGCCTGTGACAAGTGGTGTCCCACAGGGGTCAGACCTGGGCCCACTCTTGTTTGGCATCTACTTTTCCAGTACAAGCAAACACAGGAGGGTTATGGCTGACAAAGTCTGCAGATGACTGCAAACTGGGCCATAGTAGAAAACACATCTGACACAGATATCCTTCAGAAGGGTCTCACAGAAGCGGATAACTGGTGCCAGAGCCACGGCCTAAAGTTAAATGCCAAAAATGCATAGTCATACCCTTGGGAAAAACAAGGTTACCCTAGCTACCAAATAGGTGGCAATCCACTGAGCACAGAAGAAGTTATCAGGGACCTGGGGACCCAGGTTGATAGTAGTCTGTCATTCGACACCCATGTAGCTAAAGTAGTTAGGAAGACCTTCTACATTGCCCACCTTATCATGAAGGGATTCTCATCTAGATCAAGGGAGGTCATAGTCTCCCTTTACTCATCACTCATCAGACCAATGATTGAGTACAATGCCCCATTGAATGTATCTGACCCGACACTTGCAGCAGCTGGAGAGGCCACAAAGTTCCTCACCAAAAGGATAAAGGGTCTCAAAAATCTGTCCTATGCTGCCCGACTGAAAGAACTCCAGCTCTATTCAGTCGCTTCGCTGCTCAGAGGTGACCTTTGCCTAACATACAAGGCCATGTCAAACCCAGATTTGATGAATATGCTTCACCTCAAAAATCTAGATCCATCAGAGCCACAAGGGCGGAGACTTAAACCTTGACACGGCTATTAATAGGACGTGCTGGAGGGATAGATTCATCACCCAAAGACTCCCTATGCTGTGGAACAAAATCCCGGTACATGTGAGGCAGAGCACCTCGCTGGCCTTGTTCAAGAGAAATCTTGACCAATGGATGGGAGATCGCAGATATACCCCAGGGATTACCTCAGTGTCACTGCTCGACAGAGGCACAGCAAAATAATGGGTATAGTTCCCCATACTAAAGGGGTGGCGTAAGCCACAAAACGATGGGCTAGGCTTGTAAATGCCCTCGGGCAGATAGCCTAGTATGAACCTATGAACCTATGAACCTAAGAATACTTTTAATACTAATATTGTCATTAAGACCAGGGGGTTTTGAAGCATCTAACCTTAATTGCCAAAATAGTTCTCTACATTCGAGAAATGTTTAGAAAGGTGTAGTGAGAATCTTGGGGTATGTTGGGGGATCTGTAGCAAGCTACAATTTGGATTGCAGTCTTACCTAGTGTTAGCTGCACCTGGAAAATTTCAGAAGCATTGTGTTGGGCAACTAGCCTGGTGGTGTGAATATCCTTGGTGAATATTGACACTCCTCCACCTTTAATGTTTCGGTCCTGGTTTGGTGGCCGAAAAGTGTGGTAAGAGTTGTAGCCTGGTATTGCAGGGGTGCTCTCTGGAGCCTTGAACCAGGTCTGCAACTGGTCCAGGTCCAGAACTGCACAGATATCGATGTTCTCCATTTTTAGGAGTGCCTCGAGAGAGTGCATTTTGAGGTTTAGACTTCTAGCATTGAGTAGCATTACCTTCAGATTTTGCATGCTTGTACCTGTTATGGTGGTGGTTTTGTCCTTTGAACTTTGCCTAAAAAAGTCACTATAGGTGTGGCAAGAACCTTAGCCAGTAACCTGAATCCCAGGGGCGACAGGTGCAGACCATCTCTAGCAAAGCATCGTGGTCTGTCGATCATGTCGTCCCAGGCAGACAGATACTGGATCCCCTTTGAATGACACCAGAAGCTTAGCCAATTGTTGAAGTCAATCATTTTGTCCTTATATTGTGGTATTATTCTGGGCGAAGGCAGGATGCTACTCAGGGCTAGGGGGTCTCACCTGCCTGGGCCACATGATCCAAGAGCTCTTCCATGTCTCTTTTCATGTAGTCCAGGGAGGTACGTCTCAAGTCATTCACTCCAACATGGACAATGACAGAGTCATATTTGTACTTGTTGTGGAGTGACTTGAGTGCATGCATTATGTGGAGGATCCTGGCACCCGACAGGCAGCTGACTGTAATTTTCTCCTTGTTAAACCTGGTGAGTGGGACATCAGTGTGCCGGACTATAGAGTCACCTATGGCTAAAGTGTTAGGTACATTGTCTTGTCTTAGGGGCTGTTGCTGAGTGGCACACTGGTGTTGTGAACTATGTGACACGTGTTGTGAACTATGTGACACTTTGGTTGTGATTGATGTTTGTCTGCGTTTCAGCTTCAGAGGTCCTTGCTGCTTGGGCAGGTTACAGTTAAGGGCCTCTGCATATGTGGATTTAGTGTTGCTACATATGGGTGTTGGTGGTGTGGGTTTAGAAGGGCTATGTGTTGCTTGAGGAGTAGTGTAGGTGTTAACTTTCTCCTCTTGACTGTCTAGCACAATCTTGGGTGGAGAGAGCTTTGCTTCATTTTGGCTATGTAAGTACATCTCTCACAGGTTGTAGTGTTGGGTGGTAGGAGGAGTGGGTTGTCTGTGTACATGAGGCAATTGCTGCATTGCCCCAGTATGCCCAGATTGACCAGGTGGACAGGAGAAATCACCGGAAGCTGACCCCTGGACATGTCTGGTTTGGTGCTTTTTTTGGACATGCCTGGTTTGGTGCTTTTCTTTTTTGTAAAGTACAGAAGCTGTTTTCCCTTACCTTAGCAAGGTACTTTGCAATTGTAGGCTGTTTAGTGCCTACTATTAATTTCTCCTTATTAACAAGGAGAGTTGAGTGCTTGTATATTAACAAGGAGAGTTGAGTGCTTGTATCCCTAGAATCAGTGGCAATTTTGTTTTTGTAGCTAGCTTTGAAGGATCTTATAAGGGATCTCAGCTTCTTACTGAGGCTGACCAGAGAACTCCTCCACTCATGGGATTTTACTTTCTTTTGCAACAGTTTCTTCCTTCTGTTGTACAGTTTGTTTATGGCAGGGGACCACCAGACTGGATTCCTTTTTTTGGAGGATAGCATCTTGGTTCTGTTTGGGATAGCACGATCCATGCACTTGTGTAAGTGCTTATAGAGTGCATCTGTATAGGATTCAGCAGTCGTAACTGTACTGTCCATATGCATGGGTGTCATGAAGTTCACCACTTCTGTCTTAAGAAGCATGAAGTTGGATTTGGAGACATTTTTTACCATGATTTCCTTAATGGGGGGGTGGGGGCTGGATGTGGATATCTAGGGTGATTAGCTTATGGTCGGATATGACCAATGAGGAGTTGACTTCAGGTGTGGAACACCAGTCACTCATGTTGGTAATGACTAGGTCTAGGATATTGTTGCAAATACAACGACCAAACGAAAGATCCAACACTGGTTTATTGGTAATCTCGCTAGCGCCTCGGCTCACACCTTCAAGGAGAATGATTTCAAAAACATTTCTTAAGTATTTATATCATCTTAAAACAATCAATTAAACAATTAAGCAATTAATCATAAATTTACAAAACAACTTTCCAATTACAGTCCACATTTATACCACTAGGTGTCATTGTTCCATATTTCAATATAAAAACAGTCTCTTTATATAAAAGTCTTTGCTTAATCACTTCATCATTATTATCTACTGTTATATGTTCTAAAATTGTTGCTAACAAGCCTTCTCGTTCATTATTATGATGGTCTTTAAAATGCATTGCAAGGGGACTTTCTATTTTTTTGTTCTTTATATCCCTTATATGTTCTTGGAGTCTAACTTTGAAAGCACGTTTACTTTCTCCTATATAGAATAATCCACATGGACATTTTAATGCATACACCACTGCTTCTGTATTACATGAGAAGTTTACACTTGATTTAAAGCATTTACCATTTATACGCTCAAATGTTTTACTTATATACTGGCAAGAAATGCATTTTCCACACTGGTAAGTTCCCATTGATTTCATTTCTATTTTTAAATTAACATTAGGCCTGAAATATCTAGCATGTACCAACATATCTTTAAGGTTTCTACCTCTTTTATAGGAAAATATAACATTTTTCGGAAATATTTCTAGCAAGTCCTTATATTTAAATAAAGAAGACCAATATAATTGTATTGCCTGTTTAACTTGTTCTGCTATTAAATCATACATCAGAACCATATACATTTTATCTGGCCACTTTAAACCTTGTTTTCGATCTAAATATTTACTTCCTTCTTTCTTTTTTCTCTTTCTAACCCCCTCCATATATTCTTTGTCTTCTCTTGTTCTTTTTAGAGACAATTCCACTTCTTTTACATCATAGCCTCTGCTAATAAATAACTGGGAAGTTTTTTTTAACTCTATCTCCACTTCGTTAGTGTTATTGCACAATCTCATCACCCTTGTAAACTCTCCATATGGTAAAGATTTCATAAGATGTGAAGGATGGTAACTATGTCCATCCAAAAAATGTAGACTATCTTCAAATTTCCGATATATTTTAGTGGCAATTTTGCCATTCTCTTTACCTTCCAAAGTTAAATCCAAGAAATTCACTTCTTTACCTAACTGAAAGCCATCAAATTTTAAACCAAACTGATTTTCTTGCAAATTCTTCTTAAAACTATATACTTCCTGTCTTCCTCCCTTACACACAAAAATCAAGTCGTCAATATAACGAAAATACTTTATCACATATTTTTTAAAAAATTCCATCTGGTATAAGAACTCTAATTCAAAAGAGTTCATCAATACATTCGCATACATAGGGGCAAAACCTGCTCCCATTGCTGTACCCTTTAGCTGATGGAACAACTGACCATCAAAATAAAAATAATTATTTTTAAGACAAAATTCCATTAATTCTATAATATAAAAAGACTGTGGACTATCTCCTAACGTTTTCTCCAATGCTCTTAAACCATATTCATGTCTAATACTTGTATATAAGCTTTTCACATCTGCTGTTAGCCAATACATGTCTTGTGTCCATACAATTGAAGATATTTTTTCTAAAAATTCAAAACTATCTTTAATATAAGATGTTTGTTTAATAACATATGGATATAGAAAACTATGAAGAAAAATGCCCATATTATGTAAAAAATAAGTGCACGCTGATACAATGGGATGTCCTGGAGGATAATGGGCATTTGTGTGCACTTTCGGTAAACAGTAAAATAAAGCTATTTCACAATTCTGTGTCTTAAACTTCTTAGTTATATCATCCTTTGTAAAATATCCTAACCGAAATCCCTTTTGTAGTATATCATCAAACTGTTTTACTGCTTTTTCATACATTTTGATATCACATTTACTGTAAGTTTCACTATCATTTAGATGTTCTAAACACATTCGAACATACTGGGTATAATGCATTAGTACCACTTTGTTACCTTTATCTGCTGGTTTTATTATTAATTCCTGATTATTAATTAAAGTTTGTAAAGCCTGCCATTCCAGCTTACTCAAATTATACACAATATTGTGTTTATTAGCTTCAAAATTATTATATATTGACTCTATAGCAAAGTCAATCATTGCTGCAAAATTTCTAATACCCTCATGTAAAAATGGTGGAACAAAATGACTTTTAACCTTTACTTTAGATGTATCTAATCTACTATATGCATTATTATCAACTGTTACATCTTTTTCAGACAAACAAGAATGGAAACTATCATCAGATTCATCAGAGGAAGATGAAAACATTTCATTACTATCTTCATTAATAAATATACTGTTATTTTTATCATGAAAAAAAGAAGTCAAATGTAACTTACGTTTAAGGTAAGCTGTTTTCCTTACCTTAGCAAGGTACTTTGCAATTGTAGGCTGTTTAGTGCCTACTATTAATTTCTCCTTATTAACAAGGAGAGTTGAGTGCTTGTATATTAACAAGGAGAGTTGAGTGCTTGTATCCCTAGAATCAGTGGCAATTTTGTTTTTGTAGCTAGCTTTGAAGGATCTTATAAGGGATCTCAGCTTCTTACTGAGGCTGACCAGAGAACTCCTCCACTCATGGGATTTTACTCTCTTTTGCAACAGTTTCTTCCTTCTGTTGTACAGTTTGTTTATGGCAGGGGACCACCAGACTGGATTCCTTTTTTTGGAGGATAGCATCTTGGTTCTGTTTGGGATAGCACGATCCATGCACTTGTGTAAGTGCTTATAGAGTGCATCTGTGTAGGATTCAGCAGTCGTAACTGTACTGTCCATATGCATGGGTGTCATGAAGTTCGCCACTTCTGTCTTAAGAAGCATGAAGTTGGATTTGGAGACATTTTTTACCATGATTTCCTTAATGGGGGGTGGGGGCTGGATGTGGATATCTAGGGTGATTAGCTTATGGTCGGATATGACCAACGAGGAGTTGACTTCAGGTGTGGAACACCGGTCACTCATGTTGGTAATGACTAGGTCTAGGATACTGTTGCCCCTGATGGGGGTGTGGATAAGTTGATCCAGTGCATTGGAATTTATGAATTCCAGAAAACGTTGAGCGAAGGAGTTGGTACATGAGTAGTTTTCCCAGTTAATGGTGGGGTAGTTGAAATCGCCCATTGTTAGGGTGTTTGGTTGAACCCTAATATTTTCCAGTATATCAAGAAAAGAGGAGTGGGAATCCTGGGGCATGGTGGGGGATCTGTAGCAAGCTACAATTTGGATTGCAGCTTTGCCCAGAGTTAGTTGCACTTGGATAACCTTGGATGCATTATGCTGAGCAACTAGCCTGGAGGTGTGGATATCCTTATTGAATATGGACACACCTCCACCTTTGGTGTTCCGGTCCAGGTTAGGTGGCCAAAAAGTGTGGTATGAGTTATAGCCTGGTAATGCAGGGGTGCTCTCTGGAGTCTTGAACCAGGTCTCGGGATCATTGCACAGATATCGATGTTCTCCATTTTAAGGAGTGCCTCGAGGGAGTGCATTTTGAAATTTAGACTTCTTTGCCCAACATTACCCTCAGTTTTTGTTTGCCTGTTCCTGTTACGGTGGTGAATTTGTCATTTGAACCTTGCCTAAGGGGGGAGTGTTGGCTCTCTTGCCTTGAGAATGTATGTATAGCAATCTTCTTCTTTTGGCTGCTCCCGTCAGGGGTCGCCACAGCAGATCAACTGTTTCCATTTCTTCCTGTCCTCTGCATCTTGCTCTGTCACACTAACCACCTGCATGTCCTTTCTCACCACATCCATAAACCTTATCGTAGGCCTTCCTCTTTTCCTGTTACCTGGCAGCTTCATCCTTAGCATCTTTTTCCCAATATACTCTGCATCTTTCCTCAGCACATGTCCAAACCAATGTAATCTTGCCTCTCTGGCTTTGTCTCCAAACCTTCCAACCTAGGCTGACCATCTAATATACTTATTCCTAATCCTGTCCATCCTCGTCACACCCAGTGCAAATCTTAACATCTTCAACTCAGCCACGTCAAGCTCTGACTCCTGCCTTTTTGTCAATGCCACTGTCTCCAACCCATATAACATAGCTGGTCTCACTACCCTCTTGTAGAGCTTCCCTTTCACTCTTACTGGTACTCGTCTGTCACAAATCACTCCTGACACTCTTCTCCACACACTCCATCCTGCCTGTACTCTCTTCTTCACCTCTCTTCCACACTCACCATTACTCTGAACTGTTGATCCCAAGTATTTAAACTCATCCACCTTTGCCACCTCTACTCCCTCCCACCATCCTCACCATTTCTCTATCCTCCCTCTCATTCACACACATATATTCTGTTTTAGCCCTGCTGACCTTCATTCCTCTTCTCTCTAGAGCACATCTCCACCTTCTCCAGGGTCTCCTCCACCTGTTCCCTACTCTCACTACAGATCAGAATGTCATCTGTAAACATCATAGTCCACGGGGACTCCTGTCTTATCTCATCTGTCAACCTGCCTATCACCATTGCAAATAAGAAAGGGCTCAGAGCTGATCCTTGATGTAATCCTACCTCCACCTTAAACGCATCCGTCACTCCCACCGCAGACCTGCTGTTTATTTTTGAATATGTGAGACCTGTGCATTGTTTTAATAAAATAAGAGATTATGTTCAGTTGGGACAATAACACAAAAACCCTAGAATCAGTGGCAATTTTGTTTTTGTAGCTAGCTTTGAAGGATCTTATAAGGGATCTCAGCTTCTTACTGAGGCTGACCAGAGAACTCCTCCACTCATGGGATTTTACTCTCTTCTGCAACAGTTTCTTCCTTCTGTTGTACAGTTTGTTTATGGCAGGGGACCACCAGACTGGATTCCTTTTTTTGGAGGATAGCATCTTGGTTCTGTTTGGGATAGTACAATCCATGCACTTGTGTAAGTGCTTATAGAGTGCATCTGTATAGGATTCAGCAGTCGTAACTGTACTGTCCATATGCATGGGTGTCATGAAGTTCACCACTTCTGTCTTAAGAAGCATGAAGTTGGATTTGGAGACATTTTTTTACCATGATTTCCTTAATGGGGGGTGGGGGCTGGATGTGGATATCTAGGGTGATTAGCTTATGGTCGGATATGACCAACGAGGAGTTGACTTCAGGTGTGGAACACCGGTCACTCATGTTGGTAATGACTAGGTCTAGGATATTGTTGCAAATACAACGACCAAACGAAAGATCCAACACTGGTTTATTGGTAATCTCAGCTAGCCTGGCTCACACCTTCAAGGAGAATGATTTCAAAAACATTTCTTAAGTATTTATATCATCTTAAAACAATCAATTAAACAATTAAGCAATTAATCATAAATTTACAAAAAAACTTTCCAATTACAGTCCACATTTATACCACTAGGTGTCATTGTTCCATATTTCAATATAAAAACAGTCTCTTTATATAAAAGTCTTTGCTTAATCACTTCATCATTATTATCTACTGTTATATGTTCTAAAATTGTTGCTAACAAGCCTTCTGGTTCATTATTATGATGGTCTTTAAAATGCATTGCAAGGGGACTTTCTATTTTTTTGTTCTTTATATCCCTTATATGTTCTTGGAGTCTAACTTTGAAAGCACGTTTACTTTCTCCTATATAGAATAATCCACATGGACATTTTAATGCATACACCACTGCTTCTGTATTACATGAGAACTTTACACTTGATTTAAAGCATTTACCATTTATACGCTCAAATGTTTTACTTATATACTGGCAAGAAATGCATTTTCCACACTGGTAAGTTCCCATTGATTTCATTTCTATTTTTAAATTAACATTAGGCCTGAAATATCTAGCATGTACCAACATATCTTTAAGGTTTCTACCTCTTTTATAGGAAAATATAACATTTTTCGGAAATATTTCTAGGAAGTCCTTATATTTAAATAAAGAAGACCAATATAATTGTATTGCCTGTTTAACTTGTTCTGCTATTAAATCATACATCAGAACCATATACATTTTATCTGGCCACTTTAAATCTTGTTTTCGATCTAAATATTTACTTCCTTCTTTCCTTTTTCTCTTTCTAACCCCCTCCATATATTCTTTGTCTTCTCTTGTTCTTTTTAGAGACAATTCCACTTCTTTTACATCATAGCCTCTGCTAATAAATAACTGGGAAGTTTTTTTTAACTCTATCTCCACTTCATTAGTGTTATTGCACAATCTCATCACCCTTGTAAACTCTCCATATGGTAAAGATTTCATAAGATGTGAAGGATGGTAACTATGTCCATCCAAAAAATGTAGACTATCTTCAAATTTCCGATATATTTTAGTGGCAATTTTGCCATTCTCTTTACCTTCCAAAGTTAAATCCAAGAAATTCACTTCTTTGCCTAACTGAAAGCCATCAAATTTTAAACCAAACTGATTTTCTTGCAAATTCTTTTTAAAACTATATACTTCCTGTCTTCCTCCCTTACACACAAAAATCAAGTCGTCAATATAACGAAAATACTTTACCACATATTTTTTAAAAAATTCCATCTGGTATAAGAACTCTAGTTCAAAAGAGTTCATCAATACATTCTCATACATAGGGGCAAAACCTGCCCCCATTGCTGTACCCTTTAGCTGATGGAACAACTGACCATCAAAATAAAAATAATTATTTTTAAGACAAAATTCCATTAATTCTATAATATAAAAAGACTGTGGACTATCTCCTAATGTTTTCTCCAATGCTCTTAAACCATATTCATGTCTAATACTTGTATATAAGCTTTTCACATCTGCTGTTAGCCAATACATGTCTTGTGTCCATACAATTGAAGATATTTTTTCTAAAAATTCAAAACTATCTTTAATATAAGATGTTTGTTTAATAACATATGGATATAAAAAACTATGAAGAAAAATGCCCATATTATGTAAAAAATAATTGCACGCTGATACAATGGGACGTCCTGGAGGATAATGGGCATTTTTGTGCACTTTCGGTAAACAGTAAAATAAAGCTATTTCACAATTCTGTGTCTTAAACTTCTTAGTTATATCATCCTTTGTAAAATATCCTAACCGAAATCCCTTTTGTAGTATATCATCAAACTGTTTTACTGCTTTTTCATACATTTTGATATCACATTTACTGTAAGTTTCACTATCATTTAGATGTTCTAAACACATTCGAACATACTGGGTATAATGCATTAGTACCACTTTATTACCTTTATCTGATGGTTTTATTATTAATTCCTGATTATTAATTAAAGTTTGTAAAGCCTGCCATTCCAGCTTACTCAAATTATACACAATATTGTGTTTATTAGCTTCAAAATTATTATATATTGACTCTATAGCAAAGTCAATCATTGCTGCAAAATTTCTAATACCCTCATGTAAAAATGGTGGAACAAAATGACTTTTAACCTTTACTTTAGATGTATCTAATCTACTATTTGCATTATTATCAACTGTTACATCTTTTTCAGACAAACAAGAATGGAAACTATCATCAGATTCATCAGAGGAAGATGAAAACATTTCATTACTATCTTCATTAATAAATATACTGTTATTTTTATCATGAAAAAAAGAAGTCAAATGTAACTTACGTTTAAGGTAAGCTGTTTTCCCTTACCTTAGCAAGGTACTTTGCAATTGTAGGCTGTTTAGTGCCTACTATTAATTTCTCCTTATTAACAAGGAGAGTTGAGTGCTTGTATATTAACAAGGAGAGTTGAGTGCTTGTATCCCTAGAATCAGTGGCAATTTTGTTTTTGTAGCTAGCTTTGAAGGATCTTATAAGGGATCTCAGCTTCTTACTGAGGCTGACCAGAGAACTCCTCCACTCATGGGATTTTACTCTCTTTTGCAACAGTTTCTTCCTTCTGTTGTACAGTTTGTTTATGGCAGGGGACCACTAGACTGGATTCCTTTTTTTGGAGGATAGCATCTTGGTTCTGTTTGGGATAGCACGATCCATGCACTTGTGTAAGTGCTTATAGAGTGCATCTGTGTAGGATTCAGCAGTCGTAACTGTACTGTCCATATGCATGGGTGTCATGAAGTTCGCCACTTCTGTCTTAAGAAGCATGAAGTTGGATTTGGAGACATTTTTTACCATGATTTCCTTAATGGGGGGTGGGGGCTGGATGTGGATATCTAGGGTGATTAGCTTATGGTCGGATATGACCAACGAGGAGTTGACTTCAGGTGTGGAACACCGGTCACTCATGTTGGTAATGACTAGGTCTAGGATATTGTTGCCCCTGATGGGGGTGTGGATAAGTTGATTCAGTGCATTGGAATTTATGAATTCCAGAAAACGTTGAGCGAAGGAGTTGGTACATGAGTAGTTTTCCCAGTTAATGGTGGGGTAGTTGAAATCGCCCATTGTTAGGGTGTTTGGTTGAACCCTAATATTTTCCAGTATATCAAGAAAAGAGGAGTGGGAATCCTGGGGCATGGTGGGGGATCTGTAGCAAGCTACAATTTGGATTGCAGCTTTGCCCAGAGTTAGTTGCACTTGGATAACCTTGGATGCATTATGCTGAGCAACTAGCCTGGAGGTGTGGATATCCTTATTGAATATGGACACACCTCCACCTTTGGTGTTCCGGTCCAGGTTAGGTGGCCAAAAAGTGTGGTATGAGTTATAGCCTGGTAATGCAGGGGTGCTCTCTGGAGTCTTGAACCAGGTCTTGGGATCATTGCACAGATATCGATGTTCTCCATTTTAAGGAGTGCCTCGAGGGAATGCATTTTGAAATTTAGACTTCTTTGCCCAACGTTACCCTCAGTTTTTGTTTGCCTGTTCCTGTTACGGTGGTGAATTTGTCATTTGAACCTTGCCTAAGGGGGGAGTGTTGGCTCTCTTGCCTTGAGAATGTATGTATAGCAATCTTCTTCTTTTGGCTGCTCCCGTCAGGGGTCACCACAGCAGATCAACTGTTTCCATTTCTTCCTGTCCTCTGCATCTTGCTCTGTCACACTAACCACCTGCATGTCCTTTCTCACCACATCCATAAACCTTATCTTAGGCCTTCCTCTTTTCCTGTTACCTGGCAGCTTCATCCTTAGCATCTTTTTCCCAATATACCCTGCATCTTTCCTCAGCACATGTCCAAACCAATGTAATCTTGCCTCTCTGGCTTTGTCTCCAAACCTTCCAACCTAGGCTGACCATCTAATATACTTATTCCTAATCCTGTCCATCCTCGTCACACCCAGTGCAAATCTTAACATCTTCAACTCAGCCACGTCAAGCTCTGACTCCTGCCTTTTTGTCAATGCCACTGTCTCCAACCCATATAACATAGCTGGTCTCACTACCCTCTTGTAGACCTTCCCTTTCACTCTTACTGGTACTCGTCTGTCACAAATCACTCCTGACACTCTTCTCCACACACTCCATCCTGCCTGTACTCTCTTCTTCACCTCTCTTCCACACTCACCATTACTCTGAACTGTTGATCCCAAGTATTTAAACTCATCCACCTATGCCACCTCTACTCCCTCCCTCCATCCTCACCATTTCTCTATCCTCCCTCTCATTCACACACATATATTCTGTTTTAGCCCTGCTGACCTTCATTCCTCTTCTCTCTAGAGCACATCTCCACCTTCTCCAGGGTCTCCTCCACCTGTTCCCTACTCTCACTACAGATCAGAATGTCATATCTCATCTGTCAACCTGCCCATCACCATTGCAAATAAGAAAGGGCTCAGAGCCGATCCTTGATGTAATCCTACCTCCACCTTAAACGCATCCGTCACTCCCACCGCAGACCTGCTGTTTATTTTTGATTATGTGAGACCTGTGCATTGTTTTAATAAAATAAGAGATTATGTTCAGTTGGGACAATAACACAAAAACATTTAACGTGAGACAAAAATGATAGTACCAGATTATGCAGGACCAGTTTGTAGCAAAAAAGCAAAGAAAATATGTAAGCCAAATAACAGCTACGTTTTACCAAATTACAAATTGACTTACCGCTCTGGAACCTTAACTGGTTGGTGACCAAGACAAAAAGACAAGATACAGACCTATATTTACAATAGTAATATGCAGACAATAATGTTACAAGACATGCACCTAAATCAAAAATAATATGAAAGTTTTACAAATAAAAGTGAGAAGGAGGGTTTACTTGCTGAAACAAAGGGAGATCAAAAGAAAAAGGTGTTAAAAATAATTTAAAAGAGTATCAGAACAAAAACTGAGGAAGAAAAGGATAGGCAGGGAAGATTTACAGTTGTGATAGTCTGCTAGCAGGGCATGAGAATTATACTGGCTGCAGTATATATTCCACAAAAAGCACTGACACTAGATATAAAGAATATTACGGGGGAATGTATAGCCTTTCATCAAGGATGTATGGGAGCAACTGGACATTGGAACACTACAGGAAAAAAGGAAGACCTCTCTAAAGGGCCAAGGAGATGATTAAAGGCATTACAAATATGGAACTATTAGAGGTTAAAAACAGAACTCCATAGCAAAAAAAGGGGGTATATTGATTTCTGTAATCAAAACTCTGCTTGAAGAAGATACTGGTATGAAGTGAAGCATCTAAGATGTATATCCATTTAATAAAGAACACTGTGATATGAGGTAAAAAGGTTCCCTAATGAAATGTCGACACTTGTAATGCAAACCGAAAAAAAGATTGTAAATGCGAAAGAAGAGCGAAACTAAAACATCACACTTCTCCTTTAAACTTGTTTTTTTTTTGTAGAGGGCAAGCTCCCGTGCAACCCCAAACTTACATATACACCACCACCAAAAATGGCAAACCTCAGAGAAAATGGAATATCTTAAGAAATGGCCATCTTGGACTTAATACATACAAGTCCATTTTCTTGGTCATTTTGTTCATGCTGTTTCCAACTTTTCCAATATGAAGCCACTGGTCCAATTATTAAGATTTGTAATATAGTGAAAATAAAACAATATGGTTATTAGTTAATTCTCAATATCAAATTATATTAGGCTGTGTGTTTAAGTGTTTTTGTTTAAGGAGCAATGTCAAATTCAATTTGATATTAAAACTAGATAGATGTTTTATAAATGGATTTTTTACATGTTCAACAATCACAAGTTATTGAAAATTACGGTAAACACTGACTGAGATAAGGCTTAGTTTATTAGCATAATATAAACATATAATTATAAAATAGCTGTATCAGCAATTAGTGCTAAAATAATAAGTACGCTGCCTGGTAGGAGAATCTTTATTTTTACTACTTGTTGGAAGAAAGGGATGGACTGCAGGCAAGTATTCTCTAGCCCTTCCAAGAGGTCTAGATAGCTATCCTGAGCTGTGATTCAAGTGGCAGTAAATAACAGCCAACATTTTAGTGTGCCGGACACAACTGCCACCATAGGTAAGAATAACTGTTTTATAAACTGCTTTCCTTTGTGCAGACTTACATCCATATACTTAACTTGATATTTACTTGTATATTGTTTGTGTGATTTCTTCACAAAATATGACTTACACTATTAATTGGTTTAACTTCTCTGAATTCTGTGGCTACTGATTTCAAAATTTTTGTTTTTTGTAAATTCTTTACTTTAATTGTTTGGAGAGGAGAATAGATTCTTTAAATGAGTATGCCATTAAAGATTTGCTGAAGAGTAAGTAGGTTGCACACTGCACTAAACTCTGTACATGTAAAGGTAATTCATGATAATATTGGAGGTGTGTTTTTCAAATCAAAATGTGGAAAATGTGCTTACTATTACTACTAATAAATCTAGACTTACTGAAGATGACTGTACTTGTGCAATTAGCACAGCTTGGAAAACTGTTATTACACATATTAAGGACAGAGCGGATGAGATGAACAATATTAGTCAGTCCAAACAGAGCACATTTAGGAAAGGATGCGCCCTCTGCTAGTAAAGTTTACTGAACCCCTATCAAACATCATACTACAGATAACTTTGGCATTCAGGAAACATACATCAATCTAGGAATTCAGAACAAAAGAAAATAAAAAAGAAAGGGAGAATTTCACAATAAATAACTCAGAAGAAAATAAAACTAATGCCTAGAATGCAAACAGAAAATATACTAAACAAAAAATCACTGCTTAGATGTGCAATACCCAGATCACAAGGAATGATAACATTGTTCAATCCCAAAACATTCAGTCTACAGAAAGTAACATGATTGTTCCAACACAGAAGGCAGAAAAAAGAGGCAATGTGCCGACTTAAAGGAAGAAATCTAAAGCGAACTTTGATTAGAAAATGTTACCATAAGAAAAATTGAGAAAAACACCGAAGATAAACTAGATCCAAGCAAAGCAGGGGGAAGAAATAGAATTATTAATAATGGTCTGGGAAAACCTCATTGTAAATTTACAGTACAATTAGATCTACTATTCACTAGGTCATTTACGTATGGGAAGATTCCTCAAGGCTGGAGACATAATTATTAAACTCAGCTTTAAGAGAAAGAGAAATTGGCATATCCAGAGTCATACAGACCCATACATTTACTTTTTGTTTTGGAAAAAGTTATTTTTAATAAATTACTGTCAGAATTAAAAAGTTAGGACTTGAAACCATTTACCAGCATGCATATGTTGAAAATGGTGATACTACATACACTCAAAGACCCCTATTTCAAAGCCAAGGAAGCAAGTCCTGTAGTTCGTACAGGATGCAGCTTGTGCTCACACTTGAATAAGAGTTCAGGAAAACAGCTGTTGCACCTTATCCAAACACACTGAGTTTGAAAGGGATTAAGTGTTGAAGGCACAGGGAGGGAACTGAGGGTGTGGGAGTGCAGATTAAGGCAACAAATGGGAAGGGGGGGATTATGTTTACAGAGTGGGTGTGGAGTTTTAGGACTAGGGAGCGGAAGGCGTGTTTAGGGTTAGACAGTGTCTGGAGGAGGGGTTGAAGTTTTAGATTTAAAGAGTGATCAGGGACTTTACTGTTAAGGAGGGTGTTAATGGGTGAGGACAACTGGGAGGGATTTTTAGTTTCAGAGTTAAGGCTCTGGTAGGGGTATACAGTTTCAAAGGTTTGAAATTTGGGAGGGTTAAGTAGTATAACTGAGCTAGTGGGTATTACAGCAGTTGCCTTTCTGAGTAAGTGGAAGAAAGCATGTGTGTAAAAAGTTACTAGCATGAGAAAACTGGTAGTAGACCCACTGAAAACAGATCTATAAAGAACTGTAAAAAGAAGTTATATATTCATCATAACATTCCATACTCTGCTGTCCATTTTCATTCTTCCTCAACCAGTGGGTTTGGATCCAACTCTGCCGTTACTATAGCTCGTGGCCAAGTGAAACTCTCGAGCTTCTCTATACCTATAATGCAACAACCCCTACCTCAGATCTTGTTTGCTAGATAACATAAGTAAGAAATACTAGAATAATGTTCCTGACAAAGGAAACCAATATCTGGATCTCCATACAAGACACTGGGGTGCCTTTATAAGATCAAAAAAGGGCAAACCAATCTTCCACAAACACAAGTAATTTAATGTTGAACAAAGCGTTCAGACAAAACAGTCCTTCATCAGTGTTTTCAAAACAGTTAATACTCCTTATCATTAAATGCACATTTTTAAATGATCACCTGACACAGCCATCTTATCATCATAAAGTACCTAATTAGACAATTAAACGAACTTCAACATTTTTATTTAAAAACATATATTCACATCAAAATTTCCAATATAAAATTACTTTATAAGAAGAATATATACTACCTACTAATAAGATATACATTAAAAGAATATATATATATATATATATATATATATATATATATATATATATATATATGTATATATATAAAAACGTATAAAAATGTGAATCATCATGTAATTTTTTGTCGCTTCATTTTCAAAACTGGCTTTAATGTAACCTGTTTATTAAAACCTGGGTGGATGTCTGCCTGCATACGAATAATACACTCAAATTTCTTCATATCCAACGCATTAATAATATATCCTCTTCTAACACTAGGTCTTACATATTCAATACCTCTAAACACAAATTGATGTGACATACCCTGATCTTGTATGTGTTTCGCTAAAGAATTAATTTCAATTTTTCTACGTATATCCAATTTGTGCTCTACGATTCTATTGCGCAATCTTCTAGATGATTTATCTACATAAAATGCTGGGCATACATTACAAGTTGCCAAGTAGACCATCAGAGTTGTATTGCAAGTTGCCGTACAATTGAAGAAATATTTCCGGTTGTTATTGAACAAAGCTTTCAGACAAAACAGTCCACCAGTGTTTTCAAATTAGTTAATACTCTGTCATTACATACACATTTTAAAATGATCATCTGACACAGCCACCCTATCATCATAAAGTACCTAATTAGACAATTAAATGAACTTCACCACTGAATAGTAACAATGGTGCGGAATCACGCGTAATAGCTGGGGCAACAAATCGTTTGGATATGCCCAGGAATTTAAGCAGGGCAACTAATTCCTCTTCTTTTTTAAATCAAACCTTGGGTTTAAAGATCAAGTTACCGGAAAAAGTACATGTTCAGAGACTGGATGCCTCCAGAGAAAGTTCACGGTCACGGGGGAGACCCAGAAATGGTCCGGTGACAAGGAGCAAGAAGAACATGAAGCAGTAAGTGAAGAGATACTTCTGAGAAAGGAACTGAACAATGTATCAAATGTTATGAGTACTGAGACATATAGTGTTTTGAACTGGTCTAGTTGCAGTCTGAGTAGTACTGATAGTTCATTGTTATCACGAGGCTTAAAATTTGTTCCAGCTGGAACAGATAACGTGGTAAACACTCTGACTGATTTCAAAATGTTCGTAAGAAACATGAATTTAAAGTGTATTTTTAAAGATGCGAGTATAGATAAGTCTTATACTTGTAAAAGAACTAGTACATTTATACCAATAGATGAACCTGTAATAAATGCTTTCAGTAGTATATGTGAAAAACAAATTTGACAAATGTATGAGAATAATTCTTTTAAAAAGAGATATAACCTTACACAAGAGGAATTTGATTCCTTGAAAGTGGTCCAACAAAATAAGGATATTATCATAAAGGAGGCTGATAAAGGTGGATGTATTGTTATAATGGATTCATTATTTTATGCTGGAGCTATGAATGAATTGATTTCTGACACACAAACATTTAAAAATATTAATGAGAAGGAAGTGAATGCTATTAGTACAATAAATATGTGTACGTATGACCTCCAACTTTTGCATGACATAGACTTAAGACACCTTTAACTATTTTACCATGACTTGTCCGACTATCCCTGTCCTGTATGGTTTGCCAAAGGTACATAAGTCAATCTGTAATCCACCCATGAGACCTACTGTCTCTGGTAAAGGGTGGATAACGGAACCTTTGTTGGCATACTTGCAGAACTTATTGAGTCCTCACTTTATGAATGTTAAATGTTACATTAAAGATACAGGTGACTTTATACATAAATTGCATGAGTTGTGGGAGAAAAATCTAATGAAGGATATTTTACTGGTCACAATGGACATAAATCTTTATTCACCGTGATTCCCAATGACTATGGTACTAACCAGGTGTGAGAAAGTTTGACGGAATGTGGAAAGTATACAATAAGAGAAGTAGCCACATTCTGTGAACTTCTAGAATTGGTCCTAGAAAATATTTTTATTTTCAATGGACTGGTTTACCATCAAATATCTATTGTGACGATGGGCACAGCTGTTGCTAACACCTATGCTAACTTGACTTTGAGCAAATGGGAGGAAGTTAATGTTTATGCAGACAAGGTGCTTTTTGTAAGCGCTTTGTGGACAATGTTTTTTTGATTTGGGGAGGTAATAATGAAATTTGAAGAACTTCATTAAGTTTTTTAAATCAGACTACTGATTTTTTGAAGTTTCAAATGAGTATGTCAGACGCCATCTATTAATTTTTTTAGATGTGCACATCATGTTAACTGGAAATGGATTGGATACCTGTATTCATAAAAAGGATGTATATACTAATAAATATCTCCATAAAAGCAGCATGCATGCTAAACATCTTTTTAAGGGTGTTACCAAAAGTCAATATGTGAGAGCCAGTAGACTTAATACAAGAATGGATTTATGTGCTAAGCAAATGGATGAAATGACTAATGACTTCATAACGAGAGGTTATGATGCTAATGAATTACTTAGTATTAGGGAAGATGTTATGACACAGAGAAAAACAAGCAAAACCTTTTTTCTCAGAACAAACTCATAATATTTACGATAGGGATGTATGTAATAGGACACAACCATTAAGATTGACGTACAGTAGAGCCACTGAGAATATTGAAGGTATTATTAAGGAAAATTGGGATATGCTTAAGACTATCCCAGATCATGAAAAATGGCTACTTAATATACCCTTAGTTATAAAAATTGTAATAATTTGAAATAGCGCTTATGTTACAAAGATTTTTCTTTGAATAGACATAAAAGTTTGGAATTTAGGACAAAAGGAACTGTTCCATGTTATAACTCTTCTTGTTGTGCCAATATATGTCAACTAAATGAATTTATACATCCTGTTAACAATAGGAAATATGTGGTCAATTGTATGGCCACATGCAATACAACTCTGGTGGTCTACCTGGCAACTTGTAATGTATGCTCAGCATTTTATGTAGGTAAATCATCTAGAAGATTACACAATAGAATTGTAGAGCACAAATCGGATCTACGTAGAAAAACTGAATCTAATTCTTTAGCAAAACACATACAAGATCAGGGTATGTCACATCAATTTGTGTTTAGAGTTACTGAATATATAAGACCTAGTATTAGAAGAGGAGATATTATTAATGCATTGGATATGAAGGAATATGAGTGGATTATTCGTATGTAGGCAGACATCCACCCAGGTTTGAATAAACAGGTTACATTAAAGCCAGTTTTGAAAATGAAGCAACAACAAATTACATGATGATGCACATTTCTTATACGTTTTATATATGTATATATTCTCTTAATGTATATCTTATTAGTAGGTTGTATATATTCTTCTTATAAAGTAATTTTATATTGGAAATTTTGATGTGAATATATGTTTTTAAATAAAAATGGTGAAGTTTAATTGTCTAATTAGGTACTTTATGATGATAGGATGGCTGTGTCAGATGATCATTTTAAAATGTGTATTTAATGATAGGGAGTACTAACGGTTTTGAAAACACTGATGAAGGACTGTTTTGTCTGAAAGCTTTGTTCAACATTAAATTACTTGCGTTTGTGGAAGATTGGTTTGCCCTTTTTTATTCTTGAACTTTTACCACTCTACACTTTACCAACGTGTTTGCCTTGGATTTGTTTTCTTTGTTGTCTTTATAAGATCTCATTCTTCCAGAAGTCCATGATGACAAAGTTTGGGGGTTGTTGGGTGGGGAGTTGGGGAAGAATGAAAAAGAATAACAGAAACAGAATGTATGGTGAGTACATAACTTCTTTATCTGACGTCAATTTTCATTCAATCTACAATCACTGGGACAGAGTCCCAGGAGGATATTAAGGAAGAATGATTCTGAGCATGATTTAATTAAAGGTTGCTTTTCCCCTTGAGATCAGTTTCAATTTGTAATTAGTAATAAAAGTATGAAGATTAGCCAAAGGAGCAGCTGCGCACGTCATCCATGGAATGACTGGATGGATAAAAATACTGATGAAGTTGCCATAGAGCTAGTACAGTGGGATCTTAAAGGTTTTAATAATGAAATGCCCAATTTATTATAAACAAAAGACATGCAGTTAGTAATTCATCTTCCCAATGTTACCTTTGTAACAGATTTGCCTAGTTTGTTGTCTGCAAAGGATATAAATAACTTATCAGCCTTTCTAATCTCCTTTGTTCAGTATAAGTAAAAATGCAATTGTTTATGAACACCCAGCAAGTGTAAAAAGAAGTTATGTACTTACCATTACGTTCCATCTGTGTTGTCAATCATCACTTCTTCCTCAACAATTGGGACTGTATCTGACTCGGCTGTTACTAAAGCTCGTCGCCACCAATCTCTCGAACTTGTACCTTACCCACAATGCACCTACCAAATTACCTCAGATCTTGTTTGCTGCTATATTAGCGTAGGAAGACTAAGAGAGTTATAAAAAAGCCATATCCAGAAGTCATATATAAAAATAAGTACATAGAGACCTTGGAAATACTTGTTCCTCCAGAAGCCATTGGATGGGGGTTGGTGGGAGGGGAGTTGAGGAAGAATAAAGAGCGACAACAGAGACAAAACATTCTGGTTAAGTACATAACTTCTTTATCTGATGTTGTCGATCTTTATTCTATCCTCAACAAGTGGGACAGTGTCTCTATCTACCTCTGTCCAGAGTAGACTCAAGGAAGAATATTCCTGAGCACCACAGAACCAAATGATGGCCTACCTCTAGAGACCAGCCCCAACTTTTAATGAGTGACAAATGTATGCAGAGTAGCCAGAGTTGCTGCTGCACAAATATCATCCATGGACATTCTTGATTGAAAAACTGCTGAAGTAGCCATGGAGCTACTGGAGTGCGCTTTCAAGGGATGTGTAAGATAAATGCCCAATTTAGCACAGACAAAGGAAATGCAATTTGTCCACCACTTTGCCAAGGTACCTTTGGAAACTGGTTTTCCCAAAAACCAAACAGTTGGTCAGCTTTCCTGATTTTTTCAACTCTATGCAAACAGAATTGCAATTGTCTATGAACACCCAGTAAATGTAAGATATTTTCTCCTTTGTTGGTAAACTTAGAAAAAACACTGGTAGACTGACAGCTCTATTGATACTGGATTCTGTCACCACCTTTGGAAGAAAACACAGATTGGTACATAAGGTCACTCTATATTTGTGGAAAACCAAGTATAGAGGGGTTTAGAAGATAATGCTTGGATCTTAGAAATTCTTCTTGTGGAAGTAATGGTAAGCAAGACAATTGTCTTCCATGCAAGATATTTAAGGTCACATGTAGCTACTGGTTCAAAGGGAGGTTGTGTGAGAGACTAAAGTATAAAATTTAAATCCCATGGAGGAGTAGGGTCTTTAAAGGAAGGCCTTACAAGAAGGGTCCCTTTTAAGAAGGCCTTGCTCAATTTAGGAGAAGCTATGGATGTGCCATTAAAATCTGTGTGGTAATTTGAAATTACTGCTAGTTGTAGTTTAATGGTTGAATAACTAGTACCATTTTGAAACAGGTATGCAAGGAAATCTAAAATGTGACTGATATGAGCTGAAAAGGGGTCAAGACTAAGTTGCTGAGCCCAAAGGGCAAATCTTTTCCATTTACTGGAATATGTTTTTCTTGTCAAGGGTTTATGGGAAGAAAAAATTATATATCGGACAGGTGATGAGAGCACAGATTGTCTGGCTACTAAGGGAACTGGAGAAGACAAGCAGTCAGCTTGAGATTTGGTATATCCAGGTGTGACATGCCCATCGAGTGAGACAGGAGGTCCGGAGTCAAATCTAGGTTCCCGGTGGTTGAACCAGGTGAGGTCCAAGGAAGAGAAACCAAATTTGTTGAGGCCAATAGGGAGCAAGGAGGATTACTGTGCTCTTCAACCTCACAGCTTTCTGCAGAAATGTTGGAATTGTTTGGAAGGCATAAAGGAGACCGGGAGGCCTATCGTGAAGTAGAGCATCCCTCGGTGACTGCACCTCTGGGGAAATTAGGGCAAAGTAGTTGCCGCATTTGTTATTTAGGGTAGAGGCAAAAAGATCACAGCATGGCTGGCTCCACTGACAGAAAATCTTGTCCTTTACTTTCTCGTCGAGGGACCACTCATGCAAGAAGAATGCACCTGCTCAGTTTGACCGCAATCACGTTGGATTTCCCTGGATTGCACATCGCTAAGAGAAAGCAGTCAGAAGAGATCGCCCACTGCCAGACCCTGAGAGTTTCTTAACACAATGATAAGATTTGGTTTCCCCCTTGTTTGTTGATGTACCAGACAACTGACATGTCTGTTTGAATTGCAATCTTTCCAGAGGGAAGAGCACCTTGAAATCCTCACAATGCCAACAGCACTGTTATCTCTAGGACATTTACAGGCACACTGGCCTCTTCAGGGGACAAAGTACCCTGGACTGTCTTTCCCAGATAATGCTCCCCACCCTATCTGGGAAGCATCCATGGTCACTATGGCCTTGGACTCTTGGGGGATGAAGGGCTAGCTATGAAGCAGTTGGTCAGACTGGATCTACTAATACAGATCTCTTTTGCAAGTCTTGGTAATTCTTATCCAGTATGACTGATGCAGAATTGCCCACTGAGTAGCTAGAATCCATTGAAGGATCCGTATGTAAAATCAGGCTAATAGAACTAAGGTTATCGCTGCCGCCATGAAGCCTAGAGTGTGGAGAACTGTACGGGCTGAAACTGAGGTGTTCCTTACAACCTTCTTGACCTGTGACCTTATTGTTTGAACTTGATGTGGTGGAAAGGAAGCAATGGCAGACTTTGTATTGACAAGTGCTCCAATAAATTCCAATGTCTGAGTTGGTTGAAGTTGTGATTTGCTGTAGTTTATGCTTATTCTTAGGAGAGTACAGATGTGGTCAATCTGATCTGTTGTGTGTATGATTTCATGCCTGGTCTAAGCGGTAATGAGCTACTTGTCCAGACAGGGAAGCACCCAGAATCCCTGTAGTCTGAGGTAAGCTGTTACTACTGCCATGCATTTGGTGAACACCCAGGGGGCTGTGGTGAGTCCAAAGGGGAGTACCATGAATTGGTAGTGACTGGCTCTCAACTGGAAGCATAGGAACTTTCTGGATCACCTGTTCATTTTTATATGATTACAGACATCCTGAAGATTTACTGAGCACATCCAGTCGTCTTTGCCCAAAAAGGGAGAAAGGAATGAACCAGGATCATCCAGAACTTGGTTCTGTGAACAGATTTGTTCATATTTGTGAGATCCAAAACTGGTCTCCAGTCCCCTGTTTCCTTCAGCACTAAAAAGATCCTTGAGTAAGATTTGTATTCAAACTGGTCTGATGTGACCTCTTGAATGACTCCTTTTTTAGCAGCTTTTGTGTCTGAATTACTGCTTGATCCCTCTGACTAGGTGGAACATCCGGGATTTTTCTTGGAATTGGTGGTGGTGGGAAAAATGGTATTATGTAACCTCTGGATATAATCCTCTGCACCCAAGTATCTTTTGTTAAGTCTAGCCATGCTGTCTGGTGCAGGGATAACCATATCCGGACTGTCTCCAGAGGTGGACAGTCAGGCCTCCATTCAGGAGCACTGGTAGAGTCTGTCAAAGAAAGATTCTCAAGAACCCTGGTTTTGTGGGCCATCTCTGTCATGAGGGAGATGACGTCTGTTGGAGTTCTCCCCCCTCTGCCCCTGGGGGAACCTTCTCCACGTGTGTCATGGAAAGGACCCTGGGACTTTTTAAAACCACATTTTACAGCCACTCCACTGATTCCTGGAGTAAGATTCTTTGGGGGCCCAAAAAACATATGCCCACGGCAGACAAGGTCTTCCCATCCTTCTCAAACCTGGACAGCATTTCCTTTACTTTGGGGCCAAAAAAAGTAGTTCCATCAAAGGGGGCATTAATGAAATTGGATTTAAATGGCTCCACAAAATCACACAAGTGAATCCATCGCAGCTCTTGAGGTCTCTAACCTCATAGAACTATTGGATATTGACTTTAGGGCTGCCAACTGAGAAGTTATAAAACCTTGAACCTCTTCAGGAATGAAGAGGTTCAAGAAAGCATTTGGTAATTCCTTGGTCAAATCTCTCTGAAGTCTGATAAAGTGTGCCAAACAGTTCAGTAACAATAAGGCAAAGGTCGCTGAAGCAAAGGCATACTTCCTCAATCTGTTCATCGCTCGCATTTCCCTGTTTGGGGTATGGACTGTGGAACTCTCATCGCCTAATTCCTTCTTTGTGACCGCCAGTATGACCATGGCATTGATTGGAACCCCTATCCCCCCAAAATTGTCTGTCCACAGGTGGTGCCATTATCCTGTCTGGTCTCCGAGGTATGAGTTCTATGAAGTTGGGTTCCATCCATGCCTGCCAAAATATCATGCCAACGAGCTCTTTGGCAGGCCGAGTCATCTAGGAGGTACAGAGTCCTGCACCAAAAGCCTATAGGAGAACAGATTCCTCTGGCATAGGGCTAGAAGGAGTCCAGCCATCTCTCCGTTTAAGGATTTCTAGGATGTCTCCAAAGGGAACGTCTTCAGGATGTTACAGTGGAGACCCTTTATCCTCATCAAAATCAGTGTCTTTGGTGATGGACCCATTTGGGGAGTTTAGGTGCTTCTTCTTGCACATCCTCTTCCTGGGAACTTTCTCAGTGGGATGCTCTGGGGAGGTCTCAGAAGAGGGAAATCAAAATTCCCTGGGTGGGACTCTGAGGCTTCTGTACTGGTGCTTCTGTGAAGAAAGGTGGTGAGGCTCTATATGCTGAGACATCATGGCAGAATACCTAGGATCTGAGGGGGGAGGCTCTGTCAGGTCTGCCAAGGCAGAGAACACTCTCTTTGCAGTCTCAAAGGCAGAGATCAAAGGAGCAAGAAAGAAACTCTGATCTGAGAAAACAGGTTTCTGAATCAACACCCTCCGCAATCAATCGGCACTACACCTGAGCTGGAAGCTGGAGCCAAACTGTCCAGTGCCAAGGCTCTGAAGAGCAGAGACTGCTCAGAAAACTTCGGAGTCGAATGCTCCACCTTAGATCTGACTGGCAGGCTTCAGCTCTGAGAGCTCTCCGGATCCAAATGGATTGGAGGTCTCAGAGACAGTTTTGGATCCGAGGATACGATGATCCTCGGATCAGAGACAGACGGACCTGGACAGCTGGGATCCTGTGACTCTAAAGCAACTGAAGGTGTTACAGGAGGAACTTGCAAGTGGGGTGTGGTGGAAGGTTGGGTGACCTCACCCAGAGGGGTAGGCGCTGAAGGAAAAACAATCTGCCCCAATGCCGAGAGGATCTTCCTCACCACTCTCTCCACATCTTCTTCTGTGAGGCTTCTAGAGGAACGAGTAAATCCAGGGGGAAGCTGGTCTCTGTAGAAATGGCAATGAAAGTCTGTCAGGAACTGGGCCCACCAACAGGGAATATCTGGTCTGAGGACAATACAGAGTCTTCTGACAGTTCTGACTGATCCAATAAGGCAGGATCCAGTGGTTTTGAGGTCTTCTGATCTGACATGGCCTTTGTCAGGTCCATAATGCCTTGCTTCGACTTAGTAGGATCCAAAAAAGTAGTCAGACCCTGTGTTCTTTGCATTTTCTGATCTGGGTTTGAGACCGGTTCTTTTGAACTTCTCTTTCGAGAAGAGTTTGAAGAAGATTTTGATGAAGTAGAAAGCTTTGACTTTGGAGACTGGGATATGGCTTCTCTAAAAGACAGAATAAGGCCTTTCAATATCAGCTTATTTTTAACCTCAGTAACAGCTCACAGTTTAAAACAGTGGCAAACAGAGCAGTCCTCTTGCAAATGCAGAGGGCCCAAACAGTACACACAAAGAGTGTGGGCATTTGAAAGAGGCAATTTATACCCGCACTTTGAGCACTTTTTAATACCTGCAAGCTTGTCAGCCATCATGCAGTACCTAGTCAGAGAAAACAACAAAGAGATATAGAAAAATAAGACAATCTAATACAGCAAACAAAAGTTTTTTTTTTTTTTTTTAAGGAGGAAGGGAATACCAACAATGGTATAGAGAGAAACTACAACAGAGTTGTAAGGGAAAGGGAGATACGAACAATAATATCCAAGTGGACCAAGTACGAAAGAAGGGAAAAGACAACAAGGGTAGCAGCAAAAACAGAAATTTATAAATAAAATATGCTAAGGCTAGGAGAAGAAAAGACCAAGGGAATACCAACAATGGCATGAAAGATATTACAATGAAGTCTTAAGGGCAAGGGAGTACAAACAGAAGTGGGGAAAAAGAGGAACAATACACAGAAAAAAAGTAATACAGTTATTAGGTGTTTACCTGGTCAGCTCATCCTCTCAAAAGTGAACACTTGAATAGTGCAATGTATTTTCTTTTTATATCTCTTCACATAAATGCTGCATGCTGATGCACTATGTGCTTTTTTTTCAAATTGTCTACTCTATCACTGCACTTTGTATTATCTTGAAGTGTGAACTTATTACAAATACTGTAACTTGCTGAGTGTGAATTTTTAATCTGTAATGTCTTTGCAATCTAAAATGTGTTTGTAATCTGAAGCGTTTCTCCTCAGGTCTCCACTGAAAATGGGCTTCTGGCCCAGTTGGACCAACCCGGTTAACAAATGTCAATAAATAAATAAATACATAATAGTTATTAAAAACAAAAAAAAAAAAACAAAATGAAATAACAGAAAGATTTTTACTTATCTATACACAGCTCGAGAGAGATGGTAGACTATGTCCGACAGCTAAAAGCGGCAAATGAGATCTGAGGTAATTTGGTAGGTGCATTGTGGGTAAGGGAGAAGCTCGAGAGATTTGGTGGCTGCGAGCTTTAATAACAGCCGAGTCGGATCCAAACCCACTTGTTGAGGACAGAATGAAGATTGACAATATCAGGTCGTGTTCACCTTTCTTTACAAATTTTGGAAAGAAAACAAGCAAGCTAAAAGACTGACTGATACTGAATTCTGATACCGCCTTAGGAAGAAAGTTTTGATTCTTAATGTCACCCTATCCTTAAGGAAAATCAAATAAGGAAGTTTAGAGGATAACACATGAAGTTCTGAAATTCTTCTGGTCGAGGTAATAACTACCAGAAATATTATTTTCCAGGTCAGAAATTTAAGATCACATTTTCTGCTGGTTCAAAGGGGGAATAGATTAAGGTCTCTAGTAGAAGATTCAAATCGCATAGAGGAGTAGGATCTTTATAAGGTGGTCTAAGTAAGCTAGCACTTCTTAGGAAGGCCTTGCACATCTCATGTAGAGGCTAGGAAGAACTGTCAACTCCTTCATGAAAGTTAGAGATTGCTGCCAATTGAACTTTAATGGTAAAGGAGCTAGTTCATTAAAAATTCCACATGCCAAATTTCTGGTATACTGTGTAGGGGCTGAAAAGGAATCAATACATTTTGATGTGCCCAACAAACAAATCTCTTCCATTCACTTTTGTAAATTTTCCTAGTAAAAACTTTATGGGAAGACAAAAGTATATAATGTACAGGAGAAGAGAGCATAGGTTGTCTGGCTATTAACAGACATGGAGAAACCATGCTTTTAGCCTGAGGTTTGAGATATCCAGATGAATCATGATTGTCAGGTGAGATAGGAGGGCTAGAATCAGATCCAGAATCCAAAGTGGGTAAAGAAGAAGAGGTCAAAGGAAGGGGAACCAAACCTGCTGAGGCTAGTAAGGAGTAATGAGGATGACTTTGCTGTTCAACCTTGCAGCTTTCTGTAGAAACATGAGAAACAAGGCAGCTGGTGGATAAGCATAGAGAAGACCAGAGGGCCAACTGTGGAGGAGCACAGCACCCCTCTGCGATTTACCCAGTAGTGCAATTAGGGCAAAAAAGCTACTGCATTTATTGTTTAGGATAGATGCAAAACTATCGCAGCGAGGCTGGCCCCAATAATGGAAAATCATTTCTGGTCACTTTTATGTTGATTGACCATTTGTGAGTAGAATGTACCTGCTCAATTTGTCTGCTATCACATTAGACTTCCCTGGAGTGTGCATTGCCATCAGAAAGTGGTTGGATGAGATTGCCCATTGCCACACTCTGAGCACTTCTTAATACAAGGGGTTCCTCCTTGTTTGTTGATGTACCAAAGTACTATCATATTGAATCGCAACTGTCCCCAGAGGTACAGCATCCTGCATAGCTTGCTCTCATCTCTACAGCATTTATATACAAAGTGGCCTCTTTGGGGGACTAACTGCCTTGGATTCTTTTCCCCACGAAGCACCTCCTAACCAATCTGGGATGCGTCTGTGGTCACTATGGCCTTGGGTTGAGGGAGAATGAATGGATGGCCTTGTAGAACCTGATCTGACTTTACCAACCACAAAAGATATTTTCATAGGATCATAGAGCAAGTTACTAGGCTACTGGCCATAAGGCCCTTATAAACCTAGCTAATAAATTAGCCCATGTTCCCACAAGTCAGCACATAATGCCCCTGTCCAACAGGGACACCGGTGGAGTCCCAGGGGTGTATTTTCTAGTTCTCATCCAGTCATCCAGTTTCCTCTTAAAGAGAGATAATAAAGTACTCTGCTTGATGTGGAGAGGGATTGTATTCCACAGATGGGGAGTGTCTGGGAGACAAATCTGTCCTGCTAACAAGTCCTATTGTTGTCTTAGACCAAGTTAAGGTTCTGCATGCGGGTCACGTGAGTGGAGTTTGGCTTGCAGATATGCGGCAATTTCATCAAGGTGGGGTCAGAGATTGCTCTATATGCCAGACATAGATCACCTCTGAGGAGTCTGTATAAGATTGAGTAGAGGGACAGGGCTTTTAGGCTATCTATGTAGGATAGATTTTTGAAGCCCTGGATTCGCCTGGTTAGGAACTTCTGTGGTCTCTCCAGCTGCTGTATGTGCTTCACTAGGCACATGCAAAAAGAGGTGTTACGCTCAATGATGGGCCTTATAAGGGAGGAATACAGGGAAGTTATGGCCTCTTTGTTCCTGGAAGAAATATCCTTATTAACTGAGGTCAGCCATGTACAAAGTTCTCTGTACAATGGAGGCAACACGGTGGTCAAAAGTTAGATTGCTGTCAACTTGGGTGCCCCTCACAACTGCTTGCATACTTAGGACGTTGGTATTAATTTGATAATTTGTGGAGATGTCACTCGCCCGAAAGGGGAAGATGATGCATTTTTTTGGCATTTAGTTTGAGGCCGTGTTTCTGGCACCAAACATCTGTCTAGGTGAGACCCTCCTGTTGTATGTCTACATCACTAGGGGTGTTGATGACAGCAGACAGCTTGCAGTCATCTGCAAACCTTGTCAGTCATTGACCTCTGGTTTTGGCTTGCATCTCGGAGACGTATATCCCAAACAGCAGGGGCCCCAAGACAGATCCCTGGGGTATGCCTCTTGTTACAGGTCTACTACTTGAGACAGTTTTCCCTATTTTGATTGAGCGAGTTCTATCAGTGAGTCAGTTAGCTACCTATCTGGTCACATATGGACTTACGCCAAGCTGGGACAGTTTATCTATTATGCCAAAGTGGGGAATAGCGTCAAAGGCCTTGGCCAAGTCAAAGTAGATACTGTGTACTGTCTTTCCCTTGTCCATGGCTTTGGTGACTTTCTCAAACAAGTCTATCAAATTTAACAGGTGAAGGTGGAAAAACCTGTGATGGGTGTAGCCAGTGTTTATACAAAGGCTGTAAAGAAGCTTCACTACCTCAGGATTGAGCAAGTGCTAGTAAGGGAAAATCTGAAGCTAGAATACCTTGCAATGGGTTAAATTAGTGCAGCAGTGGTGTGCGAAGCACAATCAAACACACACTTGCACAAACTCAGATGGAAGAATCTTGAAGCTCAGATTACTACCCAATCCTGCTAGCCCCTGCACTTTCAACCAATCACTCATGCTAGAGAAGGTCAGGCTGCCCTGTTACTCTCACTAACAGAGAAGGCAGGCCCTTACCAGCACAAGATGGCTGCTAGGAAACTCGGCAAGCAAAACAACCAGGCCTGGATGCAGCAAACCTGTATCCAGACTATGCTACATGAACAGAACACAAACTCCCAGAAAATGCACAGAAAAGCACAGACATACCACTCACAAACAGAAAATACAACTCTCAGAATGACAAAAGTAGTTTACAGTTAAGTAATTCAGTAAAAATGCTGTTACACTAATGAAATACTACTTAGTAATAAAAAATACAGTTAAACAGTATTTTCAAGAATGCAGTGAAACAGTACAAAAAAGTTTCATAACAGTGCAAAATGTAGTAGATTAGTTGTGTAGCACAACTATAAGTGTTAGGAAATGCAAGTCAATGAAATAAATGTAAAAAAAAAACACATTCTGCTCTTGGAGCCTCAGGGAACTTCTGCTATGTCATCAGTGATGAATCACCGCTCCTCAGCCTGGTAAAAACAAACATGCTTGTGTGATCTTTATTTGAACTGACATCTGCTGATAAAGAATTGACCATTGAGATGCTAGCATCCACTGAAAAATCCTCACTGAGAAATCTTGCCAGGGGGACTAGAATTATGGCCGCTGACATCGACTCTAAGATTTCAAGAATCAATCGGGCTGAAAGTTTGGTGCTTTGAATAAGTTTCATGACTCGGAATCTCAATGTCTTACACTCTGGCTAGACGAAGTGATGCTGTTGCAGATAAAGTATTGAAAATTGCCCCTATGAATTCCAGTGTTTGAGATGGCTGCAATTGAGATTTGTTGTCATTTATTGTGATGCCTAGAAGGGAGCAAGTTTTGAGTACCTGGTCTCTCCCTATTATGAATAGATGCCTGGTTGGGGCAGTAATGAGCCAGTCATCGAAATATGGAAACACCAGGAACCATATAGTCTCAAGTTAGCTGCCACCACTGCCAAGCATATGGTAAACACCCTGGGGTCTGTGGTGAGACCAAAGGGCAGGCCTCTGAACTGGTAATGACTGGCTCCCAGCCAGAAGTAGAAGAACCTTCTGGACCATCTGTTCATTTCTATACACATCTTGAAGATCTATCGAGCACATCCAATCATCCTTGCCTAGAAATGGCAAGACGGACTGAACTGTGACCATCCGAAACTGAGTGTTGAACTGACCTGTTCAATTTGCTGAGATCCAGAACTGGTCACCAGTCTCCTGTTTTCTTTGGCACTAAAGAATCTTAGGTATGTTCAAGATTCTCTCTGGTCTGGTGATACCTCTTGGATAACTCTGTTTTACAGCAGCTTTTGTATTTCTGCTGCTGCTGCTTTCCTCTGACTGGGTGGAATGTAGGAAACATTTTTTTGAGGATGGAGGTGGAAGGGAAAACGGAATTACATAAGGTCTGGAAATAATCCTCTGAACCCACGTATATTTTGTTATATCTAGCCAGGCTCTCTGGTGCAGGGATAAATGACAACCAATTGCCTCCAGAGTGGGACAATGGGCCTCCTTTCAGGAGCACTGGTAGGGGATGTCAAAGAAAGTGTTTCTAGAGCCCCAGTTCTACAGGCCACCTCTGTCGCATGGGCAGCATCTTCCATTAGCGTTCTCACCTCTGCCGATGGCGGAGACACCTCCACGTGGATATTGGAAAGGATCCTGAGACTTTTCTGAACTACATTTTCCATCCCCATCATTGGTTCTTGGAGAAAGCCTTTTGAGGGGTTGAAAAACATACTCCTACAGCAGAGATTGTCTTTCCATCTTTCTCACACCTGCACAGTGTGTCCTTCACTTTGGGGCCAAATAAGGGACCATGGTTGAAAGAAGACTTGAAGGGCTCTGCAAAATCACACAAGCACATCCAGGCATGCTAATTTATTAAGATGCCTGAACCCGCTACCCTTGAGGTACCCTCAGCTGCATAAGAGATAAGCCTCACGGACAAATTTGAAATACACTATAGTGTTGCCTACCTGAGAGGCTACAGAAGATTGACTCTCTGCAGCAGTGGTCCTTGAAAAAGTATTTGACGGTTCTTTTATCAAATCTTTTTGCAACCTATTGAAATGTGCCCAATAGTTCAGCGACCTAAAAGCAAAAGTCACTGAAGCATAGACATGCTTCCCAAATCTGTCCAAAGCCCTAGACTCTCTGTTAGGGGGATGGACAGTGAAACTTTGTTCCACAAGTCCTTTCTTCATGGCCACCACCATGACCATGGCATCTACTGGTACTCCCTTGACTCAGAATTTCCTTCTTGTTGGTGGGGTCAGAATTTGGTCTGGTCTCTTGGGCATAGGTTCAACCTCATCAGGTTCCTTCCATGGCCACTGAGAGATCAAATCAATGAGCTCATCAACGGGCAGAGTTACCCAGGAGGGAGATAGGCCAAGTCCAAACACCTACAGGATCACTAATTCCTCTGGGATAGGATTTTGAAAGGACCAACCACCCAGTTGTTTGAGGATCTCTAAAATGTCTCCAAATGAGACGTCTTTGGGTGGTGATCTAGGGGACCCCTTCCCTTCGTCAAAGATGGTGTCTTCTGTGATATATTCCTGTGGGGAATCTAAGTGCCTCCTTTTGCACTTTCTCTTCCTGGGGTACCTCTTTGGTGGGATGTTTCAAGGAGGTGTCGGAAGAAATGGTAATACCCTGCTAGGTAGCCTGGAGAGGTTGTTCCTGTGGTGCTGAATGTCAAGGCTCAAGGTACAGAGACACATGAGATAGTGAAGGAAGATCCAAGAGGGATGAGACCATCCATCCCGCTGAAGCAGAGAACACTCTCTCCACTACCTCAAAGGCAGACCATCCCAGGGAGAAGGAAACCGATGGAGCAGATGAGCCATGCTTCAGCTCCATCTACCCTGAAGGCAGTTCACCCAAGGCAGAAGTCAGAGACAAGCTGTCCAAACATAAGGCTCCGAGTGGTAGAAACAGCTCTTAAAGCTTTGGAGTTGACTCAAGCACCTCGGATCCAACTGGGATGTTTTGGCTCTTGGCTCCAAACTTGTTAGAGACAGGGAGCTCAGAGAAACCCTCTGATCTGAGGACACAACTATCCTTGGATTCAATTCAGATGGCTCTGCAAACTCAGATCCAAGGACTCTGAAATGAAGTGTCAAATCGGAGAAAGAGCCCATACTGGAGGGGCAGAGCTGGCCAAAACTTCCAGATTTGAAAGGCTAGGAGCAGGGAGGACCTCCATCTCTATCTGTGCAGAGAGAAACTTCCTCATCATTCTATTCACATCAGCTTTGGAGAGACTCCTGGAAGAATGAGATTAGACAACTGATGGAGATTTGGAATGTTGTCTCTCTAGGAAGGGAGAAGGGACCCTAGATGGCATTACGTCTAAGGAGACAGCGTATCAGTCTGAGGAAGTGATTTAGGATCAACATACTACTCGAATCTGAGAGTGCTTTAGTGGATCCTGCCAAAGTCTTCGAGCTGGAAGGCTTTGGATCTGACCTGGACTTTTTTAGTGACGGCTCCGCTGAAGATGGAGAAAAAGACCCCAACTTGTTTGGGGACTTTTTTGTAGTCTCCTTTGAAGTTATCTTCAGGGATGAACCCCAGATATGGCTTCTGAAAAAGTAGTAGGCAGTAGACCCTTTAGTATCAACTTATTTTTACAGTCCGCTGTTGCTGGCAGATTAAAGCTTTTGCAAATACTGCATTCTACATCAAGATGTTTTGGGCCTAAGCAAAAGACGCAAAGATCAAGATCGTCCAAACCAGCTAGCATATGGCTACACTTCCTACACTTTTTAAAACCTTTTTCAGACATTTTGACAAAAAGCAACAGAGGATTTCTTGTTTTGTTTAGAAAGGGTAAGAAATGAAAAAAAAGAAAAAGTACCAACAATGTTACAAGAGTATATACCAAAGGTGTAGGAGGAAAGAATGCAGACATAGTTTGATTTTAAGAAATAAAAAGGAAAAATTACCAACAACGGTAATCAACAAATACCCTAATTGTCCAAAGGAATAAAAAAGAAGATAAGGAAGAAAAAGTTGGTGGAATAACACTTATCTTTAAATCTGCTTGTGAGCAAAGCTGACCACGTCTACATATGAAAGTGGAAAACAAGACCTAAGGTATGTTAGGGGTTGGTGCATGATGGGTAGGAAGAAGCTCAAGAATTTCAGGTTGGCCACAAACTATAACAACTGCCAAGTCGGATCCAAGGTTTAGATCCTAATCCAGTGGTAGAGGAATGAATGAAAATTGACATCTGATCATGATTTTGTATAATAATGTAACATATATAAATGAAAAAGTGTGCTGTGATGTCATTTATAAAGACTTATCTTCAATCTTTGATAAGATCGTACAGAAAATACTGATCAGTATATTAACACAACTAGGTATTATCACAATTTTGATAAGACAGATAGCTGCATGGCTTACAAACAGGACGTGGTAAGTATCATACATCAATGAACAGGTAAAATTCTAGATTACAGTCAAGGTACACTACAGGGCTCTGACCTAGGCCCATACTTGTTTAGCTTGTACCTTTTGGATAAATCTTTTTCATCCGAGATGTTCCATCATCTGTATGCAGATGATTTGAAAATGGGAAAACTGATTACATCTGTTACAGGTAGGGCATGCCTGCAAAAGAACTTCTCACCATTGACCATTTAGGCACAGAAAAATAATATGCTCAAAAATACATAATAAAACTAAGCATATGAGATTTGGGAGACACAGATTGCAGGGCGAGTATTTAATACAATGCAGAGTGACTGAAAATACAGACTTATTTAAGGACCGGGGTGTAACCCAGTTTTGATTTTTTTCTCATCATATCAACCAACATGGTAATAAAGACAGATATAAAATTATAGGTTATACAAAACAAAATTTGTATAGTCTGGGAGATCAGAAATTATGAAATCATTGTATGCTACGTGCCCATAGAATGGCACACAGCAATGGTTATTCTGCTCCACAAAGGAGGAGCCACAACTGAGCCTGGTAACTATTGCCCCATAAGCCTGACTAGCCTGGTCTGCAAGGCTATGGAGCGCATCACCATAGAAATCATTAACAAAGACATTGGGAACCTCCAAACACTTGACCCGACCCAGTTCAGCTTTGTTAAGGGCAGATCATGCCTACTAAACCTGGTTGACTTCTTCGAGACAGTTACCAAGGCCATAGACGAGGGAAAGGTGGTTCACACAGCCTACCTTGATCTCGCCAAGGCGTTCGATACCATTCCACACTCGGGTATTATAGAAAAACTCACCAGCCTGAACATAAACCCCTACATCACAAGATGGGTTGCCAACTGGCTTACAGACAGAACTCACACAGTAAGAATAGCGGGCTCCAGGTTTGACTCTAAACCAGTCACAAGTGGTGTCCTGCAAGGCTCAATTCTGGGACCCCTACTGTTCGGCATATATTTCTCAGAAGTAGAGTCCAACACAGGAAGACTATGGCTAACCAAGTTCACCGATGACTGCAAACTGGAAGCCATAATTGACTCTCTGGCTGACACGGACATCCTCCAAAAAGGCCTTACTGAGACAGACACCTGGTGTCAAAGTCACGGCCTCAAGCAAAATGCCAAAAAATGCATAGTCATCCCATTTGGGAAAAACAAAATAACCACGAATTACCACATAGGCGGCAGCCCCTTAATACAGAAGAGGTAATAAGAGATCTGGGGACCCAGGTAGACAGTAATCTCTCCTTTGACAATCATATTGCCAAAGTAGTTAGGAAATCCTTCTATGTGGCCCATCTAATTACTAAGGGGTTCGCATCTAGAAATAAAGAGGTTATAGTGCCCCTCTACTCGTCACTCATCAGACCCATCATAGAGTACAATGCCCCATTTGGGATGTACCTCACAAGACACTTCCAACAGCTTGAAAGACCACAAAAGCACCTCACCAAGAGGATTACTGGCCTCAAACATATGTCCTATGCAGCCCGACTGAAAAAACTCCGGCTGTACTCAGTGGCATATTGCTTACTCAGAGGTGATCTCTGCCTGACTTACAAAGCCAAGTCAGAATTGATGGACATGCTCCACCTAAAGAAATCCAAGTCACTGCGAGCCACGCGCTCTAGTGAGCTAAATCTCGCCACAACAATAAATAGAACATGCTGGAGGGATAGATTCCTGTCACAGAGACTCTCCATGCTTTGGGACAAAATTCCTAACTACATTAGGCAGAGCCCCTCACTAACACTCTTCAAGAGAAGCCTTAACTAGTGGATGGGTAACAGAAAGTACACCCCTGGGATCACTTCATTGGCTCTGCTTGACAGAGGCTCCGTTAATTAATCAATGGGGCGGGGAAAGCAGACACACTCTGGCTAGGCTTATAAATGCCCTCGGGCAGATAGCCTAGTTACCTACCTATGTAAGTTACACTTGACCCACACTAGATTGAAAAAATTAAAAGGAAACCTTTTAAGAAACCTACAATGAGGAAATTGGAAACAGTTCAGTGGAAGTATACAAAGGGCATCCAAGGTGTGAAAGTTTATGAAACATTAAAATACCTGGAAGAACATGCCTTGCCTTAGCCTAGAAGTGACTTCTCGAGGTAAGAACAAACAAACAAAAAAAAAATAGCATTAGACAACCATTTAGAAATTGCCTGCTTTGATATTGCTTGTTCTTTTTTCTTCCCTACATAGGAAACAAACAATTAATCAACACTCATGAAGGTATTAGCACTGTCAATGTAGCATCTGAGTTGCCTATGGGCATTCACAGCATGTGAGATATTTCCTCTGTTTTCATGGTTCTTGAAAGAAAAACAAGGAGATAGATAACGTGGATTAAGTCTAAAAATACTTCAGACATAGGAAAGATTTGTTCTTAAAGTATCCCTGTATCTGGAATAAATAAGAATAGGAATGACTCAGCACAAGAGTTCAAAACTCAGGTACTTTTCTTACAGAAATCAGAGAATCAGGTAATCATGTTTTCCTAGATCAGAACTTCATATCAGCTAAATGAGTATGTTCCACGGGAAACAGTGTGAGTTTTCTCAACATAAAATTAAAATCCCGAGAAGGAGCCACCAGTGTTATAGGCAGGCAGCTACCTAAAACATCTTTTCAAATGCTGCTTCACTTGAGGCAGGGTAGAAGAAAGAGGAGGCTCTCAAGGTAGACAAGCAGATATCTGGCAAGGAGGTGAATCCTGATACAGGAGTAGAGAGGCCAAAGGATAATAATTCATACAAATATTTTAGACCCAGATATGTTGGGCCCAAAAAAGGGGCCTAGTTTTAGGAATGGCACAAACTAGAAATTCTCCACCTACCTATGATATTCTTATAGCAGTTTTCTTTGCTTCCTTTAATACTTGTTGCATGTCCTTAGAATAAAAATGGTGCCTAAAAGATCTCAAGGATTCTCTCATCCAGGAAGTCATGGAGGGAATTCATAACAGCTTCTAATTTACAGTCGTCTGCAAACTCTGTTAGCCAGAGACCCTTGACTTTAGCCTTGACCTCCAAGAACTAGACACCAAACAGGAGTGGGCCTAGCACAGAGCCTTGTGGTTCTCCACTGGTGATCTGCCTCTTGGTTGTGATATTCTCATCAATCCTCAATCCTGACTTCCTGGCACCTATCTGTGAGCCAGCTGGCAACCCAGCAAATTGTGTAGGGATTTCTGCCTAGTTCAGCGAATTTATCCACAATACTTGAGCAAGTTATTGAGTCTTATGCCTTAGCCTGGTCTAGGTAGGTGGTCTGAAGCATTTCTCCTTCATCCATTGCCTTGGCAAGTTTTTCAAAGAAGCCCACCAAGTTAAGTAGGCTAGACTTTCCTTTGTCAAAACCAAACTGGGAAGGGTCCAGTGTGTGTAGTTTGCCAATGTTTTGGCTGATCATTTCCAAGATAATTCATTCCATGACTTTGCATATTAAACTAGTAAGACTAATGGGTCTGTTGTTTCTGGGGTCAATTATTGGTCCACCCTTGTGAAGGGGGATAACTGTTGCTGTCCTCCATTTACTTGTTACATAGCCAGTTTTGAGGCCGTAGTTGAGAAGTGACTCAACTGGTCCTGACAGGTCATGCTTCAGGCTATTTAGAAGACAACCTGGGATACTGTCAGGCTCCACTGAGCTGTGTTTTTAGCTTAGTGAACATCATTATGACCTGCTCCTGCTGATAGTTGGGCGGTTATGCTGGTAGGGATTTCACAAGGGGTGCTGGGGGAAGTGGGGGTTAAAGTTTGAACTGAATTTGTTGGCCAGCAGATTTAATATGTCACTCTGCTCAGTGAAGGTGGTATAATTTACTACCAGTTCAGCAAAATATTACATATCACTTCTCAGGTTTCGACATAGCTGCAGAAGGCCTTGTGGTTGTCTTTAGCCTGATTTAACTATTCTTCTTAATTTCCTGTTCAATTTTATTAGAGAGCTCATTATGTGAGTTGCTTTTTCTGACTTTGGCCTGGACTTTTTTTCCCCTTTTTTATACACCCTGTTAAAATTAGGATTCCACAAGCGTGGTTTGTTTTGGGCTTACTTCTGGTAGGTACATTAGCCTCTATGCAGCCATTTACATGTTTGTAGAGTGTTTCTGTGAATAATTCTACACAGGCTGTTGTAAACTCTGGGTTGGGTGAGGCACTGAGTTTTGATAAACTGTTATTTAATAGGATGTAGTTTGCTTTAGAATAGTTTATAACTGTAACAGGTTTTCCTGGGTTTTCCAACTTGATTTTTATTTTGAATGAGACTGCTTTGTGATCTGTAGGACATGGGGATGTGACATATTAGGGGTGGTCCAGCACTCTCCCATACCAGTGAGAACAAGATTCAATATGTCTGAACCTCTGGTTGAAGTGTGCACCAACTGCTCAAGAGCATCTGTGTTACTAAAGTCTAGGAAACGTTGGTAGCAGTGTATGTTTCCCAGTTTATAGAGGGCTAGTTAAGGTTTCCCATGAATACAGTGTTTGGATGGTTGAAGAGTACTTCCAATAGGTCTAAGTAAGAGTTGTGGGATTCTTGACACACAAGATTGTAACCTATAGCTTGCTTATATATGGTAAGGATCTCTATATAAGGTGACAATTGGATGAACTCCAGGGTATCATCCTGTTTTACCAACACTGAGGTATACTGTAGATTGAGACTCCTCCACCTGTTGTACCTGTCTGTACAGCTGATGGGCTAAATCTGTGGAACGCACTGTAGCCTTGCACTGCAGAAGTACTTTCTATGTCTTTAAACCATGTCTCGGTAACGGCACACATGTCTATATTCTCCAGAGTGAGGACAGCTTGTAGGGAGTGTATTTTTCTTGTTAAGGCTCCTAGCACTGCGCAGTAACACCTTTAGGTTCCTTTGGGTTTTATTTGCTACATCGGTAAGTTTAGCACTTTGGCACTGCCTAAAAAAGGCTCTAAGAGGGTGAATAAAAATTTAGCCAAAATCTGGAAGGCTAGAGGGGACAGGTGCAGACCATTTTTGGCAAAGCAACACTGCCCGTTGACCATGTCCCCCCAGGCTGACAGACACTGAATCCCCTGGAATGACACCAGAAACCAGGCCTACTGTTAAAGTCAACTATTAAATTCAATCTTTTTTTGTTCCTACTGTAGCACCATTCTCAGTGAAAGCAGAATGCTGCTCAGTGCAAGGCACATACCAATCTGAGAGGCATATTCAGGGAGGTCCATAATGTCTCTCTTCATATGATTCCACAGAGATTTGTCTCAGGTCATTTACATGGACTATGATAGAATTATACTGGTAGCTATGCTGCAATAACGTGTGCATGTGTAATTTGATGAATCCTGGCTTTAGATAATCAACTAACTGTAATCTTCTCCAGTCTAGAAAGTGGGGCATCTGTGTGTCATATGATGGCGTCCTCTATGACAGGATTCCTGGGTAAATTGTTTAACTGCCTTTGGGCTTTGTTTTTGGGGGTACATTGGGTGTAGGCTTACGTGTAGTGTTTGGTGTTGCTTTTGGTGTAAGCTTCAGAGACTGCTGAGGGTAGGCATTGTTGTTTGCATGCTTATGAGGTCCTTGAGGTTTGGGAGATTGCTTTTCAGTTCCTCAGCAATAAGAGGGTATATGTGTGTGTGGACATTGTGTGGTCGATGTATAGTGTGTGTGTTCTTTTTTTTCTCAAAAGTTTTTTTATTTTTCAAATACATTTGAATGAATTCTATAGTATTTATACATAACATCTTAAATAACTATGTATACTATTTACATTAGCCTGACACTATAACAGATCTTAATGTATACAGTTACTTTATAAGCATGTCCAATCCATTATCAGAGTGTCTGATCAATTATTGTATAGTATCAATCAACGATAAGAGACTTCTGCAGATGTGCAGTGGTTGCGTTGTTGCCTCACAGCAAGAGGTTCTCCCATTCGATTCTCGGCTGGAGTGCAGGGAGTGCCTTCTGTGTGGAGTCTGCATGTCCTACTCGCGATTGGGTGGGTGTTAGAAAGATATGCATAAATAGGTGTGCCTTCGTTGAAGGTTGGACGTCAAGCTGGCACCTCGGCATTCGTGAAAAATCTACTGCCAATCATTAGCGGACCGGAGTTCCGCTGTGGCGACCCCTAACCGGGAAAAGCCGAAGAGAACAACAACACATCATCAAGCAACGGTAAGACTTTTCCACAAGGGTTGTTGATAAATGACTTTGGATACATTCTTAGTTCTTTAATTTTAATTTCCAATAATGCTATTGTCTTCAGTAGGCTGTAAAAGTCTTCCAAAGTTGGTATGGTGTTTGCATTCCATCTTCTTGTTATACACTTCCTTGGAATTGCAAGTATAGTCCATAACTATTCAAATGAGGACCTTCGTTCAGATTTAATAATACAAGAGCTTTAGTTAAATAAAATGATTCATTAAATAAAGCTTGTAGAAAGTTATTAATACCATTCCAAAATGGCTTAATTTTAACACACTCAAAGAAAATGTGGTTCCAATTTGCATTGTGTACTTGCTCACATCTCCAACATATTCCTTTTATGGAAGAAAGTACAGTTGTGTACACTTACCATAAATGTAGATGTTCAAGTGTGTTCACTGCTGCAGTCCTAACCATTGGGGGTTATCCATGCTGTGGTAGCCCTCAGTCAGTCTGAATATCAGAGTCAAGGTTTTGTGCATTGGCTGCTGTCGCTTGCTGGCAGACATCAGGTTGTCCGAGCTATAAAGGAGAACAGGTGATGCCATTACCTCAGTTTTTCTTGCCTTAACCAACCAAAGATGTCAGATTTTAATAATTATTAGCAGTCCTGGGGTCAGAGACCCCCGCAGAAATGTGTCTCTCTCTAAGGAAAACAGATATCAGGGGGAAGGAGGGGGGAAGCATGACTGCAGCAGTGAACACAATCGAACATCTACATTTATGGTGAGTGTACACAACTGTACTACGTTCTTTGTGTTTCACCGCTGTAGTCCTAACCATTGGGAAGATTCCCAAAGCTGAGGAGTAGGGTGGAAGTTTAATAGAAACTTAAGACTGGGTGAGTATGCCTTGCAGAATTGCAAAGGCAAACCCAGCCCTAGCTTTTGAGAATAGGTTCAGATGGTAATGTTTGGTGAAGGTGTGGACTGAAGTCCATGTGGCAGCTTCCAGGATATCCTTGGTGGGTAGCCCTCTAAGGAATGCTGAGGAAATAGAGGTTGCCTAGTGGAATGGGTTCTCATGGTCCTAGGGAGTTGTTTTCCATGGAAGGAGTAGCAAAACTGATTGCAGTGTGCTATCCATTTGGAAATGGTCTGTTGGATATTGGTTTCCCCTGTGCCCAAGTTTTAAAGCTGACCAAGAGCTGGTCAGTTTTCCTGAATGTCTTAGTACGATCCAGATAAAATCTGAGTTGCCTGTGCACATCCAAAGAATGCAGTATCCTTTCCCCCTTGTTCTGAGGGTTAGGGAAGAAGGTAGGAAGGTGGATGGCCTGTTTGAGGGTAACATACAAAACCACCTCTGGCATGAAGGAGGGATTGGTTTTCATGGAAGTTGATAAATGGCTCAATGGCCATTAAGGCTTGAAGCTCTGACACTCTCCTGGCTGAAGTAATAGCCAGGAGAAAGGCAGTCTTCCAAGGGAGGTACTTTAGTTCGGAGGATGCTGCAGGCTTGAAGGGAGGCAGAGTAAGCTTTTCTAAAACATAGTTCAGGTCCCAGGTTGGGGAGGGTTGTCTTCTGGGAGGCCTAATATTAGAGGCTCCTCTAAGGAACTGTTTGATAAGAGGGTGGGAGAACAAGGGCTTTTCTGTATCAAAGTGTGCCAAGATGGCAGAGGCATGGATTTTTATGGAGGAGAAGAAGAGACCCTTATTAAGAAGCTCAGCAAGCTAATCTAGAATAAGAGGAATGGAGGGCAGATGTATGTCTGCCCCCTTGGACTGGCTCCAGGAGCAGAATATTTTCCATTTTCCACCGTAAGATTTTCTGTTGCTGGGCCTTCTGGCTTCTGTGATGATGTCAAGGACTTGCTTGCTTCGCATAGATTCCTTGTTGGTTTTGGTAGAATAAGCCATGCTGAGAGCCTGAGTGTCTGAAGGTCTGGGTGCAGCATTAATCCCCCCCCACCCCACCCTCGGGATAGCAGGTGAGGTATCCAAGGTAGCTTCCAGGTGGGCTGGTGAGATAGGCTGTGCAGCAGTCGGTACCAATGCTGTCTGGGCCAATCTGGGGCAATGAGAATTGCTCTTGGTTTTTCCTCCCTTATCTTGATTAGTACTTTTGGAATGACTGGTAGAGCTGTGAATGCATACACAAAGAAGGTATTCCAAGGGAAGGTCAGGTACTCCCTGGTGCAGCATTTCTGTACTTGGTGATTTAAATGAGAGGCAAAGAGGTCCACCTGGGGGGTCCCCCATGTGTAGGTAATTTGCAGAAAAATATCTCTGTGGATTTGCCATTCGTGTGGGTCCAGCAGGTTTCTGCTTAGGTGGTCTGCCAGGGTGTTGTTGATGCCTGGTAGGTATTGGGCTATAAGATGTAGTCCCATGGATGAGGCTGCTAGCTACAGGTTCATGGCTTGTCTGCACAGGGAGGTAAGATTGAGTTCCTCCCTGTTTGTTGCTGTACCACATGACTGTGGTGTCTGTTTTTATGAGAAGAACCCCTGGTCTGAGGTAGGGACTGATACCCTCTTGGAGGTGGTAGTTCTTGGAAATTGAATTTGTACCCCTGAGCAATGATTTTTAAAACCCACTGATCTTTTTGTTATAAAGTTCCAGTTTTCTATACATAGGGATAGCCTTCCTCCTAGCTTTTGGTGTGGTGGAGGCAGGCAGAGATGGGAAAGGTAGTAACTGAGAGTTTTTTCCATACAGGGTTGCTTCTGAACTCCCTGCTCTAGTGTTTGAGGGGGGCCACTGTTTTGTTCTTTGCTGGCCCTAAATTTTATTGCCAGTGGGTCTGTCCCTACGGGTTTTGCCTTGTGCCTGCCTGTTTGGTGCAGGAAAGGACCAGTGTTTATAGGGAAACTTTCTGCTGAACCTAGGAGGTTGTACTTGAAGAAAATCTTTAACAGTCTGCATCGATTTTGCTTTGTATTCCATCTTTTTACGTACCTCTTCAGCTTTCTGTCCGTGCAAGTGTTTTTGTCAAGAGGTGCATCTATGATTTTATCTTTGACATGATCAGGGAGAGATTGTTCCTTCACTCATGTATGTCTTCTGATAACAGATCCTGTCACTGCTGCCCTGCTAAAAGCTTCTAGGACATCAAATCCACAGTGCAAGGAGTACTTTGCCACCTGAGATGAAGAGTGCAGTAATTCTGCTATCTCTTTATTGCTGGCAAAATCTGGAAAAGCAGAAATTTTCTGTTTCAAAAGTTCCAAAGTGAGCTGTTGATGTTTTAACATATGGAACTGACAGTTGAGAGCCCTTATAGTTAAAGTTGCAGAGGTATATACTTTTTTACCCCATCTGTCCAGGGCCCTGGATTCTTTGTCTGAGGGAGTAGGATTCTTTGCAGAGGTAGCCTTAAGTCTCTTAGGTCCCTGAGTAATCACCTCTGGATCTGCTATAGGATTTGTGTAGAGGTATTTATGTGAGTCAGGTACCCTGTAGTACCTGTCAGGTTTTCTGGGGGCAGATGAAAGGGTGTCAGGTGTAAGGCTGGATTTTTGGTAAACATCATCTACCACCTCCAAGATGGGTGGGATGACCACAGGCCTGTGCTGGGGTAGGCCCAGAAACTCTCTTAGTCTTTTCTTGGATTGAAGGAAATCCATTGATTCCCATTGAAGTGTTCCCTGAGGGTGTGGAGGGTTTCCCCAAAGGAAAAGTCCTCTGGAGGTGATGCAGAAGGAATAGATTCTTCTGCATCTGAGTCTTCATAGGCAGTAAGACGATTTTTCTCTTCAAAAACAGAGTAAGATCCCTCTGAGTCTAAATCTGATTGGATGTCTGCAGAAGGTTCCCTTCCCCTTATGCCTGGTGTGGCCAGATTACCCTGGATAAAAGTGATGAGATCCTCTGTCATTTTAAGCATTCTAGTGTAGGGAGGGGGAGGTGTAGTGGAATGGAGACTTAGAGCTACTCCAAAGAAAACAGCAAAAAGTTTGGCCTGAAGAGTATCATTGGGTGCTGTCAGTGTGTTAGTCAGAAGAGAGGACGAAGGCCTTGAAGGGAATTTTGAAGTGCGAGCGGTATCCTCGAAAACCGGTGCCTGCGTAGTGGCTCTGGACACAACCGAGGCAGAGACAGCTGAAGGCTCATTAGACGCAGTTTCTGCAGCATACAGAACTCCAAAAGGGTCTCAGTACAGGCCTGTGAAGTAATCGAGTCGGGCATCAGGGGCTACGAAAGCGCCTCACTGAATTCCAAAGAACTGATGACCCTTTTAGTGGTGGTCATCGGAAGGCTTGGCCTTATGCGATCTGTCTCTATCCTTATCTTTATGTTTTTTCAGAAGATCTGCAGTTTGCTGCCATATCGGTAATTGGAGGCGGAAGACAAAAATATCTGGCTACAAACAAAGCTCTATGACGAACAGTTCTAGTGTTAAAGAGGGCACAGAACCGACAGAAGGGTACGTCGTGATCTCGACCTAAGCAAGTGACACAGTAAGAATGGAAGTCTCGGTGTGGTATTTGCTTTCCACAGGCGAGACAGTTATTGACTTTTTCGGACATCGGTTAGAGCAAGAAAAAGGAAGGATCCCCAATGGGGTACTTACCTTTAGATGTTTTCAGCTGAAGTTCGAAATCTGGAAACAGCCGACCGGCTCTGTAGCGAATTGCTTCTGCTACGGGCTCCACGGCAAGAAAGACTGAGGTAATTAAGAGCATCGCCTGCTCTCCTTTATAGCTCAGATGATCTGATGTCAGCCAGCAAGTGACAGCAGCTGACGCACAAAACCTTGACTCTGGTATATGGACCGACTGAGGGCTACCACAGCATGGATAATCCAATGGTTAGGACTGCAGCAGCAAAACACAAAGAACATCTAGTTTTACTGATTCTGTCTGGGGTGAGGAATGCTCTGTGCAAGCATTTCCAATTAAAAACTTTCCAGTATTGTGTAAAGGATGTACATTTTATCGATAATAAGATATTTGTTTTAATATCTTCAGTTAACTGTATTGAGTGCCCTTTTGTTATATACTTCCAATATGAGGTTTTGGGTGTTGTTTTACAGTTTATCAATATTTTGTAAAATTTTGAAATACTGTTTCCCATGTCGAAGTCATTATATATGATTTCATTTATGTATTTTGTTAATTTAGGTATTTCTTTAAATGAAGAATTGTTAATTACTCTACTTACATCTTACGAATATGACAGATTACTCTGTAAAGTTAGCCAGTCCTGTTGTGGAATTTTGCATGTTATTTTTATTACTTGCATATCTAAAACTTTTAGTCCTTTGATACATTGGAGCCAACAAACAAATCTTTTCTGTTCCCAGGAATTAATAATTTCTCTATATATTTTATGTGGAAAGTTCTTTGTGACTATAAATGGTGTTAAAAGATCAAACCATATTTTTAAATCTATATTTGCATTAATAATTTCCTAAACAAGTCAATGTAATAATTAATGATACGAGTTTTAGTGGGTTTAGTTATGTTATATTGCATACTAATACATAATATGTGCCATGGCAAATTGCTTTTACCTGTTATTTGAAATTGTTTTTGTAAATTAAATGTATTTATTGATATTACAGTTAGTAATTCTTTCCAATTTGCAGAATAATTTGGACTTATCCAATCTGATATTGTTTTAGATATTGATGCTTTTATATATGTTTCTGTATTTGGAAAGTTTAATCCTCCTTGTTTCCATGGTCTGATACGACGAATTATAGCTATTCTGTTTCTTTTGGGAAACCATAAATATTTTACTAGGGATGAATTTATTTCTTTAAGTATATTCCTTTCTGGTAACTGTTGTACTGCCAAGGCTATGTATAGGATCTTGGGCAATAAAGCCATTTTTATTAACTGTAGTCTATCTTCAAATGTTATTATTATTTTGCTCCATTTTTCCACAGAGATTTTAATTGCATTGATGATATTATTGTAGTTTTTTGGGACTAATTCATTTATTATCCTTGCATAAATCAATTCCTAGATATTTTAAGGTAGATTCTTGTTCCCTATGATGTGAACCCCCCCCCCTTAGTCTGCAGTTTTTTTTATTTAAAAATAAAAATTTAGATTTTGATTTACTGAAATGGAGTCATGTGAAATTTGTCAATTAATATATTTAATTCTTCTAATGTCTCTTTTGTATTAGATAACGTTAGTAATGTGTCATCAGCAAATAGCATTACTTTAGAATTGTATTGTTCATAAACATCTATTCCTTTGATTTTTACATTGTTACAAATTGAATCTGCCAATATTTCAATAGCCAAAGCAAACAGAATCGGTGACATGAGACATCCTTGTTTAGTGCCTTTTGTTATATGTGTAGATTCAGAGGTAAAAGGACCTAACTTAACATATATATTTTTTAGGAGATGAGCAAAGGATGAAGGAAATTCAAATAGCATTAGGATTTTGAATGAATAGTCCCAATTTAGGGAATCAAAGGCTTTCTCGATATCTAAGCCAATTATGAGTGTTTCTTTATTTTCTTTATTAACATAATCTATAAGATAAGAGAAATTATTCTTTTAATATTGTCATGTGTGCGTCTATGAAGTATAAATCTAGTTTGATCATTATTTATTGATTTAGATAGTGGTATTTTCATTCTGTCAGTTAACATTGTCATAAATATCTTATAGTCATTATTTAATAATGATATAGATCTATATGAGGTACAGAGGTTTGGGGATTTGTTTTCCTTTAGGATTGGTGTGATTAAGAAATATCTCCAAGAGGGTGGTATTAAAGTTTGTGACTGAAGTTCTAATAGAGTTTTATGGAAGAGCGACAGTATCTTTGAAGGAAAAAGTTTATATATTTCCATAATTATGCCATCTACACCTGCAGCGGGTCTATATTAGAACATCAAAGTGTCAGGTTTTCGAATGTTCTAATATCGACACCTAGTAACCGAAAGTTGAAAATAGCGAATTTTTAGATAACCGAATTCTTTCCTAGGGAAAAAATTTGGTTATCCGTTATTTTCGCTTCGCTATTTTCAGCTCTGCGGTGGAAAGTTATGGTCGGGTTCAGGTACGTGTGATTGTATGGACATGAGGGTTAGGGTGGGACAGGTGAGTCAGGGTTAGGGCGCGGGTCAGGTAAGTGTGCGAATGTTTGGACGTGAGGGTTAGGGTGGGATAAGTGAGTTAGGGCGTGGGTGAGGTGTGTGCGCGATAGTGATGGACCTTAGGGTTAGGGTTTGGGTTAAGGTAAGTGGGTAGACAGTGGTGTATGTACAGTTTAGTGTAGGTTCAGATGTAAGATTTTAGGTGTATGTGTGTGAGTTGCTGTGTGTTTGGTGTGTTTGTGTTGTGTGTATGTGTTTTGGAACTGCAAATTTTTTTCCCTCGGAAAAAATTCAATGTTTTAAATTTTTGGTCTTGCCAGTTTTGGTTACTAGGTGACGATATTAGAACATTCAAAGACCTGAAACTTCGATGTTCTAATACAGACCCCCTGGAGTTTTATCATTTTTACCCTCTTGTACTGTATCTGTAACTTCTTTGCAGGATATGGGTGCTTGCAGATCTAGTTTTAATTTTTCTGGTATTTTTTTATATTAGAATATTTTTCATCTAGATTTAATTGATCAATATGCATATTTTCTTTTTGGAAATGTTCCATAAAGTGACTTTTATAGGCATCAAGAATGTCACCTATATCCGAGACATTTTTACCTTTCTTTTCATGGAATATACTTTTAATGTTATTAGCTTTTGATTGTATTTTGATTCTTGTGGATAAATTATGTAGATATTTTGGAGTAGTGGCCAAGGTATTAATTGTTAGTTTTTCTAAAGCTAAACTAGTTTTATGTGTTAGAATTTTGTTGTATTCATTGTTTAATACTTCTACTTTTTCATCTCCAAATTATTTTGATTTTTTCCTACTTTTACTGACAAAAGTTTGGATTGTAGATCTAATAATTCAGAATCCCATTCTATGATTTCTTTTATACCAAGTTGGGGTTTTACCATATATATAAGCTTTTAGTAAGTCCTGTATTATTATTTTATCTCTATGTTGTAATTAATATCTAAGAAGAACTGTAATTCAGATAATAACCAGGGTTTGAACTCTTTAATTTTAGTTATATATGCTGGAATTCTGGAGTTAAAGATTAATGGTTTGTACCCATTTTGAAGTTTTAGTATCAATGAATTGCAGTCTGAAAAGGGGCAGGGAGTGATTGAGGAATTAATGATTTTAGAGTGTAAGTCATGGGCAGCAAATATTTCATCTATTCTAGTTTGGGTACCAAATTTGTGATCTTGATGGAAAAACAACAAAAATGTATCTTCTTTAAATTTGAAAGTATCTACAAGATGAAATGATTCAACCCACTTGTTTAAAGCTTTTGATACAGCAGATGTATGCAGCTGTCATTTATTTGTAGTTTCAGAAATATCAAATCTACAGTTAAAATCTCCTCCTAATATTAAGTTGCCTTTATAACTACTGGAAATGAAATCAAAGTGTTTTTTAACAATTCCTGTTCCAATGCCTGGGAACCAGTATATACTGGCTAGGGTCCATATTCTGTTATTATATTTAACTATTACCAATGCCACAAGGCCTTCTTTATCTTCATACTTATGATTTCTGGGTTAATCACATTTGTTTTCCATAAAATTGTTACCCCTTTTGTCTTTGTCTTATAAGTGGATTGCGTGAATATCATATATTCCTTAGGATTCCAGTTGTAACTGTCATTTGTTCTGAAATTAGTTTCTTGAAGGAAGACAATTTGTGCTTTGTTCAATTTTAAATATTTCAGCAGATTTGATCTCTTGATAGGATTGCTTAAGCCACTGGTATTTAAAGATAATAAAGTTAAATCCATCTTAAGTTATTTAGACTATATATTTTTTGTTTTATTGTGACTATTACATATTTTCCTCTGATAACTATAAAGTATATGTTTGAGCTTTTAAAGGAAATTATTAGTTTTATACTTTGAGTGTTTACCAATAAAGTAATGTTTTGGTCAGGCATACTAAAATGTTTTTGTGAAATGTTATTGTGTCTTTCGGCTTTTCCCGGTTAGGGGTCGCCACAGCGGAACTCCGGTCCGCTAATGATTGGTAGTTGATTTTTACATGCCGAGTTACCAGCCCTGACACACAACCTTCAACGAAGGTATGCCCATTCACGCAGGTCTCCACGCAGAAGACGCTCTAGCTGAGAATCGAGGCGACAACATAAGAAATTTAAATTAATAAATGTTAACAAAACTAAGATCCGCACTAGCCATGGAATGAAAATCATTCATAATCTGATGGATAAACCTAAGCCCATCAGGCGATCTTGACAATCCAGAACATCTGAGCTCCATAAATTGAATTATCATATGGAGAAAATTTGTAATAGGAATAAGCAATATTTATATTATTTTGAACAGATACAGTACTACTGTAGATTAGACAGAATTCTAATACAATACAAATGTCTACTTATTGTATAAGCTATTAATATTTACATGAAAGATAGATGACAAGCAATTCAATCATAGTAAAGTAGGATGTATCATATATAAAACCTCAGTAAAAGATTATAGCACACAGTTATTTACCATATTCACTCTTACTGATGAAGTCTTTCAAGACTTATTACTTAATATAAATAGACGGTAATAATATTCATACCTAATGTTTATAATGCAATGTATTTTACTAGATATATCAGAAGTTATATTTCATTGTTTTCCAGCAATTGAGTAATCACATTGTTTGTTGCTAACTTACTTAAAGCATCAAGTTTGTTTTATGTGAACATTGATGAAAGTTAGTGCATTTTAATTATCAGTGCATCCCTCTCCCCCCCCATTTCCTACACATACAGATTTTCATATCTATTATTTCTTATTATAAAATGAGTGAAATTATAAATTAAAAACAATAAATTCACTTACTGTGACTAATTACAAGTTCCCTTTCCATATTAATAAATTGCCATTTATGACATACACCGAAAGATTTTAGATTTAAATGGCAACATTCTATTTTGTATAATCAGCAAAGGCTAAACTGAATGCTTATTGTCAATTTAATACTATTCGTTCAGAATGTGATTGTTACATTCTGTGACATTCCTAGTTCAGGCTTCTACTGTTTCCCTTGAACAACTTTTGTCAGTTTGATGTCATGTATAAAACATTAGTTACCTTGGTAACAGCTTAAGTATTATTTATGGTCAAGATGTGTTACAAACCACAATTCAAGTTAAAGCAATTACATGACTTGTTATGCACACTTATTTACATGAGAAAATCACCATGCTTCCCCTTGATGTTCAATATAGTGTATGTCATTTATGGCAAGTTAAAACAGTAGTGTTATTATACACAAGCCCATATTATTAAAGCCTGTCTTTAATATCTAAATTCAGCAGACTGCTTCATCTTATATGACGATTATATATTTTATGTCTAGATTTACTAAAATCATATATTACATAACTATTGTGTGTGTTTTTTTTTCATTTTAATTATCAGTGCATCCCTCTTCCCCCCATTTCCTACACATAAGGATTTTCATATCTGTCATTTCTTATTATAAAATGAGTGAAATTATAGGTTAAAAACAACAAATTAACTTACTGCAATTAATGATTACAAATTCCCTTTCCATATTCACAAATTGCCATTTTATGGCATATACTGAAAGTTTTTAGATTTAAATGGCAACATTCTATTTTATATAATCAGCAAAGGTTAAACTGAGTGATTATTGTCAATTTAATACTATTTGTTCTAAATGCGATTGTTACATTCTGTGACATTTCAAGTTCAGGCTTCTACTGTTTCTCTTGAACAACTTTGTCAGTTTGATGTCATGTATAAAACATTAGTTACCTCAGTAACCGCTTAAGTATTATATATGGTCAAGATGGGTTGCAAAAACTACAATTCAAGTTAAAGCAATTACATGACTTGTTATGCATATTTACTTATGTAAGAAAATCACCATGCGTCCCTTTGATATTCATTGTAGTGTATGTCATTTATGACAAGTTAAGACAGTAGTGTTATTATACACAAGCCCATGCTACTAAATCCTGTCTTTCACATCTAAATTCAGCAGACTGCTTCATCTTATATGACGATTATATATTTTATGTCTAGATTTACTAAAATCATGCATACATAATTATTGTGTGTTTTTTTTTTTTTTGGCTGTTGCTTATTTATTTAAGAGACCACAAGCTGTAATGCTTTTTCTTATTATTATCTCCTTTCAAGCATGTTTATACAGTCCATAGACTTTAAATTATGAGACCCTTCTAGTTTCTTATTTGTTATAAGTATATTTCCATCCTTACATACACCCATATCGGTACTTCAAGAATGGGCAACAATGCCCATCCAGTTTTGCCAGAATACCATTCACTAGTTTATGTGGCGTGTTTCCAGGCTGTTCTTAAAATATCCAAACCAATATTTGTCCTGTTCCATTTTACCAGCCTATTCTATGCAGTGGCCACTCTGTCAGTGAATCACTCAACACACCTTCCATTCCCACAGATATTTCCACAAAGGAAATCTAATGACTCTCTAGTACTTCCCGGCAACCCCAACCACCCTTAGAATCAGCTATCCTCATATGCCCAACACGTCCGAGCAAGCTCATCTCCCAAACCACTGCAAAGTGCTCTTAGTCTTTCACAATAACTCAGACTTCCACTCTTATGTAAGTCCTTAATGTGTTTGGACCAAAATACATTTTAAATATAAAATTGCGCTTATTATTTATTTATTTATTTTTTATCAAGAATCAACTTAATGAGCTAAACAAAGTGTCGGGAGACCATCAATAAGTGTACATGTGGTTTAAAAGAGCCTTTTTATTGTATGTATGTGTGTATGTGAGTGTGTGTGTGTGTGTGTGTGTGTGTGTGTGTGTGTGTGTGTGTGTGTGTGTATATATATATATATATATATATATATATATATATATATATATATATATTATATATGTATTTTATTTTTAAACCAAAAACTTCATTGCCGAGAATCATCTTGGAGGCTTCTCAGAGCTGTTAAGCAGTATCGTCACTCTGTCTCTGCTACCATAGCAACCTGGGAGCATCTGTTTCTGTTAGTGTGTCTGTGTACTGCATGCACCTGAAGCAAAGCTTCACTTCACTGCAACTTCAAGCCTAAATTCCCTCCCTTTCAGCACGGCAGCAGCCAGGAAAAGAATGGAGAGCAAACAGATAAAAAAAAAAAAAAACTCCCAACAAGCCGCCACAACAAGAGATAACACATTCTTCCAGCCTTCCTAGCTCTCACTCAGCAGATGTATAAACAAACTCCTTGCCAAAATATCGAAAAATCACAGTTTTATCCAACCCCTTCCCCTGGATCCAAGCTAAAACACCAAATGTCTCTTTCTACTACAGAAGCATCAGTAAACCTCGATCACAAGCCGCAATCCACAGCTTCCCAGAGACGAAAACGGCAACATACAACAGCTACCAGACACAACTGCATCCACACACACCATGTCAAGCTTAATCAAACAGCACTCAAAGTTATGACACCTGCCACAATTGATATTAACTACGTTTAGAATAATAATGACATTTGTACTAGCTGCCAGACACAGCTTTATCCACGCACACCATATCAAGATTGATCAAACAGCACTCATAGCTGTGACACCTGCCATAATTGATATTAACTATGTTTAGACAGAATAATGATGACATTTGTACTAAGAGCTTGCTACTATTATTTAACCAGGATATACATGACATTTCTAAATCATACTTTAACTGAAGAAGGCATTAGTCTCCATGAAAGCATTTTTTTCAAAAATCTCTACTGTTATTGCTATTATATATGATGTTAATTTGTTACATTTGAGACTGAACTCTGATGAATGCTATCTTGTTGAATTAGTTAATTACTTAAATTATTATAAGTAAAATCAATGAAAAATGAACAAGATAAGTATTCAGTGAGTTCAGGTAGGGAAATAGAAACTTCTATGTTTGTATTATATGTTGCTTTGTTTGGCTTATATATAATGTAAACAGTAATCCATCTTGACCTACCTTTGTTTGTGAAGAATTATTGGACTCTCTGAACATTCTGAATAAATCATTACTGTTTCTCAGTTGTTTAAGAAACCCTTCTTTTTTTAAAATAAAAACAGATAAGTGATGTACCATATCAGTTGATACTTTGAGAGAGTTATTTTTTGGGACAACTATCTTGGAATCAGTTGTTTGTTTCTTCTTTCTAGCATCAGTCCAAGGATTTGTATCTTTTATTATTTTAAGAGTAGGGGTCATCCACTCCATTTATTCTGGGATTGACACTATATTGTTTTTGATGAGTACAGTAGCTTCTTCTAAGTCATTAAAGGTTCTCATCTCATTGACAAAAAGTATTTTTATCTTGGCTGGAAAGGCCAGCTGTGCTTTAATATTGTTTTGTTTCAAGAGTTTTATTACTGGCCAGGCTTTTTTTCCTTTGTTCTAGTATTCTGGAAGAATAATCACTGTCCAACCTTATCAGGCGTTGATTGTATTTTAAGGGTGATTTTCTCCAAGCAGATTTTAATAAAGAATAAAGAAATAAAATAAATTTTATAACTATGGATCTAGGTGGAGTATTTGTTGAGTTAGAAGCAGGTTTCTTCAGTGCTCTATCCACCCTTTCATTTCCAAATGAAAGTCCCTCTTTCAAGTCTAAAAATTCAGGAATCCAGGTTGTTAAGAATGAAATAATGTCTTCTCCTTCAGGCAGACCAAAGATCCTTATGTTGTTTCTCCTTTCCCTGTTTTCCAAGTCATGTATTTTGTTAAGCAGACATGTATTCTGTCTAAGCATAATTCTTTTTTGTAATTCTTCCTCTGAGTCTCCCTTCAGTGTAGAGAAGTCTCTATATTTGTTATTTTTGTGTGGCTGTAATAGTTCCTTAAGAGTATCGGTCTGTTTTTGAGAATTTAATTTGAGATTTTTTAATCATTTTTAAAGCCATACATCTTCAAAGATAGTTCCTGTAAGGTAGATGTCATCAACTGCAGTTCTTTTCTCAAAGCAGCATCTGGATGAGAATTCCTTGAGCTGTTCATATTCAGTGACTCAATATATCTCCAAGTTACCCGACAGGAAAATGTTTGTATATCTCCACCAAAATTTATATTTATATTTATGTAGTTTAGTAGTTTATCTATAGGTTTCTGACGTTTTAAACTTGAAAATAACAAACTTTTCCTATATTATTATACTAGTTTATGGAGCTCTCAAAATTCACTGCTCTCAGTTGGCCATCTAGGCTCCCTTGTGTCACTGTGTGTGCTCTTGACAACTTTGTTTGTATGTGATATTCTGGCTTCCAAAGAAATTGTATACATACATCTTTCACCTACTATGTTGGCTTCTTTAATGATTAACAGGGTTCAGTGAACACAAGTCAACTGCTACATTGTCTCGGAATGCTCATATCTACCAAACTGGCTATGGAGACATTTGGAAATTGCATATCCATGCTGTCCAGGCCTATATTACAGTGGGCTATTAGGGTTTGAGGACTAGGTTTTACAGAGATCATCTAGAGTGGTCTCTAAGATTAGTAACCAGAGTGCTATCTGATGTGCAAGCTTCCTGCTCTGAGCTTAATTTTGCACAATGTGTCATTAGCTGCAGGTTACAGTCCTAGTACAAGTTTTATAAGTTAACTTCTGTGCTTTCAAACTCAGGCAGACCAGGCCACCACCTACTGCCACTAGATAGAATATCCCAGTCCTCTTAATGTAAGAGCACAAAAATGACTGTTTGAGAGTGTTTGCTACCACAACATAAACTAGCTAGACAAGGTGATTTCAAAGTCAGTCAGACCAAATACAAGACAGCTTGAGCAAATGCAATCATGTTAGCCTTGAATACAAATAAATCTACAAATAAAACAAAAATCAGTAATCAATCAAAAAAATAACTTATGGAAGTGTGATTACTTATACACCTGATCAGATGAACCACCCATAACAAAGTATCCCATACTTGTTCTGCTTAAGAGATAATTACTATTCTTACTGTACAGCAAACAGTAATATAGCATCAGATGTTAAGGAGTACAGCAATTTTACTACGATAAAGTGAACAAAAGAAATATTGAACTCCTGAGGCACTCTATGTGATGGAGAAGCAATGCAAAGTAATCCAATTTTGATTGAATAATACCAGTTTGTCTTTTTTTTTTTTTTTAACTATATCTCCCTGATCTCTGTTCTAGAGTCACACAGTCAACCGTATCAAGGAAGAACTACTTTTACACAGTTTTGTACTATCTGCTACCTGAATCATGTAATTAACATGATAAACATGCTGACATTTATTTATTTATTTTACATTTGTTTACCTGGGAGGTCCGACTGGAGAGAGCTGTCCGTTTTCAGCGGAGGCCCTGGGAGAAAAGCTCCAGAGCACAAAATAACCACAACCGGTTTTAGTCAGAATATGCCTTCCTAGAACAATTGCTAACAAACTATACATAAGATATTTACATGAGCATTGTGGTTTACATATTCACTTATAAAAATCTAGCAGATAATAACATATGATTGCATAGGATACTTACATAAGCATAGTGGTTTAGACGTACAATTAAAAGTAAAGTCGGTAGTATCATATGATGGTTGTTCATACAGTACGTTTAGTGGAGATAATCTTGAAGATGTATTGAAGATAAGACAAGGAAGGAAAAACTAAAAAAAGGAGAATATAGACAAGTCCATATGAGGTGCATTGACATTTTAAGGGAAAGCTTTTCAACTTAGTCTAGGGAAGATTTAGTGGGTATAGATGGGACAAGTGAGGTGGTAGGTAACGTGTGATAATACATAGTGCATCTGTGGGAGTATTAAAGAGGAGGTTGGATAGTGGGTAGGGGAAAGGAGTTAGAATATGTCAGCCAGGTGCTAGGCAGTTACAAGTAACGTGTGATAAAATATAGTGCATCTGTGGGAGTTTTAAAGAGGAGGTTGGATAGTGGGTAGGGGAAAGGAGTTAGAATATGTCAGCCAGGTGCTAGGCAGTTACAAGTAATGTGTGATAATATATAGTGCATCTGTGGGAGTTTTAAAGAGGTTGGATAGTGGGTAGGGGAAAGGAGTTAGAATATGTCAGCCATGTGTTAGTTGCATTTCCAGGAGTTGTTTAGGTGGGAAATAAGCTGTTTTTGAAGATGGTTTTATTAGGCTGTACCCTTATTTGTAGTGGTAGGGAGTTCCAAGTCTTGGCAACGTTGCTAGAATAGAGGGAGTCACCAGAGCTGCAATGGCTTTTGGAGATTGAGATTAGTGCCTTGTTTGTGGATCTAAGTTCTCGGTTATTGGTCTTGTAAGGCTGGAGTTTGGTTGGTACAGTTTTTGATGAGCTAAAAGAAGTTGGTTTAGAGCTAAGGTGTTAGGGAGTTCCAGTCAGGAAAGCTGTTTTAGGAGGAGTTTGTGGCGAATGTTGCTATTTTGTTGTAGCTTACTGATAGCTTGTTTAAATCGCTCTTGTTTAGATTAATTAAGACAGGAGAAGCATACAGTAAGGTAGAGAGAAGATGGGTATGAGCTAGGGTAACTTTACTGTTGCTGGTTGGGAAGTTTTTACATCTGTAAAGAGTACCTAGTTTTTTTTGTTGATTTTGGTTACTGTATGAGCTATGTGTTTGTCAAATTTCATATTATTGTCAATAATGACCTCTAGCAATTTGGTTTGTTTGACTGGGGAGATAGGTGTATTATCTGATGCAGAAATAGAGAACGAGGTAGTAGGTGCTGCTGCTTTGGAAAGATGAAAGAGCATAAGTTGGGTCTTTTTAGGATTTAATATTAGCTGGGTATTTGCTAGCCAGGTTTCAATGGATGTAAAGGCTTCTTGGGTCATGATTTGAAGTTTTTGGAGGGTGGGGACAGAGCAGATTAAGGTGGAGTCATCAGCGTATTGAACCAGGTTTGCTAGAGGGCGGCTTTGTGAAAATTATTTGTACATAAAATGAAAAGTAGGGGCCCTATGATTGATCCTTGGGGTACTCCTAGTTTCACAAGAAGTAGAGAGAAGGGAGTTTTTCCACTGAATAGCTTGTTGGTGTTGGGAGAGACAGTCCTGAAACCATAATAGAGTGGGGGTAGTTAGTTTTTAATTCTTTGAGTGATGTTATTAGTTTTGCATGGGAGACTGTATCAAATGCCTTTGATAAGTCAAGGAAAACTGCAGACACTAGTTGGCCGTTGTTGCACTGCATATTTACTAGGTTACTAAAATGGATGAGGGCAGTGGTAGTGCTATGGTTGGGGTGGAATCCGTGATGAGTTTCGGCAAGAAGATTGCTGGAGAGGAGATGTGTTAGGACCTTGGTGTGTATACATTTTTCCAGTATTTTAGCCAGTGGGGAAAGTATAGCTATAGGGCAGTAGTCAGTTGGGTCAGTGGAGCTGTCCCCTTTGTGTATTGGTATAATGTATGAGATTTTCCAGAGAAGTGGCACCTTTTGTTCTGAGATTGATATGTTAATGATTATAGAGACTGGATAGGAAATGGCTTTGGCAGCTATTTGTAAGAATTTGGCAGGTAGTTTGTCTACTGCTAAGGTGGCGGGTTTAAGTTTGGTTAGGTGTCTATAGATGGTGTAAGTTGGTACAGGTTGAAGGGTGAAGGAGTTAGCATTACTTGATGGCTTACATAGTATAGTGGGGGTTGAGGAGTGGGGGTCTGTTGACAGCTTTAATATAGAGTTGGTAAATAACTCATTGAATTGGGTGGCTGTGTTTATAGAGGTGGTCTATGGTTGAGGAGTTGGTGATTTACCTGGTTGGAGAACACTGTTTATAGCAGCCCAGAACTTTTGTGGACTAGTATTATGCTTAGTTTGAATTTCACTATAGTAGTTTTGTTTGTCAAGTCTGATTTGTTTTTTTTTTACAGTGTTTATCAGCTGTAAGAATGTTTGCCTATTAGGAGTACTTTTGTTTTTGTGCCAGGTGTCCCATGCTTTGTCCCTCTGTTTCATAAGTTGCCTAGTGCTCTTGGTAAACCATGGGGCATAGATGGTTTTAGTGCGGATCTGTCTTGGTGGAGCAAGTTGGTTGAGAAGTCCTAAGAAGATAGCGTTGAAATACTCAACTGCTTCATCTAAAGGAAGTGTTAAAAGAGGGGACCAGTTAGAGTGTTTAAGGGCTGTATTAAGGTCGTCAGCCCTGAGGTTTTTAGTGCATCTGATGTGTTTAAGAGAGTTAGTTCTAGTGATTTTAGTTTGGTCTCTGATGAAGAAGGTTTGAAGGTGGTCGCTTAAAGTATCAGGTAGTGTATCGAAATTATGGGTGAAAGATGGGCGATTGGTGAGAATCCAATCTAGTATTGATTCTTTTTTTGAGGTTTTGTCTACCCTAGTAGGGGTTTGTATAAGCTGTGAGAATCTGTAAAGGTTAATATGATTTGAGAGGTGAGGTGATTTATGTGAGGTCCAATTAATACTGAAGTCACCTAGCTAGTATAATGGTTTCATGGAGGAAGGTTTCTGATGTCCACTGGAGAAGAGAATCTAGGGTTTTGATGTTATCTCCTGGAGGGATACATGATCCCAACATATTTAACTATTTTTGTAAATTTAGTCTTACCTTAGCAAGTAGGATCTCTGCATTATTAAATGCAAGGATTTCTATGTTAAATAGTTCAACATTGATGTTGCTCTGATATAGGACAGCGCCTCCACCTCCTCTTTTAGCTGTATGGTCTTTCTGTAGTATGCTATAACCAGGGGGGAAGTACTTCTTTGTTTTTCATGTGTGGTTTAAGCCATGTTTCTGTGAGGAAGATAATGTCAGCTAAGTATAATGCTATGATTGCATGGATCTCAGTGGTTTTGTTAAGGATGTTTCTTATGTTATGATTTATTATTAGAATATCAGATTTTCTCTTAAGTAGGCTAGTACTGGTTCTAGGCTGATTATGATGATTTGTAGGACTTGCTATTGGACCTGGGTTGGGGTTGATATCGCCACTGCATACCAGGTGAGAGGCAATGTTTATAATGGTTTGTAGGTATTTGTAGAAGGCTAAGTTACGCTGTAGGGATACTCTAGATTTGCTTTGATAATGATGGAGTTTGTAGGGGTGTAGGTCATGGGTGGTGTGGTTAAAGAGTGAGGGTGAGAAGAGTAAGGGGTAGTTAACGAATGTTGGAAGTGAGGTTGAGGTGGGGTGACATGCTGGGGATTGAAATGTTGTTCAAGTAGGGTGAGGTTAGATGGGCTGTGATGGTGAGTGCTAATGTTAGAATTATTTGATGGGAGTACATGTTTGGTTTGTTAGACATGGTGGGACTGTATAGAGATAACCCTGTGGAATGTGTAGGTGTCCTGATAGTATATACATAGGCTAGATTGTAGCAACTTTGTGAGTGAGGAGTTACTATGTGTAGACTGTGTAATATGAGAGCAAAGGAGGGGGAGAGGTGGTGGTTGTTTGCGTGATTGGCTGAGGGATGGGGGTTGGATATGGGTGTGGTAAGGTTGGGTATAAAGGAAATGAGCTAGTGGTAGGAAGTAATGCAACTTAAATGCAGCAAACATGCAAAAAGACAGCTTCAATTATGTTTATTTTTAAAACAAAATCACATTTTTAAAAGTTATTTCATACATTTTACAACTAAAATGCATTGCAAACACCACACACCAGTTACATGGTATTTTGCCAAGTTATAATTTATAGTTAATATTCAGGTTATAATTTATAGTTAGTATTTAAGTTATAATTCCTTTGCAAATTATTTCAAATCTGTTTGTTCTTTGTTTATAACATACAAATAAACAACATGCTGAAGCGGCCTGTTTGCCCTGCTCTTCTTACAGTTCTGGTAAAGGGGAAAGGAAATGACCCCTTTTTAATTTAGACACTGGAATGCAAAGGAAACATGTGTAAATAGATCTAGCATATATTTGCTCGGCTTACTAAAAGAAATTAGTGGCAGCTTTTTATGCACGTTCTAAAATTGTTTTGCATTTTATTTACTATTCGTTTAGCAGTCTGTACTGCTCATGAACCTTAGGCTCACAATTGGCAAAGTGACTACGAAAATTTTATAGACGGAATGCCTAAATATAGTTATGGCAAACTACAAACAATGGTACACAAGTGGGAACTTTACACACAGTTAAGCTGATAACATCAAATGGAGGCTGACAACATCACAAGGAAATATAAAGGCAAACAATGAAATCTGTGGTACAGCTTAAATGTTTTTTTTTTGGGGTGCAATATCCTACAAAGTTCACTTCCTCCACTCCTTCCCTGCACTCATGGCAAACACTATTCCTTTAAAGGGAAGTGATGTGGTAAAACAGCTTATGCATGCATAAGCATCGAGAGAGCCAGACGTTTATCCTTGCTAAGTCCATTTTCAGTGCACTGTTGCTCTCATACCTCTCATCCTCTTTGGGCAAGAAATCTGGACAAAGCCACAAATAATTGAGGGACAAATGCTGACAAATAGGGCAGATTTTACGCTGGTCTTTTAAACTTAAAAAGTTGTGAGAACACAACAGGTTTTGTCTCACCATGCATTTTCTGAAAGCTATAAAGTCTGAAACTCAGATGTCTGGCACTATTTACAGTCGCTTCCATCCTCAACGATTTTCTAGAAAACATCAACTTTTATGAAGAACAGACCAAAAATATGAGGCAAAAATATGGATATTCTGCAAAAAATCTGGAGTGTTAAGAGGTATGGTTGCTTCTCTGTTTTTTCCAGAGGGCAGAAAATGCTTCCTTAATCCATTAAAACTTCTTCCGCAACTGTAATTGAGTTTAAGTCAAAACTTTTAGCCACTAGACATCAATCTCCTTCTACCTACTCACTCATCTTTTCCCTCAAAGCAAAACAACAGTCTGACATTTGAGTGATGCCTGACCTTACTTTTGCCCATAGTCCACCATGCCCCCCCCCAAAGTCCTATAAAGTTTGTTTTAGTCTGGTCTTGGGGCATAAAAACAAGGAGGAAAAAAAGGTGTGCTTGCTTCCTAGTCAAATGTGAGAACATTTTACATATTAATAAGCTATAAATATACTAATACAGAGGTGATGAGTGTAAGACTTGCTTTGTTTCTATTTTAGGGTTTAAGTCAATCTAGTAACTGCAGTTCTTGATTGAAATACAGGATCGTTGTAAACAATCACACTTCATTCCTTACACTATGAAGGTTATCTCTGTAATTTAGATTCATTTCTGCTTATACCAGATGCCCAGCTTGATTTTCCATATTCTGCAATTCAGTGGTATTGTAACACCAAGCAAAAACATTTACTTGTCAAGTGACCTACAGTAACAAATAAAAAAAGTATGCAAGCCAACTTTTTTTCACATCAGAGATAAGTTTCCTGAAATAATTGCATTAGCATTTCAACACCCTCAATGCCCCCTTTCACCTTGTATGACTGGACTTTTATGTTGTAAGCATTCTTAACCTCTGTATGCATTACAAAGCGTCAGTGAACACATTATGAACAGCGGATCTGGCACAGTACAAAGACTAGGTAATGTGTACGTCATCTGCTCTGTAGAAGAAAACCCTGCCCAGGACTGTTCCGACATGAATGCATCAGCATTCAATAAAGCATCTGGCTATCTTAAAAAAAAAAAAACATTCTGGTTCTAGGTTGCTCCATAGGTTTGCACAATTTATTCTCTGCATGTGAGAGAATGACATCAGAAAATATGTTTGTTGTGTAGCACAGTAATGTACTGCAACAAGATGTTAAGGAGTACAGCAATTTTATTATGATAAAGTGAACAAAAAATGAACTCTTAAGGCACCTAGAACCAAGTCTTACCCAATAAGGGAAATAAAATGTGGAAGTTCACTTTCTTTTCACCTAAACTGTGTGCAAGGATACCAGAAAAAGCAAGATGTTGCTTTAAGTGGTACCTGTCCACGAACCTTCGAGCCCCACACACCCACACTTGAAAACAATGCATGTAAAGATAACAAAGGTCATGTCAAACTATTACCAAAATCCTGAGAGCTGGACTTGTATGCGTAACACAGCTGTAATCCCTATGCTAACAGTTACAATTAGCTAAATTACTTGGAGATGTAAATGCAGAAAGTAATGTTCCCTAGTTGTTAGGAAACTTTTCAATGATTTAGTTCGACCACAACACGATATTTAAGTGAGAAACTATTATCTGGAAGGTAAGTGGGATAATAATTACTCCTACAAGACATCACTTCCTAAAGTTTCAATGTAGCAATTTTTTTTCCCTAGCCAAACTGATCAAATTCCTCAGAGACACAAATCAATAGCTTCAGGGCTAATCTACTTCTTTATCTTGCAGTAAATACAAGTTCGTAGGTTAGTACTAGGCTACCTGCCTTTGTGGGCCTATTTAAGCCTAGCCAATTATCCCGTGTCAGTATCAAACCCTGCACCTTGGGTCTGCAGGGTAAACACCTTAACCATTATACCAACCTCCCTTATTTAGCCACAGCTCCATCAGATTTTACTGCTGTTAATCAAGTTTTATGAGCATATTCTTAATTTGATTCTTAAATAGGTACACAATGAAACTACTATTAGTAAACAAGCAAGAATGGTAAGCATGCACCCTAATACTACTTTTTAAATCACATTAAATCAATATTTATTTTATTTATTTATTTTACATTTGTTGACCGGGCTAGTCTAGCTGGATATATGTCCATTTTCAGTAGAGGCTCGGGGAGAAAAGCTCCACATAGAAAACTAACAGATATAGTACATTAAAACGTTAATTACAAGAATATTACGAGATGATTACATGTCTTCTAAGGTAACAAAGCATAAGAATATTATGAGATGATTACATGTGTTCTAAGGTAACAAAACATATAACAAAAAAAACAAAATTTTTTTTTTTTTGTTTTTGTATGAGAAGAGGGAGAAAGGATTTAGAAGTAGTTGGAAGACACACAAAGGAAAGAGTAGCAGGAATAAGAGAACAAAGTTGTTAAAATGGGATTATAAGAATTAGGTGAAGGGTAAAGCATACTGTCTACATAATACGAGATGTTTTGTACCACAGTGCATTTTACAATCTTCCATAAGAGGTAAAAGTTACTTCCAGCTAGTTGTTTGGAAACCACTGTAAAATACCAGTTGCATACAATTACCTCAAAAAATCAAACCAGAATTCTATTTTAGTTAGGAATTCAGACACACTTAAAAAAATCAAAACCTCAGCTGGAGAACATGACTTCAACATTCTGAAATTGCAGTTACTGCTGATAGACAGCATCGTAAAGAATCCAGTACCCTTTGTTCTAACACTTCTGATGTACTAGGTATATATATATATATACATATATATATATATATAAATATATATATATATATATATATATACATATACACATACACACACACATACATACATACAGGCATATACATAGTTATATGAAAGTGTGTGTGGTTACAGGTCATTAGACAGAATGCTCAAATAAGTGAATGCTTCTTAACCTGCAAATAAGAGCGAACGTTTGTATGAGTCAGCGTTCTTTTCTATGGAATTTTTGCCAATCACGCATTGTATGAGATCTTACGGCAGCCGGGAAAGGGAATTTGCCCTTACCCCACTGTAGTGCAATCAGACTTGGTATATATAAGGGGGTAGGGATATAGCCTTCATGCAAAAAAAAAAAAATGTTTAGTTTTGTTTGCAATCATTTTAGATTCGCTCTAAAACGTTCGCTATTTTTACATATGCTCATAACAGCATTCAATGTTTGGTGATGTAAGACTATACATTATATACATACATATATACACACACATCTAGATATAAAAACATATATATATATATATATATATATATATATACACACACACACACACACACACACACACACACACACATATATGCATGTATACACATACACTTCTGGGGAAGTGCATATGTACTGCCAGGAACGTCTGGAAATGAAGAGCCTAATACAATGTGCATCTGTACTCAAGTGTTTTTGAGATGCATACTGCATGACAGATGGTAATCATATGACATGCAGCCCCTGTACACACTATACCCCTTAAAGACACATTACTATGTATAACAATATGCTACACTCCCATTTCTTTTAAATGCATAAATTTCTGATTTATAAAAAATATACAAGAACAAGTCTATGGTATACCGCACTATATCAGGCTAGCATAACATGATTCCTAACAGTGAAAAAGAAGTTATGTACTTACCAGAACGTTCCATCTAAGTTGTTGCTTTTCATTTGGTTTCAATCTGTGGATTTGGATCTGACTGTGCCAAACATTACAGCCCCAGGATCAGAAAAATCTGAGCTCCTCCCCCACCCACAGCCCCAGGATCAGAAAAATCTGAGCTCCTCCCCCACCCACAATGCCCTGCTCCCCCTTCATCCTTCAGATCGAGTTTGCTGTCCCCAAAACAAGTGTGTAATCCAAACACAACTATATACACATTAACATATATATATATATATATCTATATATATATATATATATATATATATATATATATATATATATATATATATATATATATATATATATATATATATATATATATATATATACATACACAAACAGATATAGTTATATATAGATATAAATGAGAAAGCATATATCCTTGAAGGTAAAGAACAAGGAAACTTTAGGAGCTCAACAAGGACACAGGAGCGACCAAAAACAACATCTGCCAGGTCTCCAGAAGAAATAATGTGGAAGGGGGATGGGAGAGTGAAGGCTGAAGACCAAATGAAAAGCCACAAATCAGATGTAACGTTATGGTAAGTACATAACTTCTTTATCTGAAGTTGTTGTTTTCATTTGGTCTTCCACCTGTGGGACAGAGTCCCCAGCTACATAAATATTGGAAGGCCCTTATGGAAGGATATTCTGGACCATAGCAAAACCAAAGGAGGCCCTGTTTCTGAAAATAATGTCCAATTTGTAGTGGGATATGAAGGTATGTGAGTTAGACCAAGTAGCTGCAGAACAAATATCATTAATGGGCACTCTAGTCCAGAAGGCAGCGGAGGTGGATACTGACCTAGTGGAATGAGCTTTGATGGGTAGAGGTGAAGGAATCCCTTTAATGGAGTACACCAGAGAAATACAGCTTACAATCCAATTTCCCAGAGAAACTTTGGAAATTAGTTTCCCAAATTTAGTCCTGGAATAAAACAAAAAGCTGGTCAGACTTCCTGAAGTGTTTAGTCCTATCCAAATAAAAACGGGACTGTCTATGCACATCCAGCATATGGAGTTTGTACTCTCCTCTGTTTTGGAAATTAGGGAAGAACATATGAAGATATACTACCTGATTAATATTAGCCTCAGAAGCAACCTTGGGCAGGAAGGAAGCATTGGTGCGCAGTGTAACTCTATCTTTGTGAAAGACCAAATAGGGTGATTTGATAGATAATGTTTGAAGTTCAGACACACTTTTAGCTGAAGTGATAGCTACTAAGAGGACAGTCTTCCAAGACAAAAACTTCAAATCAACCTTTGCTGCTGGTTCAAAAGGAGGTGAAGCCAATGCTTGTAAAAACCATGGTAAGGTCCCAAGGGAGAGTGAGATCCTTACTGGGAGAATGAAGAAGAAAGGTGCCTTTGAGAAAAGTCTTGCACAGCTTGGAAGAGGCCAAAGGTAATGCATTTTTCCCACATGAAAGACTGAGATAGCTGCACTTCGACAGTGGAGAAGCTAGCTCCACTACGAAAAATGGATGTCAAAAAAATCTAACAGAGCAGAAACGGAAGCCATAAAAGGATCAAACTGATTTCAGTGGGCCCAAATAGAAAATCTCTTCCACTTACTGTTATATGTTTTCCTGGTGGAAGGTTTATGTGCTGCTACTAAAATCTCTCTAACTGGGAAAGAAATACCAGGTTTTCTACCCAGCAATGGAATTGGAGCAACCAAGTGGTCAATTTTAGGTTGGGTAGATCTGGGAGAGAATGTCCCAAGGGATGGGACAGGAGATCAGGAATAGGATCCAGAGTCCATGGTGGGCACATTAGATGAAACCAGAGGAAGGGAAAACACACTTGTCAAGGCCAAAAGGGAGCAATGAGGATAACATTGCTCTTCAACATCTAAGCTCTCAATAAACTTGGGAATGGAGGGGCAAGCGAAAAGCAGACAAGGGGGCCAAGCATGAACTAGAGCATCTCTCAGTGACTGTCCCTGAGGAGGGATCAGGGCAAAGAATTTGGTGCACTTGGTGTTGGAAGGAAACACAAAGAGACCACAGCAAGGCTGACCCCACTTCTGGAAGATCATGTCTGCCACTGAAGGATTCAGAGACCACTCATGAGACATCAGAATGGTCCTGCTGAGCCTGCCCACAAGAATGTCTGACTTCCCCAGAATGTGCATTGCCACTAGAAAGTGGATGATTGAGATTGCCCACTGCCACAACCTCATGGCCTCTCGACAAAAGACATAAGACTTGGATCCTCCCTGCCTCTTTATGTACCACACAACTGACATGTTGTCTGTCTGAATTGCAATTGTTCTTAAAGGAAGAGAGGTATGAAGGGCTTGCAATGTTAGGAGCACTGCCCTCATCTCCATGACGTTTATGTGCACATTGGTCTCTAAAGGGGACCAGGTGCCTTGGACTGTCTAACCCAGAAAATGCCCCCCCCCCAACCTGAGCTGTGAGGTGTCTGTGGTCACCGTGGCCTTCGGGGGTGGAAGGATAAAGGGATGACCCTGTTCTAGAATCTGCAATTGAAGCCACAAGAGATTCCGTGCATGCTTGAGATAGTCTGATCGCATGGCTTACAGGATAAAAAAAGAGGGACGACTGAACTGCTAGAGTCCATTGAAGGACTCTCGTGGAGACGAGCTATAGGAACAAGTGTGATGGTGGCAGCCATGGAACCAAACGCTCTTAGAACAAGACATGCTGGAGGTGTAGGAATGTCTAAACTCTGTTTGACGTGGAGTCTAAGAGTTGAGATCCTGTCTGGAGGAAGAAGGCTAAGCAATATGTTGTATCTAGACAAGCTCCGATGAAGTCTACTACCTGTACCGGATGTAGATGAGATTTTTTTTCAGGTTGATGGAGATGCCCAAGGTTGAGGCTAGCTGAAGTAGGTAATCCCTGGCTTGGAGGAGTCGATGCCTGGTGGGAGCAGTGAGGAGCCAATCGTCCAGATAGGGAAACACACAGAATCCTTGCGGTCTCAGGTGAGCTGCCACTACTGCCATAAATTTGATGAACACCCGGGGGGGCTGTGGAGAGACTAAAGGGAAGTACTCTAAACTGGTAATTACTGGCTCCCAGCCAGAAATGGAGAAACCTGAAGCACCTGTTCATCTCAATGTGATAGTATGCATCCTGAAGGTCCACAGACCACATCCAGTCATCCTTCGGCAGGAAAGGCAGAATGGACTGAATTGTGACCATTCGGAACTTTGAACTGGCAATGGACTTGTTCAGGTTTGTCAGATCCAGAATAAGTCTGAGGTCCCTGTTTTCTGGGACACTAAAAAGAATCTGAAATAGATGCCAGGAAACACACAGAAGCCAGAAATGGAGAAACCTGAAGCACCTGTTCATCTCAATGTGATAGTATGCATCCTGAAGGTCCACAGACCACATCCAGTCATCCTTCGGCAGGAAAGGCAGAATGGACTGAATTGTGACCATTCGGAACTTTGAACTGGCAATGGACTTGTTCAGGTTTGTCAGATCCAGAATAAGTCTGAGGTCCCTGTTTTCTGGGACACTAAAAAGAATCTGAAATAGATGCCCGACCCAAACTGGTCTGGGGACAGTCTGGATGACTCTTTTTGTGAGATACTTTGAAATTTCTAATGCCGCAGCCTCGCTCTGACTGGGTGGAACATTGGGGAGGGATTTGGTTGGAGGGAGATTTTGGAAAAAGGGAAAGACATAGCTTTTGGATATTCAACACCCAATGGTCATTCGTGATGGCTTCCCAGCTGTTGGGTGTAGAGAGAGAGACATCCTCTAACTGGCTTCAGAGTAGAGCAGTTGGACAATCCTTCAGGATGTGATTTTTTTTATGTGGTTTTGGTGCCTCTAGAACAAATAAAAAAGAAGTTATGTCTTACCTTAATGTTCCATCTGTGTTGTTGTTCTTCTTTCTTTCATCATTGATGGGTTCGGTTCCGAGCCCTCGGAACAGAGTCGGCCTTTTTACCAAGCTCGCGCCAGCCAAAAAACTTTTGAGCTAAGTTTCTACTCCGAATGCCCTTCTCCCTGTTACCTCAGATCGGGTTTGCTAGAATAAGGGAAGTAAAGCCAAGGCCACTTCTGCGCAAATACCCTAGGACACCACTAGGACCCAAAGCATTCCCCAGGAGCCTTTGGAGGGGGAAGGAGGGTGGGAAGTGATGAATGAAAGACGATGAACAACACAGATGGAACATTATGGTAAGACAACTTCTTTATCTGATGTTGTTAATCTTCTTTCCATTCATCACTGATGGGACAGAATCCCAAGCTACCTTGAGTTCCATGGGCAACCCTTATGGAAGAACATTCCTGAGCACCATTGAGCCAAAGGCAGCTCTCCCTCTTGAGACCAAGAACAATTTGTAATGATTGATAAAAGGTATGAGGCTTAGCCCAAGTAGCTGCTGCAAAGATGCCATCCATGGAAGCCCTGGAATGGAAAGCTACAGATGCTGCCATAGATCTAGTAGAGTGAGCTTTAACATTTGGCATAGGTTCATTATTGAGGGAATAGATGAAATGTATTTAGTCCCTTAGCCATTTCGATAATGTAACCTTGGAAACAGCTTCTCCCATTTTGGGTACAGAGAAGGAGATGAAAAGCTGTTCAGACTTACGGATAGGTTTAGTCCTGTCTAGGTAAAATCTCAGTTGCCTATGTACATCCAAGGAGTGAAGGCAGTACTCTCCTCTATTGGAAAAATTCAGAAGGAACACTGGTAGGTCAATGGTATGGTTAATGGAGAATTCAGAAACAACTTTGGGAAGGAAGGATGGATTAGTCTGAAGTGATACTCTGTCTTTATGAAATACCGGATAGGGCCTCTTGATACACAATACTTACAGCTCCAAGACCCTTCTGGCAGATGTGATGGCTACCAAGAACAAACATTTCCAAGACAAAAACTTTAGGTCACACTTCGCAGCAGGTTCAAAAGGTTTTTGAGTCAAAGACGGAAGGACTAAAGTGAGGTTCCATGGTTCCACAGGCTGTCTAACAGGAGGCCAGATATGAGAGGTTCCCTTGAGGAAGGCCTTGCATATACGTAAAGAGATAAGATGGGTGCCATCTATACCATTGTGGAAATTAGAAATTGCCATTAGGTTTACTCATACAGTGGAGGCAGAGGCTCCATTATCGAAAAACTTAGCCAAGTATTGAAGTACTGCAGTTACTGAAGCCGAATAAGGGTCCAGTATGTTATCCTTAGACCAGATGGCGAACCTTTTCCGTTTATCCTGATATAGCTTTCTGGTAGATGGTTTATGAGAGGCCAGAATGATGTCTCGAACAGGTGAGGAGAGATTAGCTTGCCTGGCAACTAATGGAAGTGGAGAAACCACGCTGTCAGCTTGAGACTGGACAGATTTGGGTGGCTTAACCCTTGGGGGTGAGTAATCAGATCTAGAAGAGGGTACAGAATCCACGGCGGGTATACTAAGTGAGGCTGAAGGAAGGGGAACCAAACTTGTTGAGACCATAATGGAGCTATGAAATCACCTTGCATCTCAACTGAAGAGTGTTCTTTAGAAATTGTGGAATCAGGGGAATGGGAAGATAGGCGTTAAGAAGTCCCGTGGGCCAGTCATGGATTAGAGCGTCCCTCAGGGACTCCCCCTCCAAGAAAAGAAGGGCAAAACAGCTGCTGCACTTGTTGTTCGAAGGAGAGACGAAAAGATCGCAGCAAGGCTGGCCCCAGTGGCTGAAGATTTCTGACGCCACCTCGGGGTTGAGGGACCACTCGTGAGGCTGGAGGATGCTTATGCTCAGTTTGTCTGCAATTGCATTGGAGCTCTCCTGGATATGTGTTGCTATCAGAAAGCATTTGGAAGCTATCGCCCACTGCGAAATTCTCATGGCTTCTCAACACAGGGGGTAGGACTTGGTTCCTCCTTGCTTGTTGATGTACTAGACCACTGACATATTGTCTGACTGAATTGCTATTGCCCAGAAGGGAGAGCCGAATGAAAGGCCTGCAATGCTAACAGCACTGCTCTCAGTTCCAGAATACTGATATGCAGGTGGGCCTCTGAGGTGGACCATGTGCATTGGACTGTCTTCCCCGGGAAATGCCCCCCCGATCAGGGAAGCATCTGTAGTCACAATGGCTCTGGGTTGAGGGGACTAAAAATGGGCGACTCCAAAGTTCTGTGTCTGGTCTCATCCACCAAAGGAGGTCCTGTTTGCAGGAGTTGGTTATTTGAATCTGGTAATAGAGGGGGTGATAGTTGGGGGAACCACTGACAAATAAGGAGCCATTGCAGGATCTGCATATGTAGCTTCACTGGAGGCACTATTGCAATCGAAGCTGCCATAGAACCCAAGGCCTGAAGAACTTCCCTTGCTGAAACTTTTGTGTGACAGAGTATCACTCAAAGCTGGAGCCTGTGATTTGGGAGTGATACTAGACAGGACTGGGTATTGAACACTGCTCCAATTAATTCTATTTGCTGTGTAGGAATAAGGTTTGATTTCTCCCAATGTATCGTTATTCCCAACAATTTTGCCAGAGAGAGGGTATAATGCAGTGCTGTTACCAGAAGATGCTCGGTGGGGGCGGTGAGGAGTCAGTCATCCAAATATGGAAACACCTGGAATCCTTGTAGTCTCAATGGAGCTGTGACCACTGCCATGCATTTTGTGAACAATCTGGGGGCTGTACAGAGACCGTACGGCACAGCATGAAATTGATAATGACTGGCCCCTAGCCGGAAGTGAAGTAGACTCCTGGAGCATTTGTCTATCTTGATGTGGTAATACCCATCTCGGAGATCTATCGAGCACATCCAATCGCCTTATCTCAAAAAGGGGAGAATGGACTGAACCATGACCATCCGGAATTTGGCTTGGGTGACAGACTTGTTTAAGCTGCTGAGATCCAACATGGATCTCCAGTCCCATATTTTTGGCTCCAAAAAGAATCTTCAGTAAAATCTGGATCTGCGTTGGTCTGGAGGGACTGGTTGGATGACTCTTTTGTGAGACAGCTCTGAAGCTGCTGCTTCCCTTTGACTGGGTGGAACGTCGGAAGCTTTCTCGGAAGATTTGGTTGAAAAGAAAGGGGAATGGTGTAACCTCTGGTAATGATACTCTGCACCCAATGATTGGTGGTAATAGATTGTCAGAAAGCTTGGTGCAGAGAGAAATGACCCCTGACTGCTTCCAGAGGTAAGCAATTGGGCTGCTACTCAGGAACACTGGTAAGGCTGTCCAGAAAAGGAGTCCCCTAGAGCCTTGGTTACGAGGACCCCCTCTGCCTCCATAGAGGTGTCTTCTGGAATTGTTACCCCCCCTTCCCCTGGGGGTATCATCACCACATGCGGCATGAAGGACCCTAAGATTTTTTTGTGCCACATTTTCCCACTCCTCTGATTCCTGGAGAAGGTTCGTTGAGGATTGGAAAACTGTAGGCCTATGGCAGACAGAGTCTTTTCATCTTGCTCGCACCTGGCTAGCGTGTCCTTCACTATGGAACCAAAAAGGGACAATGCTTCGATGGCAGCATTCAAAAAGGAAGACATAAAAGGGTCCACAAGGTCACAAATGCAGATCCAGGCATGACGCCTCATGACAATGCCCGAACCCGCTGCTCTGGCTGCCCCTTCGGTCACATGTGAAAACAACCTCATGGGCAAGTTGGATATTGATTCCAGGGTTGCGAGTTGCGAGGCCACATTGTCCCAGCTTTGTCCCTGACCTCGTCAGACAACTGTCCTGCGAGTTTCCCAGAGACTTTGAAGATCAAGTCCCTCTGGAGCCTCGTACAATGTGCCAAATAGTTCAGGGACCATATAGCAAAAGTCCCTGATGCAAAAACTTGCTTCCCAAGTCTGTCCACTGCCCGGGACTCCCTGTTGGGTGAGTGGACAGTGGGACTTTCATCAGCCAAGTCCTTTTTCATGGCTGCCGCCACTACCATAACATCGACTGGTAACCCTTTGGACCAATGTGGGTTCTCCTCGGGAGGGGAAAAATTTTTTGTCAGGTCTTCGAGGGATCATCTCAATGGAATCAGGGTTCTTCCAAGTGCACTGCACGATGAGCATGTCAGCAGGCGGGGTCAACCAAGAGGTAGAAGGCCGGGATCGAAAATCCTGCTGGAACATGGACTCCTCAGACGAAGGGTTGGAGGGCTTCCAGTCACCTCTCTGTTTTAGCATTTTCAGGATGTCTCTGAAGGAGACATCATCATCAGGAGGTGACCAAAGGGACCCTTCACCATCATCGTAATCCATGTCTTCCGTTAAAGATTCCTCAGGTGAGTCCATGTGCTTCCACTTGCACGTCTTCTTTCAAGAGGGCTCCACAGTTGGGGTCTCTGAGGAGGACTCAGAAGAGTGGGCACCCTGAACAGGGGTGCCCTGCGGCTTCTCTGTCCGGAGTACTTTGGGGTGGTCTGTGGCAACTGTAGCTCAGGGGGTGAAAACTAGGGTTCAGACATCAAAGGAGTGCTTCCAGAAGTGAGAGCCCTCGCCATCGCATGGAAAGCAGGTCCGACCGAAGAGGGATGGGAGCCCGAAACCGAGAAAGAGAAACTCAGGACCGGGGTCACACCCCACTCGACTAACCCACCCCCACAGATGGCGCCTCAAGCAGGATCAGTGCGGAAGTGGCTATCAGGACCGAGGATGGAACTGAGGCGAAACATGGTTCTGTGCCACGGGCCGAAGTGCCCACCCTCCAATCCCCAGACTGAGGAAGGACTGGTTCCATAGGAACCGAAGACCAAAGGGACAAACTTGGAGCTGGAGTGAGGTGCACTATAGACGTTGAGATAATGGGTTCCCAGAAGGATGTCAGAGCAGAAGGCTTCAGAAAGTGTGGGTATCCCCCTGGTTACCAACAGCTGGTCCACAAGATGCACCACATCATGTTCCGACAGGCTCCTGGTGGATCTAGTGGATACTCCAGACGGGGAGTCAGGACATTCAATGAACGGGCTATACACCTGGCCCAGAAATGGATCTATGGAAGGGGAATATCAGGTCCATGGTACAAGGTCTGCCAGCACCAAAGTCTCAAGGTTTGAGACCAGGAGTAATGAGGTCGAATCCAGTTTTGTCAGTAAAACACTCTGTGCCGAAGTGGCACTCGGAGTCGAAATGGTCTGTTCCAAAATCGTAACTGATGAAGGTATCGAAGGTGTACCCTGAGCTGAAGTGGCCACAGGTGACGAAGTCGAAATAGGCGTGGTGCGGTCTATAATCGATACTGGGGGCAGGACCGGTGCCAAAACTGGCACCGGTATCAAAGGTTTCGAGATGCTCGGAGCCGAGGAAGACGGAGATAAAGAGGCAGACTTATGCTCCGAAGACAACTTTGGGACCTTTGATTTGACAGACTTACCCTGATCACCCGATGGTGAGGCGGGAACCGAGTGGGACCTCTTTTTGTCTTTAGTAGGAGGGGTTGAGACCTCCATCGCAGAAATGGCCTCTGAAAAGGGAGACTTAAGTAACCCTTTCAGTATTAGTTTATTTTTGTGCTCATCAAGACTGTGTTGACAAACTCTGACTAATGTCACCAGAAGGCTTCCCCAGAAAGGTGTGGCACCCCCAAACAGTATACACAATCATCATAAGAATTACTATTGGGTAACTTGCCATTACATGAAGCACAATACTTAAAACCTGAAGTACCTTTCTTATCCGACCTCTTGATAGAGAGACACCACAGGCCAACAATATAACCAGTCAGAACAAATAAGTCAAACACTGTTTCAAAAAAGTCACAATTGTGCCAGTGCAGTGATATGTAAGAGAGAAAACAGAAACACCTTACTAAAACCAATACTAACAGAGTAGACAGGAAAGAAAAATACCAGCTAAGATATTGAAGGAATGGTACTTGAAAGTTTACCAACGGTAACAACGGGTAGAGAAGAGAAGGAAAAAACAAGGTCTGACAGAAGAAAATAGGCTAGAAATACTATTCGCTCAATAAAAAAAAATGAAGATATCAAAAGTTTTCCACACAAATATCAAATAAAGTTCCACTTAGCTGAGAGCTCGGCAGAAACATGGCTTTACGGCTACGTGGCAAACGAGATCTGGGGTAACAGGGAGAAGGGCATTTTGGGTAGAAACTTAGCTCAAGATTTTTTGGCTGGCGCGAGCTTGGTAAAAAGGCCGACTCTGTTCCGAGGGCTCGGAACTGAACCCATCAGTGATGAATGGAAAGAAGATTAACAACATCGGATTTTATTTTATCTCACTTGCTGACTGCTGGTCATCTTCCCTGGGTGCCTGTTTGTGTCTTGGTTCAAGCCTTAAGAATCGCTGATTGGGCTTGTCCAAGAAGTTTATCTCGAGACTCCTGGCTCATGGGACCCCTCCTCTGCCAAGAGGGCAGTGTCTGCCATCAGCACCGTATCCACCTCTGCCTCTGGAGGAAATTTCTCCCGGTGATTCCTGGAAAGGACCTGGAGATCTTCAGAACCACAACTTCTTGCCACCACATTGGTTCCTGGAAAAGGACCATTGAGGGGTGTCAAAAGATATTCCGACGGCAGACAATATTTTCCCCATCCTTCTCACTCTGGGAGAGTGTCTCTCTAACAGTAGGACCAAACAAAGATGATCCGTCAAAGGGAACATTAATCAAAGACGCCTTAAAGGGTTCCGTGAAATCACCGAGCTGCATCCAGGTGTGGCACCTTATGGCAATGCCTGAATCAGCCACCCGTGAGATACCCTCTGCCACATGCGAGATCAACCTCATGGACATATACACTATAGAAAGAAGGGTGGCCATTCTGGAGGAAAAGTTTTTCCGTTCCTCTGCAGGCATGGACCCTGGGGCAGAACTAGAGAGGTCCTTAACCAGGTCTCTCTGAAGTCTGGTCACATGTGCCAAATAGTTCAGCTCCTGCAAAGTGAAGGTAACTGAAGAGTAAAACCCACTTCCTAAATCTGTCCACCTCCTGAGACTCCCTGTTTGGAGGGTGAAGAGAAGAGCTTTTCTGAGCCAGCTCCTTTTTGGTGGCTGCTGCAACCACCATGGCACTGACATGGACGCCCTTGGTCCAATGAGTCCTATCCAAAGGTGCGCTAAGGATCTTGTCCAGGGGTTTGGGGATGGATTCCACTGTGTCTGGCTACTTCTACACCCTAAGGGAGATGAGATTAATCAGAGGGTCCACAGGGTGGACACCCAACATGTAGATGGGCCTGAACCAAAGGCTTCCAGGAATACCAACTCATCTGGGTTAGGGTTTTGGACGGACAACCCACCCTTCTGGCGAAGGATTTCCATGATGTCTCCAAATGAGACATCCTCAGGTGGGGATCTTGGGCCCCCCCCTCCTCCAAATTAGTGTCCTCAGGGAGGGATTCCGGAGAGGAATCCACATGCTTTCTTTTGCATGTATGCTTCTGAGGGACCTCCTCGGTGGGATGATCCATGGAGGTATTAGAAGACTCAAGGTGTTCCAACTAGGAAAAAGACTGGAGGCTTTTTTGGGCAGGCTTACCAGGAGGAGGTAAAAGGGATGTCTCTTGCACAAATTCTACTGAGAAAGGACCAGGCTCCGAGAAGGAGAAGAACCAAGTCTCTCCTTGTGGCAGAGAGAACCCTCTCCATCACCTCGAATGCTGAGGGTGAACGGGAATCTGAGGGAACTCCCACTAGAGCCAAAGCTGTCAGATGAGGAGCCCAACAAGTTCCCACCACTACTGGATTTGGAGGGGGGGTTATAGCTGAACTATCAAGCGCTGAGGCTCCAAGGGGAAGAGGCAGCTTCAAGAACTTTGCAGTTCACAACAAGCCCTTGTATCCGACGCCCCTGCTATGGCTCAGAGAGTCACCTTGATCCCATGATGTCTGGTCTGAGCTACTCAAGACAACCATGAGGTAAACATACCTGTCATCTTGGACATGTCAGCTCTCAGGATCCTCGGATCCAACAACTCCAAAGTCAGGGGTCAGACTGGAGGAGAGATAGGGACAAAAGCAGGCTGAAGGCTATCAGATCCAACAGGGGATGGAGCAGGCAAGACCCCCAGTTGAATTTGTGCCTTGAGGAACTTCATCAGCATTCTGTCGACCTCAGAAAGGTTCCAAGAGGACCTGGCAGATGAAGCAACTGAAGGAGGCCCGGAGGCTGGTCTAGGAGAATGAAATAGTGGCAACTTGGGCCTGGAGGTAATCAGTTCGGGAGACAACTTGGGTGACCACATCTGGACCGTTTCCTCACCTATGTTTGGTTCTGATGACTTAGGATCCGAAGTTTTGGCAGACTTGTGATAGGGGTCCCCAGCCAAGAAAGAACTTCTGTCAGGGGACCTTTTCTTCACCTTGTGCCTCTTAGTGGGGGGGGGGGGTTGAGCCCCTGAAGTGGATGCAGAAGGCAGAAAACCCCTCAGGAACAGTTTGTTTCTCCTGTTGAAGAGAGCGCGCTGACTGAACCCAGTGCAAATAGAACAAGATGAGTCCACGTGAGAGGCCCCTAAGCAAACAACGCATTCCGTGTGGGCATGGGATATAGGAATTTTATGCTCACACCTAGCACACTTTTTAAACCCTGCTGACTTGTCAGACATGGTAAAGGCCAATCAGGGAACCTAACAGAGAAAAATTATTAAATACAGATAGGGCTCTAAATATAGCTAACCACTAAGAGAAAGGCTACAGAAAGTTTTTAGATAGATTTTTTTTTAAACAGAAAGGGAAATAGAGAGAGAAATAACTGAACAGAATGGACCCACACAGTACAGAAACAGGATAGGGGAGATGACTAACAGAAATAGGACAGATTATAAGAAAAAAACTTGTAAAATTCACTAACAAAACCAAAAGGAGCTCAGATAATCACTATCCCATGCTGTTTGAAAACGTGGCAAATGAGATCTGAGGGATGAAGGGGGAGCAGGGCATTTTGGTTAGGGGAAGAGCTCAGATTTTTCAGATACTAGAGCTATAGTATTCGGCCAAGTCAGATCTGAGATCGGATCCAAACTCACAGGTTGAAGACCAAATGAAAACAACTTCAGACATAATAGTTTAAGAGCGTTTATATTACATTATCGTCAGATGAAAAGAGCGAATACTCTTTCATCGAACCGATGTCGAAAGTCCTAAACAGTGAAGACATGGAACAGCAAATTTTTTTCCCAGGGAAAAAATTTGCTGCTCTCGCAAAACAAACCCCCCCCAAAACAAAAAACGAGTGATATGATGAGGGGGGCTGTGCACCCCACACCCCCTACTTAAATATACCAACTCTGAGATCGCACCATACTGGAAGAAATGGCAAAGTCCCGAAGACATGGCACACCGTTTTTTTCCCTGGGAAAAAAAATGATGTTCCGTGTCTTTGCTGTTTAGGTCTTTCGACATTATCGATTTGATGAAACAGTGTTCGCTCTTTTCATCAGCTGATAATGTAATATAGACCCGTTTAAGCATTACTGCATGCAAACAGTTAAACTTGTAAAACTTTTATACAGTACTGAATAAATCAGATACTGCCTTTTCAATTACAGTCAGTATATCTCAGACATTTTTAAATACATTTGTGATATCTAGTACGACAGAGATCTGGACAGTTACTAGTAAGAGGTTCCTGTAACAATAACTTTCTTGTTCACAAGTATGTACTGTAGACTATATCACTGTCCTATGAACATGAAACAACTGGAATCTGCATCACTCATTGGTGAATTTTATCTGGCTGCAGGGCTAGCCACCTGACAGAGTGAACATTGGCTCTGGATGATTTGTCATTGTTGAAGTGATACCCCAACCCCATGTGCAAAAATGGGAAAAAGGGGGTATGGATGGACAGAGACTGTTGCAGTTTGCATCAACATTTGGACCACCTTCTCTATAAGTAGGCAGCAAAGTATTCAAACCAATCAGAACCTGCCACTTCTTTTCATTTTGCAGAATCTGTAGACATCTTACTCATGAAGTCAGGTATCCTATGGAGAAGTTTTCTGTTTTGGCAATTAACACTTGTGAATCCATGCTTTCAATATAGTAAAATGTAGTTTTTTTTCTGCTTCTGAAATAACATCTGAGTGCTGTGAAACTGAAATTATGTACTCACCATAATGACAGGTCTGTGTTGTCTGCTTCCATCCTTCTTCAATGGATAGGTTTTCTGATCCAAGTAGGCTCAGACTTTGGCCAATCTCAAGCTTCTAATCAAGTGTTAAGGCTCCTTCTCTTATCCATACTCAGCTTGCAACAAACAAGTTGCCTCACACTGAGTTTGTCTGCACAGCAGAAAAAAGGTATACTTCCACAAAGGAGACTTAACAGGAAAAACAAGCAGCAGGTTAGGAGGAAAGATAGAAACCAGCTGTCATGTGTAGGCTTAAAGTTGAGGAAGAACAGAAGCAGTGAGAGATCTATCATTATGGTGAATACATAACTTTCATATCTGATGTTGTCTCTTTCGGCTGATACTCTATGGATGAGACTGAGTCCCCAACTGCTAGTACACTTGGGAGGGTTCATGGGAGAATATTCCAGAGCAAATCTGAACCAAGGAGGCTCTTGACCTTGACTGTATGTTCAATTTATATTGCAAAATAAGGGTCTGGATCTTGGACCAAGTAGCAGCAGCACAAATGTCATTTAGAGGTACCCTGGAACAAAAGGCTGTAAAAGAAGCTACTGATCACACTTAGTGAGCATTTGGAGATTTGGATAATGACAAGCCCTTTTCTTTTGTAGACATGGGAGATATAGTCGGAAAGACAGTGGAAGAGTGATACCTTGGACACTCAGCACATTGGGCAATGAGCACCCTTCAGCACTTGTTTTCGTACCAGGTAAAGGTTTTACGGGATCAGGATGCTAACCAGAGGCCCAAGTCTCCTCAGACGGTGCAGCACACACTCACACCTAGGGCCAATTTAGAGTGTCCAATTCACCTACTGCATGTGTTTGGAATGTGGGAGGAAACCTACATTAATGCAGTGAGGACATGCAGACTTGCACAGAAGTGAGAAACGAACTGGAGAACCTCTTGATGTGAGCGACAACGCAGAAAAGTCCAATTCAGCCATCCTGGTTGTATAGATGGAAACACATAACTGATCTGTCTTTCTCAATGTCTTAGTTTGATGTAAACAGAAATGTAGATGACAGTGCATATCATGCAAGTGTAGCATGTATTCAGAATAGATTACAACCAAGCACCAAAAATATATACCAAAACAAAGGCCAGGCTGAGGCGCTAGAGAGTGTTTAATACATTTTGCATCTTATTCTGGCCTTTGTGTTGGTACATGTAGCATATACTCACCCTTGCTGGAAAAATTTTGAAAGAATACAGGAACATAGATAGATTAATTGATTGACTGATTGATTGATTATTCAGAAGCCACTTTAGGAAGAAAAGTTGGTTTAGTTCTCAATGTTACCCAATATTTGTGGAAAATCAGGTAGGGAAGTTTGGAAGATAAGGCATGCAGCTGAGAAATTTTTCTGACAGAGGTGATGGCCACCAAAAACAAAGTTTTCCATGACAAAAACTTCCAATCAACTTTGGCTGCAAGTTCAAAGGGAGGTCCCTGCAAGGTTTGCAACAGAATTGAAATATCCTACAGCGGTACCGGTTCCCTGAGTGGAGAGTGAAGAAGAAAGATAATGAGGAAAGTTCTGAAATGTCTAAGTGAAGCAATGGGAGTGTGATCTTCTCTGACATGAAAAGAAAATATAAAGCAGAAAACAGCACCTAAACAGTGGAGTAACTGGCTCTGCCGTGAAAGACAGATGCCAGAAATTCCAGAATGGCCAGAAGAAGAGCTGAAATGGGATTTAAGTTTTTACTGAATCCTCAGAGAGAATCTTTTCGTCTTACTTTTATAGTTCCTGCATAGCCATCATTGGAACTGGAGAAGCTTACCAGATTGAATATCCAGGTGAAGCAACCCTGATGGGTAAGAAAGGAGATCTGAAGCCGAGCTCAGCAACCACAGAGGGTGTACTAGAAAAAGCCAGAGGAAAGGAAACTACACTTATTGAGGCCAGTACGGAGCTACAAAGATGACCGTGAACTTCTTCACCAAAGTCGTCTGTAGGAATTTGGATACGAGAGTGGTAGGAGGAAAGGCATAATGGAGTCCAGAAGGCCAATTGTGGATCAGAGCATCCTCTGTGACTCCCCTTCCTGGGGGAATCAGAGCAAAATACTCGCTGCATTTGGTGTTGTGGGGAAATGCAAAGAGGTCGGAGCAAGGACAACTCCAATGGCTGAATATATGCTCTGCTATTACTTGGTTGAAGAACCACTCATAAGGACGATGGATAGACTTGCTCAACCTGTCCTCTACAACACTGGACTCCCCTGAAATGTGCAGTGCTATCAGAAAGTGGTGGGAAAACAATGCCCATTGCCATACTCTCACTGCCTCATGACAAAAGCAGTAAGAGCAGGTTCCTGTCTGTTTATTGATGTACCAAACAACCATCATGCTGTCTGTTTGGACATATATCACACCTAAGGGGCAAGAGTCCAATAATGCTGCACTCACTGTCATCTACATTTCTGTTTACATCAAACTAAGACATTGAGAAAGACAGATCAGTTATGTGTTTCTATCTATACAACCAGGATGGTTGAATTGGACTTCTCTGCGTTGTCCCCATATCTGAGCAAAGGAAGAGTAAGCAGTCCCTGGCCTGAACAAGTAGATCTCTGGAAAGAGTGGCAATTTGCCAGTCATCCGGATAAGGGAACATCCAGATCCCCTGCAGTCAGAGGAGAGCTGCAACCAATGCCATACACTTGAACACCCTGGGGGCTCATGAGACAGAAGAGCAGGGCACTGAATTGGAAGTGACCGGCTCCCAGCCTGAAATGAAGAAACATCTTGAATCATCTGTCCATCTTTATGTGGTAGTATGCATCCTGGAGGTCAATCTAGCTCATCCAGTCATTTTCCCTTAGCAAAGGAACATTAGACTGTACCATGACCATCTGGAATTTTGTTTGCCTTACAAACCTGTTTAGACAGTTATGGTCCAAGATTGGCCTTAGGTCCTCCTTTTTCTTTGGCACTAAAAATAATCTTGTGTAAATTCCCAATCCTCTCTGGACTGGTGGGACCTCATAGATGACTCGATTCTTTAGAAGCTTTCTTATTTCTGAAACAGCTGCTTCTCTTTGCGAAGGTGAAACATTGGGAATTTTTATGGGTGCAGGGGAGAAAGAAGAGGAATGAGATACCCTCTGGTTATCCTCTGCACCCATACAACTTGGGTGATGGATTTCCAGGTCATCGGGTGCACAGATAACGGTCCCCCAACTGCCTACAAAGACTGGCAGTCAGGCAAACATTCAGGAGTGTTGGTAGGACCTTTTGAAGAAGGGACCACAAAAGCCCTGGTTCTGTGGATGACTTCTGCCTCAGGGACAACATCCACAATTAGAACTTCCCCCTCTGCCGCAGGGGGCTCGGTCTCCAGAAGTGTCAGGCAAGAACCCTTGTGACTTATACAAGCAAAGCTTCTTATCACCCTTCTGACTCCTTCCTTGAAAAGTTCCACTGAGGGTAGAAAAAGTGCAGTTGTGTACTTACCATAAATGTAGATGTTTGAGTGTATTCACTGTTGCAGTCATTACACTTGGGTTATCCTACTGGCAGGCTACCTGCAATCAGCCTGAATTCCAAAGTCCTGGTCTGGCGTTGGTTGCAGTCACCTCTTCCCTGACGTCAGTGCGCCAGGGGTATAAAGGATACAGCCGACGCCATTTTCTTCTGTTTTTCTTGCCCCAGATGTCAGGTGTCCCCGAAAGGGTAGGCTAAAAAAACATTGCTTAAAAAAGCATGCACTAAAATAAACAATACCTTCATCTACAAGCAAATACACCACATAGGTTGTACAGGATAGAAAAGTACAGATAAGTCCCAGCAAAGAAAGGGGGAAGATGGGTGGGTAACCTGGACTGCAACAGTGAATACACTCGAACATCTACATTTATGGTAAGTACACAACTGTACTATGTTCATCGTGTTTCACTGTTGCAGTCATTACACTTGGGTTGAATCCCAAAGCTGAGGTTGGGCGGCTGGGTCTAAATAGAATTAGGTGTGGCTATAAGGCCCTGTAGAACTGCAGTGGCAAAGCCTGCTCTGGATTTAGAGTAAAGAGGTAAGTGGTAGTGCTTAGTAAAAGTGTGCACTGAAGTCCAAGTTGCAGCCTCCAAAATATCCTTGGTTGGTACTCCTCTGAGGAAAGCTGCTGAGGTGGCTGCTGCCCTGGTAGAATGTGGTCTAATGCCCTTAGGCACTGACTTGCCATGCTGTGAATAGCAGAAACGAATGCAGTGTCCTATCCATTTTGACATAGTCTGCTTTGAGATGGCCTTTCCTTGTGATCCTGCAGCATATGCCACTAAAAGTTGCTCAGTCTTTCTGAAAGCTTCAGTTTTGTCCAAGTAGAAGCGTAGCTGTCTGTGTATGTCCAAAGAATGCAGAAGTCTCTCCCCTTTATTCTGTGGGTTTGGGTAAAAAGTAGGCAAATGAGTGGTTTGGTTAAGAGCCTTACTGGACACTACCTTAGGCATAAATGTTGGGTTTGTCCTTAGAAAAACCTTGTCCGGATGGAAGATAATAAAAGGTTCCACAGCCATTAATGCCAGTAATTCTGGGACTCTTCTTGCTGAAGTTATTGTTAGGAGCAGAGCTGTTTTCCATGATAAGAATTTTATCTCAGCTGTATTGGCTGGCTCGAAAGGAGGCAGTGTGAGTTTTTCCAAGACAAAATTGAGGTCCCATGCAGGTATTGGTCCTCTCCTTGGAGGTCTTATGTTTTTGGCCCCCCTGAGGAGGTCTGTATTGTAATGAGCTGAAATGGCAGAGGCATGGATCTTAATTGATGAGAAGGATAGGCCTTTGTCCAGCATCTCAGTTAAGACAATGTAAAATCTGAGGAATATTTGGAACAAGCATGTCAATTCCTTGTGCCTGGTTCCAAGCACAAAATCTCTTCCATTTTTCTGCATAAGATTTTCTGGTGCTGGGCCTCCTGGCCTTCAAAATAACATCCATAACTGCTTTAGAGAGAAGTGTATTCTGAATGGTTACACTATCCACCATGCAGCTAGATTTAGGGCTCTGAGTTGGCTGTGCAGGATCTGATTGTTTTGTTGGGTCAGTAAATGAGGAATTTGAGGCAATGTCCAGGCTGGGCCTTGGGACAAGCTCCTTAGGATTGGGTACCAGTGTTGGCGTGGCCAATCCGGGGCAATCAGTATCATTTGTGGCTTCTCTTGTCTGACCTTTAGGAGTACCTTGGGGAGGAGAGGCAGTGGAGGAAAGGCATATACTGTAAGGTTGTTCCAGCTGAATGACAAGGCATCCACTTTCCATGCTTGTTTGTGATAAGTCCTTGTGCAGAATCTCTGAAGCTGGCAGTTGTGAGGGGAGGCAAAAAGATCTATGTCTGGGCATCTCCATTTCCTTGTTATCATGCTGAAGATTTGTGGATCGAGTTTCCACTCGTGAGGATCCATGAGGATTCTGCTTAGTTCATCTGCCAGAGCATTTGTTTTTCCTGGCAGGAATTGTGCTTGCAGGTGTACTTGGAAGGTCAATGCTGTGTTCCACAAAATCATGGCTTGCCTGCAGAGGGGGTAGGAACGTGTGCCCCCCTGCTTGTTTATGTACCACGACTGTGGTGTTGTCCATCTTTATCAGCAGCTGTTCTGGATGAAGTAGGTCATTGAAGGCTGTCAGGGCATTTTGTACAGCTAGCATCTCTTTTTGACTGATGTGAAGATGTCTTTGGCTTGGGGGCCATGTACCCTGAATACATTTTCCTGCCATGTGAGCCCCCCAGGCATAATCTGATGCATCTGTTGTTAGTGTTTGCCTGGCTGTGGGTAAAGTGAATGGCTGTCCCTTGTTGTGGTGACAGGCCTGTGCCCACCATCGAAACTCCTGTTGCAGGCAGGGAATGAGTGAAATTAATGATTCCAGGCTGTGGCAATGTTGAGTCCAAACACTTTTTAGATACCATTGTAGTTTCCTCATATGCAGTCTTGCATATGGAATTAGCAGAATGCAGGCGGCCATGTAGCCCAGAGCCTGCAGAATTCTTCTTGCAGATAACTGGGTCTTTGTTGCCATGCTTTCGAAGTAAGAAGTCAGTTGCCTTTGTTTGTCTGGCATGAGATAAGCCATCTGGGCAGTTGTATTTAAGCTTGCAACCAGGAATGTTATCTCTTGAGAGGGTACTAGATTTGATTTCTTTTCGTTTACTGTGTACCCTAGACAAATCAGTAATCTTTTTACAAACGCCAGATGCTTTAGTAGAATGTCTTTGGTCTCTGCTTGAATAAGGCAGTCGTCCAAGTAGGGATACAATTGAATTCCTCTTTGTCTGCAGAAGGCAATTACTGGTGCCAGGCATTTTGTGAAGACCCTGGGCGCAGTAGATAAGCCAAAGGGCAGTGCAGATAATTGGTAGTGCACTGAGCCAGCTATGAATCTGAGGTATCTTCTGCAAGATTGTCTGATTGGGACATGCAGGTATGCCTCTTTGAGGTCCAAAGTTACCAGCCAAGCTTTCTTGCCCAGCATGGGCAGAAGCTGCTGCAGAGCCAACATTTTGAATTTTGGAAAGTCCAGAAAAGTATTTAGAATAGACAGGTCCAGAATTGGTCTCCATGCTTTGTCCTTTCTTAGTACTAAGAAAAGTGAGTAAAATCCTTGTCCCTGCTCTTGTAGTGGCACTGGCTGAATAGCCCTCATGTCCATGAGAGATGAAACTTGTTTTTGTGCCTCTGTCCATTGATTATGTGGCAGGTCTGGCACACCTTTTGCCTTTGGAAGGGTGCGAAAGTGGAACCTGTAAGCCCTGAGAGACTATATTTAAGACCCATTTGTCCTGGGTGATCGTGTGCCAATTTTGTGAAAAAAGTGCTAGCTTTCCCCCTAAGGGTGTTGCCAAAAGATAAATGCTTGGCATTGGCAGAGGGAAGTCATTGGGACTGTTTCCTATATGGCTGTGATTTGTCTTCTCCGCTTTTGGAGGTAGAAGTTTCCCATTGTTTGGGCCTGTATGAGCCCTGGGGCTGTTGTCTGCCTCTAGGGCATCTGCATTTGCCTCTTCGTCACCTGTCTGACACGGGAAATGACCAATTCTTAGAAGGCCAGTTCCTGCTAAATCTGGGTGGCTGTACCTGTAAGAAATCCTTCACTGTCTGCATAGATTTAGCTTTATTCTCCATTTTCTTCAACACCTCTTCTGCCTTAACACCAAACAAAGTATCATGCTGTAACAGAGCATCGAATAATTTTGCTTTAACATGATCAGGCAGAGTCTGTTCCTTTAACCAAGCATGCCTTCTAATAACAGAACCTGTTACAGCGACCCTGCAAGAGGCCTCCAGTGAATCATAACCACATTGCAAAGTATGTTTTCCCACTTGTTCAGCTACATGCAATAAATCCTGCAATTCCTTGTTCTCAGAACATTCAGAATTTGTCAACATTTTCTGTTTTAACAGAGACATTAAGTATTGTTGATATTTAAGCATATGAAACTGACAATTTAAAGCCCTTACAGCCAAGGTAGCAGAAGTGTAAACTTTTTTCCCCCATCTGTCCAGTGCCCTAGAATCTCTATCTGATGGTACAGAGTTTTTTGCAGTAGCAGCCTTGACCCCTTTGGGACCCTGAGAAATAGTTTCTGGGTCAGCAGCAGGGTTTTTATATAGAAATTTATGAAAATCTGGAACCCTGTAGTATCTGTCTGGCTTAACAGGTGCAGGAGGTAAAGAGTCGGGAGACAGGCCGGACTCTGAAAATACATCATCTACAATGTCTAGTACAGGTGGAATAGCAAGAGGTCTGTGCTGAGGTAGAAGAAGAAAGTCTCTGAGCCTTTTCTTAGAATCTGAATAATCTTGGTTCTCCCAGTGGAAATGCTCCCTCATGGTATGCAGGGTTTCCCCAAATGAGTAATCCTCAGGAGGAGAAGCTGAAGGAATAGATTCTTCAGCATCAGAATCCTCATAGGGAGGAATAGAGTATCCCTGTTCTGAAGAGGAGTCAGAGGAAAAGGAAACCTGATCAGAGGAATCATATTCAGTATCTTGCCTAGGCCTCTTATCAGGAGGGGGATGGGAAACCCTGATCAAATAATTAGGTCTTCGGCCATTTTGAGCATCTGTTTTTTAGGCATGGAAGTCTGTCCTGGAGAATGCTGTACTTGTTTCCTTGGCTTTAAAACTGTTTTAACCTTAGTCTTGGATGCTGAAGTTGGCTTGATATAAAGCTGTGTAGGTCTGAAAACAACCACAGAAGCCGATGTCTGCTCAGCGGCTCTGGACCCATCTGAGGGATTAGTTTCCGAAGGTCCGATACCTTGCGTATCCAGAGGCCTAGTAGTATCCACGTGGGAGTCGGAGGCAGCCTGTGGCTCTGAGGTAGTGGGTGTCAGGGGCTGCGAAAGCACCTCACTGAGAACCGGCGACTGGCCTAGAAGAGGTTTCGTCGTCGGTTTTGGACCTTGGATGCCTGTCCTTTTCTTTTTCCCTGCGCTTTTTATGAATTCCGGTCGTCGGTTGTTCCAACAGCATTATATAGTTAAACCTTTGGCCAAAGTAATGAAAAGCAAAATCGTACCGACGCTTAATAGTGCGTTGGTTAAATCTAGCACAAAACCGACAACTAGCAACGTCGTGATCAGGGCCTAGGCAAGGAATACAGTAAGAATGAAAATCCTTATGAGGTATTTGCTTCCCACAAGAAATACAATTGTTAACTTTTTCTGACATCGGTCTGGAGCAAGAAAAAAGTTTCCCCAACGGGGTACTTAGCTTTATAGAAGACTTCGGATCTGAAATTCAATTTCGAAAATCTCAGGAGTCGGCCGACCGGCACTTGCAAACTGCTTTTACTCTGGGCACTGCGCGGCAAGAAAGACTTTAGAAAATGGCATTGGATGCATCTTTTATACCCCTGGCGCACTGACGTCAGGGAAGGGGCGACAGCAACAGACGCTGGACCAGGACTTTGGAATTCAGGCCGACTGCGGGTAGCCTGCCAGCAGGATAACCCAAGTGTAATGACTGCAACAGTGAAACACAATAAACATCTTGATTCCTATGGCAGACAGGATCGTATCATCTTGTTCATGTCTGAAAAATGTTTCTTTGATTTTCAAACAGAAGACTGCTGATCCATTGTAATGGGCATTAAAAAAAAGACATGAAAAGCTCCGCAAAATTATAAAGTCACATACAGGAATGTTCCTACCAGTGATGCTACTGCCTGCTGCTCTACACGCACCTTTTGTTGTGACACTGGAAATAAGATGCATTCAAACACTGGATAAGAGCTGATGGGTAACCAACTGTGAGTCAACAGATTTCCTCTGTTAAGCAGATAGGCACCCTGAGAGAGATCTGAATGGACAAGTAATCTTACTTTCCATAGCCCTTGAAGCTTTTCCAACCTCTGCCAGACCTGAAAATGATACCTCCACTACTGGATCTATTCCTTGAGGGGAAACAAAGAAGATGGCATCCCCAAAGGGGAGAATGTGCGCAGCCTCAGGGAGGGAACTGCAATGCGTTTCAAATGCTGATGTTGCTGACAACAAAATAGGAGCTGAAAGAGACAGTTCTGAATATGATACTGAAGCCTTGACATCTGATCCTCCATCTCAAAATAACATCAGCTGCAAAAGGGTTGAAGTCAAGTGCATCATATCCAAAAACCTCTGCATCAGCACTGAGGGCACAGGCTACAGGTGAAAAATTGGCTGTGAACCACTGGCACAGAAATGTGCACTGGGGAAGGAGCTAACAGGGGGAGAAGTGGACCAACACCAAGTTCCTTCAGTATCAAAGGAAAAGGTTTGTCTCCCAGCTCTATCTGCGTCTTTAGAAAAATCCATAACAACTGATTCAGGTCTACCTCTGACGTACTTTACAGGACCTGAAGGATCTGAACAATGCAGCTGAAGGAGGCCAGGAAGGGATCCAGTGAGGATTTCTTTCAGCCAAAGCCTGACTTGCAATCCTCTTAGGGGAAACATCTTGGATAACTATAGGATCTGGAGCTGCTGGATCCAGAGGAGGGGTATCTGTGGGTGTCCTGGCCATCAGGACATTTAACCTCTATACTTTTGGTGCCAAAAAGGGTCCCAAGCGATCTGAGTGCCTTCTTCCTCACGCTCCAAATATTTAGACTTCCACACATTTTCAGGTTTTTTATAGTATAGATCTGGGGGGCACCAGCCCTTTCTGGATTAACATACTTCACCTGCTTGACAATAATCTAGGGCCAAAAAAATGAAGTGACAAGTCTCACACAAATAGGTCATCCCCAAGCACTCCACACACATGCACTTTACATTTAACGTTTTTCTCTACCTTTGAACATGGTGAGAAGTCTACCAAGGAAGTGAAAGGGACAAATTATACCACACAGAGACACAGAGAGACACACAAAGACACAAAAACTAACTGAAAACAGATATGCAAGTATAGCTAAAGAGAAGTGAAAAGTTAGATTTTTTTTAGCACATAAAGCCTAACAAGGGAAAAGGGTGGAGAAAAAAGGGACTAAATTTAAAGTACACTCCAGAGAGTCATAGCCATTATTAAGGCACAACTACTTTAAGTCTAAATAAAGTAGAAAGGACAAAGTTTAGATAATAATTGGAATAAGCTAGGTGGAGTACTCAGGTTTTGGCCATGTGAGAAGAGATCCAGATCTGAACACAATGGTGGCAAATGAGATCTGAGTTAACTCAGGGCATTAGAGCATTACAGGAGGGAAAAATCTTAAACGGACTCAAGACTGGAGTACTAATGCTACCAAGTTGGATCCAATGAGTGGCTTGAGGACGCACAGGTCAGATCGGATGAACTAAATGAACAGGATCGCATGTTCAAACTAGCAATTTAATCCCTAGTTCTAAAAGCATGGACTGGAGTTGCACATCACCAGAGACACATTAAAAAAAACAGATGGTTAGAAATCAATCATTGTGCCATAAAATCACAATCTGGCAGTACAGCAAATAATGTTTAAAAAAAGCATGAGACCATCAAGTAAAAACCATCAGTCATAGTATCACATTACACTGTAGTATTAATTAGATATCGTAGTATTTGATAACATAGTCTGTTTTGGAGACACACACAAAATAAATACATTGTTTGACATTTAGCAGAGCTTTCTTCAACCATTTACAAGGTAATTCAGTTTATACATATAGGTACTATTTACTTGTTCCTTAATGCATATTTATGTGACAAAAGCTCTTTTTTCATCTGATTTTCTATTTACAGAAGACTATGAAGAAATAGTGATTTTACAGTTTTTGTTTTCAGTCAAGAATTACTGAATTTACTGAACTCCGTGCTATTGCCAGTTTATTTACTGGAATGTATAATGTCAAAAAACAGTATCAGCAATAAAAGCTCATGCTAATAAAAAGACAAACCATTCCGGTGTTCTATAATACATATATCTGCCAACATGAGACACTGCTTGCTTGGTAATTTCACTTCTCTATGGGACTGACTATTTTTACCAAGTACACTTCTGGTCCTTATGGCTTGACCACAACAGGAATTAAAACACAATGCTCATTATAATCTATTAGGTAATTGGATTCACTTTTGAATGGCTATGTCAATACTGAAGAAATGATTTGCAGAGAAACTGAACTTGCCCCCCTTTCTGGTTTCTCTTCTTGAGCGTTTTTGCATTGTCTTTGACATCCTTGCTTCAGTGGACCAGTGAATCTGTGTCAGCACAAGTAAAAATATGCCTCGAGGCTGTCTGAATAAATATGCAGACTGTGGGAAAACACTGCGAGTCCTTTAATAAATGCCTGGCATTGTTGCAGTTGTAACTATTCCTATTACGATGACTACTAAAGCTACAACATGGAGAATATGCTGCAAAATGAGATTTATATGTAAAATGTAACCTTATTTGCAAAGCTAAACAAGTCAGATGAAAGGGAACAGTATGCTGATGATTAACGGTGTATCTTTCTTTATATACCCTAACTGCTTATATTTACACTTGGTTTTAAGATTCACCCACTGACTTATTTCTGTTCTTCCTAGAGTTTATGATTTTTCTCCACGTAGATTGACTTGATTAAAGGAATAATATAAATTATTGACTACAATAAGTAAACATGCAAAAAGAGTCTGTATTAGCTAACACAGGAAATTTTATAAAAATAAACATTTTAGTTTAAAAGCTCCATCTTCTGAACCTCTAATTCTATTTTAAAAGCCAGTGCTAAGATGCTAACTCTTGGAAGCCAAGCGAAATGATACTCATGTAGAAATGTACAGTTGTGTACACTTACCATAAATGTAGATGTTCGAGTGTATTCACTGTTGCAGTCATCACATTTGGGTTATTCCTGCCAGGGTAGCCCTCGGCCGGCCCGAATACCAGAGACTTAGTATTTCAGCATTGGTTGATGTCGCTTGAGGACTGATGTCAGGTCGTCAGTAGTATAAAGTAAGGCAGCCAACGCCATTACATCAATTTGTCTTGCGCTAACCTGTCAGGAGCCCCCAAGTAGGAGGGCAGGCTCTGATGGAAGAACCCCACCAGTGGATATCAATACCAATATGTCCCTTGTAAGGAAAGGAGAACAATAAGGAAGAATGGCAATAAAAGGAGAAAGAGAAGAAAGGGGGATGGAGGGAGGGAAACCAGGACAGCAACAGTGAATACACTCGAACATCTACATTTATGGTAAGTGTACACAACTGTACTATGTTCTTCATGTTTCACTGTTGCAGTCATCACACTTGGATAGTTTCCCAAAGCTGATGAAATGGGTGGAGGCAGTCAAGGAAATTAGGGGCTGGCTAGGATGCCCTGCAAGACTGCAGAGGCAAACCCTGCCATGGATTTGGAGAAGAGAGGCAGGTGGTAATGCTTTGTGAAAGTGTGAACAGATGTCCAGGTGGTAGCCTCTAGGATGTCCCTGTTGGGGACACCTCTGAGGAAAGCTGCAGAGGTGCAGGCTGCTCTGGTGGAGTGTGTCCTGCCCCCTTGGGAGAGGCTTTCCATGCTGTTTGTAGCAGAAATGGATGCAGTGTGCTATCCATTTGGAAATGGCTTGTTTGGAGGTGGCTTTGCCTTTTGCCCCTGTAGCAAAGCTAACCAGCAATTGATCAGACCTTCTGAAGGATTTCGTCCTATCTAGATAGAATCTGAGCTGTCTATGCACATCTAGAGAGTGAAGAATCCTTTCCTCCTTGTTCTGGGGATTAGGAAAAAAAGGGGGGCAAATGAATGGATTGGTTATGAGCCACACTGGGCACCACCTTGGGCATGAAGGATGGGTTAGTTCTGAGGGATACCCTGTCTGTATTGAAGATGATGAAGGGTTCCACAGCCATGAGTGCTTGCAGCTCAGAGACTCTTCTGGCTGAAGTGATGGCCAGAAGGAATGCTATCTTCCAGGAGAGAAATTTCAGCTCTGCAGAAGAAGGTGGTTCGGAAGGGGGCAGGGTGAGCCTTTCCAATATAAAGTTAAGGTCCCAAGCTGGTGTTGGTGCCCTTCTGTGTTGCCTCAGGTTGCTAGCCCCTCTTAGGAACTGTCTGATCAAAGGGTGTGAGAAATGGGGCTGCTCAATGTGAAAAAGAGCAGAAATAGCAGAGGCATGAATTTTTACAGAGGAGAAAGAGAGGCCACTGTGTAGTATGTCAGCTAAGTAATCCAGGATGAAAGGGATGGAGGGCTGTGCCACATTGGCTCCCTTAGCCTGGATCCAGGTGCAGAACCTTTTCCATTTATCAACATAAGACTTTCTGGTGCTAGGGCATCTGGCCTCACGGATAACATCCAGAACCTGTTTACTGAGGTTGGCAGATTGGTTCGGGGTTAAGGAATAAGCCAAGCTGCCAAATTGAGTGTCTGCAATTTGGGATGCATGAATTCCCCTTCCCTCTGGGTCAGGAGGTTTGGAATCTGAGGAAGATGCCATGGAGGCAGCAGGGACAGGCTGCACAGCAAGGGGTACCAGTGTTGCTGGGTCCAGTCTGGAGCTATAAGAATGGTTCTTAGTTTTTCCTCCCTTATTTTGAGCAGTACTCTGGAGATGAGAGTTAGGGCGGGAAAGGCATAGACCGATAGACTGACCCAGGGGAAAGACAGGGCATCCACTTTCCAAGCCATGCAGTGATGCTCCCTGGTGCAGAATTTGCTGAACTGATGGATGGTGTGGGAGGCAAAGAGGTTGACCTTCGGGGTTCCCCAATTCTGAGTTAATTGGGTGAAGGTACTTCTGTTGAGTTGCCACTCATGTGGGTCCAGAATATTTCTGCTTAATTGGTCTGCCAGAGAGTTGAGAAAGCCTGGAAGGAATTGTGCTAACAGGTGTATTTTTTTAAATTTATTTATCATTTGTTGACCAGGAAAGTCCGACTAGGTTCCACAGAGCCTGTTTTCAGCGGAGGCCCGGGGAGAAATGCTCCAGATGCATGTCTTTGGAAGATTTTCTTTGGTAGGTAACAGCATGCTCCCTCAACAAGGGACAGCCTTTCTCCCCACCCCACCCTCACCTAGACCCTCAAAAGGTGTAGTTGCATGGCAGAGGCTGTGTGCCAAAGGGTCATGGCCAGCCTACACAGAGGGTAGGAGTGAGTCCCTCCCTGCTTGCTGATGTACCACATCACAGTGGTGTTGTCTGTTTTGATCAGGAGAGCCCCTGGAGAGAGAAGGGGCTTAAAGCTATCAAGGAGTGTTGCGCAGCCATCATTTCTTTTTGACTGATGTGCAGAGGGATTTGCTGTGGGCTCCATTGACCCTGTATGCACCTGCCGACCAGGTGTGCAGCCCAAGCATAGTCTGATGCGTCTGTGGTGAGGGTCGGGGTGGGGTGGGGAGAAAGGCTGTCCCTTGTTGAGGGAGCATGCTGTTACCTACCAAAGAAAATCTTTTCCGAGGCCAGAAATTATAGGTAGAAGAGTTTCCAGGCCTTGAGAGTGTTGACACCAAAGGCTCTTAAGGTACCCTTGAAGTTTCCTCATATGCAGTCTGGCATATGGAATGAGTGGTATGCAAGATGCCATGAACACCAGAGCTTGCAGGATCTTCCTTGCAGTTGTCTGGGGCCTGGTGGCTAGTTGAGAGAATTAGTTAGCCAGGAAAATTTGTTTCTCTGGTGTAAGGTATGGCATCTGGGATGCTGTGTCCAGACTTGCTCCCAGGAAGATAATCCGTTGGGTAGGCATCTGCTTGGATTTCTTTTCATTGATTGTGTACCCTAGAGAGGTTAGGAGGGTCTTTACAAAGCCCAGGTGATTGAGAAGCTTTTCCTGGCTGTCTGCCTGAATAAGGCAGTCATCTAAGTATGGGTAAATCTCAATATTTCTTTGTCTGCAAAAGGCAATGGCCAGAACCAGACATTTTGTGAAAACTCTGGGAGCAGTAGATAAGCCAAAGGGAAGTGCAGACAACTGAAAATGTTAAGATCCTGCCCTGAAACGGAGATATTTCCTGCAGGATTCCCTGACAGGAATGTGGAGGTAGGCCTCTTTCAGATCTAGGGTGGCTAGCCAAGCGTCCTTGGAGAGCATGGGTAGTAGCTGCTAGAGGGTAAGCATTTTGAATTTTGGGATCACCGAGGATGGGGCGCCAGGTGCCCTCTTTTCTGAGTAGCAGAAACAGTCTGGAGTAGAAACCTTGGCCTATCTGTTCTGCAGGAACGTGCTCTATTGCCCTCATAGAGAGCAAGGAAAGGATTTGCTTTTGAGCCTCTGCCCACTGATTTGGTGGTAGATCTGGGAACCCTTTTGGGGTTGGAAGGGTGTGGAAGAAAAATTTGTATCCTGAGACACAATGTTCAGTACCCAGTGGTCCTTGGTAATGGTGGCCTAGGTGCTTGAGTGAAAGGAGAGTTTTCCTCCTAGGAGTAAGTGAAGGTGGGCAGAGGGAGGGGGTGGAGGAGGTGACTCACTGCGAGTTCTTACCATAAGGGGGTGGCTTAGAACTTCCTGGTTTTGAAGTGGAGGTAGTCCACTGCTTAGATCTCTGCATTCCCTGTGGCTGCTGTCTGGAGGGGGGGGGTCTGTTTCCACGGGGTCTAGGCTGGGCTGGTTTACTGGGAGCAGGAAAGGACCAGTGTTTGGAGGGGACAATGCCTGCTGGACCTGCAAGAAATCCTTAACTGTTTGCATAGATTTTGCTTTTTCTTCAATCTTTTTTAAGACCTCTTCTGCCTTAGTGCCAAATAAGTTATCTTTGTGCAAGGGGGCATCCAACAACTTAGATTTAACACGGTCTGGCAGGGGCTGTTCCTTAAGCCATGCATGTCTTCTAATGACATAACCAGTGATTGCTGCCCTGCAAGAAGCTTCTAGAGCGTCAAAACCACAGTGCAAGGTGTGTTTAGTTATGTGACTTGCAGAATGCATTAACTCTTGTAAATCTTTACATTCTGCCCAAGCAGGAAAGGAGGACATTTTTTTAAGGAGTTCCAAGGTATGTTGCTAAAATTTCAGCATATAGAACTGACAATTTAGTGCCCTGATAGCAAGAGTAGCTGAGGTGTATACTTTTTTACCCCATCTGTCCAATGCTTGGGAATCCCTGTCTGAGGGGGTGGGATTCTTAGCAGAGGTTGCTTTAATCCCTTTTGGCCCTTGAGAAATGACCTCAGAGTCAGCTGTTGGATTTTTAAAAAGATATTTGTGCGAGTCAGGGACTCTATAGTACCTGTCTGGTTTTCTGGGAGCAGGAGGTTGAGCGTCACGAGTCAAGCTGGATTCAAGGAAAACATCCTCCATATCATCTAGGACTGGGGGGATGGCCAAGGGTCTGTGTTGCTGAAGATCTAGGAATTCTCTGAGTCTCCTTTTAGACTGAGGGTAGCCCTGACTCTCCCATTGGAAATTCTCACTTAAAGTATGCAGGGTTTCCCCAAAGGAAAAATCCTCTGGTGGAGAGGCTGATGGAATGGAGTCCTCTACATCAGAATCCTCACAGGTGGAGAGGGGGTTCCATGTCTTCATAGTCAGATGCATTAGATTAATTTGACTCTTGTTCAGATAAAACTACAGGGGTCAGATCTCTTTTCCTTTTGGAGGAGGTAGCATGGCTTCCTCTGATCAGCATGATAAGGTATTCTGCCATTTTAAGCATTTGAGACTGATGCAAAGTAGCAGGCGCCTGAGAATGGGTTGTCGGTTTCTTGGGTGTGGTGCAAACCTTGGGCCTTAGAAAATCGGTCGTTTTTGAAAGAACGGTAGTCACGAAAGAAGACGTCAGTTTGTGTTGAGATTTGGCAGTGTGAAGGACTTCTTTGGAAGCCAGTGCCTGCCCAGCAGCTACGGACCCATCCAAGGTAGAGACGACCACAAGATCCTTAGCTGAAGAAGAGTTTTGCTGCATACCGACTCCGAAAGGGTCTTGGTAGTGACCATCGAATCAAATGAAGTGGGCATCAGGGGCTGTGAAAGTGCTTCACTGAGTAGCAGAGGACTGACAACTAGCTTAATGGAAACATCTTTAGTAGGTTTGGACCTGTGCGGTCTGTCTCTACCTTTATCTTTACGTTTTTTCGGAAGATCTGCTGTCAGATGGCTTACTGAAGCCATATCGGAATTTGAGGACTGTAAACGAAAAATCTGGCTACAATAAGGGCCCGACAATGGATAGTTCTGGCGTTGAACAAAGCACAGAAGCGACAAAGGGGGATGTCGTGGTCTGGGCCTAAACAAGTGACGCAGTAAGAGTGGAAGTCTCGGTGTGGTATTTGCTTTCCACAGGCGAGACAATTATTAACTTTTTCTGACATCGGTTAGTGAAAGAAAAAAGGATCCCCAATGGGATACTTAGCTTTAGAAGACTTCAACTTCAATTTGGTAAACAAAAACTCAGGTAGCGGCCAACCGGCACTCGTGCGAACTGCTTCTGCTTTGGGCTCCATGGCAAGAAAGATTGATGTCATGGCGTTGGCTGCCTTACTTTACACTACTGATGACCTGACGTCAGTCCTCAAGTGACAGCATCCGATGCAGAAATACTAAGTCTATGGTATTCGGGCCAGCCGAGGGCTACCCTGGCAGGGATAACCCAAATGTGATGACTGCAACAGTGAAACATGAAGAACATCTGGGATTAGTGAGAGGTAGTACGGAGCAGCAATAATTATAAAGTACAGTTGTGTACACTTACCATAAATGTAGATGTTCGAGTGTATTCACTGTTGCAGTCATCACACTTGGGCTATCCTGCCAGGGGTAGCCCTCAGTCGGCCCGAATACCAGAGGCTTAGTATTTCTGGGTCGGTTGCCGTCGATCCAGGACTGACGTCAGGTCGTCAGTGATATAAAAACAGGCAGCTGACGCCATTACATCAGTTTTTCTTGCCCTAAATGTTGGGAGCCCCCAATAGTGAGCTAAGTTATGGTGGAGAAACACCACCAGTGGAGCTTTTCTCTCCGGGCATCCACTGAAAAAAGACCTGCATCCAGTCAGAATTTCCCGGTAAACAAATGTAAATAAAATAAATAAATAAATAATAATTACCAAAAGCCCTGTAATGGTGAGGAAGAGAGAGACAGAGAGAGAGAGACACACACATAAGGGGGCTGGAGGGTGGGAAACCAGGACTGTAACAGTGAATACAGTCAAACATCTACATTTATGGTAAGTGTACACAACTGTACTATGTTCTCTGTGTTTCACTGTTGCAGTCATCACTCTTGAGTTAATTACCAAAGCTGAGGAATGGGTGGAGACAGTCAAGAAGAGTTGGGGCTGGCTAAAATGCCCTGCAGGACTGCGGTTGCAAAGCCTGCCCTGGATTTTGAAAAGATAGGCAGGTGGTAATGCTTGGTGAAGGTATGAACAGAACTCCATGCTGCAGCTTCCAGGATGTCCCTGGTAGGGACCCCTCTGAGAAAGGCTGTGGAGGTTGAAGCTGCCCTAATAGAATGTGTTCTGACCCCCTGTGGGGGTGGTTTCCCATGGTGTTTGTAACAGAAATGGATGCAGTGTGCTAACCATTTGGAGATGGTTTGTTTTGATATGGCTTTGCCCTCTGCCCCTGGTGCAAAGCTGACTAGTAACTGGTCAGACTTCCTAAAGGGCTTAGTCCTATTCAGGTAGAATCTGAGCAGTCTGTGCACATCTAAAGAGTGCAGGGATCCTTTCTCTCTTGTTTTGAGGTTTAGGGAAAAAGGTGGGAAAATGAATAGATTGGTTGAGAGCCACACTGGACACCACTTTGGGCATGAAAGTTGGGTTAGTCCTGTGGGAGACCCTGTCAGCATGAAAAATGATGAAAGGTTCCACAGCCATAAGTGCATGTAGCTCAGACACTCTTCTAGCTGAAGTGATGGCCAGAAGCAAGGCTGTTTTCCAAGAGGTGAATTTTAACTCTGGTGAAGCTGCAGGCTCAAAGGGGGGAGCGTGAGCTTTTCCAACACAAAGTTAAGGTCTCAATCAGAGGTAGGGGCTCTTCTTGGTGGCCTTAAGTTGTTAGTCCCTCTCAGGAACTGTTTGATGAGAGGGTGTGAGAAAAGAGGTGGCTCAATGCTGTAATGTGCAGAGATGTCAGAGGCATGGATTTTAATGGAAGAGAAGGATAGGCTCCTGTGGAGTAGTTCTGCTAGGGAATCCAGGATGAGAGGTAAGGAGGGCTGTGCTGGGTCAGCTCCTTTAGTCTGGATCAAGGAACAATAATTTTCCTCATGTCAGCATAGGATTTTCTAGTACTGGGTCATCTGGCTTCACGTATGACATCCAGGACCTGTTTGTTTAGGCTGGCCACTGGAGGAGAAGTCAAGGAATAAGCCAGGCTGATAGGTTCAGGGTCTGTAACTGTGGATGCAAGACCTCTCCCTCCTGCTGAGTCAGGAGAGTTGGAATCTGGGGGAGGTGCCATGGAGGCAACGGGGACAAACTGCGCAGTAGTGGGTATCAGTGTTGGCATGGCCAGTTTGGGGCAATCAGGATTGCCCTTGGTCTTTCCTCCCTTATTTTTAGCAATACTCTAGTAAGAAGAGGTAGAGGGGGAAATGCACAGATGGAGAGGTTTGCCCACTGGAAGGATAGGGCATCCACTTTCCAGGCCTTGCTGAGGGCCTGCTGCAGAATTTGCTAAGCTGGTGGTTGTAGGGGGAGGCAAATAGGTCCACCTTCAGGGTATCCCATTTTTGGGTCACAAGGCTGAAGGTGTTGTAGTTTAATTGCCACTTGTGTGGGTCTATGAGATTTCTGCTTAAGTTGCCTGCCAGAGAGTTTTGGTTTCCTGGCAGGAATCGAGCTTGCAGGTGAATTTGCATGGCTGAGGCTGTGTTCCAAAGGCTCATGGCTAGCCTGCAGAGTGGGTAAGAGTGGGTTCCCCCCTGCTGGTTGATGTACCACATTACTGTTGTGTTGTCAGTTTTGATTAGTAGAGGCCCTGGACAAAGCAGGGATCTGAAGGCTGTCAGAGCATGCTGAACAGCTAGCAACTCTCTTTGGTTGATGTGCAGATGAATTTGGTTTGGGGTCCATTGACCCTGAATGCACCTGCCGTCCAGGTGAGCACCCCAGGCATAGTCTGATGTGTCTGTGGTTAGGGTCTGGGTGGCATGGGGTTGTGAAAAGGGAAGTCCCTTGTTGTGGTTACATGCTGCTGCCCACCAAAGAAAATCTTTCCTTAGACAGGGCACCATAGGTATAATAGTTTCCAAGTCTTGAGAATGTTGACACCAAAGGCTTTTCAAGTACCACTGAAGTTTCCTCATATGCAGTCTGGCATATGGAATTAGTAGAATGCAGGAGGCCATGAACCCTAGAACATGCAGGACTTTCCTTGCGGATAACTGGGTTCTGGTGGCCAGTTGAAAGAAGTAGCCTGTCACACAGGCTTGCTTTTTTGGAGTTAGAAATGCCATCTGGGATGCTGTGTCCAGGCTTGTTCCCAGGAATACAATTTTTTGACTGGGGACTAGTTTGGATTTTTTTCGTTGACAGTGTACCCCAGTGAGGTTAGTAGGTCCTTTACAAATGTCAGGTGCTGTAACAGCTATTCCCGACTGTCTGCCTGAATCAGGCAATCGTCCAAGTAAGGGTAAATTTAAATATTTCTTTATCTGCAAAAAGCAATGGCTGGAGCCAGGCATTTTGTGAAAATTCTGGGAAGCAGTGGATAAGCCAAAGGGATGTGCAGAGAACTGATAATGCATAGATCCTGCCCTGAAACGTAGATATTTTCCTGCAATAATCTCTGGTATATGCAAATAGGCCTCTTTGAGGCCTAAAGTGGCTATCCAGGCATCTTTGGACAGCATAGGGAGAAGCTGCTGCAGTGTGAGCATTTTGAATTTTTGGTACCACCAAGAAGGTGTTTAGAACAGATAGATCTAAGATTGTGCGCCAGGTGCATTCTTTTCTGGGTACTAGAAAAGTCTGGAATAGAACCCTTGGCCTATCTGATCTGTAGGAACAGGCTGAATTGCCCTCATGGAGAGCAGGGAATGAACTTGTTTTTGTGCCTCTGCCCACTGGTTTGGAGGAAGATCTGGGAATCCCTTTGGGGTTGGCTACATGTGGAAATAAAATTTGTACCCCTGGGACACTAAGTTGAGGACCCATCGATCGTTGGTGATGGAGGCCCAGGTTTCTGCATGGGAGGCAAGTTTTCCTCCTAGGGGCACGAGCAGATGTGAGAGGAGGAGTCACTGGGAATTCTTTCCATAAGGGGGTGGCTTAGCACTCCCTGGTTTAGAACTGGAGGCACTCCACTGCTTAGATCTCTGCATACCCTGAGACTGCTGTCGGGGGGGGGGTCTGTTACCCCTAGGTCTAGTCTGAAGTATCCTTGAGGGGGCTGGAAAGGACCAATGTTTTGAGGGGCAATGCCTACTGAATCTTGGAGGCTGAACTTGCAAAAAGTCTTTAACTGTCTGCATACACTTGGATTTTTCTTCCATCTTTTTTAAAACTGCTTCTGCTTTGGAGCCAAACAGATTGTCTTTGTTCAGTGGTGTATCCAATATTTTTGATTTGACATGATCTGGCAAGGTCTGTTCCTTAAGCCAAGCCTGCCTTCTAAGTACAAAACATGTGACTGCTGCCCTGCAGGATGCTTCTAGGGTGTCAAACCCACATTGCAGGGTATGCTTACTGATTTGGCTTGCAGAATGCACAAGTTCCTGTAAATCTTTATTTTTTGCACAGTTAGGGAAGGTAGACAATTTTTGTTTAATGAGTTCCATGGTATGTTGCTGGTATTTCAGCATTTGAAACTGACAATTTAATGCTCTAATGGCAAGAGTTGCAGAGGTATACATTTTTTTACCCCATCTAAGTCTCGAGATTCCCTGTCCGAGGGGGTGGGATTCTTAGCTGTAGTAGCTTTTATCCCTTTAGGCCATTGGAAGATGATTTCTGGGTCAGCAGTAGGATTCCTGAAAAGAAATTTGTGTGAGTCAGGGACTCTGTATTACCTGTCAGGTTTCTTGGGAGCAGGAGGTAAAGCATTAGGAGTTAGACTGGATTCCATAAAGACATCATCCACAACATCCAGAACAGGAAGTATAGCTAAGGGTCTGTGCTGGGGAAAATCTAAAAATTCCCAGAGTCTCTTTTTGGACTTAGGATACTCCTGTCATTCCCAATGGAAGTGCTCTCTCAAAATATGTAGGGTTTCACCAAAAGAAAAATCCTCTGGAGGAGAGGCACAAGGAATGGATTTCCTCAGCATCTGAATCTTCATAAGCAGATAAGAGCACGTCTTCATGATCAGAAACCTCAGAGTCGTCAGACTCTTGGTCAGATAAAGGTGCTGGGGACAAGTCTCTTTTTTTTTAGTAGGGGAAGGCTGTCTTCCCTTAATCAGCATGACAAGGTCTTCCTCCATTTTAAGCATCTGCGATTGTGGCAAGGAAGCAGGCGCGTGAGTTTGGGTCGTCGGTCTTTTAGACTTAGCTTGTACTCTGGGCCTTAGAAACTCTGTAGTTTTAGGGAGAACTGAAGACGCGAAAGAACTCATCGGTTTGTGTCGAATATCGGTAGTGCACAGAATTTCCTCAGAAGCTGCTGCCTGCACAGCGGCTCCGGACCCATCCAAGGTAAAGATATCCGCATGGTCAATAGTCAAAAAAGAGTCTTGTGGCATACCAGACTCTGAACGGGTCTCGGTAGCGGCCTGCGAATCCATCAATGTTGGCATCAGGGGCTGCGGAAGCACCTCACTGAGTACCGGCGAAATGGCGACTAGTTTAACGGAAGCGTTGTTGGCAGTTTTGGACCTGTGCGGTCTGTCTCTGCCTTTACTCTTCCGTTTTTTCAATCCCCCCTGCACCCCACCCCCGTAAATTAAATATGCCAACTCCAAGATTGCACTACACTGGGAAAAAGTTAATTTCCTAACCCAACTGTATTGAGTCCCCCTGCAGAAATGTAGTAAAGTGTGTTTGGTAGTTTGGTGTCACTATATGTGGAGGGGATGTTATTTTCATGTGATTTGTACTGTTAGATGTTATGAAATTCAATGTTTTGGGTTTTAGATGTTCTGGTCTCAATGTTATGAAATTAGATGTTATGGGTTTTAGATGTTTTGAAGGGCACCCCGTGTGTGTGTGTGTGTGTGTGTGTGTGTGTGTGTGTGTGTGTGTGTGTGTGTGTGTGTGTGTAGATATATATATATACACATATATATATACATATACACACACACATATATATATATATATATATATATATATACATATATATATATATACACACATATACATACGTGTGTGTGTGTGTGTGTGTGTGTGTGTGTGTGTGTGTGTATATATATATATATATATATATTTATATATCTATATCTGTATATATATATATATATATATATATATATATATATATATATATACACATGTATATGTACCCACATTATAGCCATACTCAACAAGCCACTTGCTCCACTCTACATAAATGCATTTCCTGTAATAATCATATATCCAACACATTAACATAATTCAGCATTTTATTTCTACACACGGGATTACACAGTAGATTAATACTATGTAAGTTTTACAATAACTTGTGCCTTTCATTTCATTAATTCGACTCGTGTTGTGCTCCTACTCATCTCAAAGTTTCAGCTAGTGGGCATTTCTCTTCCATATAGCAGCAAATCATCTCCAAATGTTTATGTGGAAGATGGAACTGGGGGTATCAAATGCATCACTTTTAAGTGAAACATACGTTGTCAGCTCAGTTTTCTTTTCAGGTACTGCCATTCCTATTTTTTTCAACTTCTCTACAAGTTACTGACTTCAAAGGAGGGAAAGTACTTAAATGGTTCTCATCTTTTATCTTGCCACAAAGAAATATTAAACTCACTCTCCTGCAACAAGACCTACTTGTATAGGAAGGACAATGACTGCCAGTGGAATCCCTTCACAGATTAACATAGCGCCTGCCATGAAATCACACCCAGACTGTCCCTGATTTTGCCTCATACTGGTTCCTTGTCCCTCCAAAAAAAATTTGATTTTTTTTAGGTAAATCAGAGAGTATTACAGTCTGTCAATAATGCCAGACATTAGGGTTTCACTTCATATTTTACAGAAAATGCATGCTTATGTAAAACCTGTCATTCTATCATTGTTTTAAGTGAATCAGAATAATATTTAAATTTGTCCCCAGTTTCGGGGTTTTTGTCTACATTACTTTTGTCTTTGTCCCTGGCTCGTGAGCAAAGATGTTGAGAGCCATGCATGCAATAACGGAAAGCACACGTGTATGCTCAGCCATTGATGATCGAACACAAATCATCGAACATTAATTCAACGAATATTCACTTCAGCAAATGTATGAGATGGGGAAACTAACTGGTTGGCCAACATTTCCCCATCACACACACGCCGCACTATTTCAAACCCACCCAGGTGGGGGGTTGCACTCCCCACATCCACTCCCCACAGTAGTGCGGTCTCTCATTTGGTATACATAGTTGGGGGGGGTGCAGCCCCCTATTTGGCTGGGTTTGAAATAGTGCGGTGTGTGTGATGGGAAAACGCTGGAGAACTAGTTAACTTCCCCATCTCGCACATTCACTGAAGTGAATGTTCGATGTCTAGTGTTCGATCATCGGAGGTTTGATGAACGTAACCTTCAATGGCTGAATACAGACACCTGAAAACACAGTTTATTTATTAATTTATATATTTTTCTTTTATTTAACCTTGAAAACTCTGGCTGGGTCTAAAAGACCTGATTCCAGCAGAAAAGCTCTATAAGTTTATATACACTTCAAATTAGAGTACTTGATTAAACATAACAATTATATGTAACACAATGAACAAAAAAAGTTTTCCTAAAGTCCAGAAAAAGACCAGAAGAATAGTAGCTCCAAACATTTTACAAAGAATTACATTCAAAGTAAATGAGTTACATAAAGTAGTAGATTACACATTACTTTGCAAGAGAACATGAGAACAGTAAAAATGTGCTGGAAAGGAGACATTTATTAAACAGATATAAGCTAAGATACGATAATGAGACAGTGTGGGTTCCAGGGTAATACTGACGAGTGAGGAAATATAGCTACTGGAGAATGAAAAGTTAAAGTTTATTATTTAGGAATAGAATAAACAATGAGCAAACAATATAGAACAGACAGAGATGATACAGAGGATGAAATGCTGTAGAAAATGAGCAGGAGTTATATGACAGCACTGAACTTTATATAACATTTTAAATCTAGGTAATAAGGCCCTTAGGATTGTACTGACTTATTATTAATGATAAATGCTAGATGTGTGAAGAAGGGGAGGAGGAAGAAGAGTGAATAAACTTTTGAAAATTAATCACCCTGGAGTGACTGGATATGTGAGACATGGAGGGAGAGGAACAGGACAATGTGAGAGACAGTGGGAAGTGACAGGTGGCTTAGAACTTGTAGATACCTCACCAGGGAGGGAAGAGTAGTGACATATCAAATTTGTAAAGTAGTATGATTTTACCTGAGGTTTAAAAAGTCTGTGAGTGGTGATGTCACAAACTGGTACTGGAAGGGAATTCTCAAGTTTGCAACAGTGCATGAGTAAAAAGCCTTGCCATAACAGTTAATAGCCAAATATACAATCCTCAGTGGGTCTAAGGGGCCTAGCATTACAGTACCAAGGCAAAAGTAGAATGACAGCTGGGCATGTATCTGATAATCAGAGAAAGATAAAGCAATAAGACTTAATAGTCTTTGTCTCTCCTTTATCTGTTGTCCAGCTTAAAAATTATTTTTTTTAAACCCATCTTAACAAAGCTACTCCTGCAGGCAGTGGGACTTTTTAATACTTACCTACTACGGTTCAAAATGAATAACTGCTGCTTCATATACCACTGATTCAGAACATAGCACACTCAGCTTGCGCACACACACACACACACACACACACACACATAGATATACATATATATACATGTATATATATGTATACAGATGGAGGAAGATCCGAAAGCTGTGAGAACTATTCCTACCCCAGGTGAATGGATTACATTTTTTAAATTGTTAATACTGCAGTGTAGCATTGTGGAGGTGCTGCACTTTTGAATGTGCTGTCCTTCAGGTGAAACGTTAAACTGAGGTCTCATCTGCTTGAGTTGGTAGTAGCTCAGTTGGATAAAAAAGATTCCATGGCACTTACTGAAAATAGTTAGGGGAAGCTTCTTGATGTCCTGACCAAATTTCTCCAAGTAGTACAAATAAAGCATAGTTGTGTAAAATTTTATAACCATAGATGTCCTTCTCCTCTATGTTGCAGTATTCTAGTTGTGGGATTTCCTGCCCTCAGGCGACTTGTACGTCAGCTCCTATAGAAAAGCTTCAGTTTGGCTGTTGCAGCGTGTGTGGGACATCAGACGTAAGGCCATAAACCAGGGGCCTTAAATGTGATGTCTGTATGCACAATCCTCAGAACTTGAAGGCCAGCAGGTACAGAACAAGGTCCAGCAGGAGGAATGCCAGTGGTTTCCAGGTGTGTGACCTGGTGTCCTACTGTAGTATGGATAGGACAGGTAAAGGAAAGTGAGTTGAGGGTATTGGTGGGTGGAAAGGAATACTGCAACATGGAAGAGAAGAACATCTATGGTTATGGTAAGATTTTACATAACTATTCTATGTCCTTCTATTCATATGTTGCAGTATTCTAATTGTAGGAGCGTACCACAGTTTATGAGGATGAGAGGGTGATGGTTGTTAAAGAGGATTCTACAAATCCTGCAGGATTGCCCTGGTGAATCCTGTCCGAGCTCTGGAAACTTGGTCAAGTTTGCAATGTTTGGTGAAAGTGTGGATGGTGGCCCATATGGCTGCTTCCATAATGGATGCCGTGTCCAGACCTTTCATGAAAGCCCTGGAGGTGGCCACAGCTCTAGTGGAATTGGCCTTTACTCACACTGGGGTCTTTCCCATGGTGGGAGTAACAGAGGCAAATGGTTTTCCTGATCCAGTATGCGATGGTTTGTTTGGAGACTGCCTTACCCAGGGTTCTGGGGGTGAAAGGAGACAAACAGCTGGTTAGTTTTCCTAATGGTTTTGTCCAGGTAGAACCTTAGTTGCCTGTGCATGTCCAAGGAGTGCAGAATCCTCGCCCCTTCATTAGTGGGGGAGGGAAAGAAAGTGGGGAGATGGATAGATTGGTTTAGAGACAAGTCCTTGGACATAAAGGAGGGATTGGTTCTCAGGTTTACTCTGTCTTTGTGGAAGATGGTGTAGGGGGGACAGGCCATTAAGACCTGCAACTTTGACACCCTTCTGGCTGAAGTGACAGCACTAGAAGGACAGTCTTCCATGTACACATCTGTAGGGAAGAGGACCCAGCCGGTTTGAAAGGGTGCTGGGTTAGTTTCTCTAAGATGTAGTTAAGGTCCCAGGGCGGAGGGATAGGTTTCTTTGCTGGTCTCATGTGTAAGACCCCTTTAAGGAAGAGCTTTACGTCGAGCCTGGCTAGCAAGGGGGGATCAAGGGGCAAGCAGGCTGATATAGCAGAGAGGTGTACTTTTACAGAAGAGTAACAGAGTCTACTTTTGATCAACTGACACACACAAGACAGAACCAGGGGGACCTCGGCAGAGCAAGGGTCCCTTCCCTCGTCCATACACCATTTTGTAAATCTTTCCCACTTAGCCAGGTAAGATTTTCTGATGGTAGGTTTCCTTGCCCCGTTTAGGACTGAAAGCACGTCCTCTGAGTAGTGGAATCTGAAGGGGATCAAAAGTTTTATCACCCACAGAATCAGGGATAACATCTGTAAGTGTGGGTGCAGGAGAGTTCCTTTGTTTTGTGTCAGTTGGTCCACCTTGTAGATTAACTTGAAGTGAATGCCCTTGGCTAGATTGTGACGTAGGGGGAACCAGTGCTGCCTTGGCCAGTAGGGAGTCAGGAACAAGATTTTTGGTTTGTCCTTCTGGATTTTCAGGAGGACTTTCTGAATCAGTGGGAAGGGGGGAAGGCATAAAGGAACTTCCCCTCCAATGAGATGCTGAAAGCGTCCACTGGGAGTAGGTCTTTGAGCAGAAGGTCTGCAGTTGCCTGTCTATTTGTGGGGCACCCCACCGGTAGATTATGTCTAGGAAGAGCCCCCCCCATTCAATATCCATCTATGCTGTGGTGAGGAAGTCCTGCTCAGGAGATCTGCTTGGTGGGTGTCCTGTGAGGGGATGTAGGCCGCCTGCAGGACTAAGTTGTGGCGAGAGGCTAGGTCCCATATCAGCAGGGTTAGTCTGCACAGCTGATAGGCCTTCATTCCTTCCTGTTTGTTGTGTTGTCAGTCACCATCAGGAGCACCCCTAGAACCAGAAGGGGAATAAAGGTTTTTAGAGCTACGAAGACTGCTGTCATTTCCATGATATTGATGTGCTTGGCCTGTAGAGAGGGATGCCACTTTTCTTGAACTCTGTAGGAAGCCAGTGTCATCGTCCCCCAAGCTGAATCTGAGGCATCTGTATACGATGTTTGGGTTGGAGTGTGGGGTTGAAGTGGGAGCCCCAGGTTTAGTTGGACTTGCTGGATCCACCAGTTGATTTCTGTCTTTAGACAAGGAAGGAGGTGAATGACTTCTTCTAAGTGATGTAGGTGTTGGGACCAAATGCTTTTGAGGTACCACTCTAGCTTGTGCATGTGCATTCTGGCCAGTGGTAGCATGGGGATGGTAGCTGCCATTAAACCCAGGAGATGAAGAAATTGCCTTGCCATCACCTTCTGGGAGAGTAGGGTTTCTTGGAAGTGGGAAGTCAGGGAAAGAACCTTGTCCTGTGGGAAAAAGGCCTTCATTTTGTCTGTTCCGACTCTGCAGCCTAGGAAAATCTTGTCCTGGCCTGGGATCAGGGAGGACTTTGGGAGGTTGATACTGAACCCTAGATTCTGCAGAAGGGACATGGTAAAGTGTAGATGCCTTCAGAGAGTATCTCTGGACTCTGCCAGTATCAGGACGTCGTCCAGATAAGGATAAATCTGGATTCCCTGAGTTCTGCAGAATGCAATCGCTGGGGCTAGGTGCTTTGTAAAGACTTGTGGGGGCCGTGGATAAACCAAAGGGCAAAGGAGTAAATTGGAAAGGAGAAGAAGGTCCAGAGAAATGCAAGAATTGTCTGTGGGAAGTCCTGATGGGTATGTGTAGGTTGGCCTCCTTTAGGTCCAGGGTGACCATGAAGGCCTTGGCTGGAATTAGAGGCACCAGAGTGGGGACAGAAAGCATTTTGAAGGAGGGTAAGTGAAGGTGAAGATTTAGAAAGGAAACGTCTAAGCTGGGTCTCCAGGGCCCATCTTTTTTGGGGACCAGGAAGAGACGGGAGTAGAAAACCTTTCCTTTGTGTCCTGAGGGGACAGGTTCTATGGTGTCTAGCTTTAGAAGGTCTGCCAAAACTTGTGGCAGGAGATGGGCCTGTTTTTTGGGGGGGGGGGTGGAATGCCTTTCCTGGGGGGGGGGGTTCTTTCCAAGAAAGGAAGTATTCTTTTTGGATAATGGATAGAACCCATTGGTCTGTGGTGATGGACTGCCATAGGGGAAGACAGTGGGAAAGGCATACAGAGAGGGGTAGGTGGGCAAGGCAGTCACGCATTACTGTCCTGAAAGGGATTGCCTGGGTTAAGGAGGTGGAGCAGAAGGTCTGGACATGGTGGGTCTTCTAGCCCCTCTTCTAGATCTGGAAGAGGAAGCAGTTGTCTGAAGGTTATGCCTGGCAAAGGTGGCTTTAGCAGGGTAATTCCTATAATACTTGGAAATGGGGGACACCATAATATGCTTGATGTCCTGTAGTTCCTTACTTTTTTCCTGCAGATTCTTGAAAAGGTCTGCAGATTGTTTACCAAAAATACATTGTTGCCCAGAGGGGTGTCCAAGATCGTCGACTTGAAGTCCTCTAGTAGGTTCTGAAGTCTTAGCCATGAATACCTCCTGAGGAAAGAAGCAGATGTTGCAGAGTGGGCAGATGCTTCTGCAGCATCGTAGCTGCAACTGATGGAATGCCTGGCTACTTGTTGGGCTAGGGTTGCCACCTTTTCAGTTGCCCAAAGTGGGACATGTTTTGTAGAAACATCAGATTTTGCAGGGCAAAACATACCCACAGCCAGTACAAAAGACAGAACTTCACTTTTTTGCCTAAATAAAAGCTTATTCTTGTAGCTTTATAGTTGCTTAACATTTAGGTGTTTCAGATACAAAATAACTGTTTTATGCAACTATTAAAGAAAATATAGGAATTTTTTTGACCTAAAAATCTCAGGACATTTGCCATTTTTTCAATTTTTTGCAGGACACAACTGCCCAAAGAGGGACTGTCCCTCGCAAAGTGGGACAGATGGTAACCCTATGTTGGGTCAAGGACAGTTTGGAGGTAATGTCAGTCTTAATGGGACTGTAAGGTAAAGAAGCCAGCATGGAGGAGGCTTGAGACACTAAGTCTAGAGCACACTTAGTCATGTGGGTCTGATAATTTATGGCTCTGAAAGCCAAAGTGGAAGATATGTATACCTTCTTTCCCATCCTATCCATATATTTGCTATCTTTATCTGTGGGTAAGAGGGAGCAGAAGGCAGCAGTCTAGACTGTTTATCCGGAGTGGTGGCAATCACAGCTGGGTCTGCCAAGGGTGGTTTAACCAGGAATTTCTGGTCCTCTGGTACTTTATAGAAGAGGTCAGGGTGCTTAGGGGCCAGAGACTGGGAGTCTGGGGCCTTAGAAGCTGAGTTGAAGGCATCCAAGTAAGCAGGTAGAACCGGAGGAACAGCCGAGGGAGAGGGTGATTCTACTTGCGGAAGCTCAAAGTACCTCTTTTGGGTGTCAGTCGTTTGGGACGTATCCCATTTAAAGTAGTCTTTCATCTTGATGATGGTCTCACCAAACATAATATTTTCAGAAGGAGAATCCCCTTCCACAGATTCCTCATCAGGACAGTAATATTCCTGGGGGAAGCAATGTGGGATGCATATGAAATGGAATCCTCTAAGGAAGAAAAAGAAGAATCATGCTCTTCCTCCCTGACTTGAGAGGTCATGGATGGGAGGGGAAAGGGCAGAAGCAGGCCCAAGGCTCAATAGAGGCAGAGTAATGGGGGCTTCGGGTGAAGGCCTGAGGGCCATAAAGGCCTGCCTGAGTCAGGAGGTGAAGGCCTGCCAGTCTGGTATGGCTTCTGTAGAGGAGGAGGTGTGCTTAGTTTTCTGTTTCTTTTTGGCCGGGGTGGAAGTAGGAAGTGGCCTGGGGTCGGGTTTTGAGATTAACACCACCGAAGTCTGGATCCCGGTCAGAGGTACCACTGAAACTGGTTCCCCCCTCGACACTGATGGTAGTTGTAGTCTGGTTAAGCTCTCAGGACGTGCCAGTCGTCGGCTGTGCAACAGCCTCCTCAAGGGACGTCGTTGTAGTCGACGGATCCACCGAGCACACCTTAACTCCTATTCTGGCAGTTGGCAGGGCATTGGTAAGCAGAGCAGCAGGCAAGGAAGTCCTAAGAATCTTGGACTTCTTGCGTGGAGGTTCGGGTATGGCCTCAAATATGGGATCCATTCTAAGGGCTAACCACTTAAGGCGCTGGGTTTCCAAGTTAGAGGTTTAAAGTGGCCAGGCAGCTGCGGATGGTCTTCAGGACAAATGATTGACAAATTGGTGTAGGAGGAGTAATTGTGTTCCCGGCCTAGGCAAAAATTACACCTATCATGGGCGTCTTTATGGGGTATCTGGCGCCCGCATTGGCACTTTCCATTTTTACCTGACACAGGCTAAAGGCTACAACAACCAAGCCTAATCAATAACAATCAGCAAAACAAGAGAAACAAAAACCCAACTGGTTACTTATCTTTAAGAAGCAACTTCTGTGAAGGAGCGATCATTCAATGCAAAAGTCGTCTGCGGCTGAAATGTTCTGAGGATTGTGTGCAGACGTCACATTTAAGGCCCCTACTTTATGGCCTTACGTCTGACATCCCACACATGCTGCAACACCCAAGCTGAAGCTTTTGTACAGGAGCCAACGTACGAGTCGCCTGAGGGCAGGAAATCCCACAACTAGAATACTGCAACATAGGAATAGAAGGACATCATCTTGGGTCTCCCCTGAAAAGACATCACTAGCCTCATGGGAATAACCTGGTCAATGAAGGATAAATAAATAATAAATAAAGTCAATCAGTTTCCCGCATACTAATTAGAAAACATACAAAAATGTGTTTTTCAAACAAAAAATTCCTTTTGTACTACTTTTCAGTTAGGTTGTGAACTTCTGTTGTTCAGAAAAACTGGTAAAAGTTTTAAAATGCATTTATACTTCTTGCAAAACTTACGCAGTGAACCACAAACTTTTATTTTTTCCGTTTTGTATGTTAAGCAATTTCTTATCAGGAAAAGAGTTCTAGTTTGGTTTAGGAACCTGTACCTTTATAAGTAAAAGTTTCTTAAGACATTTGCATGTTTTCTTTTATACGTGCACCTTTACTATCATAACATGTTCTGTTTAGCTGGGCAAGATTTGATCAGACTTTCACCACTTCTGTTTGACTGCCTCAGTCTCATCACCTTGCACAATGTTTAAAAGAGACAGACAGACAGCCAACCAAGACTTCCATTCTGCTTTTCTATTAAAACATTCACCTTCTCAAAACGTTTTCTGAAAATATCCTAACTCATTTTTAATAACAATTTACACTACTGATCTGAGTCTTATATTGCTTCTTCATTTGAAATAAATAACATGATCATATCTGATCACAGACTTTAGTGTAGTTTTGTGAACATGTTTTCAGAGTCCAAGATACATCTACAATGAAGTTACTGCCTACAACAAGGACCAGTATATAAATGGATTAGACAAAACTAGGTTTAGTCATCTAAAAAAGATTTATGCTTGTAGCAGGCAACAGGTAAATGGGATCAGTTGCTGGGTGAGCACTGGGGCAATTCCTGGAGAGAGATGTGATGTAGCCTGGTTGGGAGGGGGAACAGTAATATGAATGTGTACTGCTGGGTACACCCCTGTTGGGCAGTAAAAGTTTTGATCAGCACATTATGTTTTTCATTTCTTACTACAAAGCAGCTGCCAAGATATCCCCTTAATAATACTGTAAAATCAATTAGAAGGCCACTTTCCATAATTTAATTTCAGACATTCTCGTTCTACTACTCCAATGACTTTCCAAAGATAGGCAAACTTAATCCAACATGGCCACGAGTTTGTAAATTGTTTTGATAGCTCTGCCAGTATGCATTAAACCATATCTGTTGTTTAGATGAATTCCTCTCTCTTGTAAGCATTCGTTTTGGGGGGGGGGGTTAGCATGAAATGTCAATTAGCTTTCAAACTCCAGTTTATTTTATATTTTCCTTAATTTTACAGTCATTTCTCTTCTTCGTGAAGGGAATTTTTCTGTTTGTTCATCGTTAATCACGTCACTGTGTTTTTTCCTCTGCTGCTCCAATGCATGTCTTTCAACAAAGCTACCACTGCAAATAATATGCGTCCAAAAACTACTGTCTTGAACCATGTTTTGTTTTTGTTTGATTCAGTAGTGTGAACCTGACAAAAGAGTTCAAGTAAGTTTTCCTTTCTCCACAAACAAGCCATGTTACTGGCTTTATGATAGTTAGAAGTTACAGTATGCTTATTTCTGGCTATCCATGTGCACCTGCATTGCTTTATTCGCCCACCCACCCATGCATCTATCCATCCAATCTTCAATACTTGCTTTAACCAACTAAGTGTTTAAGGGTGCCACACTGAATCCTAGTAAGCAAAGATAGTGTCCCAGGAATCGACCTTAACAACATGTCAGTTCATTACAAGATACAGTCACACTCTAATGCATGTCCCTTATACACCTAGGGGTAAGTTGAGCATCACTACTTCACCTACTTGAATGTCTTTGGGATGTAACAGGAAACTGGAGACCCAGGTAAAAAAACAGAAAAGGAGAACATGTAAACTCCATATAGAAAGCACACTCGACTGCTAAATAAAGAGAAGACTCAAGCAATGTGAGGCAGAAACACTTAACTCTTGAACTACTGTACTACCCATGTCATTTTATGTCAGCAATTCACTTTGCAGCATTTTAGCAAACTAGCATAATTTTATAAATTAAGCCTACTTCTCTTACAAAAAAAACTGTTCTTTCCTTAAACTTAAAGTGCTTCAACCCAAACATCTTACAAGGGTAAAAGTCACTGTTACAATCGCGACAACTTTATACTACTGCAACATACACAATCACAGCAGCTTAGCAGTGGGTTCCACTACCTTATCTTGTATCACCCTAGCTTAGTACATAAAAGTTTAGCAATGACTGCTCATAGTGAATGGGTCTGAGCACTTAACCTCTTATCATAGATATCCAAGCTCATAAAATCATTGTGAACTCCATAAATTGATCAACTTCTGCTAGGAAAATGTAAAAGGTAAAAGACAGCTAAGAATGGACTGGAAGGTAAACTAGAGCCAAATCCACTAAAAGAAAGCATACAACTGCTTAACCCCATTTTATCAAAAGTTGACAGAGACCCTTTCTTATCCACACTCTGAAGTCACAGCACCTCAGAGAAACAGCAATAAGTGACAGGCAGTGTAAAGCCTGTCTTGATTTTTCTCCGGAAGCCTGTGACATCAGATCACCTAAGCAGGCGGCACATATCAACAATAGCTCTTGCTCACATATAACTCACACAACACCAAGACATAAACTGAAAACTTGACTTCTCTGAAGTCAAAGCCAACAATCAACGTCCTCTGGCTGACCAAGTTTGCAGATGACTGCAAACTAAGCATGGTTGGAAAAACCCCAAAGACACAAATATCCTTCAAGAAGGCTTACCACAAACTAATAACTGGTGCCAGAGCCACATCCTAAAATTCAATGCCAAGAAATAATAGTATCCTTTGAGAAGACTATGTCACCTTTATTATTCATACCTTTGTGGGACGCATATGTTTATGTACAACACTAGGAGGATGTAAAGGCTTTGTACACTGGCTGGGTGTTGGATTATCCTTGGCAGGAGATACCACATGTTATGAATACTGCAACAGTAAAAAGAAAGAAATCTACTGTTATCAATGGGGTAGTTTCCAGAAGTAATAGTCTTCTGAGTATGCTCCATACTCAGAAACAAAGTGCCCCAGGAGAGCTAGATCAACCCTAGTAGAAAAGAGAACATGCACATCCAGAAGGAAAAAGAAATTGAAGGGTCAAAGACCCCTCAGCCAGTAAAGACTTTACAATAGAAAAAAAGAAAACAAAGGGGTTGGAAGGGAAGACTGAATACTGCAACACTGAAAAGAAGGACAGCTACTGTTAACATACAACTGCACTATGTCCTTTCATATCACTGCTGCAGTATTCATTATATTTGGGAGATTACAAAAGCTACTGAAAAGGATGGAAGGAGGAAGGCAGCACTGAGAAGCCCTCCATAAACCCATGAAGGATAGTTCTGGCAAATCCTGTCCTGGTTATGGAAATGACATACAACTTTTACTAAATATTACAAGGTGAACAAAGGACCAAGTGGCAGTTTCAAGGATATATCTAGTATCCAGACCTTTGAAGAAAGGTCCAGAAGAGGCCACTGCCATTGTAGAATGAGCCTTAACTAAAGCAGAAAGCTGTTTTAGTGAAAGGAATAACAAAAAGAAATGACCTTAGAAATCCAGGAGGAGATGGTCTGCTTAAAAAACACCAACGTCCTGGAATGAAAAGAAACAAAAAGCTGCTCAGATTTGTGGACAGCCTTTGTGTTATCCAAATAATACCAGAGCTGTCTAGGTACAGCTAAGTTGTGAAGAACCTTCTTATTAGCAGAATGCAGAGTAGAAAAAAAGAAAGATTAAAAGACAACTCATTAATCACCTTGGGCATAAAAGCAGGATTAGTACGCAGGGACTCCCTGTGACAAATAAAAAAAGGAGGAATTACCATCAGAGCCTGAAATTCAGAAACTCTCTTGGCTGAAGTAAGAGCAACCAACAAAACAGTCTACCAGGTGCAATGCTGCAAAGAAGAATAAGAAGTGGGCTCAAAAGGAGCCTTAGTCAGTTTTTCAAGGACAAAATTAAGGTCCCAAGAGGGAGGAATAGGTTTCTTTGGGGGCTTGAAATGAAGGACAATGCATTTTCAAGCAGAGACTGCTGACAAGTGAGCTTTAACAGAAGAATATGCCAAGCCACCATGGAGCAGTTCACACAAGTAAGAAAGGACCAAAGGGACCCAACACTGAAAAGGAATTCTGCTGATGCTTGAGACAGAAAATCTTTTCCATTTAGCCATATAGGATTTTCTGGTAGTGGGTTTCCTGGCCTCCTGTGGAACCCTAAGCATGTCCTCCAGAAAAGTGATGTCTAAATGGGATCAAATTCCTACCACATAAAGTGTCAAATAAAGAGTGGACAAGTGAGGGCGAATGAGAGACCTCTTGAATTGTTTGAGAAGATCAGTCCATTGAGGTAACTTGTGTTAACTGCCCCTAGTCAAGTCAAAGAGAAGAGGGAACCAGTATTGTCTGGGCCAAAAGGGAGTCACTAGTAAGAGTCTTGGGGAGTCTTTCCTGATCTTGATCTGTACCCTGAGAAGTAGAGGAAGAGGAGGGCAAACATACAGGAACATCCCCTTCCAAAAAAAGAACATGGCCTCTACCTTCCAAGCCAAACAACTTGGGACTCTGGAACAGAAGTGAGAAAGTTGCCTGTTCAAAGAGGAGGTAAATAGATCCACTTGAAGAATACCCCACAAATGTACTATGTCTAGAAACACCTCTCTGTGAAGCATCCATTTGTGAGGTTGTGTCCTGGACCTGCTCAGGGACTCTGACACAAGTTGTGTTTTGAAAGGATCTACACTGCCTGAAGGGTTACCTGACTGTGGATAACCACATCCCAGGCCTGAAGGGCTAGTCTGCAAAGAAAGTGCACCCGTTTGCTGATGTACCACATGACTATAGTGTTGTCTGCAAAGAACCTTTAAAGGGCCTGGAGACCAAAGAGAATAGAAGGCCTGAAGAACAAGAATGAGCACCCTCATTTCTTTTATGTTGATGTAGTCTGATCTCTGATGAACGACCCACAGACAATAAACCCTCTAACTGTTGGAAAAGGCTCACCACCCCAGATCAAAAACACTGGTGATCAGCTACTGAGTACGGCTAAGAGTCTTAAAAGGTAGTCTTGGTTTCAGGGAGATCTCCTGAATCCAGCAGTGCAACTCGAGTTTGAGACTAGTAAGTAAGAGAACTGGAAACTTTAGAGGGAAGCAGTGCTAGAACCATACCGTCTTCAGGTACCAATGAACTTTCCTCATGTGAAGCTTGGCAAAGGGGAGCAGGGGAATGGTAGATGTCATGAACCCTGGGATTCTGAGACACTCCTTTGCAGAAATGAAAGAAAGGGGAAGCACAGACTGGAAGGAGGTTGTCAGAGACAGAACATTGGAAAAAGGAAGAGAAGCCAACATTGGAATGCCTTGAATTCTGCAATCCAGAAAAATGTGGTCTTGACAAGGAGTCAGACTTGACTTCTTGAGACTGATGGTGAATCCCAGACTATGTAGAAGTAGCATGGTGGAAGTTCATATCCTGTAAAAGCCTGGAACCAGCGGGAGCTTGATGTAGTAGGTCATCCGGATATGGGAATATCTGGATTACCTGAAGTCTGCAAAAGGCTATGACAGGGACCAGACATTTGGTGAACACCCCTGGGGCCATACAAAGATCAAAGGGCAAAGCAGAGAACTGAAAATGAGAGAAGAAATATAAAAACATAAAAACTTCCTGAACAGAGGGTGAATGGGAATACTACGATAGGTGTCCTTTAGGTCTAGGGAGACCAGCTAAGTCTCTGGAAGATAGAGGGGAAGCAGAGTCAGGAAGGAAGAAATCTTTAGAAATGTTTTTAGAAAGGAAAGGCTTAGGACCATTCTCTAGGATCTCTCATTTCTGGGTACCAGAAACATTCTGGAGTAAAACCCTGTTCCTCTCTGGGATACTGGAATGGATTGAATGGTGCCTTGATCCAGTAAATCCTGCAGAACTCCAGAAAAATGAGGAAGTTTGTCCGGAGGAGGTTTATTATTTTATTTATTGACATTTGTTAACCGGGTTGGTTCAGCTGGGCTTGTGGCCCATTTTCAATGGAGACCTGTGGAGAAAAGCTCCAAAAAAAACCCAGTTTCAGAATCACATATTTGAGTCAAAAATACAGTCAAAATCAGTTATACAAGAACATTAGAGAGACAAAGCAGAAATGCATACACATGATATATACATATCAATATTTTACAGACTAAAAAATATACTTACATATTTACAAAAAGAGTTAAGTCCAACAGTATTGATTGTAGAGTTTAATAAGTATCCACAATAGTGGAGTACTTAGCTGTATGTGGAGGGACTGAAAAGGTATATAGCAGGATTTTGGGGAGCTTAAGTAGCAGCTTGACAAGGACATATTTGGAGTTGAGTAGATGAAGTTTGAGTTTTTCTTTAAAGTGGGATGGGTGAATGATGAAACAAATGTCTCTTGTGAGTTTGTTCCAGGCTTGGGCAATAGAGTGTTTACATAGGAGTTTGAGTAAGTTTTTTTGGGGGGGGTATTTACATACTAGAAAATAACTGCGATGGATAAAGGATAGAACAGAACCCAAAAGCCTGAAGTTATCTGTTGCCACGTATGGCGAGACAGGGAAAGCCTGAGAGACAAGAGGAACCTGGTCAAGGTAACAGGAAGAAAATTTGTCAGATGGAGGCAGATGTGTCCTGAAAAGGAGGATTTGAGTTTTAGAAGAGTCTGTGTCAGTTTATCAGTGAAAATATGGCTAGGAACACTTTCCCTTTAGAAGGCTGACAAGGTTGCCTATGTACAAAGGCAGACTTAGGAGGACAGTTTCTCTGAAATGTGGGTATTGGATAAACAAAGATTTAAGATCCTGAATCACTTTACCTTTGTCTTGTAGAGTGTTAAATAAGTCGGCAGCAGTTATACAACCAGATTCTGATTGCCCAAAGGAACAGCTAGGAGCCAGGCATTAATACCTTCAGGTAAAGCCTGGAGATTAAACCAAGACTACCTCTTCATAACCGAACCAGAAGCAGCAGCTCTAGACGATGCATGAGCTGCATCACAACTACATTTGTTGGCATGACGGACTGAAACTCAATAAGGAGTGGGTGGCAGTCTTCCCTTCAGAGTCAGAAAGGTCATATAAATCCCCCTCAAGCTGTGACAAAAGGGCCAAAACATACCTGGTTATATGTGTATGATAATTAATCAGCAGTGCAGCACAGTGGTCACCTCACAGTCAAAAGTCACCGTTCAAGTTTCTCGGTTCGGGGCTGCCTGTGTGGTGTTTGCATGTTCTCCTCCTGTGTCTCCTGTGTCCTCGGGTTCCCGGTCGGTCTCTCCTCCCATCAAGACATGCATCTGGAGAGAATCTCTCCCCTCCTCTCCGCAAAAACAGGCTCTGTGGAACCTAGTCGGACTTTCCCGGTCAACAAATGATAAATAAATAAATAAATAAAATTAATGTTTCTGAAAGCCAGAGGTGTAAACTTTTTCCACAACCTAAATGTCTTTATCAGAGAGAATGAGCTTGGAAAAAGGGAAAAGCTTGGATTGCTTGTCAGCAGACAGACCTCAGTAGATTCTGGAGAAGAACACTTGCAGAGGTACTTAAAAGCCTCAGGCACCTTACAAAAATAGTCGGACTTATTAGGGGCTGGAGGCTGGGAATCAGAAGCCAAAGAAGCAGCTTTAGATGTATCCAACAAGGCATCCAATACAGGGAGACAGCAGAAGGTTTATGAGATTCCATCTGCAAAAGCTCATAATAGCTCTTTTGAATATCAGAGACTTGTGAACAATCCCGCTTAAATTGCTCCATCATACGAACTACTGAGTCCCCAAGGGACAGCTCCACATAGGGAGAATTAGGACTCAAGGAATCCTCCTCCTCAGACCCACTGTCCAAAGGTGAGGCAAGTTGTGAGGAGTAGGCCAAAGACTCACCCTTTAAAATCACCCTCCTCGTTTGAAGAATCATAGTCCCTAGTCCTTTTGCCTGGAGAAGAGGACCAAGGAAAAGCAGGAACAGACACCACCCAAGGTAGTCTTAAGGCCATCAGGGCACTGAGTAAAATCCTGCCATTCCTTCTGAGGATCCTTAGGGATGGGAGGAAAGTGCTTAATTTTCTGCTTCTTCTTCATTGGGACATCAGCTTTGACCAGCCTAGGAGGTTCAGAGCCATGCCGAGACTCGATAAGGTTACCAGGGACCACCTCCCTCACCAAAAATCTGAGGAATCCCCCTAGACCCTTTGAAAATGATCAGCAGTGGTTTCAATGTCTGCTGTGGATGTCTGCATTGTCTCAAAGGACATGCAAGAAGCCGGTTCCATGCTGGCCACCAACAGGGTCACAGCAAAGGAAACCAGTGCTTGCACTAAATAATCTTTGAGGTTTTCACTCTGGTGGATGCTGGACACCAGCAGAGTCACACTAAGACTTCTCGGTATTATTTTTAAGGTTGTACCCTGGGGAAGACAGATACGGCCATGGTACACTGGGGGTCAAAAGTCTGAGACACTGGTGCCTAAAGATAAAAAGATTAAGAGGACAGACGGCTGTGAAGTGTTTTGTGAACAAAAGCCTGACAAATGGTACACTGGCTTTGATCATGTGAAGCACCCAGGTAGAATAAACACTTCTCGTGATGGTCTACATGGAAAATCTATCTCCCACACTAAAATTTTGGCATGAACCCTAAGTACTCAAGTAATGGAAGAAAAAAGAAGGAACCTCAATTGGGCACATATCTGTAAATGGCTCGGTAGAAGCCAGTTCAGTGAAGGGTGTTCAGACCGACATTCAACTGTGGTGTTCAGACTGGCATCAAAGAAGCTCTGGGTATGCAGCATATGTACACCACCTTTATGCCCTACAAGGACAGCATACGTCTGATGTATGATGTTAGGAGGATGTAAAGGCTTTGGTACACTGGCAGGAAGTTAGGCTATCCTTGGCAGGAGATCTCACATGTTAAGAAGACACCAACAGTGCTATGTAAGGACATTAACTGTGGCACCAGCAAGGATGATGTAAACAACTGACTGCACACCATAGCAAAATATAAGACAACCCATAACAGCACAATCTGGAATAAAATAAAAAAATAAATAAATAAAATAAACCAAGACCCAACATCTTCAAATGCATCAGAGTCAATCACAGATGCCTCTCCTTGGTTTAAAGCACACACTTCGAAACAAACAATAATTCAAGAAACTCATAAAGAGACTCACAAGCTTGCAGCTGAGGAGGCAATAAGCACAGCAGACTTAAAAGCCTATTAATAAAAAAAAAGGGAACTTGATTTCAATTTGCTCGATAGAACCAGTAAAAGCCACTCTCCACCAGGGAGAAAAAAATCTGTCCAGAGAAGCATATGGAAGATCAGCACTTTGGCCAAACTCCCAAGTGTGTAAGATTCTGTACATATAAAACAGAATTTTAACTTATTACACCCTTCTAACGCCTGTAAACGTCAGATATTGCATGTTGATATTTACACTAATAATTCCAAACCATACTATATACACAGTATTAAAATATTTCTTCTCAAAGCTTACACAACAGCAAACGCAACTGTATTGATATTTGACCTCTCTCTAGCACAGGTAAAAATATCTTAATTGTTTATATAACTCTGTTTATATTATCATAAATTTAATATTTTTCTAAACACGTCAACAATCAAGTAAAACAGACAAAGTACAGTTGTGTACATTTACCATAAATGTAGATGTTCAAGTGTATTCGCTGCTGCAGTCATTACATTTGGGTAATCTGCTGGCAGGTTGCCCTCAGTCGGCCTGATTAACAAAGTCTTGGGTCGGTTGCTGTCCCTTCTTCCATGACGTCAGGTCGTTAGGGGTATAAAACATGCAGCCGAAGCCATTACATCAGTTTTTCTTGCCCCAGATGTCAGGTGCCCCCCAAATGGGGAGCACAATTTTATATATATATATATATATATATATATATATATATATATATATATATATATATATATATACATATGTATATATATATATATATATATATACATATATATACATATATACATATACACACATACATGTATATAATTTAAAACACATCAAATATACCTCCAAACAAAAGCAAATACACCAAAAAGGCTTTTAAGCATAGTAAAAGAAAGTAGAGGTATAGTAATAGAAAAAACAGGGGGCTGGAGGGTGGGTAATCAGGACTGCAACAGTGAATACACTCGAACATCTACATTTATGGTAAGTGTACACAACTGTACTATGTTCTTCATGTTTCACTGTTGCAGTCATTACATTGGGAGGATGGAATTATACAGCACTAGGAGCAGCTATAAGGCCCTGCAGGATAGCAGTGGCAAAGCCAGCTCTGGATTTAGAGAAGAGAGGTAAATGGCAATGTTTGGTGAACGTATGAACTGAGCTCCAGGTAGCAGCTTCTAGAATATCTCTGATAGGAACCCCTCTGAGAAAGGCTGCAGAAATAGATGCAACCATGGTGGAATGAGATCTGATCCCATTGGGGATAGTTTTACCATGGTACATATAGCAGAAACGATTACAATGGCTTATCCATTTGGAAATAGTCTGCTTTGAAATAGCCTTTCCCTCTGCTCCTGCAGCAAATGCCACCAATAGTTGTTCAGATTTTCTTAGAGATTTTGTCCTGTTTAAATCAAATCTAAGTTGTCTGTGTACATCCAATGAATGCAGAATCCGCTCACCCTTATTCTGTGGATTGGGAAAGAAAGTTGGCAGATGAATGGTCTGATTGAGAGCCACACTGGATACCACCTTAGGCATGAAAGATGGATTGGTCCTGATTGACACCCTGTCCGCATGAAAAATAATGAAGGGCTCCACTGCCATAAGAGCCTGTAATTCGGAAATCCTTCTAGCTGAAGTGACTACTAAAAGGAAAGCTGCTTTCCAGGAGAGAAATTTTAAGTCTGCAGTAGCAACTGGCTCAAAAGGAGGGAGAGTGAGTTTTTCCAAAACAAAATTGAGGTCCCATGCAGGGGTTGGCGCTCTCCTGGGAGGTCTTAAGTTCTTGGCCCCTCTGAGATACTGCTTTAGCAGAGAATGAGAGAAGAAGGGAGGTTCTGTGTTGTAATGAGCTGAAATGGCAGAGGCATGGATTTTTATGGAAGAAAAAGATAGGCCCTTGTGAAGCATCTCAGTTAAGTATTGTAGAATCTGAGGAATATTGGGCATTGCTGTGCTTATTCCTTGTGAGGGTTCCAGGCACATAATCTTTTCCATTTGTCAGCATAAGATTTTATAGTACTAGGCCTTCTAGCCTCCAAAATGACATCGATCACAGGTTTGCTGAGGGATGCCAAGGATGAAATTAGATGATTAGCCATGCTGCAAGACTCAAAAAGTTTGGAGCTGCATGTGCATAATTTGGTAGTTCTGCTGAGAAAGTTGGTAGGGTGTCTGAGGCAGGTGCCACGGAGGAAAGTGCGACACATTGTACAGGAGTGGGTACCAGTGTTGGCGAGGCCAGTCTGGAGCAATCAGAATCATTTTTGGTTTCTCCTGTCTGACTTTTAGTAGAACTTTGGAGAGCAGAGGCAGAGGTGGAAAGGCACAGACTGAGGTTTTTTCCAGCTGAATGATAGAGCATCCACTTTCCAAGCTTTTTTGTGATGAATTCTTGTGCAGAATTTGTCCAACTGATAGTTCTGGGGTGAGGCAAAAAGATCTATGTCTGGACTCCCCCATTTGCATGTCAACATGTTGAACATTCATGGTTCCAGTTTCCATTCGTGTGGGTCCATAAAATTTCTGCTTAGTTCATCTGCCAGAGTATTCAGCTTTCCTGGCAGGAATTGAGCTTGTAGTTGTATTTCGTAGGTCAAGGCTGTGTTCCACAGTGCCATGGCTAGTCTGCAAAGGGGGTAGGAATGTGTACCCTCCTGCTTGTTTATGTACCACATAACTGTGGTGTTGTGCCTTTATCATTAATTGTCCTGGATGAAGGTAGTCCTTGAAGGCTGTCAGTGCATTCTATACAGCTAGTATCTCTTTCTGATTGACATGAAGGTGGATTTGATTTGGGCTCCATTTGCCCTGAATGCACTTACCTGCCAGATGAGCCCCCCAAGCATAGTCTGATGCATCTGTAGTTAGGGATTGGGTGGCAGGGAGTGGAGTGAATGGCAGTCCCTTGTTTTGGTGGCAGGCCTCTGCCCATTATAGGAACTCTAGTTGCTGGCAAGGTATGATAGGAATCATTGTTTCTAGGCTGTGACAATGTTGACTCCATAAACTTTTTAAGTACCACTGAAGTTTCCTCATATTCAGTCTTGCATATGGAATTAGAAGAATGCAGGAGGCCATGAAACCCAAGGCTTGCAGAATATGTCTTGCAGATAGCAGTTTTTTTGTGGCCACCTGTTTGAATTAAGTCACCAATTGAATTTGCTTTTCTGGCGTAAGATAAGTCATCTGGGCAGTTGTATTCAAGCTAGCACCCAGGAATGTAATTTTTTGAGAGGGTACCAGTTGTGATTTCTTTTCGTTTATGGTGTACCCTAGACAAGTTAGAACTCTTTTTATAAATGCCAGATGCTTTAGAAGAATGTCCTTGTTTTCTGCCTGAATTAGACAATCGTCCAAGTATGGATATATTTGAATATTTCTTTGCCTGCAAAATGCAATTACTGGAGCCAAGCACTTTGTGAAGTCCCTGGGTGCAGTAGATAAGCCAAAGGGCAGTGCAGAGAACTGGTAATGCAAGTAGCCTGCTTTGAAGCGGAGGTATCTTTTGCAAGATTCCCTGATTGGGATATGCAGGTAAGCCTCTTTTAAGTCTAGAGTTACCAACCAGGCATCTTTGCCTAGCATAGGTAGTAACTGTTGAAGAGTCAGCATTTTGAATTTTGGAATGTCCAGAAATGTGTTTAGAGTGGATAAGTCCAGAATTGGACACCATGATTTGTCTTTTCTGGGTACCAGGAAAAGTCTTGAATAGAAACCTTGTCCCTTTTCCTCTTCTGGTACTGGTTGAATAGCCCCCATGTTCATGAGGGACAGAACTTGTTTCTGGGCCTCTGCCCCCTGATATGGGGGCAGATCTGGCCATCCATATGGGATTGGCAATGTGTAGAAATTAAATCTGTATCCCTGGGATACTATATTTAAAACCCACTTGTCCTGGGTAATAAGTTGCCAGTTTTGTGCATGAAGTGCCAGTTTTCCCCCCAAAGGGGCAGCTAAAAGGTAAGTGCTTGGTGAGTGTAGAGGGAAGTCATTGAGACTGTTTACCATAGGGACGTGCCTTGTTGTTTCCAGATTTGGAGGTGGAGGCACCCCATTGTTTTGTTCTAAAAGTTCCTTGTGACTGAAACCTGGAGCCTTTGGAATGTCTGGATTTGACTTGAGCGGCTCTCGAAGGGACTGGAAAGGACCAGTTCTTAGTAGGCCAGTGCCTACTAAATCTTGGAGGGTGCACTTGTAACAAATCTTTAACAGTTTGCATAGATTTAGCTTTATCTTCCATCTTTTTAACACTTCTTCAGCCTTATTACCAAAGAGACGGTCCTGTTGTAAAGCAGCGTCCAACAATTTAGCTTTAATGTGATCAGGCAGAGTTTTTTTCTTTGAGCCAAGCATGCCTTCCTAGCACAGATCCAGTTACAGCAGCCCTGCAAGAGGCCTCCAAGGAATCAAAACTACATTGCAAAGTATGTTTTCCAACTTGTTCAACTGAATGTAATAAATCCTGTAAATCTTTATTTTCCACACAGTCAGAAATTATCATTTTCTGTTTAAGTAGTCCCATAATATGCTGTTGATATTTAAACATATGAAATTTACAGTTTAAAGCCCTGATTGCCAAGGTTGCAGAAGTATAAACCTTCTTACCTCATCTTTCTATTTCGAGGTATAGCCAAAGGCCTATGCTGAGGAAGAAGAAGAAAATCTCCAAGTCTCTTTTTAGATTCAGAAAATCCTGACTTTCCCACTGGAAGTGTTCACTTAAGGTATGTAAAGATTCCCCAAAAGAAAAATCCTCAGGGGGAGAAGCAGAAGGAATGGAGTCTTCTGCATCAGAGTCCTCATAAGTAGGAATAGACAAATCCTATTCATTAGAAGAGTCAGAAGAAATAGAATCCTGTTCAGAAGATTCATAATCAATGTCTTGCCTAGACCTCTTAGAAGGAGGGGGTTGACTACCCCTGATCAGAGTAATTAAATCTTCAGCCATTTTGATCATTTGTTTTTTAGACATAGGGGCCTGCACATGTTTTTTAGACATAGATTTAGATTTTGGCCTTAGTTTTGAAGATGGCATCAGTCTAATATACAAATCTGTAGGCCTGAAAACACCCTTAGAAGCCGGTGCCTGCACAGTGGCTCCGGACCCATCTAAGGTAGAGACATCCACGGGTTCCATAATTGAAGCATCTCACGGCATACTGGACTCCGAATGGGTCTCAGTAGAAGGCTGCGAATCAGAAGTAGCAGGCATCAGGGGCTGCGAAAGCGCCTCATCGAGTACTCAATGAGTATGAACTGGTGACTGGCTTAGGGGAAGAATCGTCATCAGTTTTGGACTTCGACGGTCTGTCTCTATCTTTTTCTTTGCATTTTTAGGCATTCCATTAGTCGGGTTGCTAACCGACGTCATTTCTGGATAATTAAATCTAGATCCAAAATATTTAGAAGCAAAAATATACCGAAGTTTAATAGTGCGTTGATTAAATTTAGCACAAAACTGACAGCAAGGTACGTTGTGGTCAGGGCCTAGGCAAGGAATACAGTACAAATGAAAATCCTTATGAGGTATTTGCTTCCCACAAGTAATGCAATTATTAACTTTTACTGACATCGGTAAGGAGCAAGAAAAAGTTTCCCCAACTTGGTACTTAGCTTTTAGTTGAAGACTTAGGTTCTGAAACTCGAAAATGAAAATTTCAGGAGTCGGCCGACCGGCACTTGTGAACTGCTTCTACTTCGGGCACCACACGGCAAGAAAGACTGATGTAATGGCATCGGCTGCATGTTTTATACCCCCTGACGACCTGACATCATGGAAGAAGGAACACCATCCGATGCAGGACCCAAGACTTTGTTAATCAGGCCGACTTAGGGCAACCTGCCAGCAGATTACCTAAATGTAATGACTACAACAGTGAAACACGAAGAACATCTGCTTAGCATCATATGAAAGCCCTCAGCTGGACGAACAAAATGCTGCTGAGAAGTTTGCGTGTAACTTGAATGACTGCTGAGATATTGTGAGTTAGTTACAAAATATTGCAAACTTATTATTATGTTTACTGTGATGTATAAAATCCACTTTAATATCTAGTGCATAAACAATACTACCACATTAAAAACAGTTTTTGCTGAACAGCTTGCCCGTTTATACTTCTTTAACAACCCCTGTGGTTTCAGACCTATAAGCATTTGTTTGAAATGTGAAAACATAATTTGATTCTGTCAAAAAGGTTAGGCTTCGCCCATTGGAAGTTACAGTGCAAATTTCCAGAGCTCAACTGAAGAGAAAGAGTTAAACACTAACCATCTAAAAAATCCTAACTTAGTTTGTGATTTACTGTGGAGTTGACTGGTAAGAGTAGGTTTATTTGAATTTATATTTTGTTATCATTGTTTTTCACTGATTGTAGATAGGAATCGATAGCTTGTTAACAAGACTTACTTTGATTAATATTTTTTGTTTTACCTTTAATTTCATTGTTGGTTGTTAGAAAGGAATAGGTTTTAGACAGGCAAACTCTAGCCACCCCAAGGGGTCTAGACAGGTATAAATTCACAGAGACTGCAGAGAGGAAAATCCTGTGCATATCTAAACAATCCTACCTTTGTTTGTGATTTATTTATTGATCTTTACTGTTAAAAAGAAGTGCGGCTTGGAGCAATAGTGAGCAGAATCTATTGCACGCCTTCACGAGCGACATAAAGGAATTACAGCTTAATTCTGGATTGCAGAACTTGTACGGTTAGAACAACTTTACTGTACTTTAGTATTTAGTTGTATATTGCTTGGGTGATTTTTTTGTCATAGAAGTTGATTTAAGTTCTCTTTGAATTCTGTGGTTACTGATTTTGATTATTCTTTGCTTTTACAACAGTTTATTCGTTTGAAGCTGAATATGGATTCCTTAAAAGATTATGCAATTGCACAAATATCTTGTACAGCGTAACAAATACTATGCATATTTAAAGGTAACAGCTAATAACACTGGTGATCTGTGTTCCTTGTTTCAAATGCTGGATGGCTTGCTTACCACTGTTAGAAGTAAATCTAGACTTCATGAGGATGATTGCACTTCTGCAACTGGCATGGCTTGGAGAACTGTTGTTTCATATATTAATGACCGGACTGGGGAGATAAATAATGTTAGCCAAAGAATAAATAGAACACATTTAGGAAATGATGCATCTATTGTCTGCAAAGATCATTCAACCCCTATGAAACAAGACGATGCTCCTGTCAACTTTGGAATTCTGGATGCAAGTATTTCAGCAATCTGAGGATCCGGTTTATTTAGAAGGATAAAAAAAAAGAAAGGAAGTTCACAAGAAATAACAAGGAAGAAAAAGAAACTGTATTCTCTTTAATTAACAGACATTAATCATACTAAAAAGGACACTGCTTTGATATGTAAAACACAGGTTATAGGGAGCCACCACAGACCCTGGGAACTACCACCCCATCAGCCTGAAGAGCCTGGTCTGCAAGGCTATGGAATGTCTCATCATGGAACTTATAAACAATGACACTGGTAAAGTCTAAACTCTGGACCCTACCCAATTCGGGTTTGTAAAAGGCAGATCATGTCTCCTAAACCTGATAGACTTCTTTGAAGCGGTCAACAAAGCCGTAGATGAGGCTAAGGTGGTTCATACAGCCTATCTAGATCTCTCCAAGGCTTTCGACACCATCTCCCACTCTGGAATTATAGATAAACTCACTAAACTAGGTATAAATCTCTATGTCACAAGATGAGTTGCCAGCTCTCTCACTGACAGAACCCACACTGTGAAAGTAGCAGACTCTAAATCCAACTTCAGACCAGTGACAAGTGGAGTACCACAGGGTTCAGTCCTGGGTCCTCTCCTGTTTGGTATCTACTTCTCTGAAGTACAGGCTAACACAGAAGGTCTTTGGCTAACAAAGTTCATAGATGACTGCAAACTAGGAGCCATAATCAAAACTCCTAATGATGTGGACATCCTACAAAAGGGCCTCATTGAGAGAGATGCCTGGTGTCAAAGCCATGGCCTCAAGCTCAATGCCAAAAAGTGCATTGTCATCCCTTTTGGTAAAAACTCTGTACCCATGAACTACCACATAGGTGATAGTCTACTTAACACAGAAAGTGTGATAAGAGACCTTGGGACACAGGTGGACAGTAGTCTCTTCTTTGATAATCACATTGCCACAGTGGTCAGGAAATACTTCTACATGGCACACCTCATCACAAAAGGTTTCTCATCCAGGAAAAAAAGAGGTCATTGTCCCCCTCTACTCATCACTCATTAGACCCATTATACAGTACAATGCCCCTTTTGGTATGTACCTCACAAGACAGCTACAACAGCTGGAAAGGCCACAGAAATACCTCACAAAGAGGATTACCGGCCTCAAACAGATGCCCTACGCAGACTGTCTCAAAAAACTCCAGCTTTACTCTGTCGCATATCGCCTACTCAGGGGCGATCTCTGCCTAACATACAAAGCTATGTCAAACCCAGAACTGTTGGACATGCTAAATCCCAATCCCTCCGAGCTACACGCTCTAGTAAACCTTGTCACCACAATAAACAGAACATGCTGGAGGGATAGATTCCTGTCCCAGAGACTTCCCATACTCTGGAACAAATATCCTATCTATATCAAACAAAGCTCCTCATTAGCACTTTTCAAAAAAAATCTTGATGATTGGATGGGAGATAAGAAATTCACCCCAGGGATCACTTATGTGGCTCTGCTTGACAGGAGCACAGGAAAATAATTTTCTTGGGTGGCAAAAGCCAGGGTACCGTTTGGCTAGGCTTATAAAGGCCCTAGGTCCAATAGCCTAGTACCTACCTACGAATCTATAATATTTTTTTTATCAGAAAAGCTTCAATCTACAGAAAAACACATCATTTTTCCAAAAGAGAAGGTAGAAAAAAAGAGGCAAGGGGCAGGTGAAAAGGAAGAAATGAAAACTGAACATGGAAGGATTGAGGAAAGTACAGTTGTGTACCTACCTTAAATGTAGATGTTCGAGTGTATTCACTGTTGCAGTCATTACACTTGGGTTATCCTGCTGGTAGGCTACCCGCAGTCGGCCTGAATTCCAAAGTCTTGGTCCGGTGTCGGCTGCTGTCGCCTCTTCCTTGACGTCAGTACGCCAGGGGTATAAAAGATGCAGCCGATGCCATTTTCTTCAGTTTTTCTTGCCCCAGATATCAGGTGCCCCCAAAAGGGTAGGCTAAAAAACATTGCTCAAAAAAGCATGCACTAAAATAAACAATACCTTCATCTACAAGCAAATACACCACATAGGTTGTATAGGATAAAGAAGTACAGATAAGTCCCAGCAAAGAAAGGGGGATGGTGGGTGGGTAACCTGGACTGCAACAGTGAATACACTCGAACACCTACATTTATGGTAGGTACACAACTGTACTATGTTCATCATGTTTCACTGTTGCAGTCATTACACTTGGGTTGAATCCCAAAGCTGAGGTTGGGCGGGTGGGTCTAAATAGAATTAGGAGTGGCTATAAGGCCCTGCAAGACTGCTGTGGCAAAGCCTGCTCTGGATTTATACTAAAGAGGCAACTGGTAGTGCTTAGTGAAAGTGTGCACTGAAGTCCAAGTTGCAGCCTCCAAAATATCCTTGGTTGGTACTCCTCTGAGGAAGGCTGCTGAGGTGGCTGCTGCCCTGGTAGAATGTGGTCTAATGCCCTTAGACACTGATTTACCATGTTGTGAATAGCAGAAACGAATGCAGTGTCCTATCCATTTTGAAATAGTCTGCTTTGAGATAGCCTTTCCTTGTGATCCTGCAGCATATGTCACTAAATGTTGCTCAGTTTTTCTGAAAGCTTTAGTTTTGTCCAAGTAGAAGCGTAGCTGCCTGTGTATGTCCAAAGAATGCAGAAGTCTCTCCCCTTTATTCTGCGGGTTTGGGTAAAAAATAGGCAATTGAATGGTTTGGTTAAGAGCCACACTGGACACTACCTTAGGCATAAATGTTGGGTTTGTCCTTAGAGAAACCCTGTCCGGATGGAAGATAATAAAAGGTTCCACAGCCATAAATGCCTGTAACTCTGATACTCTTCTTGCTGAAGTTATTGCTAGGAGCAGAGCTGTTTTCAATGATAAGAATTTTATCTCAGCTGTATCGGCTGGCTCAAAAGGAGGCGGTGTGAGTTTTTCCAAGACAAAACTTAGGTCCCATCCAGGTATTGGTGCTCTCTCCTTGGAGGTCTTATGTTTTTGGCCCCCCCTGAAGAACTGCCTAAACAATGGATATGAAAAAATAGGTGGGTCTGTATTGTAATGAGCTGAAATGGCAGAGGCATGGATCTTAATTGAGGAGAAGGATAGGCCTTTGTCCAGCATCTCAGTTAGATATTGTAAAATCTGAGGTATATTTGGAACAAACGTGTCAATTCCTTGTGCCTGGTTCCAAGCACAGAATCTCTTCCATTTTTCTGCATAAGATTTTCTGGTGCTGAGCCTCCTGGCCTCCAAAATAACATCCATAACCACTTTAGAGAGAGGTGTATTCTGAATCGTTACAGAATCTGCCATGCAGCTAGATTTAGAGTTCTGAGTTGGCTGTGCAGGATCGGATTGTTTTGTTGGGTCAGTAAGTGAGGAATTTGCGGCAATGTCCAGGCTGGGCCTTGGGACAAGCTCCTTAGGATTGGGTACCAGTGTTGGCGTGGCCAATCCCGGGCAATCAGTATTATTTGTGGCTTCTCTTGGCTGACCTTTAGGGGTACCTTGGGGAGGAGAGGCAGTGGAGGAAAGGCATATACTGTAAGGTTGTTCCAGCTGAATGACAGAGCATCCACTTTCCATGCTTGTTTGTGATAAGTCCTTGTGCAGAATCTCTGAAGCTGGCAGTTGTGAAAGGAGGCAAAAAGATCTATGTCTGGGTGTCCCCATTTCCTTGTTATCATGCTGAAGTTTTGTGGATCTAGTTTCCACTCGTGAGGGTCCATGAGGTTTCTGCGTAGTTCGTCTGCCAGAGCATGTGTTTATCCTGGCAGGAATTGTGCTTGCAGGTGTACTTGGTAAGTCAATGCTGTGTTCCACAAAATCATGGCTTATCTGCAGAGGGCGTAGTAATGTGTGCCCCCCTGCTTGTTTATGTACCACATGACTGTGGTGTTGTCCATCTTTATCAGCAGCTGTCCTGGATGAAGTAGGTCCTTGAAGGCTGTCAGGGCATTTTGTACAGCTAGCATCTCTTTTTGATTGATGTGTAGATGCCTTTGGCTTGGGAGCCATGTGCCCTGAATACATTTTCCTGCCATATGGGCCCCCCAGGCATAATCTGATGCATCTGTTGTTAGTGTTTGCCTGGCTGTGGGTAAAGTGAATGGCTGTCCCTTGTTGTGGTGACAGGCCTGTGCCCACCATCAAAACTCCTGTTGCAGGCAGAGAATGAGTGAAATTAATGATTCCAGGCTGTGGCAATGTTGAATCCAAACACTTTTTAAGTACCATTGTAGTTTCCTCATATGCAGTCTTGCATATGGAATTAGCAGAATGCAGGAGGCCATGTAGCCCAGAGCCTGCAGAACTTTTCTTGCAAATAACTGGGTCTTTGTTGCCATGCTTTCGAAGTAAGAAGTCAGTTGCCTTTGTTTGTCTAGCATGAGATAAGCCATCTGGGCAGTTGTATTTAGGCTTGCACCCAGGAATATTATGGATACTAGTTTTGATTTCTTTTCGTTTACTGTGTACCCTAGGCAAATTAGTAATCTTTTTACAAACGCCAGATGCTTTAGTAGAATGTCTTTGGCCTCTGCTTGAATAAGGCAGTCGTCCAAGTAGGGATATATTTGAATTCCTCTTTGTCTGCAAAATGCAATTACTGGTGCCAGGCATTATGTGAAGACCCTGGGCGCAGTAGATAAGCCAAAGGGCAGTGCAGAGAATTGGTAGTGCATTGAGCCAGCTATGAATCTGAGGTATCTTCTGCAAGATTGTCTGATTGGGACATGCAGGTATGCCTCTTTGAAGTTCAAAGTTACAAGCCAAGCCTTTTTCCCTGCATGGGCAGAAGCTGCTGCAGAGTCAACATTTTGAATTTCGGAAAGTCCAGAAAAGTATTTAGAATATACAGGTCCAGAATCGGTCTCCATGCTTTGCCCTTTCTTGGTACTAAGAAAAGTCTTGAGTAAAATCCTTGTCCCTGCTCTTGTTGTGGCACTGGTTGAATAGCCCTCATGTCCATGAGAGATGAAACTTGGTTTTGTGCCTCTGCCCATTGATTGTGTGGCAGGTCTGGCATACCTTTTGCCTTTGGAAGGGTGTGAAAGTGGAACCTGTAGCCCTGAGAGACTATATTTAAGACCCATTTGTCCTGGGTAATCATGTGCCAATTTTGTGAAAAAAGTGCTAGTTTTCCCCCTAAGGGTGCTGACAAAAGATAAATGCTTGGCATTCCCAGAGGGAAGTCATTGGGACTGTTTCCTATATGGCTGTGATTTGTCTTCTCCGCTTTTGGAGGTAGAAGTTCCCCATTGTTTGGGCCTGTATGAGCCCTGGAGCTGTTGTCTGCCTCTAGGGTGTCTGTACCTGCCTCTTTGTGGCCTGTCTGACATGGGAAAGGACCAATTTTTAGAAGGCCAGTTCCTGCTAAATCTGGGTGGCTGTACTTGTAAGAAATCCTTCACTGTCTGCATAGATTTAGCTTTATCATCCATTTTCTTTAACAACTCTTCTGCCTTAACACCAAACAAAGTATCATACTGTAATGGAGCATCCAATAATTTTGCTTTAACATGATCAGGCAGAGTCTGTTCCTTTAACCAAGCATGCTTTCTAATGACAGAGCCAGTTACAGTGGCCCTGCAAGAGGCCTCCAGTGAATCATAACCACATTGCAAAGTATGTTTTCCCACTTGTTCAGTTGCATGCAATAAATCCTGCAATTCTTTGTTCTCAGCACATTCAGAATTTGTCAACATTTTCTGTTTTAACATAGACATTAAATATTGACAATATTTGAGCATATGAAACTGACAATTTAAAGCCCTTACTGCCAAGGTAGCAGAAGTGTAAACTTCTTTCCCCCCATCTGTCCAGTGCCCTAGAATCTCTATCTGAGGGGGACAGGGTTTTTTGCAGTAGCAGCCTTGACCCCTTTAGGACCATGTGAAACAGTTTCTGGGTCAGCAGCAGGGTTTTATATATAAATTTATGAGAATCTGGAACCCTGTAGTATCTGTCTGGCTTAACAGGAGCAGGAGGTAAAGAGTCGGGAGACAGGCCGGACTCTGAAAATACATCATCTACTATGTCTAGAACAGGGGGAATTGGAGGTCTGTGCTGAGGAAGTAAAAGAAAGTCTCTGACCCTTTTCTTAGAATCTGAATAATCTTGGCTCTCCCAGTGGAAATGCTCCCTCATGGTATGCAAAGTTTCCCCAAATGAGTAATCCTCAGGAGGAGAAGATGAAGGAATAGATTCTTCAGCATCAGAATCCTCATAGGGAGGAATAGGGTATCCCTGTTCTGAAGAGGAGTCAGAGGAAATGGAAACCTGATCAGAGGAATCATATTCAGTGTCTTGCTTAGGCCTCTTATCAGGAGGGGGATGGAAACCCCTGATCAAAGTAATTAGGTCTTCGGCCATTTTGAGCATCTATTTCTTAAGCATGGAAGTCTGTTCTGGAGAATGCTGTACTTGTTTCCTTGTCTTTAAAACTGTTTTAGTCTTTGTCTTTGATGCTGAAGTTGGCTTGATATAAAGCTGTGTAGGTCTGAAAACACCCTCAGAAGCCGATGCCTGCTCAGCGGCTCCGGACCCATCTGAGGGATTAGTTTCCGAAGGCCCAGTACCTAGAGTATCCAGAGGCCTAGCTGTCTCCACGTGGGAGTCGGAGGCAGCCTGTGGCTCTGAGGTGGTGGTTGTCAGGAGATGCAAAAGTGCCTCACTGAGAACCGGTGAACCGGCGACTAGCCTAGAAGAGGCTTCATAGTCAGTTTTGGACCTCGGATGCCTGACCTTTTCTTTTTCCTTGCGCTTTTTATGATCTCCGGTCGTCAGCTGTTCCGACGGCATTATGTAGTTAAACCTTCAGCCAAAGTAATGAAAAGCAAAATCGTACCGACGCTTAATAGTGCGTTGGTTAAATCTAGCACAAAACCGACAACAAGCAACGGCGTGGTCAGGGCCTAGGCAAGGAATACAGTAAGAGTGAAAAATCCTTATGAGGTATTTGCTTCCCACAAGAAATACAATTGTTAACTTTTTCTGACATCGGTCTAGAGCAAGAAAAAAGTTTCCCCAACGGGGTACTTAGCTTTATAGAAGACCTTGGATATGAAATTCAATTTTGAAAATCTCAGGAGTTGGCCGACCGGCACTTGCGAACTGCTTTTGCTTTGGGCACCCCGCGGCAAGAAAGACTGAAGAAAATGGCATCGGCTGCATCTTTTATATCCCTGGCACACTGATGTCAGGGAAGAGGCGACAGCAAATGACGCCGGACCAAGACTTTGGAATTCAGGCCGACTGCGGGTAGCCTGCCAGCAGGATAACCCACGTGTAATGACTGCAACAGTGAAACACTATGAACATAATTACTGTAAGAAAAAAGAAGAGAAAGACAGATGCTGACGACATGGTTCAAGTTGTGGATTTACAATACCAACTGGATGAGAATTTAATACACAATGAAAACAGTGGGATTAATAAGATTAATGGTGATGAAGATCTATCCTTTGTAACAAATGATAGAGCAGATATTACTGTATTAGAAGTTGAAGATTCTTCAGAGCTGACCAACAAAGATATTCTTGTAATTGGAAATTCAATTACTAGAGGAACTGATGCATATATTTGCAGAGAAGATACTGAACATTGAATAATGTTATGCTTGCCAGGAGCAAAAATAGAAAATGTGAGACAAGCCTTGGAACATCTTAATATAAGGAAGTACAGATCCATTTTTATTCATGTTGGTACAAATGATGTCATCCGCAAGGATTTTCTGACTGTTACTAGGGAACTGACAGCCCTCTTAGATAGTATAACTTGTACTGATGTTAGGACTTTGTTGTTGTCTTTCGGCTTTTCCTGGTTAGGGATCTCCACAGTGGAACTCCTGTCCGCTAATGATTGGCAGCAGATTTTGACGAACGCTGAGGTGCCAGCTCGAAGTTCAACCTTCAACGAAGGCACGCCCATTTACACATGTCTTTCGAACGCCCACCCAACCGTGGGGAGGTCATACAGACTCCACACAGAAGGCACTCCCCGTACTCCAGCCGAGAATCGAATGGGAGAACCTCTTGCTGTGAGGCAACAATGCTACCGCTGCACCACCGTGGATATACTTTTCACAAATCACCTAGGTCACCATGAATGAAAATATTTTTTGGTTAAATACCTACACAGAAAAAATGTCCTGTTTTAAAAATGGAAATGTATACAGCATTCAAGCCTAGTTTTGGGCACACGTGTTCAGATAGGATGGAGTGCATTTGTCAAGATCAGGGAAGAGAATTTTTCCATCAGATATTTTGCAATATTTGACAAACGCTAGGCAGGATTTCTGCCAGGTCGAAAATTTAACAGTTCACAGACAGCAACATTTGATGCATCTCTAATGGTTGTTAATGCCAGGAGCATTAAAAATCAAGTTTTTTTTTACTGGAAAATTTGCTACGGTCCCACAAGATTGATGTTGTTGTTTGTGAAAGATGACTAAAGAACAATGAATGGAAACCAGTTCTGTCATGGTATAAATGTTTTTACTTTAATAGACATTCTAACAAAAAATCAGGTGGAGGAATTACAATAGGAATTAAAGATAGTTATGAGACCTGTGATTATTACATGTTCAGTGATAACACCAATACTATAGACTGTGTAACTGTGACAATAAAGACAACCCTGAAACATATAACAATTTTTAGAGTGTACAGACTACAAAAGTCAAGTGCAGACCAACAGGAATTTGTGTAGTTCTTGCATGAAACAGGAGAGAAGAATAATATTAGCTGGGGACTTAAATTTACCAGAAACAGACTGGAATAATATTAATTCAGCAACATTAATGAGGAAATTATTCACAACGTATATTCAGGAACAACTGCTTCAGACTGCAAAAAAAGCTACCAGGGGACGGAACATACTAGACATTGTTTGTGTTCCTAAAGAATTTACTGTTACTTCAAGTCACGTTTTACCACCGTTGATGTGCAGTGATCACGGGGTTATAAAGATTAATTTGTTGCCAAACAATTCTGTCAAACTGAAATCTAAACCAATGCACAAAAGGTTAATTACAGATTATATGGAAGCAAGACAGTCACGACGTAAAACTAAATTGAGGGAGGTGTTCAATGGAAAACTGCTGATGGAATGTGAAAAGTTTTGAAAGAGAAATTGTTTGAGTGTAAAAAATAAAAAAAAAAGTTTAACATCAGGTTCTAGGCATACAATGTCAGGGGGACATATTTCCATAAGAACAAGATATCAGATTAAGGTGAGAGACAAAAAAATATATAACAAATGGAAGAGAAGTTGAATTACAACTTTGAAAACTGAAATAAACAAGCTGGAATAAACAGATTAAGCATAGCGTGAGACAAAAATCAAGAAATTTTTCAGGAAAATGTATATAAAGATATTGAGCATAATAGGAAACCTTTTTATAAATACATAAGATGTGGAATGGGTAAAGACATGCAAATTGATAAACTGTGTGCAGATTCTAAAATGTATTCTCAGGCATAACAGATTATAGATATATTTATAAAATCTTATGCAAAACAGTTTGGCTCCACAAAAGGGATAAGTTGTTCTAGTGACATCCTGGTAACCTCAGATACTGGAATCAAATTAGATTATGCTGAAAAAGAACTGCACAAACTGGATCCAAACAAAGCACAGGGAGGAGACGGAATTAGAAACAATGACCTGAGAACACTTCGGCAAGAACTTACGGTACCATTATATCTTTTATTCACTAGGTCATATAAATATGGGGAGATTCCTCAAGATTGGAGACATGCGCTGATTAAACCTGTCTTTAAGGGAAAGGGGAGTAGGACAAACCCAAAGTCATATAGACCCTTAAGTCTACTTTCATGTTGTGGAAAAATAACGGAGAAGGTAATACTGGATAAGTTATTGTCAAAATTGGATAGGTTGGGACTTGAAACCATACATCAGCATGCATATGTTGAAACTTGATCTATTACCACCTGTAACACAATGTTCTATAACAATATAATAACAGCTATGAATGAAAAATTGTGCTGTGATGTAATTTATATAGATTTAACTTCAGCCATTTGACAGGGTCATACACAAAACACCGTTCAATAAATTAGTACAACTAGGTACTGATGTACTCTTGATAAGATGAATGCTACATGGCTTACAAATAGGACATGGCAAATATCATATAGCAACTGCACAGGTGAAATCCTTGGTTACAGTCAGGGTGCCCCACAGGGCTCTATCCTAGGCCCCTACTTGTTTAGATTGCATCTTTCAGACCCAACTTTTCATCTGAGGTGTTCTATAGTCTATATGCAGATGACCTGAAATTGGGTAAACTGATTACATGCTCATAGGATGACACTAGGCTATTGGCCTGGAGGCCCTTATAAGCCTAGCCAAGAATTTCACCCATGTTCCCTCAAAGTCAACACCTTTTTCCCCTGTCCAGCAGGGACACAGGTGGGATCCCAGGGGTGTATTTTCTGTTTCTGTATGATAACTTGACTAAATTGACCATTTGAGCACAGGAAAATAATATGCTGATAAATGCATCAAAAACTAAGCATATGAGATTTGGAAGACAAACTGAAAGGTGAATGTTGCTCGTCCCTCTCAACACAGATGATGAACAGGCAGGGTAGTTTGTTTAGATGATTTATTACACAAAAACACATCAGGATGGATAGCAGCATCATAACATGTAAACAAACTGATTAACAGACAGACCTTAGAGACATGCATGTTAACATCTTAACAGCTAACAGGCTAGCATGTGCTCAGTATTTATACACTTGTGCAAGCCCGTAGATAGCTTCTTAAAGAAATACACACACATATATTTATCTACATCGCCCCTCTTAAAAGATTGCCCTTAAAATGAAAATGACATTGGAATTACACATGCATTAATACAGACATTAGACACAAACACAATGTTCATGTCCAAGTTGCCATGTATCTACAACATGGAGTGGAGAAGCGACTGGATCTGGTAACAAAACAATCAGGACTGGGTTTAGCCAACAGGGACAGTCTTCGGTCAACAGCTCGTACCTGGAACTTCGGGATTCATCACAAGAACAGGGATATTTACTGGAACAACTTCTGAAACTGGAACGCTGGACAAGTCACACAGAGATAAAGAGCCTTTCTCACAGGCTATATGCTGTGGCATAGGCTCGGACACCGGCATCAAATGTTTCCAATTCCACTTAAACTCTACTTCTTGTGATTCCACAATGTATGATCCTGGCAATGGCAAATATTCTTCGTGACTCCAATCCAATCATAACATTTGATGTTTGCATCCCTACCACTTCTCCCTTTCGTAATGGACTGAGTGGTTTGCTGGTCTTATCGTAACAAGACTTCTGGGCTAAACACTTCTTCTGTGTCACTGTTAGACAGAGGCACAGTATACTAACCTCGAAAAAGGGCATAGCAAAATAAATTTAAAATGGGTGGCGAAAGCCAAACACATTCTGGCTAGGCTTATAAATGCCCTAGGGCAGATAGCCTAGTATGAACCTATGAATCTATGAACCTATGAACATATTGGTTTTCATTGACCTGTTGTTCTTGACGGGTCTATATGACATAGTAGAAGTGTCAAAACTTCGACTATGTAAATAACGAACCCAAAAGTTCGAAAATTGAATACTCCGAGCACTCAGAACTGCGATTTTTTTCCCCAGGGAAAAAAATTGCTGTTCCGGTACAAAACGCAGAAACACACGGACACTAAATACTGTTTCTAATGTGGGGGGCTGTCCCCCCCACACCCCCCTACTTAAATATACCATCTCTGAGATCACACCACAGAGGAGGAAATAGCAAAGCCGTGGACCCGGCCCACCAAATTATTTCCCTGTGAAAGAATTCGATGTTCAGCGGCTTCGTTATTTTCAAACTTCCCAGTTCAAAGTTACGGCATTCAGATTTCTGATATAGACCCGTTCTTGACACATGGAACTCGCAACTGACTAAGAATTAGTAATGTGGTTCTGGTTTATCTCGACAGAAGTCTCTGGGGAGGTGAACCACAACATTTGTCACAAGGAATATTTCTGAGATTCAATAGATTCAGGAAAACATCACTATTGTCTCATTTCGACTTCTCTAGTAACTGTTTCGCACTTCAAACTGCACGTTCTGCCACATAATTTGACTGCGGATACTACGGGTTACTTGTGACATTAGTAAAGTACCACTCTTCGGCAAATCTTTTGAACTGTTGGCTTGTAAACTGTGTACAGTGTCAGAAATAACTTTGTGCTGACTCGGCCATAGTAGCCCAGGAATCTGGTTCAGCTGAAGTGGTTCTCTCTGTTGATGCGACACAGTACTACTACACACAGAACAAGATGATAGCACTCTCTCTCAATATCTTGTGACATAGAAGGCCAAAATACCAGTTCTCTTGCTCTTCTTTTGGTACAGTCTGCTCCTGGGTGACCACAATGCAAGACAGTAATGTACTCTTGTTGCAAGGACTTTGCAACAATAACTTTAGGACCTTTCATGATGATACCATTGTCAGACAAAATCTCATCTCTATATGGAAAATAAGATTGCACTTCTTGAGGTAAACTAAATTTCTTTGACGGCCATCCTTGTTTGATACAGTGGTTAAGCTTCTGTAAAACTGATTTGTGGCTGCATGATTTCTCAGCTCATCAAGATGTGTGGAAAAAAAATTTCTCACTTCCATGACTTCAAAATCAAGGTTCTCATTCTCATATGCCACTGAGTGGTGTTTCTGGACAATCTAGCTAATGTATCAGCAAGATAAAGAAGTTTGCCTTTCTTGTAGACAAGATTGAAATTATACTTGTGCAATCTCAACATCATGCATTGCAATCTGGCTGGAGCTGTATGCATAGGCTTTCTCAAAATAGTGACTATTAGATGGTGGTCTGTTTCAAAATGGATAGGTTTACCATAAACATAATCATGGAACTTTGAACATGCAAAAACAATTGTCAAGAGTTTGTTCTCTATCTGAGCATACTGCATTTCAGTTGGGGTTATTAGAGTTCTGGACGCAGAGGCAACAGGTTGCCCCTTTTGTAGAATGACTGCACTTAGACCAAATTTCGAAGCATCACATGAAAGAGTAAACTGGCTTGTGGACATCATAGCATCTGAGAGTTGGTGGACTGGCAATTCTCTGTTTCAGGATATCAAATGCTCTCTAGTGTTGTTCTAACCATGACCAGGATATATCTTTATGTGTCAGCTCTCTGAGTAGTGCTGATATTTGACTCAAGTCTGGAATGAACTTGCCAATGTAGTTAACCATGCCAAGAAAATGTGGTAGGGCTTGAACATTGTCTGGAGCTGGCATCTCAAGAACAGCTATTTGTTTAGAAGGGTCTGCTCGTAAGCCTAAACTGGTAAATAAATGACTAACGTAAGTGACTTCTCATAGCTTGAATTTGCATTACTGAGCCTTCCGTTTGAGTTCCTTCATAACCATAACCAACAAGCTTTGTACACTTTGCCAAATCAAGCTTCTCACCATCACATACTGTAGCAAATGTTTCTGCTGGCATAACACTGCACTTTGTACCAGTATCAATTTTGAGCTTTATGGGCTTTCCATCTATCCGAACAGTACAAAATACTTCATATTTTGCCCATAAATCTACTGCATTGACTGTTTCACTAAGCACTGACACACCATCAACATAAAAAGTAGGGTCACAACTTTCTAACTGATCAACTAATTTCTGGAAATGTTCTTTTTTAATAAAATAATATGTGCCTTTTGATTTACAAAATCATCTGAAATTATTCCATTTATTCCATTTGTGGTACTGTGGACTAGCAGCTAAGCATTTTTCCCTTTTAGAGTCATGATTTCCACCACAATTATGACAGCTGGCAATAAAACTGGGTGGAGGCAATTTCTTCGAGTTTGCTGACTCACTCTTATTTGTAAGCATATTTGTGTGATTTTCTGTGAACTCATATATCTGACAAATCTCAATGGCCTTATTCAAAGCTAAATCACTGTCATGAAGCAAAATCTTTCTCACAGCATCATCTTTAATACCACACATAATTCTGTCCTTTATCAGCTTCATCCCTTAAATCACCAAATCTGCCCATTTTAGCCTTGTTTCTTAAATCAGTTATATATGCTGCAAAAGTTTCACCAGGCTTTTGATTTCTTGTGTAAAATAAGTGCCTTTCCATTGTAATGTTCATCTGGTGGTTACACATTTCTCTAAATTTATGTTTCAAGCACTCAGGATCCTTCCTTGACTCAGCCAGTACAACAATATGATGGTTTCTCCCCTGCAATGATAGCAGGTGCATACACAAATGAATGCTCCCTTTCAGTGGCTTCTGACCCAGCTAAATTAAGCAGAATAAATGTCTTTGTGCAGTCATCTTTATCAGAAAATACAGCCTGTATGAAAATATCATACTCTTGCTCAGTCTCCAATTCTCTGCAATATTAGCATCAAATACAAATGGATCTGGTTTTCGAAACTCATCTGCCATGCCAACAAAGTATGCACAAACACACTGTAAATACGGCCCTTGTAATGATATACGAACAAGTTGCTGTGTGCGGAGAGAACTTGTAATAACATTCAAATGCACAATAAACCCTTCAAAATACTGTACTTTTGCAAAATATGCTCTGAAATGACTGTATTTTGTGAAATAACTGTACTGTAATACTGCATAAACATGCGAACACTTCATACACTTCTGATAACTCGGACAGCCTTAATTAATAAGAAAAATATGTGCTGAGCGAAAAATGCAGTTGTTTTATTTTCTTCATTTTATGCAATTAAGATTTTATTTCAAACATTTTCCATAATAATTTAAATATTTCTATCAATATCAGACATTTCTGTTTAAGTATCATTTAAATGATTTTGTATGCTTAATTTTATATTTTGCCAATAAGAAATCATCTGAGCAAGTTTTAACATCTGAAATTCTTTTCTGACCTGTTTTGTGAATTATATGTGCAGTAAGGATGATTCACTCCTCTATATTCCTCCAATCTTAACTGAGTGCCTCTCAATCTTACAGACATACATGCTTACATCTCAACAGCTATCTACAAAATGGCAGTCAGGCTCGCATATGCTCAGTATTTATACACTTGTGCAAGCCCTTAGACAGCTTCTTAAAGACATACAAACATATTGATCTACAGTGACTATTTAATACAGCGCACAGTGATTGAAACTGTAGACTCATTTAAAGACCTGGGTATAGGAGAAGATCCACCTATGAGTTTTTCTAATCATATCAACCAAATGGTTAATGATAGTTATAGAACTATAGGTTATATAAAAAGATTTATAAAGTCTAGGAAATAAAATGTTGAAGTCATTGTTTGTTAGTTACATTAGACCCAAACTTGAGTATGAAATGACAATATGGAAACCCTATAAGAAAACAGGCACGTGTAAACTGGAAAGAGTACAGCAGAAATATACCAAGGGCATCCATGGATGTGAAAAGTTAAGTTATTATGAAAGACTAAAACATCTGAACTTGTGCAGTGCCTCTTACAGACATCTAAGAGATCTTATTCAGGTATATAGGGCATTTAGAGACAACTACCTCAGGGAATGTTTGGGGTTATCAAAAAGAAACCTATGTGGAAGATTCTATAGGAATGAGATGTGTACTAATTGGTTCTGTGACAGAGTAGCTGATGCATGGAACAGATTATCAAATTACATTAAAGCAAGTACTAGTTCAAATATTTTTAAGAACAGCCTGGATACTTATTAAGGGAACAAGTGTTTTGGTATATTGGCAAGCTAGAAGGGCATTAATGCCCGTGCTTGTAATAGTTGTATGTATGTATGTAACTGGTCACCAGAAGTAGCTGGTACAAATCCCATAGCACAGGGGTGACATGATCATACTTAGAGTTATCAATCAACAACCTGCCTGTAAAGTTTTGCACATGTGGCAAATGACAGTCAGCAACATAAAGTACAGTTGTATAAATAATATTATCATAACAGTAGATTTTCAATTAGATGATCGGTACATGGATAGAATACCACAAGTTATAAGGCTCGGGAAGAGGAGTAGGTAGGATGAGGGTTTAGAAGTCCCTCGAGAATGGCTCTAGCAAAACCCACTCTAGACCAGGAAAATGAGTCTAGCTTATTGTGTTGCTGCCTTTGGTATACTTCTAGAGTCCACCCTTTCTAAAAAGCCAAGGTCCTAGTAAAATATGCCTTGACCCTGATGGGAAATGCCTTGTTACAGTGGGAATAACAAAAGGAAACAGCATGGGACAACCATTTGGAAACTAACTGCTTTGACACAGGTTGCTACTTTTTCTTACCTTCATTAGAAATGAATAACTGATCAGAACTTCTGAAGGTTTTAGCTACATCAATATAGTATCTGAGTTGTCTGCAGATATCCAAAGTATGAAAGATCCTTTCTTTCTCATTTTTAGGTTCTGGAAAGAAGACAGGGAGATGGATAGCTTGCCTCAAAGTAAACTCAGATACCACTTTAGTCATAAATGAAAGATCAATTCTCAAAGAAACAATATTTTTGTGGAAAATGAGATAAGTTTGACCCATCATGAAAGCTTGAAACTAAGACACTCTTCTTGTACAAGCCAGAGCAATCAACAAAACTGTTTTCCATGTTAAGAACCTATAACCAGTCTAATATCAAATGAAACAAGTGTTAATTTTTCCAAAACAAAATTAAGATCCCAAGGGAGTGTCACCAGTTTTCTGTGTGGGTGGGTATGCAGAACCCCTTTCAAAAACATTTTGACCTAGAAATGCATTAAAAGAGAGGGATCCATGCACAGATATGCTGAAATGGCCAACAAATGAAACTTGATGAAGGAGTAATGAATGTCACAAGACAGTAACAACACAAATATTGTAGAACAAGAGAAACGGAAGCCTTAAGAGGGTCTTGATTATTATTTTCGCACCAACTAGAAATCTTTTCCTTTTGCTTATATATAACTTCCTAGTAGCAGGTTTCTTTGCCTCCTTTAACAACTGTTGCCTGTCTTCAGAAAACAGATGCCTAAAAGATACTAAAACTCTTAATCCAGGCAGTTAGCTAAAGCTGTTTTAAGTTAGGGTGTTTCAAACAACCCCTGTCTTGTATGAGCAGATCCAGTCTGTGAAGAAGAGTGTGTTAATTGGCCTTGGCTATGTCCAAAATAAAGGAGAACCACTGTTGTCTGGGCCAGAAGAGAGTCTCCAAAATAACCTCTGGAGAGTGCTTCCCAATCTTCAGAATGACTGTAAGCAGTGAAAAGGCTGGGAAAGCATAATGGAACATTCCCATCCATGAAAATGAGACTGCATCTTCTTTCCAAGCCTGCTTGCAAGAAGTCGTGGAGCAGAATTTTGTCAACTGTTTCTCGTGAATAGAGGCAAACATCTTTACCCGAATTGTTCCCCGCAACTGGACTAAATCATAGAAGATCTCACTCAGTTTCCATTAGTGATGGTCTATGTGGTCCTGTTCAGTTTGTTTGCCACAAAGTTTTGCTCTAACAGAATGTAAGACACCTGCAGAGTGAGACTGTGCTGAAACTCTATACCTCATACTATCATGGCCAATCTGCAGTGTGTGTACGATCTGGAACCCCCTGTTTATGTACCACATTACTGTGGTGTTTGTAATCACTTTAAGAGGTCTTGAGGACCCACAGATGATTAAGAGTTAAGTGCATTTATTAGACATATCTTTTTTGCTCCAAAGACCCTGCACATCCCCCTCCCCAGAAGGCCTGAGGCATCTGTTGTTGCAGACTTTATTGGTGCTATAAATGAGAGTGGGAGACCTGGATTTAGATAAAATGTTCTCTCCACCAAAGCAATTCCCACTTTACAAATCCAAAAAATAGTATTTGAAAAGTCAGGGTGTAATGAAGTTGGGACCATACAGATTTTTAAATATCACTGAATCATTTTCATGTGGAGTCTGGGTAGGGGAATCATGAAAATCATAGATGTGATGAATCCCAATCTCCCGAGAAATTCCCTTGCTGAAATCCTGGACTAAGTGAAAAAACTCAGAAACAGATCTAGATGCAGATCTACTTTTTCCTGTGTAAAAACAAGGGGCAAATTTCAGTATTGCAGAAATAGCCAGTTGAAATGTTAAGTAGAACAGTCAAACTTGAAGTTTAACAACAAAGAAAAGATTCTTCAAAAGCAAAAGAACATGGGGAAACCTTTTATACCAGCCAGAGAGTTGTCCTAGAGCAGTGCTTTCCACAAGGATATGATACGTAGGGATATCTGAAGCAAGCACCCGTATGTTGTACAGTTCATTGAGATATGTCAGGATCATCTGTAAGACACCAAATAAAGTGTCATAGGAAACCTCTCAACTTAAAAAGAACTCTTTCACAGAACATGTCTGACAAATGAAATACTTTCTGTCAGCAGTATGTAAGAATATTCAGTGGAAGCAGCAGATCCAAAAGAGGAGTCAAGTCTTGATGGAAATGGCTGCTATACCAAATGAGGTGGAGTTTCTTGTCTTGTACTGGAACACTTTTCTTCACTGCCAAGTAACTGTGAGCTAGAAGGTGCATCTTTCTGAGCCAGCCCTGGCAAAAACAATACTTTATTTTTATCCTGCTCTAAATTCTGTAATCAGCTAGAATGCAAAAAGAAAGACTAGTTGTGTAAAATGTTACCATAACCATAGATGTCTTTCTCTTCCATGTTGCAGTATTCATAACATTAGGGATTCCCCACCTAGGCAACCCAATCGTCCAGCCAGTATACCAAAGACTTAAACTACTGCAAGGTAGTTGGGATGTTGCACATAGGATAGCAGCTGACGTAGGCCATAAAAGTGACGTCTGTACATACCATCCTCAGAAATGAATGCCCCAGTCAGAACACTAGCCCAAGGATAAGAGGTAAAAACAAAATATCATCATAAGAAAAGCATAAGCCAAGGGGAAAAGAGGGTGGGACAGAATGCTGCAGCATAGAAGAGAAGGGCATCTGTGGCTATGGTAACATTTTGCACAATTATTCTATGCCTTTCTACTCCCATGTTGCAGTATTCATAACATGAGGGAGAGTACAAAAGCTCATGAAAGGGAAAGGGAGGTTGGAACAGAGGAAGTCTTCATGAAACCATGCAGAATTACCCTGGCAAACCCTGCTCTGGATCTGGAGATAGTACCCAGCTTGTAATGTTTGGTGAAGGTGTGGACAGAAGACCATCTAGCTGCTTCCAGAAAAAGGCAGTGCCCAGACCTTTGAAGAGGGCCCCAAAGGAACCTACAGCTCTAGTGGAATGAACTTTTACTGAGGAAGAGAGTGTCTTTCCATGGAACACAAGCAGAAGAAAATGGCCTTAGAGTTCCAAGTGGAAATAGTTTGTTTAGAAAAACGAAGTTATGTACTCACCATAATGTTCCATCTAAGTAGTTGTACTTCATTTCTCTTCAACCTGTGGGTATTTGGATCCGAATCAGATCCGAGATGGCCGCATCACTAGCATCTGATCTGAGCTCCAAGCTCCTCCCCTTACCCATAATGCTCCCCTGTCTCCTTCCTTCCCTCAGATCGAGTTTGCTGTTCAGGAAAACACAAGCCCAACCCAATCAGACCTTACCACTAATGACTGCCAAAACTAAACCAAATATAAACCAGGAGCGCCACAATAGTGCTCCTCTCCCAAATACAAGGTTAGAACAATAGTGACAAGATCAGCAGGGAAGGAGGGGGGGGGGTTGGTTAAAGACAAATGAAGTACAACTACTCAGATGGAATGTTATAGTGAGTACATAACTTCTTTATCTGAAGTAGTTGACTTCATTTGGTCTTCAACCTGTGGGACAGAGTCCCTAGCTACCAACACTTGGGAGGCCCTCATGGAAAAACATTCCGGAGCACCACAGAGTCAAAGCATGCCCTACTCCTGGATACAACGTCCAATTTGTAATGAGATATGAAGGTGTGAGATGAGGACCAAGTAGCTGCAGAACAAAAATCCAGCGACATCCTAGACCAAAAGGGCTTTGAGGTAGTCATGGATCTAGTGGAGTGGGCTTTCACCTGACCCAGAGGGGAAAGGCCTCTATCAGAATATGCTTGAATGATACATTGGGAAATCCAGCGAGCAATGGTCACTTTAGAAATTGGCTTGCCCAGAAAAAGTTTCGAACAGGATACAAACAACTGATCAGATTTGCGAATGGATTTTGTTCTGTGTAAATAAAACCTCAGTTGTCTGTGCAGGTCCAGCAAGTGTAATTTGTATTCGCCCCCATTTTGGAAATTTGGAAAGAAAACAGAAGATTGATAATTTGATTGATATTGGCTTCTGAAGCCACCTTGGGAAGAAAGGAAGGATTAGTATGCAGGGAAACCCTTGTTCTTATGAAAAACTATGTAAGGAACTTTGATGGACAATGCTTGAAGTTCCGATACCCTCCTAGCAGAAGTAATAGCTACCAAAAAGGCATTTTTCCAAGATAGGAATTGTAACTCTACTGATACCACAGGCTCAAAAGGAGGAGAGAAAAGAGCCTGACGTACAAAGGTGAGGTCCCATGGAGGTGTAGGATCGTTCACCGGGGATCTTAAAAGGAAGGTACCTTTAAAGAAAGTCTTGCAAAGTCTGGAAGAAGCCAAGGAAGCCATGTTTTCCCCCACATGGAAGTTAGAGATGGTAGCCAGCTGGACTTCAACAGTAGAGGAACTAGCACCTTGGTAAAAGATACCCGCTAGAAATTCCAGAACAGCCGAACCTGGAGCCGTGAACCGATCTAGGTCCCGTTGAGAGGCCCATATTGAGAACCGTTTCCCCTTGCTATGATAGATTTTTCCTGGTGGAAGACTTGTGAGCCACCAACAAAATGGTTTTAACCGGAAAGGATAAACTGGGATTCCTAATCATTAATGGAACTGGAGCAGCCAAGCGGTGAGTTTTAGACTGCTGAGGTCTGGGTGAGGAATCCCCGAGGGATAAAAAATAAGATCCGGAATCGGATCCCAAGATCCATGGTGGAACTGCCAGGTGAGACCAAAGGGAGAGGAACCAGACTTGATGAGGCCAGAATGGGGCAGTGAGGATTACTGCAAGCTTTCTGAAGAAATTTCGGAATGAGAGGTAACAGAGGGTAAGCATAAAGAAGACCAGGAGGCCAAGCATGAACCACTGCATCTCTGAGGGCTTCCCCCTGAGGGGGGTTCAGAGCAAAGAACTTGCTACATTTTGCATTGAAAGGACATGCAAAGAGATCATAGCAAGGCTGACCCCACTTAAGGAAGATCTGTTCCGCTACTGAAGGATTCAGAGACCACTTGTACGGCAACAGAACAGTCCTGCTGAGCCTGTCTGCTAGACTGTTGGACCTTCCTGGAATGTGTGTTGTTACCAGAAAGCAGACGGTAGAAATCACCCATTCCCACACTCTCATGGCCTCGTGATAAAGGAGGTTAGATCTTGCTTTGCCCTGTTTGTTGACATACCAGACTACTGACATGTTGTCTGACTGAATAGCAATAGTCCCTAGAGGAAGATGGGCATGATGGGTTTGCAATGCTAGATGAACCATCCTCATTTCCAGGACATTGATATGCAAATTGGTCTTGGAAGGGGCCCACATGCCTTGGACAGTCCTTCCCAAGCAATGCCCCCCACCCCACCCTAGCTGGGAAGCATCCATGATCACTGTGGTTGTGGGAAAGGGCAGAACAAAGGGATGTCCTCTGACAAGATCTGGGGAGAGAATCCACCAGAGAAGAGACTCTCTGTAAGCCGAGGAAATCCGAACTGGATGGGACAAGGGTAGATATAGTAGGGACCACTGAACTGCTAATGTCCACTGGAGGACTTGCATATGAAGTCGTGCAAAGGGTAGAAGATTGATTGCAGCTGCCATGGAACCCAGAGCCCACAGAACAGCCTCCACTAGAGGAAGATGAGCTTGGCGAATGTAAGAAACATGAAGTCTTAAATTGTGTACCCTTTCCAGAGTGAGGTAAACCTTCGTTTGTATGGTGTCCAACTGAGCTCCTATGAATTCTAGGATTTGGACTGGAGTCAGTGATGATTTGCTGAGATTTATAGTAATGTCCAGACTGTTCACTAATACCAGGAAACAGTCCCTGGCTTCGCACAGCAGATGTCTGGTGGGGGCCGCAAGATATCAATCGTCCAGGTAAGTAAAGACCTAAATTCCCTGAAGCCTCAGGTGAGCCGCTACTACCGCCATCACTTTGGTAAATACCCTGGGGGCTGTGGTGAAACCAAAGGGGAGGGCCCTGAACTGATAATGACTGGCCCCCAGCCGGAAGGGGAGAAACCTGTGGGAGCGCCTGTTCCTTTTGATATAATAGTACGTATCCTGGAGGTCGATCAATCACATCCAGACTTTTTCCTGCAGGTAGGGCAGGATGGACTGAAGGGTGACCATCCGGAACTTTTCTTTGGCTACAGACAGGTTCAGGGTGGAAAGATCCAGAATGGGTCTTAGGTCCCCATCTTTTTTGGCACTAAAAAGAACCTGGAATAAATGCCCAATCCAAACTGGTCTTGAGGGATGGTCTGGATGACTCATTTTCTTAGTAGCTTGTCTAATTCCAGTGCTGCTATCTCCCTTTGCATGGGTGGAACATCTGGGAGGTGTTTTGGTGGGAGAGGTGGCTCTATGAATGGGATGCAATAACCTCTGGATATGATTTGCAACACCCAATGGTCTGTTGTTACAGACTTCCACTCCATTGGGTGTAGCGAGAGATGACCCCCAACTGCCTCCAGATATGAGCAGTCGGGCAGCCTCTCATGGCTGTTGTGCAGGCCTGTCTGAGAATGGTTCTAGCGACCTGACATTCTTCGGACCCCCTGTGCCTCCGGGCCGCCACCTATCATAACCCCCTCTGCCTCTGGGGGAAGATGAGTCCTGAGTATCCCAGGAGAACTGAGATTTCCAGAACCACATCTTCTTAGCCCCTCGCAGATTGCTAGAAAAGGATCTTTGAGGCACGGAGAAGCGGATCCCGATGGCAGATAGTGTCTTCCCGTCCTTCTCACTCTGAAGCAGTGTGTCATGCATAGACCTCCCAAACAGGGAAGAACCACCATAGGGGGCATTAGCAAAGGATGCCTTGAAGGGTTCCGAGAATTGACACAGCCGGAGCCAGGCATGATGCCTCATGGCATTGCCGAACCCAGCTGCCCTGGCGGCTCCCTCTGTAGCATGGGAAAGGAGGCGCATGGACATGTTGGCTACTGCCTTCAGAGTGGCCATTCATGTGGAGAACATCTTCTTGCCCTCCGCTGACATGGACTCCAGGGGCAACTCAGCAACTTCCTTCACCAGGTCACACTGCAGTCGAATGACATGTGCCATATAGTTCAACACACTTACGGTAAAGATGCTGAAGTATACACCTGCTTCCCCAAATGGTCCATAATCCTCAACTCCCAGTCAGGAGGACAGACCTTAGAGCTCTCTTGTGCAAGCTCTTTCTGTGTGGCAGCTGCCACCATCATAGCATCTACAGGGGACCCCTTACTCCAGCTAACCCTGTCTGATGGAGAACTGAGAATTTTATCTGGACGCTTGGGAATTGGCTCCACAGTGTCCGGTTCCTTCCATGCCAGAGATGTTATCAGGTCCACAAGCTGGTCCGTGGGAGGGGACACCCAGGAGGTAGATAGGCCTGTGCCAAATGACTCTAGGAACACTGACTCGTCCACGGTTGTTTTTTTGTTGGACCCCCCCCCTTGGGAAAAGAGTTCCATGATGTCTCCAAAGCAGACATCTTCAGGGGGTGACCTGGCGAAACCTTCCCCTTCCTCCAAGTTGGTGTCATCCATGAGGGACTCTGGAAAGGAGTCCAGGTGCCTCCTTTTGCATGTCCATTTGCGAGGAGCCTCCTCAATAGGACTCTCTGGAAGGGACTCACAAACAAGTTGCTCGCGAGTGGGAGCTTCCTGAGGCAAATCAAGCAAGGGCTGCCCTGGCAGGACAGGAGAGTCGGGGCCATACCTGGAGCCGAGGGAGTCAGGACGGAGTCCGAGGAGGAGATGGTCAGGGGTCTCAATGCATTCAAGAAGACTCTCTCCACCATGTCAAAAACTGAGGGAGAGTGAACTTCCTGAAAAATTAGCAGAGGAGTCGCTCCCCTCGGATCCGATGGGGGAGACAGAAACAAGACTGCGGGAGCTGAGATGCTGAGAGGGAGACTGTGCTCTGACAAGCTCGGAGCCAACACATTCAAGGCAACGGCCGGCGTTGAGGTACAGGGTACCGTCGGCACCGACCCTCCAACCCCAAGGGGTCGCGGATCCAAAGATTCCAAAACAGATGCCCATACTGGAGAAGGAGTTATAGGGGGTGAAGAAAGGTTATGAGCTCCCAGCTCCAAAGGGAAAGGGGGCTGGCAAGACTCCCATCTGGATCTGAGTGCGGATGAATTTCCACATCATCCTGTCCATCTCGGCCTCACTAAGACTACGGGTTGACCTTGAAGATAAAGCTGCCGACACTGGCCAGGAGTGCCGGTGAGGGGAAGCCCTTGAAGCGGTCTGGATATCTCCGGCTTTGGGGGGAACCTGAGTGATCAGAGCCAAGGAGTACTGGGTCTAGGAGTGGTCTTTGCTTTTGCTGGGAGCCCTGCCGGAGCTGAGTGGTCCGGAGACCTTTTCCTAGACTTATTTTTATGGTGCTTGTCTCCCTCCCCAGACCTCATGGTGGGGGTTTGAGTCCTAGATGCCTGGGGAGAAGCATAAGTAGAAGAGGCAGCAGGAGATGCTGCCAAAGCGGAAGTTACAAGGACAGCCGTCCCCGAGGAAGGGAGCAAGCCCTTCACGATCAACTTAGCCCTCCTGTCCTTCAGGGGCGGTGGGTAGAAGCCCGTGCAGATAGAGACAGCTTATGGCCACACTCTGTGCATTTCCTAAAGACTGGCTTGGGGGGTTTCAGCCATCTTAGGACCAATAAACCAAGTCTGCCACACCGCAGAACTCACACACACACACACACACACACACACACACACACACACACACACACACACATTCACTCAAGGTGGAAGGGAGCGGGAAGGCCAAAGGAAAACTACCTGATTTTTTTTAAAGAAAGGGAACCTAGCCTCACAACTCAAAGGGAAAAACAGAAAACTAACTCAAAAAGCCTGGAGCTCAGTGACGACCATGCGTAGCTTTTCAGCGGCAAATGAGATCTGAGGGAAGAAAGAAGACAGGGGAGCATTATGGGTAGGGGGAGGAGCTTGGAGCTCAGATCAGATTCTAGTGATGTGGCTGTCTCGGACCTAATTCGGATCTGAAAACCCACAGATTAAAGACCAATTTAAGTCAACTACTTCAGAACAAATTTTCTCAGTACCTTGGGATGAAAGGAGACAAACAGCTGCTCTGATTTCTTAATGTACTTGGTCTTGTCTAAGTAAGATCCCTTTCACTAGAATTTTGAGGGGAAGGAAAGAGGTAGGTAGATAAATCAATTGGTTAAGGAACAAGTCAAAAAACACTTTAGGCATGAATGAGTGATTAGTAAGGAGTGAAACCCTATCCTTGTAGAAGATGAGAAAAAGTTGTGAAGCCATTAAGGCTTGAAGTTCAGAAACTCTTCTAGCAGAGGTGATGGCTACCAGCAAAATAGTCTTCCATACGCAAAACTTCAAAGAAGCTGAGACTGCAGACTCAAAAGGAGCCTGAGTAAGCTTTTCCGGTACAAAATTTAAATTCCAGGAAGAAGGAACAGGTTTCCTGGGAGATCTGATGTGAAGGACAACTTTAAGAAAGAGCTTAAACCTCTAGCCTAGAAGCTACAGGAGACATGCAGAAATGGTGGATAAGTGGCCTTTAACAGAAGAGTAAGCCAATCAGGCCTTAAGCAGCTCACACAAATAAATAAGAAATAGGGGAATGTCCACTGAAAATGGATTTAGCCATCGGTTCAAACACCAGATGGGGAAACCTCTTCCATTTGGACAAGCAGGATCTTCTAGTATTGGGTTTCCTGACCTCCTGCAGGACTAGAAGCACATCCTCAGAAAAAAAAGAGTCAGAAAGGGTCATAAGCCTATCACACACACAGCCAGGCTCAGCATTGTTAAATGTGGGTGGATAAGAGATTCCTTGTCTTGTGTGAGAAGATCCACCTTGTGAGAACTTGTGATGACTGCACTTGCCTAATTTCAGAAGAGGGAACCAGTGCTGTCTTGGCCAAAGGGGGGTTACCAACAAGATGTTTGGTTTGTCCTGCTGAATTTTCAGGAGAACATTCTGAATGGTTGGGAGGGGGGGGGGGGTGGATAAAGAAACATCTCTTTCCATGAGAATGAAAAAGTGTCTACCTTCCATACCAGAGGATCTGGGACTCTGGCACAAAATTTTGGAAGTTGTCTGTTCAAGGGGCTCTACTTGAGAAGTACCTTACTGCTGAAGAATAACCAGAAACACATCCCTATGAAGCATCCATTTGTGGGTTTGTGCCTTGGACCTGCTTAGAGTGTCTGCCAGAACATTTTTAGCTGAAAGAATGTAAACAGCTAGTAATGTGACCTCTGCTTGAGAAGCAATCTCCCAAGCCTAAAGGGCCAGCCTGCACAGCAGTTATGACTTTGTGCCCCCCTGCTTGTTCACATACCAAAGGACTGTGATGTTGTCTGTGAACAGTTTCAGGGGACCTGGGAAAAGAGATGAATGGAAAGCTTGGACAGCAAGAATCAAACCCCTCATCTCTTTGATATGTTGTTTTCTTATGGAAGGAGACCAAAGGCCTTGAACTTTAGTTTCCCAGTATTGCTCCCAACCCTATGTCTTAAGCATCTGTAAACAGCTCCTGCACAGGATGCTTGGCCTGTAGAGGAAGACCTGGATTCAGAGATATTTGTTGCATCCATCGGTGTAATGCTTTCTTAGACAAGGGAGAACAGGAAGAACAAACTCCAAAGGATGAGCATGTTGGCACCAGTGTTTTCAGACACCACTGGAATTTTCGCATGTGAAGTTTGGCTAAGGGTAACATGGGAATAACTGATGCCATGAACCCTAGCATTCTGAGGAACTCTCTGGCTGACACTGAAGTTACAAGGAAGCAACTGCTGGAAGTAGGTCAGCAGAGACTGCATTTTTTGTAGAGGGAGAAAAGTCATAAGGGCTGTCCTTATCCTGCAACCCAAGAAAACCTGATCCTGAGAAGGGCTGAGGAAAGACTTATTGTAGTTGACACTGAACCCTGCTTTGGAGCAGGAATATGGTGGTTTGAAGGTTCTTTTGCAGAATTTCTGGATGATTTCCCTAAATAAGCAGGTTGTCCAGGTAAAGGTAAATGAAAATTCCATGAAGGCTGCGAAAGGCATTGACAGGAGCCAAGCATTTTGTGAATACCATTGGAAGCCATGGAGAGTCCAAAGGGCAAAGCACAAAACTGAAAATGAGAAGAAGCAACAGAAAAACATAAGAATTTCCTGAACAGAGGGTGAATGGGGATATGATATGCATCTTTGATGTCTACAGAAACCATAAAGGCCTGAGGAAGCAAAAGAGGGAACAGAGTCTGGAGAGTGAGTGTGCAAAAGGTGGGAATCTGAAGAAAAAGACTGAGTTATGACAGATCTAGAATCGGTCACCATAGACCATCTTTCCTGGGGACTAGAAACATCCTGGAATAGAACCCTTTTCCTCTTTGCAAAGGAGGAACTTCCTGAATGGTCCCCTGTGAGATCAAGTCTTGAAGCACATGAGAAAAAAGGAGGAGCTGGTCTCAAGGGGGTTGTGGGGCACCTATGAAAGGAGGGATGGATTTTCAAACCATGTAGTAGCCATTCTGGACAACAGAAAGGACCCATTTACCTGGGGTAATGCTTGTCCATGAAGAAAAAAAGTGACAAAGGCACTGGGAAAAAGGAATGTTGGTGAGACTGGGCAGGTAGTCACAGACTACCTGGCTTGTCAGGAAAGGGGGGCTTTTGAGCAGAGGTTGGTTGAGATCTGGAAGAGCTCTGCCTGAGTGTCCCTTTCTTGTGAGGGAGAGGAGGGGCATGGGTTTTCTTCCTCAAAAAATGAGGTTTGGAAGGATAATTCCTATGATACTTTGGAACTGGGATACAAAAACATGCTTCAGTTCCTGTATCTCTTTTCCTTTTTCTTGAAGGGATTTGAAAAGGGCAGCAGCACTAGCACCCAAAAGAGCAGAATTGTCAAGAGGTGCATCTATAAGTTTTGCCATGATATCATCATGCAAAGGCTGCAGTCTTAGCCATGAATATCTCCTAAGGACAGATCCAGATGCAGCTGATCTAGCAGATACCTCAACTGCATCATAAATGTACTTTATGGAGTGTCCTGTTACTTGGGAGGAGGCTGTCAAGAGAGACTAAACCTGTGCTTTCGCTGCAAAACCTGGAAGATCTGTCAACAGCTGTGAAGCCTGAGAAAGCAGGGCCAGGACATACTTAGACATACGAGTCTGATAGTTAATGGCCCTGAAGACCAAAGTACAGGATGTGCAGACTCTTTCACCTATCCTCTGAATCATCTTGTTGTCTTTATCTGAGGGAAGAAGGGTCGTGGAGGGCAAAAATATGAAAGGTCTATTTGCAGACATTGAAATCACAGCAGGAACTGCAGGGGGGATACTTGAAAAGAAATTTGCTGTCCTCAGGGATCTTGTAAAACCTATCTGGCCTTTTTGGGGCTGGAGGTTGTTAATCTGGATTTCTGGAAGCAGAAAGGAAAGCATCCTGAAAAGCTAGTACCACAGGTGGAATAGCTGAAGGGGAGCCCATCTGTAAGAGATCATAGCACCTCTTCTGCACTTCTGAAACTTGTGAGGTTTCCCACTTGAAAAAGTCTCTCATCCTTGATACTGTTTCTCCAAAGTATATGTCTTCTTCAGGGGAGTCAATACTGCTGGCATCAACTTCAGTGGAAGCATCACCCAAGGGGGAGTCAATTTATGATGAGTAAGCCAGACTCATCTGAGGATGAAACTTCTTACAGGTTAATAGGTTCATAGGATGATACCAGGCTATTGGCCTGGAGGCCCTTGTAAGCCTAGCCAAGAATTTTGCCCATGGTTAGCACCTGCTTCCCCTCTCCAGCAGGGACACAGATGGGATTCCAGGGGTATATTTTCTGTTTCCCATCCAGAAGTCCAGGTTCCTCTTAAAGAGGACTAGAGAGGTACTCTGCTTGACATGGAGAGGGAGTCTATTTCACAGATGGGGGAGTCTTTGGGACACAAATCTGTCCTGCCAACAAGTTCTATTAATGTCACAGACCAGGTTAAGGCCTTGTGTCCGGGTTGCGAGAGTGGAGGATATGCAGCAACTCCATCAAGGCTGGGTCTGAAATGGCCTTGTATGCCAGACGCAAGTCACCTCTGAGCAGTCTCTATGAGACTGAGTAGAAGGACAGGGCTTTTAGCCTATCTGTATAGGACAGGTGTTTAAGATCCTGGATTTTCCTGGTCAGGAACCTTTGTTGTCTCTCCAACTGCTGCATGTGCTTGGCAAGGTACATGCTGAAGGGGGCATTGCACTCGATAGTAGGTCTGATAAAGCAGGAATACAGGGATTTTATGACCTCCTTGTCCCTGGATAAAATACCCTTATTTATGAGGTGGGCCATGTAGAAAGCCTTCTGTACAATGGAGGCAACGTGGTGGTCAAAAGTCAGGTTGCTATCAGCCTGGGTGCCTAAGTCCCTCATGACTGACTGCATGCTTAGTACGTTGTTATTAATGTGATAATTAGTGGGGATGAAATTTTCCCCAAAGGGGATAATGATGCATTTCTTGGCATTCAGTTTGAGGCCATGCTTCTGGCACCAGTCATTAGTTTGGGTAAGGGCCTCTTGAAGGATGTTCACATCACTAGGGGAATTTAAGGCAGCACCCAGCTTGCAGTCATCTGCAAACTTGGTCAGCCACAGACAACTGGTTTTGGCTTGTACCTCAGAAATGTATATCCCAAACAGTAGAGGCCCCAAGACCGATCCTTGGGGTACACTGCTCGTTACGGGCCTGCTACTAGAGGAGGCTTCCCCTACATTGACGGAGTGGCTTCTATCAGTGAGTCAGTTATCTACCCATCTGGTAACATACGGGTTGATACCTAGCTGGAAGAGTTCATCTATTATGCCCGAGTGGGGAATAGTGTCAAAGGCTTTGGCTAGGTCAAGGTAGGTGGTGTACACCATCTTCCCCTCGTCCATGGATTTGGTGACTGATTCAAAAAAGTCAACCAAGTTTAACAGGCATGATCTCCCTTTGACAAAACCAAACCGTGCGGCGTCAAGCATTTGGAGCTTGCCAATGTCCTTGTTTATAAGGTCCATGATAATGCATTCCATGGCCTTGCAGATCAGGCTAGTTAGGCTGATGGGCCTATAATTGTCAGAGTCAGTGGACGCTCCACCTTTGTGTAGAGGGATGACCTTTGGTTGAATAGGGTGTCTAATGGAGCTGAGAGCTCATGCCTGAGTTCATGTAGGATACAGCCAGGGATGTTATCGGTTCCCATGGAGACTGTATTTTTTGCCTTTGAGAGAGCATTAAGGACCTGTGCCCTGGGGAGGGGGGAAGGTGCTGGGGATGTCCTAATTTACTGATGGAGGGCAGGGGGTGAAGTTTTCACTGAACCTGTCTGCCAGGAGTATCTATGGCGTTTGTGTGTGTGTGTGTGTGTCTGTGTGTGTGGTGCTATTGACCACCAGTTCGGAGCAGATTTGGGTGTTGCCTTTGAGATTGCAGAGATATATGAAGAAAGCCTTGTGATTGTCCTTGGTGGATGTGGCCAATCTGGACTCGAAGTTAGCCTTACAGGATTTCACCAGTGACCTCATTTGCTTGTTCAGACAAAGGAGAGATTGCTTCCAACTTGGCACCTTCTCCTTCGTGGCCCTGGACAGCAATTTGCTCCTTCTATTATAGAGTTTGTTTACTGCTGCTGTCCAACAGACAGGTTTACTCTTCCTTGAGGAAGATGATTTGGTCCTGTCAGGTATTGCTAAGTCCATACAGCTATGTAGGTGCTCATATAGTTTTTTGGTATTGGCTTGGACATTAGTGCTAGTTCCAACTGAAGGGACAGTGGCTGTGAAGCTGCCTATACCTGCTCTGAGCAGATTGTAGTCAGCTTTGGAAAAGTTTTTCTGTTTGATCCTGACAATGGGGGAGGGGGGGTTCAAGGGAGATGGTGACTTCAAAAGTGATCTCTTTATGGTCAGATCTTACCAAGGAGGATGCCACTGTAGAAGTGCTACAGTGACTACTCATGCTGGTTAGGACCAGGTATAGGATATTTTCACCTCTCGTAGGGGTGTCGACCATCTGATCCAATGCATTGGCAATGATGAAGTCGGGGAATCTCTGGCATTCATGTTTGGGCTAGAATAGGTCTTCCACTCTAAGGTTGGGTAGTTAAAGTCACCCAGGATCAGGGTAGAGGACTGAATCTTGATGGATTCAAGTAAGTCCAGATAGGTGGAGTGGGCATCCTGAGTCATGGTTGGGGGTCTGTGATTAGTTATGATTTGAAAAGGTGTTTTGTCAACAGTTAACTGAACTTGGAGTGTCTCCTGTGTGTCATACCATATAACCAGTCTGGAGGTGTGTATGTCTTTGATAAATATTGAAACTCCACCTCCTTTGGCTTTGTAGCCCTCCATTTGGGATCTGAAAGTATGGTAGGATGAGTAACCTGGTAAGGTTGGGGTGCTCTCCACAGCTTTGAACCAGGTTTCAGTGACTGCATAAATGTCAGCATCCTCCAGGGCAATGAATGCTTGCAATGAGTGCAGTTTCATGCTAAGACTCCTAGCGTTTAGCAGCATGACCTTTAAATTTCATTTATAAGAATTTTTCAAGTTGGTAATTTTGTGCTCATGACTTTGCCTAAAAAAGGCACTATGGGGGAGGCAAGAGACTTTGCCAGAAGCCTAAAGCCCAGGGGAGACAGATGAAGGCCATCTCTGGCAAAGCATTGTAGTCCTTCAATCATGTTCTCTCAGGCTTTCAGGTATTGGATCCCCTTGGAATGACACCAGAATTGTTAAAAGTCAATCGTTTTCTGTTTGTATTGAGATATCATTCTGGGTGATGGTAGGATGCTGCTTAAGGCTAAGGACATACCTGCCTGGGACACATACTCAGCGAGCTCAATCATGTCTCTCTCCATATAGTCCAGAGAGGTACATCTCAAGTCATTCACAACAACATGGAATATGACAGAGTGATAACAGTACCTGTTAAGAGACTTGAGTGTGTGTGATACGGCGGACTCTAGCATCTAACAAACAACTTTCTGTGACTTTCTCCCTGTCTAGCCTGGTGAGGGGCACATCTGTGTATCTCACGATAGAGTCTCCTATGACTAGTATATTGGGTTTCTGGTTGGGCCTCAGAAGCTGTGAGACAAAGAAGTGTGTACTATGTGTGATGCCTGGTGCTGTGGGTTGTGATGTGCATGTGTGTTTTTGCTTTGAAGGTCTCTTTTGTTTAGGTATGTTTTTGTTGAGAACCCCCGCATATGTAGGAGTGTGTTGTACAGATGTGGGTGGTGTTAGAGGTGTGGTGTCCAAAGGGTTTGTGCAGACAACCTTCTCAGTGCCAGATGTACTGGCTTCTGACTAAGACAGCAAGGATTCTAGGTTCTTAATGTTGACTGCATCTCTCACATATTGTGTTCTTAGGTGATAGTAATAGAGGGTTGTCTGTGTACATAAGGCAGCTGCTACACTGTCTCAGGATGCCCATATCAACCAGACTAGCATAGGAAATTGTCCGTCGATGGTTATCAGAATCTGTGGAAGAGAGGTCAGGGATAGTAGAGTGGGCAAAATAAGAAGAAAGTGGTGGAACCAACAAACCCAAAAAATATAAATAGTTTAAAATAAAAAGGCCTGGTGGCTACAGAGTAAAAAACACACTTTTATTACCAATAGAATAAATAATTTAGGTAAGCACTTTCAAGGTAACCCTCTTCTTCAGACCTGAAGAAGAGGGTTACCTTGAAAGTGCTTACCTAAATTATTTATTCTATTGGTAATAAAAGTGTGTTTTTTACTCTCTAGTCACCACACCTTTTTATTTTAAACTATTTATAGTAGAGTGGGTACTAGCTGAGGAGAGTACCTATACGTGTGAGTAGGGCTGGATAAAATACAGTAGCTGCAGGTGAGGGCCCTCACTCACACAGGAGTGCTGGTAAAGGAAGAAAGGCAACTGAGATACCTCGCGAAGGGTTAAACAGCACAGCAGCGGTGTGTAATGGGCAAACAAGCACAAACCTACATAAATGCTGGGTTTAAATACCACAAAAACGAAAGTAAAACAGAAACACTGGAATTGATCAATAGCTCAACACCCTATGCCAGACCAGTTCCAACCAGTTCACTTAATCCCACTAAGTGCAGCCAGGACCTGGCCAACACAACATGGCGTAGCAGGAAACATAGGAATCAGACAAAGAGATCTGAATGCAGCAAAACTTGTAACCAGGCTATGCTAAAGATATTTAAACTCTGTTTAGGTCAATTTAACACAGGAGATCAGATGCACACTTAAATATAACAGTAGCAAACAAGAGCAAACCGAGTTAAACAAATTGACCAATTAACCAATAAAAAAGCTCAAAACTGAGCCCTGTTCCAGCAGTCTTCAATTAGACAAGTTCTAACTGCACACTCCCCCCACTAGGGTGCAGGGGAACCGTCTCCAAAAAAAGATGTCCTGGATTAGTACTCAAGTCGTACAATCAAAGCTAGATTCAGCAGGTCTGAATCTAGTCTATGCTACAGCAAACAAGGTGCACCAATTTCAGAAAGAAACAGTTCAAATAAGCAGGCACAATAAGCCTTTAACCAGCAATTCCAGCTCAGAAGGGCAGGATATACCCTCTCCTCCCACAAGAGTGCAGACCACAAACCTTCTTAATGTAAAACAACTGGCCTGAAGCCCAAGTGCTTAAACCAGAGCTAAGACACTTTTAGAATAACAGACACTAAACCTTTAATCAGCAACTCCCAACTTAGAAGGATGTAAGCTACCTCTCCTGCCACAAGAGTGCAGACCACAAACCTTCTTAATGTAAAACAACTGGCCTGAAGACCAAGTGCTTAAACCAAAAGGCTTAGAATAACAGTTACAATTTAATCAGGCTACTAACAAGCAGTAATAAATGCAGCAGAATAAATGCAACTGAGTACTTTTAAGAACAGACAGCAACAGCAAAATAAAGTAAGAATAAACACAAATACAGTAAAAGCAGATGAATAAAGTGCAATTTTTTTTAGGTTAAGTTGGAAGGGATGAAACACGATAATTTTTGGCGGAGAAACTAAGGGGGATGGGCCTTCCCAAATGATCTCTCTCTCTACTCAGTAGAATAAGCTGATGAGATGGGACTGGGTGGAGTGTCCAAAATGCAATTTATAGTAGGGGCGGGCAACTCAAAAGCCACCAAATTTAAGAACACAACAAGGACTGAGTGGGTAGGAGGGGGAACTCTTAAAACTCCAACAGAACAGAAAACTTAAAAACAGAACAAATGTAATACTAGAATAACAAACTATGTAACTAAAAACTAAGATTTAAAACAAAAAACAAAAGTCAAAACCAACACCACGCCTCAGGAAAGCACGGACACTGTACTTAGCTTTCATTCACATTTAGTGATTGTGAACTTCTTCAGAAAACATCTGTCTACCCTTTCATCAGACTTAAATACTCAATCCAAAAAATCACATGACTGATTGACTGTTCAACATTCAAGACACAATTTTTAAGAATGCACTACAAAACATATAAAGCACATTTACATACTAAAAACACATATCAATGTATATGTATAAATGTAATAATAATTACTTTACATATATTGTAAAAAACATTTTAAATTAATAACATCATTAAGACCCGGCGCACTATCGGCGCCCAAAAATATCTACCATAAACTTTCTTTGCATTCATTACAAAACTAGACTAGAATGCAAAGAAAGTTTATGGCAGATATGTATACGTGCCAATAGTGTGCCAAGTCTTACATGACGGTTCTTCTACAAGGCCTTGGCCTCCATGATTAGTACACTGATAAGCACCCTGAACACACAAGAAAGAACAAATAGCTACATTTTGTTCTGAAAGTACTGTCTTCTCAAAGAAAACCTAAGAAACCAGATGTGTCAAAATATGTACAAGTCTAACGACTTCATCCAGGCTCCATGTGGAAAGAGGCCCCTTAACCAATGGAAAGGAGCCACCTGGGATTCTGCGCATCAAATATGCTTACTAAAGCTGATGAGGGAAAGAAATTTCCTGCCCACGTCTGGAACAAGGAAAACGTGGAAGTAAAACCCTTTTCCTTCTTTAAAGGGGGAAACAGGTTTACTGCCTCTGCAAAGTACAGACTGGATCCAATTCCTGAGCAGAGCTCTTTTTAGGACAAAACCTAACATTTCCAAAATGTGGACTTCTGTAACCATACTGAGAACTCACTGATCTTTTGTGAAAGCTCTACAAGCCAAGACAAACTCAGAGAACTAACCCCTACTACTACCTGAAGGCAGTCAAAGATGAACAGATAATATTCAAGACTGTGGCGACTCTGCTAGTGCAAATGGAAGAGGAAACAATCCTTGTGCTTTACATGTCTTATGAAAGCTTCTTCCTAGAAGTAGAGTGTTCAAGAAGAAGGAGGAGGAGAAGACATTAGGATGTATCAAAGTCCCCATCCACATGGACACAGCAGTCAAAGCACATTTTCTCTTCTGAAGGTCACTGGCCAGGGAGGAATGGCAGCAATCATCCAGGAATGCAGCAACCAGTGTAGCCTTCCTGAGCACACCCCTAAGCATGGATAGCTTAATTCTAGTCATTTGCTCTAGTCATATAAGTCAGCTTGTTGATCAAGCTATAGCAAAAGCTCAAAGTTACAACATGTCACATGCAGTACTTGATGAGATTTTTTTTAAATATTAGTACCTTTACTGCATTAAATATTAGAATTTCAACTAGTCATGTGGTATGTTCACCTGCAGTCGCAAAAATAAAATGCATGAAGTGGCCGCACATTCCATATCAATTTTATTTACATGGCATAAGAAGTTGAATGTTACAAGACTGAAGTCCACTGCAAGAATCATGGCAATGATCTTTTCCAGATCAGATCCTCCTTGATACTAAACTTAGGAAGGTCTGCCTGCTTTTCTAATATCTATATCTACTAATACATAATGGAAACCAGACCAGTGGGACAGTTGGTCAAAACACCACCTCTTTCTACTCCCGTCTAAAGCCTTAAGTTCCTTGCCACATGACAAAGTTGAACTGTAGTGATCTCTGGGACCTACATTTACAGAAGACATTAATCAGAAGTCTGCCTTAGGATGATTGGTCAGAATGTTGTCCCATTCCATTGAGGGTGGGCTTGTAGAAAGAAGTCACCCTTCTCAGAAACAGAAGACAGGGAATCTGGAAGATTCTCCGGATGATGTCCTTGATGGCAAAATGCAAGAGACGGACACCCCAAGATAACACTGCTTCAGGATAATCATTAAGTTATTTAAGGGGACAGGAGAGAAGGTAGAGGCGAGTCCAGAGTACACTATTCGTCTGGGAGCTTCTCTGAAGGGGGAGGGATTACCTGGCAAGAGGCTACATGAAGATCTTGTTAGCCTCATCTGTTCAAGACAAAGAAGACTTAGAAAAGAGGACCCATGGAACTCTCCTCTACCTTGACCAATGATTTATACACAACCTGGGGCAGGCTTATGAAGACGATATCTCAGTCTCAAGTAAACCTAACAAACATGCAGAGGACTAAGCGGAACGCTGAACAGACTACACATAGGTTTACTCCAGATATTCTACTGTGGATGGATATGTGTAGATAACCATGGAATCCCAACGGAATATGCCAGGTGTGTACCTCTCATGCACCTACTATTACTGGTCAATAGCTAGTGCAAGTTCAAACCCTCACAGATTAAGAGGAAATGTGAGACTTTCAAGGAAAGTGAGGCCAAACAGTGGGTGGACTTACAAAGGATGTGGCTGATGTTTGGTCTCTTACCATATCATACAAGTCTAGCACTGAAGGGAATTATGTTAAGGACACTCATGCTGGTCTCTGAAATGGGCCTCAGGCATTCCAATTGTGTTCCAGTGGTTTAACTACTAACACTCATGATAATGTTTCCTGTCATACTCACAATCTAGGTAACGCAGACAGTACTAGTGTATGATCTGGTTCATAATTTAGTGACTGAAATATACTTAAAAAGTTTCAGTGATTTTCACGTTGAGTGGGGGAACTTTTCCATGCAAAATTAAGATCAAAATCTTAACTGTTCTCCTATCATGAAACATGACACTTCTGCATCTGCCACAGAAGGACCACAGGCAAAGGAAACAGAAAACTTTGAAATGAGCTGAGCTGGGAATTATCATTATTGGAAAATACAACAGTTGCTCACAGCAGGCCTCTGAATCCAAATCAATAAATCTAGTAATACAATACTAATATTTAAGCAGCTGCACTAAGCAAGACAGCAAGTTATTTTTTTTACTACTTTAATGTCTTACGCATGAAAAATAAACCTCCTTATTCAGTTTTGTAAACCTGAATAACAAAGTCAATATTCATAACACCTGGAAAAAACTAGCAACTTCTCGACACTCATTAGACCCATTACAGAGTACAATGCCCCTTTTGGAATGTACCTCACAAGACATCTGCAGCAGCTGGAAAGGTCACAGAAGTAACTCACAAACAGGATTACTGGCCTCAAACAAATGCCCTACACTGACCGCTTCAAAAAACTCCAGCTTTACTCCATAGCATATCGCCTATTCCGAGGTGATCTCTGCCTAACATATAAAGCTATGTCAAACCCAGAGCTGTTGGATATGCTACACCTAAAGAAATCCCAATCCCACCGAGCTACATGCTCTAGGAATCTAAACCTTGTCACCACAATAAACAGGACATGCTGGAGGGATATATTCCTGTCCCAGAGACTTCCCATACTCTGGAACAGGCTACCCATCTATGTCAAGCAAGATCTTCATTAGCACCCTTCAAGAAAAATCTTGATGAGTGGATGGGAAATAGGAAATATTCCCCGGGGATCACTTCTGTGTCTCTGCTCGACAGTGGCACAGTAAAATAACTTTCTTGGGTGGCGTAAGCCAGGGAATCTTGTTGGCTAGGCTTATGTAGGCCCTTGGGCCGATAGCCTAGTACCTATCTATGAACCTATGCACTCATACAAAAATGAGAAAAACACATGTGCCCTTCCTTCACAACACTAGTCCAGGAGCTACTAAGGTTTAGTAAACAGAAAGACATACCTGCCTCCTTTATGTGCCGATAAACATCATCACTTCCTGCTGAAGAATATGGCAGATCATCATGAGCAACAAAATCAATCTAAGAAATAATGAGAATAAAAATGTAAATGAAATTATTTTATCATGCACGTCAAGATTAACCGCCTTAACTCACTATTTTCGTTATTTAGAAGGGAAGCACTGCAGTGTTTTTGAAGTACAAATCCTTGAGCTATTTCTCCAGACATAAAAAACAGAATTTATTGAAAGTATGATGCTGAAAATTTCAAATTCTGAATATTGCTAAATCATTTCTAGTTGTGCAAGAACTTAACCATAACAGTAGATTTCCTACTAATCACTGTTGCTGTATTCATAATGAATGGGTTATCATCACTGATGTCCTCCGAGGGTACCAAACCTTTAACTTTCCAGGATCATATGTCTAACGTGACCTCAAATCATAAGTGCATAGGCGTATAGGTGGAAGTACAAGTATTATTCCTCAGACTATCTCCAAGCCAGTGGCCTGAAGACCCCTGAGAGTGAGAGACTGTTCAACTAGGAGGGCCACAGCATTAAGTGGTGTGCAAGCCTCTTTTGTTTTAAGATGCTGTCCACAGTACAGATAGGGATACAGGGAGGAGAAACAAACAGAGTGTGGCTGTGAGATTAGTGAAAAAGAAGAGGGGCAGGAGGGTGTGAAGGAATACTGCAACAGTGATCAGTAGGACATCTACTATCAAGGTAAGTTCTTACACAACTGTACTATGTCCTGACTGAAATTACTGTTGCAGTACTCATAATGAATGACTGATTTTCAGAGCTGAAAGGGATGTCAGGGTGGCTGGTTAATGAGCTGCAAAACGGCCAAAGAGGCTCAAAAGGACTGACCTAGCAAAGATAGTCCTAGACCTTGAGAATACATCAATCCCATAATGTTTAGTAAAGGTATATACAGAGGACTAGGTGGCAGCTTCTAGTATGGTTCTGGCATCCACCCAATTGTAGAAGGCCCCAGATGATGCTACTGCCCTGGTAGAATGAGCTCGAGGGAGGGAATGGATTTACCATAAAGAGAATAACAAAAGGATATGGCCTTAAGAGATCCAGTTTACAACAGTTTGTTTAGAGTCTGGTTGCCCCAATTTTGAGTGCATGAAAAAGACAAACAGTTGATCAGATTTTCTCATGGATTTGGTTTTATCCAGTCAGAATCTTAACTGTCTGTGGATCTCTAGAGTGTACAGCAATCTTTCCTCCCAGTTCTGTGAGTTGAAAAATAGGGTAGGGAGATTTATAGCCTGATTAAGTAATATTTTAACTACTTAAGGCATGAATGAAGGGTAGCTCTCAGATCACCCTGTCCCTGTGAAAAATAATAAAGGGCGCAATGACCATGACCACTTGAAGCTCTGAGACTCTCCTAGCTGAAGTAAGAGCCAGAAATCAAACATTTTTCATGGTGCGGAATTTGACTTTTGCTGAGAGACTGCTGTTTCAAAAGGAGGCAAAGTTTCTCTACCACAAATTTGAGATCCCAAGGAGGAATTATGGGCTTCATTGGCAGTCTAAGATGTAGCACCACTTTAAGGAATAACTTGACCTTAGCTCAAGAAATAAGATAAGGATTAAGGGGGCAGACACGCAAAGCAGGTGGAAAGGTGGGATTTGATGGAAGAGTAGACCAGATCTGTATGCATGAGCTCACATAGTATGATATAGCACGACATAGGGTGCTCCTATGGGCTAGGCTTGTAAAGACCCCAAGGCCATTAGCCTAGTACACACCTATGAACCTATATTGCCAATATATTATAAATAATATAATATAATATAATATAATATAATATAATAAATGATATAGATATTGCTAATATCCTGGCAGATCGATTTAGTGCCAACTTCACCCTCTCTCACCACTTAAAGGGCCCATCTCAATACCAAAAGATTGCCAAATTCTGGTAATCATGGCCACACAGGTGGAAACCGCACTCTCCAAAGTTAAGAATACAGCATCCATGGGACCAGATGACATCCCGGGCTGTGTGCTACATGAACTACAAGATGAACTGGCACCTCACCTAAGTGTCATGTTTAATCATAGCCTCAACTTCAGGCTTTGTGCCCACTGAGTGGCGCACAGCTACAGTTATCCCACTCCACAAGGGAGGATTCACCTTGGATCCCGGGAACTACCGTACCATCAGTTTGACGAGCCTGATCTGCAACAGCATGGAACGCATTATCTTGGAACTTATAAACAAAGACATTAGCAACCTTCAAACACTGGAACCCATCCAGTTTGGGTTCTTGAAGGGCCCATCTTGTTGCCTGAACCTGACTGACTTCTTCGAATCAGTCTCCAGAGCTGTAGACAAGGGTATGGCGGTCCATACAGACTATCTGGACCTCGCCAAGGCCATCGACACCATCCCCAACTCAGGAATCATAGATAAATTTACTAAGTTGGGCATAAATCCCTACATCACTCGATCGGTTGCCAACTGGCTTTCTGACAGAACCCAGACTGTAAGAGTAGCCAACTCCAAATCCCGCTGCAGACAAGTGGAGTACCTCAGGGTTCAGTCCTGGGACAGTTCTTGTTTGGCATCTACTTCTCTGAAGTACAGGCCAACACTAAGAGACTCTGGCTTTCAAAGTTCGCACATGACTGCAAGTCATTATTGAATCCCCAAATGATGTGGATATTCTACAAAAGGGCCTTACAGAAACAGATGCTTGGTGCCAGCACCATGGGCTCAAGCTCAATGCCAAGAAATTTATAGTTATCCCCTTTGGGAAAAACCATGTACCCATGAATTACCATATAGGTGGCAATACACTAAACACCGAAAGTGTGATGAGAAAAGTACAGTTTTGTACCTACCATAAATGTAGATGTTAGAGTGTTAATACAGCTGCAGTCATAACAGATGGGTTCTCCTGCCGTCAGGCGGGTCCTCGGTCGGCCGAATTCCAAAGTCTAGGTCCGGCGTCGGTTGTCGTCGCTTCTTCCCTGACGTCAGTGCGACAGGGGTATAAAGGAACCAGCCGATGCCATTTTCTTCAGTTTTTCTTGCCCCAGATGTCAGGTGCCCCCAGAAGGAAGGCAATACATAAATTTGTGTAATAATGCAGTGCAATATAATAAAAAAAACAGTAGTTGCAAGCAAATACATCATAAATGAATACCCCAATCAGGTTGTATGAGGATGTGTTAGCCTATAGGCCTGTCCCAAGAGGGGAAGGAGGGAGGGAAACCTGGACTGCAGCTGTATTAGCACTCGAACATCTACATTTATGGTAGGTACAAAACTGTACTATGTTCATCGTGCATACAGCTGCAGTCATAACAGATGGGTAGAAACCCAAAGCTAAGAAAGGGGTGGTAGGCACTAGGTGGAACTAGGAGGAGCCAAAATGCCCTGCAAGACTGCAGTGGCAAAGCCTGCTCTAGATTTGGAGTATAATGGTAGGTTGTAGTGCTTGGAGAAGGTATGCACAGAACTCCAAGTGGCTGCTTCCAAAATATCCTTGGTAGGAACTCCTCTGAGGAAGGCTGCAGAGGTGGCTGTGGCCCTGGTGGAATGAGTTCTAATGCCTGTAGGTACAGTTTTGCCATGAAAGGAATAGCAAAAGTGTATGCAGTGGGCTATCCATTTTGAGATTGTCTGTTTGGAAATTGGCTTTCCTTGAACTCCTACCGCATAGGCCACAAAGAGCTGTTCTGATTTTCTGAAAGGCTTTGTTCTGTCCAAATAATAACACAGTTGTCTGTGGATGTCCAAGGAATGTAGTAATCTCTCCCCTTTGTTTTGAGGATTAGGATAAAAAGTAGGTAAATGTATGTCCTGATTTAAAGCTACCCTGGATACCACTTTAGGCATAAAGGACGGGTTGGTTCGTAAGGAAACTCTGTCCTGATGGAAGATGATAAAAGGATGGACAGCCATGAGAGCCTGTAGTTCTGAAACTCTACGAGCTGAGGTGATAGCCAGAAGGAAAGCTGTTTTCCAGGACAAATATTGCAAATCTGATGAGGCAGCTGGCTCAAAGGGAGGCAAGGTCAGTTTTTCCAGAATGAAATTAAGATCCCAAGCAGGTATTGGTTGTTTCCTTGGTGGTCTTAAATTCTTAGCCCCTCTGAGGAACTGTCTTAAGAGAGGGAGAGAGAATAAAGGTGGATCAGTGTTGTATTCTGCAGAAATAGCCGAGGCATGGATTTTGATGGAGGAGAAAGAAAGTCCATTGCTTAGCAGTTCAGCCAAATATTGTAGTATTTGAGGTAAATTCAGTTTTCCAGGATCCTGGCCCTTTTTCTCATTCCAGATACAAAAACGTTTCCATTTTGCAGAGTAAGCTTTTCTAGTTGATGGCCTTCTGGCCTCCAAAATGACATCCTGCACCTCCTTGGAGAGTAGGGCCTGTTGTGATGCTACGGAATCTTCCATGCGGCTAGATTGAGTGTTTTTAGCTGGGTCAGAAGAAGAGGCATTAGAAGCAGGGTCCATAGTGGGGAATGTGTCAGGCTCCTCAGGAGTGGGTACCAGTGTTGCCTTGGCCAGTCCGGAGCAATGAGGATCATCTTTGGTCTGTCTGCTCTGGTCTTCAATAGAACTTTGGGCAGCAGAGGAAGAGGTGGGAAGGCATATACTGTCATTGATGTCCAACTGAAAGAGAGAGCGTCCACTCTCCAGGCCTTTGGATGGAAGATCCTTGAGCAGAATTTTGTCAGTTGATGATTTTTGTGGGAGGCAAAGAGATCTATGTCTGGCCTTCCCCATTCTTGGATTATTTCTGTAAAAACTTTTGGATGCAATTTCCATTTGTGTGGATCTGTCATATTCCTGCTTAGGTTGTCTGCCAGCGTGTTTTCCTTGCCTGGCAAGTACTGAGCTTGTAGTTCCATTTGTAAGTCCATGGCCATGTTCCAAAGTGACATGGCCAGTCTGCATAGGGGGTAAGAATGTGTTCCTCCCTGCTTGTTTATGTACCACATAACTGTGGTGTTGTCCGTTCTTATCAATAGTTGACCTGGTTGTAGAAGGTCCTTGAAAGCTATAATAGCATTTACTACTGCTAGCATTTCTTTTTGATTGATGTGAAGGTGCTTTTATTTTTGGGACTATTTGCCCTGAATGCACCGATCTGTCATGTGCGCCCCCCGTGTAGCCCGAGGCGTCTGTTGTGATGACTTGATTTGCTTGAGGCTTGCTGAATGGAAGACCTGTGTTTGTTTGACATGCTTGAGCCCACCACAGAAATTCCTTTTGCAGACATGGAATTAGTGGTATTGTTGTTTCCAAACTGTGGCTGTGTTGAGACCATATGTTTTTCAGGTACCATTGCAGTTTCCTCATATGCAGCTTTGCACATGGGATTAGTAAGATGCAAGATGCCATGAATCCCAGAGCCTGCAGGACTTTCCTTGCAGTCAGCCTGGTGCAATTTGCTAGTGTTGTGAAGTACTGAATTAGTTGCCCCTGCTTCTCTGGCGTGAGGTAGGCCATCTGGGTGTTTGTGTCCAAATTGGCACCCAGGAAAATTATCTTCCGAGAGGGTATTAGCCTTGATTTCTTTTTGTTGACTGTGTATCCCAGAGAGTTCAATAACATTATTACATAAGCCAGATGTTTCAGAAGAATGTGCTTGCTGTCCGCTTGGATCAGGCAGTCGTCCAAACAGGGGTATATTTGTATCCCTTGAAGTCTGCAGTAGGCAATTACTGATGCCAGGCATTTCGTGAATACTCTGGGCGCAGTAGATAAGCCAAAGGGCAATGCAGAGAATTGATAATGGGTTGAACCTGCAAGAAATCTGAGGTACCTTCTGCAATTTTGTCTGATTGGGACATGCAGGTATGCCTCCCTGAGGTCCAATGTTACCAGCCAAGACTCCTTGCCCAGCATGGGAAGAAGTTGCTGTAGAGTGAGCATCTTGAATTTTGTGCAGTAGAAATGTGTTTAGGATGGATAGATCCAAAATAGGTCTCCAATCTTTTCCCTTCCTTGGCACCAGAAATAGCCTGGAATAAAAACCTTGACCTTGTCCGTGCGTAGGTACCTCTTGAATAGCTTTCATGTTTATGAGATCTGTAATTTGCCTTTGTGCCTCTGCCCTTTGATTGTGTGGCAGGTTTGGCATGCCTCTCATTTTTGGAAGGGTGTGAAAATGGAATTTGTAGCCTCTGTTTATAATGTCCAGGATCCATTTGTCCTTTGTGACAATATGCCAATTTTTTGAAAATAATGCCAGCTTTCCTCCTAAGGGGGCTACCATTTGAGACCTGGTTGGCATGTAAAGGGGAAAGTCATTGGGTTTGCTTTCTGAAAGATTGTGAGTTGTCCTCACCACCTCTTTGTGTAGGAGCTTGCCATTGTCTGCCTCTAAACGATCCTTGGGATTGTCCTCTGCCCCTCGGGCACCTGTATCTGCCTCTTTGGGGTCTGGCTGTGGTGGGAAAGGACCAGTTTTTGGAAGGCCAATTTCTACTAAAACGTGGGGGTTGAACCTGTAGAAATTCTTTCACAGTTTGCATTGATTTAGCCTTTTCCTCCATTTTCCTTAATACCTCCTCAGATTTAGCACCAAATAGTACATCCTTTTGAAGTGGGGTGTCTAGTAATTTAGCTTTGACATGATCAGGCAAGGCTTGTTCCTTGAGCCAGGCATGCCTATGTATGACTGATCCTGTAACAGCAGCTCTACATGAGGCCTCTAGAGCATCAAAACCACATTGTAAGGTATGCTTACCCACTTGTTCTACACTATGCATCAAATCCTGCAACTCCTTCAAGTCTGGTTGTTCAGGTTGTGACAATTTACTTTTCAATTGTGATAACAAAAACTGTTGGTATTTAAGCATATGAAACTGACAGTTTAAGGCCCTCATGGATAAGGTAGCCGAGGTATATACCTTTTTTCCCCACCTTTCTAAGGATCTGGAATCTCTCTCGGAAGGCAATGGATTTTTAGCAATGGAGGCCTTAACTCCCTTGGGGCCCTGTGAGATGGTTTCTGGGTCAGCAGCATGGCTTTTGTATAGAAATTGGTGTGAGTCAGGGACCCTGTAGTACCTGTCAGGCTTAACTGGAGCTGGAGGTAGAGAGTCTGGGTTGAGGCAGGCCTCCGAGTAAACATCATCTAGGATGTCCAAGACAGGAGGTATAGCCAGAGGCCTGTGCTGAGGAAGCAAGAGAAATTCCCTGAGCCTTTTCTTGGAATCTGAATAATCCTGGCCTTCCCAGTGGAATTGTTCCCTTAAGTTATGCAAAGTTTCCCCAAATGAGAAATCCTCAGGGGGGGATACAGAAGGGATGGACTCCTCTGCATCAGAGTCTTCAAAAGGGGAGTAAGAATGTTCCTGATCATCAGAGTGCGCTGAAATAATGGAGCCGTGATCAGAGGAGGGGGAATCTTCCTCCACTCTGGGCCTTTTGTCCGGAGGGGGCTGAGAACCTCTGATAAGAGTAATTAAATTCTCAGCCATTTTAAGCATCTGTTTCTTAGGCATGGGGCATGGGGATGGGCCCTGTGTAGCTGGTCTCTTAGAATGCATGGTTGCTTTAGACTTTGTGAAAGCCTTGATGGAGAAAGAAGAGGAAGGTCTGTAGACACCTTGAGTGGAGGTGGACCTGTCCACATTCTGAGTTTCAACGCCAAGAGTGGCTTCGGTATCTGTAGTCGGGGTGTGGGCCGAGGAGCCTGTGACCTCGGGCACAGGAGACATCATCAAAGAAATGTCGTCGGTAGTCAGGGGCTGCGTAGGCGCCTCGCTGAGAACCGGACCACGTGTAGTCGGCTTTGGCGTGGTGTCGGTAGAGGCCGCGGACCTCGTGTGTCGGTCCTTGTCTTTGCGTTTTTTAGACAAAACCGGAGTCGGAGTACCCGATGACATAGTATAATTAAATGATATCCCAAAATAATGCTGGGCGAACTCCGCCCGATGCTTAATAGTGCATTTATTGAATGTAGCACAACAGCAACAGACCGAGATGTCGTGGTCTGGGCCTAAACAAGATATACAGAGGGAATGGAAATCCTTATGCAGTATTTGCTTCCCACAAGAAATACAATTATTAACTTTGTCTGACATCGGTCTGAGGCAAGAAAAGTTTCCCCAATGGGGTACTTAGCTTTTAAGAAGACTTTGGTTTCCAAATTTTCGTGATCTCAGGAGCTGGCCGACCGGCACTTGCGAACTGCTTCTGCTTCGGGCACCGCGCGGCAAGAAAGACTGAAGAAAATGGCGTTGGCTGGTTCCTTTATACCCCTGTCGCACTGACGTCAGGGAAGAAGCGATGACAACCGACGCCGGACCTAGACTTTGGAATTCGGCCGACTGAAGACCCGCCTGATGGCAGGAGAACCCATCTGTTATGACTTGCAGCTGTATGCACGATGAACATCTTAAGGACACAGGTGGACAGTGGTCTCTCCTTCGATAACCACATCGCCACAACAGTCAGGAAATCCTTCTATGTGGCACACCTCATCATTAAGGGCTTTTCATCCAGAAAAAAGGAGGTCATTGTCCCACTGTACTCATCCCTCATTAGACCCATTATAGAGTACAATACCCCATTTGGTATGTACCTCACAAGACATCTCAACAGCTGGAAAGGCTGCAGAAATACCTCACTAAAAGAATCACAGGCCTAAACCAGATGCCCTGTGCTGACCGCCTAAAAAAAACTCCAGCAATATTCTGTGGCATATCATCTACTTAGAGGCGATCTCTGCTTAACATACAAGGCCATGTCAAACTCTGAGCTGTTGGACATGCTCCACTTAAAGAAATCCCAATCCCTCAGAGCCACATGCTCCAGGAATCTAAACCTTGTCATCACAATGAACAAAACATGCTGGAGGGATAGGTTCCTGACCCAGAGAATCCCCATACTCTGGAATAGACTGCCCATACATGTCAAGCAGAGCGCCTCCTTGGCCCTCTTCAAAAGGAACCTTGACGATTGGATGGGAGATAGGAAATTCACCCCGGGGATCACGTCAGTCACCCTGCTAGACAGGGGTCCAGGGAAGTAAATATTGTGGGAAGAAATATCCAGGGAATTGTTATGGCTAGGCTTGTATAGGCCCTAGGGCCGATAGCCTAGTACCAACCTATGAACCTATACTTACCGTATAGAAGGCACCTGTGACTTTTGTAGGGGTCCTGTCCATTCCTCTAGCACCAAAAGGAAAATTTCTTCCATTTGGCTATGTAGAATTTTTGAGTGGTGGGTCTCCTGGCTTCTTGGAGAAAGTACAGTTGTGTAAAATCTCACCAAAATAATAGATGTCTTTCTCTTCACCATTGCAGTACTCCACAAAAAAGAGATCTTCCACCCAGGGCAGCCAGATGCTCAGCCAGTATGCAAAAGCCTAAAGATCTTGTATGTGCAGTACGTCACATCTATGCTCCCTGCATGGAATGTCGGGCATAAAAGGAACATATGGGCACAACTACCCAGAACTGAACTGCCTCAGAAAAGAACAGTCTCCATAGGACAAAGGATTCCATGAATATCTATTAAGAAAAAATGAATAACAAACAAGAGGGAGAGAGCAAATACTGTAAGAGTGAAGAGAAGGATATCTACTGTTATGGTAAGAGTTTACACAACTGTACTATGTCCTTCTATATCACTGTTGCAGTATTCCACATAGAAAGGAAAGTAAAACAGCTCAAGAAACAGAATGGGAGATGGAAGGCTCAGTACAGCCCTCAACAAACCCACATAAAACAGTTTCAGCAAAACATGCTCTGATCCAAGAAACCATATCCAACTTATAATGCTTAGTAAAGGTATGGATGGAAGACCAAGTTGCAGCTTCAAGGACTGAATTCGTGTCCATCCCCTTGAAGAAGGCACCAGAAGAGGCAACAGCCCTAGTGGAATGAGCTCTGACAGAAGTAGACAGAGATGTGTCATGAAAAGAATAACAAAAGGAAATGTGGTCTTAGATATCCAGAAGGAGATGGTTTGCTTAGAAATAGGCAAGCCCAATGACCCTGGATGAAAGGAAACAAAATACAAGACCAGGAAAAGTAAAAAAAAAACCCAATGGGGACTTATCTAGTGTTGCTAAACATTCAGTACATCAAGAAGGTGTTCAGACCAATGGGAAAAAAATGGTGTTTGTACTGGCAGCAAAGAAGTTTTGGGTAGTTGTGTCCATACGTCCCTTTTATGCCCCATGTTCCATGTGGGAAACACTGATGCGACGTATGGCATGCATACAAGATCTTTAGGCTTTTGCATACTAGCAGAGCATAGGGCTGCCCTGTGCGGGAGATTCCTTCTACATGGAATACTGCAACAGTGATATAGAAAGACATCCTTAATTACATGCTCATAAAGATGGTGCCTCTAATAAGTTAAAACCCTATCCATCCACAGAGTGCTGCAGGATGCCCAGGAAGACCTGTTTGTTGAAGGTTCATTCATGAGGATCCTCCAAGGTCCTGCTTAGTGTGTCTGACAACACACTGGCTACTAAAGACATGTTTTTCTGGGTGGCAATCTCTCAGGCAGTCTGTGCTAATCTGCACAGCTGGTAAAACTAGGTTCTTCCTTGTTTGTTTTATGTACCACATGACTGTGGTATTGTCTATGAACACTCTTAGGGAACCTTGCCTCCAGACATTGGAAAAGACTTGGAAGAGCTTGGATGATGGCCCTCATCTCCTTCATGTTCATAGGTTCATGGGTAAGTACTGGGCTAGCTCCTCTTACTGGCCATTTTAAGCTTAGCCTATTTCCCTTCCAAAGGTGAAAATCAAACCCTGTACGTTGTGTCTGTAAGGTAAATACCTTAAACATTTCACCAACCTGCAAACCCATGTTCATGCGCTCCTTTAGTAGTTCTGGTTGTCATCTGCCCTGAACTTGATGTGTCCTGTCCAAGCTTTCTCATGCCTCATCTGAGGCAGATATGATTAAGAAGTAACAATAATTATTTAGAGGGACTGACAAATGTTAAAGTATTGCCAAACAGGGGGAATCTCACAGAACAAGAAGAGGAGCAATTGCAGAATGCTGCATAGAAAATAAGGGATTACCTCGATAATATGCATGAGTTTAGAAAGACAGCTGTTAAGCAACTGTTTTTTGATAATAGAGAGCGTAAAATCTTTTAGCACGACGACTCAGGCAAAAGAAAGTTGTCGCCAAGCTTAAGGAGCCTATAACAAGGAAGGTTTCAAGAGATCCTGTAGAGGTATTAGAAATATTTCAGAAATTCTATGGAAGTCCATATAAAGCAGAGAAATACGGAAATCAAGAAAAGGTACAAATGGAAATGTTTATGGAAGAATTAAATATGACCAAGGTTAGAGGCAGACGACGCTGAATTACTAACAGGATAGCAGGAGATGAGATAAAAATGCTAATGTATAACCAATGTACAGGAAAGTCCCCAGGAATAGATGGTATTCCTGTGGAAGTTTGAAAGCTGGAAGGGAAGAACTGATAAAGATCTGGAAGGTTTTGTTTAACAATATTTTAAGAGGAAGAGAAGTACCAACATCCTGGAAGAAAGCGGTGGTAGCTGTAATACCTAAAGAGGGCAAAGATCCATCAGATCCAGCTTCATACACGCCCTTTTCAATACTAAACCATGATTATAAAGTGTTAGTCTGTAATGGCTAAAAGAATGGCAAAAGTGATGCCAAAACTGATAGATATGGATTAATGTGATTTTGTGGAGGGGAGGCAAACATGTGACATCAGTAACAGAACACTGTTGATCCTGAGGGAAGCAGAATGTAAAAATATACTACTGTTGTTGGTGGGTCTTGATGCAGAGAAAGATTTTGACAGAGTAATATGGGACTTTATGGGCAGGGCAATGGAAGCATTTGCATTCCCTGATAAAATTATAAGCTGGACTAGGAGGATATATGAAGGATCGGAGGCAAAAATAAAAGTGGGTGGGTTCCTATCTGATAACTTCTGCTTTACCAGAGGAACAATGCAGGGGTGTCCTCTTTCCCCTTTGTTACTTGCATTACATTTAGAACCACTGACAAAGAAAATAAGGGATTCAGAAAGTCAAGGATATAACTGGTATGGTAGTCAACAAAAGCTGGCTCTGTTTGCAGATGATATTATTTTATACCTGATAAAACCAGAAATGGACATTACAGTGTTGTGGAACATTTTGAGACAGTTTCAAATCTTTTCGGGATACAAAATTAATGACGCTAAAACAAAGGCAATAGCAGTAAATTGTGTACCCACACATGAATTGGTTCAGCAATATCCATATTTATGGGGACACGATAAAATGAAGTATTTAGGAGTATGGATTAAAAATTATGCCAGTGTGGCAGCTAAGGATATGTGGGAAGAGACCACACAAAAAATAATATAAAGACTGAGAAATTGGAAGCTCTGTTATATGGATATGGATAGTAACATGCAAGCAGTTAAAATGGTTTTAGTCCCTTTAGTTTTATACACAAGTCAGACATATTTTTATCAACCAAAGAAGTTGTGGATAGCAACTAATAAACAGCTGAAGGATTTTATCTGGGAGGGGAAGACAGCAACAGTCAAGTGGGATAAGCCAATTCTCCCAAGGTGGATTGGGATTACCCGATTTGAAGGGGTACTTCAGAGCTACACAGTTAAGACTCCTATACATAGTACAAGCAGAAACCTATAATTCAAAGTGGAAAGGGATGATGATGAAACGGGGGGAAATCAAGAAACAAGGAGAGACTATGATTTTGAATACAGAGAATAACAATTATGCAGAATGTAGCAGAAAGTATTCTAAGAACTCAGCCAACATGGGAATGGAGAAAGGAGATTCTGCCGATAGGGATGACTGAAATTAGGGATACAGACAACAGGCAAGACGGCTGGAATTTATTGGAGAAAACTGGCAAAGGAACCAAAGTACTGGAAGCAAATAACTAGAAAGGGAAAGGTAACAGAATGAGAAAGCACCAAGAATTTATTTGGACTGCAGGTTAGAGATTGCCTTCCCTATCAATAATTGAAATCAGGAGTATAGACAAAGAGTAAACGTTAGGGGGATCCTAAATGAGACTTTTTAGTAGAATCTAGAACAGAAACTGTTGTTAAAAATTGAAATCAGTAGAGCATATAAAATATTACGTGATAACTATAAGACTCAATCAGAGGAGGTTAGATAGGATTGGGAAGAGAGATTGGATAAGCAACTCACCAAGAAACAATGGTGGGGATATATGTATGTTTCCCAAATATACTACAAAATGAAGAAGATTTAAGATTTTTGCAAGAAAATGTTTACACAAATATTTTATATCACAAGAAGACTCCAGAGAATTTTTCCTCAGATAGAGAGCAAATGTTGGAGGTGTGAGGGGGGAAAAAAGAGTTAATTTGGAACATATTTTCCTGGAGTGTAATGAGTTGGCAAATTTTAAGGATTCCCTGCAGATTACTCTGTCAGAGATACTAAGTGCGAAGACTGGTGTAACTATGGAAATTATTTTTTTTTCTGAGCTATGATACAGAATTGGAATTACCTAGACATAGCAAGGCTTTGCTGAGTCTAATTATGGCGGCTGCCAAAAAAGCAATTACTAGAAAATGGAAATCAAAGTCTAATAAAACTGTACTAGAAGCAATGAATATAGAAACAGAGATAAAACAACTGGAATTGATCTTCAGAAAAGGGGAGGATCAAATTACATAGGAAAAATGGGAATATTGGGAAAAATACATAGAGGGGAGGAATGAGGTTTAAAAGAAGGCAGAATTTGAATGAGCTATGTAATATTTGTCTGACAATGATTGGATAGACTATAAGTGGTGTACAATGTTTGCAACTAGAATTATGTCAACATAGTTTGTGATGTAAAATATTTGCAACTAAGACTGTGTCAATATGGTTTGTTTTCATTTATATAAATGTATGATTGCCTACATCATAAGTGATAATTTAATAAAGATGTTTATTGCTTAAAAACAGAGCTCACCTCTCATGTCTCTGAGGGTGGGATAGGGCTGCTTAAATGGAAAGCCCACTGCTAAAGTGAGCAGGGTGCTGTCTGCCATCAATCCATTGGGTGTGTGCCAGCATGGACAGGAAATGAATATGAAAAATCCTAGAATCAACTAGATGGCTGTCTGACTGATGTCCCCTTCCAATCATCCCTCACCCTGGTAATATGAAAAATACAGTTGTGTAAGTAAATGTACCATAACAGTAGACGTACACATAATCACTGAAGCAATAGCATGGGTCCCGATTCATTTAAGGCACCTGAAGGAAAATCTCTTCTAGTTCAATAAACAGGGCATCCTAGTGGCATGCGTCCTAACTTCCTTAATTATGCCAAGGTTATCCTCAGTAAACTGGTGTCTGAAGAGCAAGAGAGTCAAATCATCCAAGCTGTGAGCTCTGGGTGCCTAAGCACCTCTTTCTGAGAAAGGAGGTCCACCTACATAGGCAGTATGCAATGTTGTTCCTGTACATTACCATGAGGAGGGAGAACCAATGCTGCCTGGGGCAAAAAGTACAGTTTTGTACCTACCATAAATGTAGATGTCCGAACTGGATAGCATCTGCAGTCATAACAAATGGGTTGTGCTGTCGTCAGGCAGCCCTTCGGTCGGCCGGATTCCAAAGTCTGGGTCCGGCTTCAGCTGATGTCGCACTTCACCCGACGTCACCTCTGCTGGTCTTCGGGTATAAAGGCATCAGCCGACGCCATTTTCCTCAGTGTTTCTTGTCTTGTTGAGAAACTCTTTCGTACCTTCAGCGTTACTGCATAATCAACAATTTTTTAGCGATCTCAAGGAACTGTTTCAAAACCAAGGAATACAATTACTGGAGCTTATTATAAAACATTATGAGCTTCAGACTCAACAGTTAATAACTGAGATTGACTTACTGGATAAACAACTTAAGGATGACCAGAACTTTGCTAGGTTTAAGGTTGACTATGACCGGACTTTAACCAGTATTGATGCAATGCTGGTTAAATTGAAACAAAATAAGTCTAAAAAACTGGTGAGGGACAGACAAGCTTATTGTGATGACAACGCTTATCCTAAATTACGGTTTTCTGACCAAAAAGAAGTTTCTACAGGCCGTACAAATTTTTCAACTGACCTTGACATAACCAACTGCAACTTACAAGATATTAATGATGACTTTGTGCAAGATGAGACTCCAAATAACATCGCGGTAGGCCCAAGGCGCAGTAATAGAATTAAAGGTCTCACAGCTAACAATCACAATGTTAACAACTCTTACAACAATAACAACAATTTTTTAGGTCAGCGCAACCATCGACAACGTATGAACAGGAGAAAGAACTGGAATTAACTTCTAATGTTGGAGTAATAGACAATAGCAACATACTCTCTGACCTTCCAGAGTGCCCCACACTTCATAATGCCCCTAATGTCATATGGAATAAGGATGGTGATTTTAAAATATATAATTTCACTGACCTTCATTTACCTGAAGAGCTCATTGAACTTTTAGCATACGGGTATACATTTGTGCCTAGTACATTTGGGAATGTCTCGAAAGAACTGATTAACTTAAAATGCTTTGTTAGAAAGCTTAACTTAAAATTATACTTTAACAATGTCTGTGAAAATTTGAACACTTGTCGGTCATTGAAACTTCCCAGTGTATTTAACCCACCATTACATCCCTTATTACATTTTTTCGAACAGGCTTGTGAGGTTGACTTGAGACATTTACTTAATGATAAGTTAAAAGCAAACTCAAATCACAAATTTAACACTACAAAGTTACAAACACAAATGTTAAACAACCTTTGTAATACACATGTCAGGATTTTAAAACCCGATAAGGGGGGCGGCCTAGTCTTGTTTGACCAGTCAGACTACACAAGAAGAATGTATTCCATCTTGGAGTCACCTGCGTATGCCGAAGCATCCCTTAATGAGATCCAAGTAACACATAATAGGATGAGGGGTTACTTTCGAGATTTATTTCTCGAAGGAAAAATTGACTTGGATACTTATAATTTCATTGACATGACAATGCCAAAAACACCTGTCATGTTCGGCATACCAAAGGTACACAAAAATTTGGAAAATCCACCAATGAGGGCCTTAATAGATGGAAGGTCCTCAATGACTTATCCTTGTGCTATGTTAGTGGACAAATTATTGTCTAAATATACAGCACTTCTTCCAATGATTTGTAAAGACTCCTGGTCTTTCTTGGAGGCAATTGAAGCTCAACCCTTCAACAGTGAGGTTAATTTCCTCACTGTTGACTTAGTTGACTTATACACCTCAATCCCTCACCAGGAATGCCTTGAATGGATAGCCCTTTTATTAGGTGAATTAGGGGCCCCAAAAAATGACATAGAAGTCATCACTGAAATCTTGGATATCGTACTTTCTTCTAATTATTTTTTGTTTGACAAAAAATATTTCTTACAGAAGCAGGGTGTTGCCATGGGCTCCCCTTGTGGAGCATCGGTAGCCAACTTTTACATGAGTTATTGGGAAAAACACTTTCTGTTCTCCTCAATTGAGTTACGAACACATATTAGATTCTACACGAGATATCTTGATGATATTTTTATTTTATTTGAGGGGAATTCTCTTATGGCCGATACTCTTATGCATGCCATTAATAACACCTCAGAATTCCTGAAATTCACCTACAATTTTTCAACATCAAACATTGATTATTTGGATGTAAAACTATCAAAAGATTTACAATCTCGTGTCTTTACATCAAAAATTCACCGTAAACCAACGTACTGCAACTCATTCTTGCACTTTTCTAGTCACCATCCATTTAGACAGAAAAAAGCTGTCGTCAAAGGACAGTTTGTAAGAGCAGCAAGAATGTGCAGTACGATTGAATTTTTTCACGATGAATGTGAGTTATTAACTGACATGTTTTTGAAGAGAAAATACCCATTAAAACTCATAGAAGAAGTACAATACGAGGTGAAAGTTAAAAGACTTAATGGTCACTTTAAGCCTATTTTGTCTAACATAAACTTTGAGAATTCTTTATTCATTAATGATTCACTAACTAACATTAATGAAGACTCTCCCACTGTTGTTGACTTGTTTGATCAGACGAAACTTAACTTTGACCCATCTCTTAGTTATGTCACTACTTTTAGTTTTGATTCAGGTGAAATTGTTGCACTCATTCGGAAGAATTGGGCCTTTATTTTAAGTAACCCATTTCTCATTAAGAATTTTGGTTATTCTCCCAAATTTGTCTTTAAAAGAAATAGGAATCTAAAAGAACTTTTGCAGAGGGACCCAACAAATAAATTTTACAATAAAAAATTGGGTATGTACCCATGCGGTTTTTGTAATAGATGTTACAAAACTAAATCTGGCCAACATTCACATTGAGGGGCAAGAAGTATATTATATCTAAACCCCTCAATTGTGAAAGTAAATCTGTAGTCTATGTCGCTTTTTGTGACTGCTGTCCGTCTTTCTACATTGGAAAGACGGACCGCAGATTACGTGACCGCATGTACGAGCACATACATGCAATAAATAACCACAGTGACAATAATGCTCTAGCTAAACATACATTAGAACACCCAGGGCATAATTTTTCTTTTATGGCAATTGACCAAACAAAACCATCTATTAGAGGGGGCCCCACCACCCTCTTACTAGAAATTTTGGAATTGGAGTGGCAATTTAGAACGGATGCCTTCCATTTTCCTGGACTAAATGATAGTTGCAACATTCTACCTGTCTTAAAACTAAGAAGTTATTTACGTTGATTTAATTAGAGGGATAAGTTGTTTATGTTTTACACACATTTAATACACCCATTAAACATATGAATTTTACATATTTTATATTTTTTTATATTCTTATTTGTTTCTGTAAGAGGTTATATTTACATTTACATATACATTTAAAATCTGATCTAAGTTTCCCCTCATGTATCATTTCGTTGCATTACACAATTTAGATATATATATATACATATATATATTTATTAGATATATTGTTAGATTTTTGTAAGCATGATACTTGTTTTTAAACAAAAAATTGTTCTTTTAAGACTGCTTTCTAAACAACATCTTAATTAATTGTTAACACCTGACTTGATAAGATGAATTAATTTACTGACATTATTGACTGACATCACTTCCCTTACTGAATTGTATAAAAATTGTACTTTGAATTTTGTGTACGTTCTCTGATGAAGCCAAGCTTGTTTGCAAGGCGAAAACGTTACTAAATAAATTAGCGTTCAGGACTTTTATTTCTTGGTTGGCGTAGCAGCTTTATTACTGCGTTCTTTGCTGGAGCAAGGTTTCCGTGTTTTCTTGTTTGTTACTCAGCATCTGCAGTCATAACAAATGGGTTGTCCTGTCGTCAGGCAGCCCTTCGGTCGGCCGGATTCCAAAGTCTGGGTCCGGCTTCGGCTGATGTCGCACTTCACCCGACGTCATCTCTGCTGGTCTTCGGGTATAAAGGCATCAGCCGACGCCATTTTCCTCAGTGTTTCTTGTCCCAGATGCCAGTTGCCCTCTTGGAAGGCTAAATTTTGGATAAATGCCAATGTTTCCAAAAAGATAGAAGGCAAACACAAAAAATAAGCATGTATGTACATATATACAAACAAATACACCATAAGAGACTCCCCCCCCCCCCAGCTAGCTATTAGGAGGGTAAATACCCTAGGAGTACCACAGAGGGGAAGGAGGGTAGGTAATCCTGACTGCAGATGCTATCCAGTTCGGACATCTACATTTATGGTAGGTACAAAACTGTACTATGTCCTTCATGGATGCATCTGCAGTCATAACAAATGGGAAGAATACCATAGCCAACTAGGGAGGAGGAAGAAAAATTATGGTGTGGTTAGGATCCCTTGCAGTACAGCAGTGGCAAACCCTGCTCGGGATCTAGAATACAGAGGTAAATTATAATGCTTGGCAAATGTATGCACGGAGGTCCAAGTAGCCGCCTCAATAATGTCCTTGGTTGCCACTCCTCGTAAGAAAGCTGTGGTAGTGGCTGTAGCCCTTGTAGAATGAGGCCTTATGTTCTGTGGAATTGGTTTTCCATGGTAGGAGTAACAGAATCGTATGCAATTTCCTATCCATTTGGAGATTGTCTGTTTGGAAATTGCTTTTCCTTCCCTTCCTGTTGCATAGGCTACAAAAAGCTGGTCAGTTTTTCTGTTACTTTTGGTTCTGTCCAGGTAGTAGCGTAGCTGTCTATGTACATCCAAGGTATGCAGCATTCTTTCCCCTCTGTTTTGTGGATTGGGGAAGAAGGTAGGTAGGTGGATTGCCTGGTTTAAGGACACTCTGGATACCACCTTAGGCATAAATGTAGGATTAGTTCTCATGGACACCCTATCTTGATGGAAGATTAGGAAGGGTTGTACTGCCATTAAGGCCTGAAGTTCAGAAACCCTCCTTGCTGAGGTAATTGCCAGTAGGAAAGCAGTTTTCCATGACAGGTGCTGTAGATCTGCTGTTGCTGCTGGTTCAAACGGAGGGAGTGTCAACTTTTCTAGCACAAAGTTCAAGTCCCATGCTGGTAATGGTGGTTTCCTAGGAGGTTTTACATTCTTGATCCCTCTGAGGAACTGCCTGAGTAGAGGATGTGAAAAGACAGGTGGATCAAAGCTGTATTCTGCTGAAATAGCTGATGCATGTATCTTGATGGAGGAATAGGACAGGCCTGTATGTAGAAGCTCTGCCAAATACTCCAGAATGTTAGCAATATCTATATTCGACACATCTTTTCCTCTTTCAGCACTCCAAATGACAAACCTTTTCCATTTTCCTGCATAGTTCCTTCTTGTTGAAGGTCTGCGGGCTTCAAGGATAATGTCTTTAACCCTTTGGGAAAGATCTGGATTAGTTGCTGCTATGTGATGTTCCAGGCAGTCAGTTGCAAAGTTTTTAGGTTTGGATGCATGATGCTGTAGTTGTTCTGAGTTAACATCAAAGGCATCAGGGTATTGACCACATTTTCTCGAGACATGCTCCTCAGCAATGGGTACCAGTGTTGTCTTGGCCAGTTCGAGCTATCAGGATTATCCTTGGGCGTTCCTCCTTGATTTTTAGTAATACCCTGTGTATCAAGGGAAGAGGTGGAAATGCATATGCTGTCAGACCTTTCCAGCTGAAGGAGAGCGAATCCACCTTCCATGCAAGTGGGTGGAATGTCCTTGTGCAGAATTTTTGAGCTGGTGATTGAGAGGGAAGCGAATAGATCTATTTGTGGCATTCCCCATTTCTTTGTGATGGTCTTGAAGATGTCCGGTGTAGCATCCATTCGTGAGCATCCGAGGTGGTTCTGCTTAACATGTCTGCTAGAGTGTTCTCCTTTCCGGTACAAATATTGCCTGTAACTGGATGTTGTAGCTGAGTGCCAGATTCCAAAGGTCCAAAGTCATTCTGCATAGGGGTATGAATGAGTGCCTCCTGTTTGTTGATGTACCACATGACTGTGGTGTTGTCTGTCCTTATCATCAAATGGCCTTCTTTGAGGAATGGTCTGAATTTTTGGATTGCCAGTTTTACTGCCAGCATTTCTTTTGGTTTATGTGCAGGTGCAGCTGGTCCTGAGTCCACAATCCTTATGCGCATTTGTCCAGCATGTGCCCCCATCCTAGGTCTGAGGCGTCTGTTGTGATGGTTTGGCTTGTTCGAAAGTTGTGGAAGGGTAGGCCTGGGTTTGACTGGCATGCTTGAGCCCACCATAGGAACTCCTGTTTTAGGCATGGGATTAGTGGTATTTCTGCTTCTAGGCTGTGCCTGTGTTGGGACCATAAATTCTTTAGGTACCACTGTAGTTTTCTCATATGCAGTCTGGCATGTGGGACCAAGATTATGCATGATGCCATGAAGCCCAAGGCCTGCAGAACTTTTCTTGCTGTTAGTTTGTTCTGTTTTGTTAATGCCAAGAAGTAAAGAGGGAGTTCTTTTGTTTTTCTGCAGTTAGGAATGCCATTTGTTTTACTGTGTCCAATTCCGCGCCCAAGAATGTTCTTGTTTGGGATGGTATCAGCCTTGACTTTTGTAAATTGACTGTGTATCCCAGGGCTTGTAGCAAGTAAATGACCCTTTATAAATCTGTTGTCAGCTTGCTTTTGTTGTCCGCTTGTAGCAGGCAGTCGTCCAGGTATGGATAAATTTGGATTCCCTGTAGTCTGCAGTGGGCGATTACTGATGCCAGGCATTTTGTGAATACTCTGGGCGCAGTAGATAAGCCAAAAGGCAATGCTGAGAATTGATAATGCTCTGATCCTGCAAGAAATCTGAGGTATCTTCTGCAATTTGGTCGAATGGGGACGTGCAGGTATGCCTCCTTGAGATCTAGAGTTACCAGCCAACACTCCTTGCCCAGCATGGGAAGAAGTTGCTGTAGGGTCAGCATTTTGAATTTTGGGACAATGATATATGTGTTTAAGATGGACAGGTCGAGAATAGGTCTCCAACTTTTTCTTTTCTTGGTACTAGGAAGAGTCTGGAGTAGAATCCTTTGCCCTGTTCTGTTATTGGTACTCTTTCCACAGCTCTCATCTTTGTTAATTGCGTTATCTGCTGTAGAGCTTCTATTTTTGATTTGGAGGCAGGTTTGGCATTCCTCTTTGACTGGTAAGGTGTGGAAGTGGAACCGTAGCCTTGGTCTATGGTTTGCAAAATCCACTTGTCTTTTGTGATATAGTGCCAATTTTGAAAATAAGGCTAACTTTCCGCCTAATGGTGCTGCTATTTGCTCCCTGGTAGGCGGAGTTAGAGCCAAGTCACTGTGATTGTCCTGTTGCAGTGGTAGTGGTTGTGTCTGTGCCTCTGTTATTACCTTGCCACTGTCGTCCTCTGTAGGCACCTCCTCTGGATTGATTTCTGCCTCTGGAGCGTCTATTCCTGCCCCTTTGGGATCTTGTGGAGTCAGGAAAGGACCAATTTTGGCAGGCCAGTTCCTGCTAAACCTTGGGGGCTGAACCTGTAGGAAATCTTTAACTGTTTGTACAGATTTTGCCTTTTCTTCCATTTTCTTCATTACCTGCTGGGCAGGTGTACCAAATAAACTGGCCTTATCCATAGGAGCATCTAATAGCTTAGCTTTAACATGATCCGGTAAGACCTGCTCTTTCAACCATGCATGTCTTCTTATCACTGTGCCAGTCATGGCTGATCTAAATGAAGCCTCCAGTGCATCATAGCCACATTTTAAGGAATGGTTACTAACCTGTTGTATGTTATTCACCATTTCTAATACATATTTCTTATCTATAGATTCATCAGAGGATAGTTTTTTAGTTAACTGATCAAGCATAAACTCTTGATATTGGATCATGTGAAACTGACAGTTTAAAGCTCTAGCTGAGAGAGTAGCAGAAGTGTAAACTTTTTTACCCCATCTGTCTAAAGACCTGGATTCCCTTTCTGAAGGAATAGGGTTTTTTGCTGTGGTCGAGGCTACTGCCTTAGGCCCCTGGGAAATAGTTTCGGGGTCTGCCAGTGGGGCCTTGTATAGGTGGTGATGAGTGTCTGGTACCCTGTAAAATCTATCAGGTTTGGCAGGGGCTGGAGGTAAAGAATCAGGAGCAGTGCAGACATCATTAAATGCATCATCCACAACAGGCAAAACAGAAGGAATAGCTAAGGGCCTATGTTGTGGTAAGTGCAGAAAAGTCCTAAGCCTTTTTCTTGAATCTGAGAAATCTTGTCCCTGCCATTGAAATTGCTCTCTCATGGCATGTAAGGTTTCCCCAAAGGAAAATTCCTCTGATGGAGAGGCAGCTGGAATGGATTCTTCAGCATCAGAGTCTTCATAAGTAGAAAAAGGATCCTCTGGCTGTTCTGTAATGTCGGAGTCATCCGCAGAATCATCAGAGGACACTGGCTCGGGGGGCTCTGTCCTAGGTCTCTTTCTGGTGGCTGAGAGGCCCTGTCTGGGTGAGATTGGGATCCCCTAATTAAGGATATTAAATCTTCTGCCAGAGTAAGCATTTGTGAACTGGAAGTGGGCCTGTGTGAGGGAGGTTTAACAGGCACTGACTTAGCAGATTTGGCTGCTTTAGCCCTGGCAAAGGCCTTGATAGACATGGCTGCAGGGGGTCTAGCAGCACCACGTGCTGGGGTAGAGACATCCAAAGGGATGGTGTCTGATAACTCACTAGAAGCCACAGTTGTAGGCAAAATTTCTGAGGCCGATTCAGGTAAAGTAGCGGGAGCCTCAGTAGTAGTCATGGATTCGCTGAAGATTGACCAGTTTTCGGTTTCGGCGAAACCGAGACACTCGCGTTTGCTTAACCGTGGTTTCGGCGAAACCGCGGACAGCGAGTGTCGGTCTTTTCTTGCGTTTTTAACAATTTGGGTAGTCGGAGGATCCGGCGGCATAATGTACGCAAAGTCTGAGCCGAAAACTGTTCAGCAAACTCCGACCGGCCTTTAGCGTTAAGCCGGTTAAAGGAAGCACAGGCCGAACAGGCTGCTACGTCGTGGTCTGGGCCTAAGCAAGGCAGACAGTAAGAGTGGAAATCTTTATGAGGTATTTGTTTCCCACAAGTTAAACAGTTATTGACTTTTTCTGACATCGGCTGAGGCAAGAAAGAGTCCCCAACGGGGTACTTAGCTTTTTAGAAGTCTTCGAAGTAGTATTCGGTAGTAGTAATCTCTGGATCTGACTGACCAGCACTTGCGAACAGCTTCTGCTTCGGGCGCCACGCGACAAGAAAGACTGAGGAAAATGGCGTCGGCTGATGCCTTTATACCCGAAGACCAGCAGAGATGACGTCGGGTGAAGTGCGACATCAGCCGAAGCCGGACCCAGACTTTGGAATCCGGCCGACCGAAGGGCTGCCTGACGACAGGACAACCCATTTGTTATGACTGCAGATGCATCCATGAAGGACATCAGTGTTATCATAAGCATCATAGGCTGCCCCTACTCCCTACCTTCTGGACCATTCTTGGGAGTAGTGGAGCAGAAGGAATGCATAAAGGAAGACACCTGGTCATTTGAAGAAGGCATTCTCTGTACAAGCTTCCTTGTATGGTGCATTACACAGAATTCTTGAGGTATTTGCTGCTTGGAGCTGCAAACAGGTGTATTTCCAAGACAACAAACCTGTGTAACATCTCAAGGAAAATGTTTCTGTATAACATCCACTTGTGTGGATCTGTCTTTAACCTGCTTATATGGTCTGCCTGAGAACTCAGCTGAGATGGGATGCAGACTGCTTTTATGGTCATATGGTCATCTGAGCCTGCAGTGCTATCTCCCAAGCAGTCTTAGCCCACACAAGGGGCATAACAGAATGCCCCCTTTTTTGTCGATTTAACATATTACTGTAGTATTTACTTCTATCACCTACAGAACATTTTTTTTCTAGATTGGCTTGAAGGGTCTAGAGAGTCTGCTCCACAGCCACTGTCACTTTGACATTTGTGTGTTTCTCGCTTGTTTTACCTGCTGGAACTACCATTATTTTGCAGATATTAAAGGAGAATAAAAGATTCTGGAAGCAGTCCCTAGTGAAAAAGGACCTTCTCCACTTCATCCTGTGACAGTGCCTAAATGAGGCAGCCACATAGACAAGGGTAGAGTAAACTCTCTGGATATTTTCTTAGAGGAATTGCAATATGGGGTTATAGATACAATGATACATAGAATGTCTGTTAGGATGAATAATTATTTACAAATAACTAGTATGAATCCTAGGTTTACGTTTAACAATATAGTTAAGGGACAAATGATCTGAGCAGCTTGATTACACACAAATGATAAGTTGACAAAGGATGATACAGATGGATGAGAATGCTAAACAATTTTGTGATAGGGGTCATTATCCTAGTGAAGTGAAGGATAATGAACAACTAATCCTGCATGAACATAAAATGAAATATGCTCCAGTGATTAATGGTGTGGAATTAAGAGGAAATGTTGCACTCGGTAATCAGCGTATCAGGATGACACTGATGCATTCTATAAATAGTAATCATGTACAAAATATAATACGTAAACAGTGGCATATTTTAAAAGGGGTTGGGAAAATACCTGAACAACCTAGTTTCCCTTACAAAAGGCTAACCAATTTGAAGAAGATGCTTTGTTATAAGGAACAGAAATGTTTTAAAACAAAAACTTTTGTCATAATCAGAGGCACAAAACATTCCCTTGTACAAAATGTAGTTACTGACCACATATACACAAAGACGAGTCTTTTATACATACTGTGAGTGGAAAAGAGGTTTACTTTAAAGAACATGCTTACTGCAATTCACACAATATTGCCTATATTGCTATATGTAAGACCTGTACAGCATTCTATGTTGGCAAATCTAACTAGACACTAAAGGAACGCAACTGTGAACATTTGTCAGAAATAAGACGAATGATGGAAACAAATGCATTTTGTACCCATGACACAGGAGGTTTATGTTTGCTGATTTACAATGTGTCAGTAATAATATGAGAGGAGGGGACATTAGAACAAGGACAGATTACTGTGAACATAGATGCATAACAGCATTAAGAGCAGATGTCCCACCTGGACTCAGTGGTTTTGTTAATATAAAGCCTGCACTGAAACTGAAACAAGCAGAATTTAAGGAATGTGAAAAGACAGGCTTGGATAGTATCGCTTTAAGAGTAAAGCTGCTCAATTAAGCTAATGATGTCATACGAATTAGTTTGAGTAGTTAAAAAGCAGTAATATGGCTACATGTTTTAAACTTGAGGAACAACTTTTGCGTGAAAGCTAGTTGTTTTATTAATAAACTAAACTAAACTCTGGTATTGAGCTGATTCATTCTCTTTGTCGGTGGAACTGCTGCTGTTCCTGGCTTGTTTTGCTTGCTGGAACTGCCATTATTTTGTAGATATTAAAGGAGAATGACAGATTTTAGGTGCAATCCATGGTGAAAATGGACCCTATCCACTTCATCCTGTGGCAGTGCCTGAATGAGGCAGTCACCTAGACAAGGGTAAATTGGTATGTCTTTTGTTGTGCAGTAAGCTCTTAGTGAAGTCATGTAAATGAAATCCCAGAATGCAGCAGGCAATCCAAAAGGCAAGGAAGTAAATCGATAATAGGACCCCCTGCCTCGAATTTGAGAAAGGACTTGTGGTCCTTGTGAATTGGAGTGTGGACAGGAGTATCCTTGACATCCAAAATTAACACTGTATGAGAAACCTGGAGTGGCAGCAAGAATTGCAGTCAGCATTTTACATTTTGATAACTTTGAAGTACTGAGATTTGAAACGGTGGGTCTCAACTGTCATCTTTTTCTGGTTACCTGAAATAGTTTATAGTAGAACCTCTTGATGAGACTGCCCTATTATCCCTAGTACTACAAGCTCCTGGAGAATAACTGGACTCAATTGCACTTGGTCTTTTAGCACAGGGTACACCTGTACACATGGGTTTCTTTAAACACTGTAGTTTGTAACCTTACAAAATGGACTGAAAGTAACCTATTCATCCTTTGTAATGACCTTTCATTTTTTAAGCAATGGATTACTTTTACAGCTAGCTTTACATTTGGAGTTGGGGAGGAAGGGGCGAGGATTACAGGGGCAGTTTCTATAATGCTCGGGCATAGGGGAGAAAAAAAGATACCAATACTCTGTAATCTTCCTCATTTCCATCTCTTTTCAAAACAATTTATTAACGGTTCCCAAAGAACAACTTTTTGTTTAGTGGTACAACGAGGTCTTGCATTTTGACATCCTTTGGCAGGGGCTGTAGCCTCAGTTAGGCACGTCTTCTTAAGACTGAACCTGTAGTTGCCATCCTAAACACTGTGCCTATAGCATGACAATCACACTTAAAAGCGTTTTACCACATGATCAAAAGTTTAGGTGAGCTCTACCATCAAACATGATCCTAATCTTTTTTCTCAACTTGATCTAGAACAGCATCTTTGTGATAATTTACTGCCCTGTAGGCCAAAGTGTTACTTGTGAAAACCTTCTTCCCTAACAAGTCTAGTACTGTACTGTCTTCAGCATATGGACGCATACTGGGATCAAGCACCAAATTGGACCCCTTTTTCAGATCCACAGACACCACTGCTGGATCCAATAATGTATTCTTACTGAGGTACGGGAGTATTAGACCTTACAGAGCCTGTCAGATTTCTTGGCTGGAGGCTAAATGTTCAGTTCTATACAGATTTCCAGAAAGGCATCATTTATAGCCCTAAACATTAGAAATAATCACAGCTTTAGACACATCCAGAGCCAGTAAATCAAAATGCCTTTATATGCATCAAGTACATCCTTGGCTTCCCACTGAAGACCTCTTTCGTCCTATAAAAAGCATCTCCAAATTAGACTTATTCAGTGGGTAATGTAGACAAAATTAAGTCTTCTGTGTCAGCATCATCAGCTAAGGTGGAGGACATATACAAAAAAAAAAACTATTTCCCAGAGGAGTTATCCTCCACCTTCTCTCTCTTTTTGAAAAAGGGTTTTCCAGACTCAAAGGTGTCAACAGATTGTCTACAGTTCTATAAGGCCTGCAGGAAAACCCTGAGTCAGGAAGTTCCACTCTTCAGGAATAGCCTAGGGTAGGCTGGGAGGCAAGAACCCATTGGCTTTATGAGCAGCAGACATCTGCAAAGAACCTGGAACAAGAAATCTGTGTCTCACCTTCTTACTCCTTTTAGTAGATGTCACCCTAGGATATCTGAACCCATGGATTGGGTTTGAGGACTTCCACCTCAAGGACAACTGTGCAATCCATTACCAGGACAGGTGGTTTCTAGCCTTCCCCTTCCAAGATAATGATGTGGGCTTCATCCACAGGTGTCTATAATGGGATATACACTCTAAAAAGTGAAATGTGGCTGTCAACTTGGTGGGACATGCTTGTTTCCTTTGTTGTGATAGCCCCCAATGTAGCTTTTTCAAAGGTCTCTGTAGTCTAAGTATGGTCCAGGGGCTGAGAAACTGCATAAAAAGGGGCCTACAATCTCAAGTCACAAATAAAGATCAGACAACAGAGTCACATCATTTGTATTTCTTTACACCTTCTACTTACACTTCTGTCTTGGGTGAATGTCTAAGCCTGAGGGTAAACCAAAGGGTGCCTTAGCTCACCGGTTGTAAGCTTCAGGTACAATGCTAGACAAAGATGCATATGTTGTGCATTCTTGCAAATAAGATCTAAAAACGGCATGGGCAGATGTCAATCTTCAAATGGGAGCGTCCCAATGTCCCTGATGGAGATATGTCTGCCATTACCAGAGAGGGAAGAGCACAAAGCCCTGGAAGTTGGGTTCAGAGTTGGGCTTTCTGTGGCTGAAGTCCCAATAGTCAGGACTACTGCTACAGTGACATAAACAAAGAACATTGATTACAGTTCTCCAGTATGGAGAATGGAACTGGCAAAAATCCTTAACTGAGGAATAATTTAAACCCAAGTCAAACAATGAGGAATGTAAGTTACATACTTAACATAATTTTGGATGCTTGCAGTCATAACCTTCTATTATGACTTATGGGCCCCCATGCTGCTTGTTGGATCCATACTGGCAAAAAGAGTGCTCAGCCTCAAGCCCCTTTAAGAATTCTTTTTACCATTATGCTCTAGGGTACAAGGTCACCTCAAATCAAGTTTGATACTAAGCAGAAGATGTCTAGTGTAATTTATGGTAATAAATTAAGATATCCTTCAGGTCCCACAAATGGCAATAGGAAGATGGCAGGAGGAAGGAGAAGGATGAAGGGAGGGTTATTGCATTGGACAAATGTGAATGAAAGCATCCAGCATTATGGTAAGCACATAATGTCCATATCCTATTCATTCAGTCTGCCCCATCTGACTTATTGGTCAGAATTCAAGCTACCAGAACTCCTGGGTGACTTCATGACAGAAGACCATTAAAGATGGAGGCTGCAAAGGAATACCTAACCCCGGAAATGGAATTCAATATGTAGTGCTTAATAAAGGTGTGCAGTGATGACCAGGTGTGCTGCTGCAAACATTTCATCAACTGAGGAGGGCTGTGGAAGTAGCCACTAAACTAGTGAAATGGGCCTTAGGTCTGCTTAGTAAAGGGAGATTATGGGTTGTGTAGACATAGGAAATGCAATCAGAAAACCACCTAGCAAGAATGACTTAGGACACATGGTGTCTTTAGTTTGTTAACTGCGAAGGAAATGAAAAGTTGGGTGCCTTTCCTAAACAATTTGGTTCTATGAAGGCAGAACCTTAGTTGGCTATGGATGACCAAGGTATGCAAAATATATTCTCTTTTCTTTGCATGATTTGGAGAAAGAGACTGCCAGGTGAATCAGTAGATCCATGGATGCTTCAGACGACAACTTGGATAGAAATGACAGATTTGTATGGAGGGAGACTCTGTCTTTGTTGAAGTGTAAATATGGTATTACTGGAAAAGAGGGCCTGAAGCTCTGACACTCTTCTCAGTGAAGCTATGGCCACCAGAAATGAAATTTTCCATAAGAGAAATTTCAACTGTGCTGCAGACTCTGGTTCAAATGAAGGTTTTGTCAAAGCCTCTAGAATAAAACTGAGATCCCAATATGTCTCTAGTTCTCTAATTTGTGGTAGGAAAAGGAAATCTCCTTTGAGGATGGCTTTACAGAGTTTATGCAAAGCAAATAAGCTTTCTACTTGACCCATGTGAGTATTAGAAATAGCTGTTAGCTGGTGGAGAAACTGGATCCCAAATCAAACATATATACTAGGAAATGAAGAACATCTGGTACAGAGCCTGAAAAGGGTCAGTGTCTTGGGAGGATGCCCAAATAACGAAACATTCCCACTCTCTGTGATAGAACTTGTGAGTGGAATCTTTATGGGATGCAGACAAAAATCCTACCTACATAGGGTGAAAGGCCTAGATTGCTGGCCATTATTTGAACTGGAGAAACCAAACGGTTAGTCTGAGTTTAAGAAAGTCCAGGTGAGGCTTCTCAGATGGGTGGAAAAGCAGATCTTTCTAGGAATATAATATCAGAGGGGGGTATTCCTGAGATGAGGCCTTAGAAGGAAAAAATTAAAACATCTGATTGCCTGCTATAGAAACCTGGGAATCAAGAGTAGGAGTGGATAATCATACAGTAGTACAGAGGGTCATTGCTCGACCACATCATCTCTCAGGACCTGTCCACAAAGATGAGTCATGACACAGTACTTGCTGCACTTGGCATTGGAAGGGGGGAAGCAAAAATATTGAAAAGAGATGGCCCCATCAATGGAATAACTGCTATGCTGCTGGTGGATTGAGAGACCACTTGTAATGCATTAGGCTCGACCTGCTTATTTTGTTTGCAAGGCAACTAAGCAACCCTGGGATGTGCACCAACATTAGAAAACAACGCAAGGCTATCGTTAATTGTCAAGCCCTCATTGCTTACCAGCATAAGGGATATGACCTAGTCCTCACCTTAATTGCTGATGTACCAAACCGCAGTCATACTGTCCATTTGGATAGGAATCACCCAAGAGGAAGGTAATCCTGAAGTTCCTGTAGTGCTGTAATAACTGCCTACATCTAAAGGATATTGATGTGAAAACTGGACTCTTCTGGACTGCATAAGACTGGACTGTCCTCTCCTTGTAATGCACCCCTATCCCAAGGAACAGGCATCCGTGGCTGATGAACAAATTGTCTGCCAGAAAGCACACAAGTGGAATCTAGCCTTCATTGTAACTGTTGTTTGAAAAGACTGATTAAAATTACTACAGCTGACAGACGTTGGCAAAGCTGAGAAAAATGAGCTTTTAGGAGCCACTGCAGAGTTCTCATATAAAAGTGAGCAAACTGTAGCATTACGATAGAATAAGCCATTATACTTACAACCTTGAGGACTAATGCAACTATAGGACAGGAAGCCTGGAGAAAGATCTGGGTGACCAGTTATAATCTCTGAATTCTGTCCAACAGAAAAGTCACTAATGAAGTGGCTGTGCCCAAATAACATCTGATAAACTTAATAATTTAGGTTGGACACAAGAAAGACTTCTGACAGCTTACTTAAAATGCCCAAGGGCAAACGGAGAAAGAGCAAACAGTCACTGGCTTTAATCAGAGATGCTACTGCTGAGGCAGCTAGAACCCAGTCATCTAAATAAGGGAAGACTGTGATTCTCTGAAGATGTAGGTGAGCTCCTATAACTGTCACATACTTGGTGAAAACCCAGGGGGCTGTGCTGAGACTGAACAGCAGGACTCCAAAATGAAGGTGACTGGTCTGACATGGAAGTTAAGATTTATCCAAGATGCTTTGGCTATCTTAATGTGAAGGAAGGCATCCTGAAGATCTACTGTGCACATCAGTTATTTGCTCTGTGGCAAAGTAAATTTAACTGCAACATGAACACCCTGCAGCAGGGCTTTTTAATGTAGATGTTCATTTGACCAATATAAGCCTGAGGTTCTTTGTTTTCTTCTGAATCAATAAGAACCTCGAATAAAATCCTGACACTTTTGGGTCTGGAGGGATCTCTTGGATGGCTCTTTTTCTGAAGTAAAGAAACAATTTCCCTTTTTGACATTTCTTACTTATGGAGTTGTACATCTGCAAGTGGAAATTTGATTTTAGAGGAGGGGCTGGGAAACAGATACTGAATATCCTTTGGATATTACCTCACTTGCACATTTGTCCTGAGTGATGGCCATCCATGCATAACAGTATAGGGATAAGTGACCCGTGACTGCCTCCTGATGGAAGCAGCTTGGCAGCCCTTTGAGGATGATAATGTCTGTCAGAAAACGGTTCAGTGTATCCTTGGTTGTGCGGAACCTCTGGGCCTGCATTCACTGAAGAGGGCAGCTCTATTTCAACCACCCCCTGTCAAAAGTTGGTTCGAACAACTGACCACTTGTTTTTTTTTAGACCAGAGTGACTGGCCCCTTTTTGTTACAGCTATATGATCTCTGTGGAGCCTCAAACCTCACTTCAAGGACAGAAGTCTTGCCACCCTGTTCACACTTCTGCATTTTTTTTATTTCACTGAGGGACTAAACAATGACAATACCATCACTGTGGGCATTTGCAAAGGACTTAAAGATTGTTTGCAAAATTGCACAGATGCAGCCATGTTTGAGGTCTCACTGCAGCATCCACTCTGGCTGCCCTAGGCATTCCATCAGCTGCATTGTGCATAAGCCATGAAGAGGACAGAATTGTTAATCATCTTGCTCTGGAATGTTTTCAACTGCTTCCAAAGTCCGATGTTGGGGGCCTTCTCAATGTGGCAAAATGCCTGTTGCCCGAGATCTCCATGAAAATGGTTCATGTGAGTGGTGTAATTCAAGACTATAAGAGCGAGGATGCCAAAAGCATACACCTGGTTCCCTAATCTGTCCATGGACTCCTTGTTGGGCAAATGGACAACAGCTGTACCATTGGTTGGTTTTCTTGCTGCTGCCACAATAATGAAATCAACTAACAGACTTTTGGCACAAAGCTGTCTGTCCTTAGGGAGCTTAAGAATTTTGTCCATCTTCCAAGGTACAAAGTCACATGTGCCAGACTCCTGCCATGACCTCCCAACAGCCAGCTCTATTAATTTATTTGCTGAAGAAACCATGCAAGAAGTAGAGGGTATCCAGCCTTAGGCCTCAAAGAAAACTGCCTCATTCTGAAAGGGGGGATGGGATCAATATCTCCACTGCCACATGAGTTTAAAGATCTTGCTGAAAGTGGTGCTTTTGGGAGAGGACTAGGGAGAACACTTTCAATCCTTCAAGTCAGTGTCAGATGTGAAGGATTCCAACTGGATGTCAATGCACCTCCTGTTTTATGTCCTCTTTCAAGGAACATCATGGGTTGTATATTCGGATTTCTCAGAGGTCTCATCCTGTTGTTGTGCAGCAGCTCTGAGGCCTGATCCTCAGCTCTGACCCACGGATGCGTGTTGGGGCGGAGGAGAAAAGGACAGATTCATGGGTTGTAAGTGATCCCATGGTGGTGTCTGTGTGTCAACTCTCAAAGGAGATGATATTATCCTCTTCATAACCTGAAAAGCTTTGCCAAACTCTGCCAGACCCTTGAATACCACTTGCATGACTGGAGCCACTCCTAGCACAGGAGAAATGGATGGGGGAAGGGGAGGATTGTAAGCCCGATACCAGTCAATACAGCACATCTTGAGCTTTATAGTTTCTCCAAAGAAGAGGGTCACCTGGATTGGACAGCTACAGGGTGAGAAGCACTCATTAGCCTTGTCTGTTTCAGAGTCAACAGACTTTGTCATGGTCCCTCAGACCCTACAGAGAAGCCTGTGTGGATTCCAGCTGAAATTGCAAGGACTGTAACTGAGATCCTCAGAACAGCAAAACTATAAGTGCGAACATGGGCAAGTCTGAAGTTGTGGCACCTCAGAACACACCCTACATAATGAGTGCTTGAAATTAATAACTGGCTAATGTCTTGGAAATATGCAAGCTTGGTACTTATAGCTCTGACCCTGTTCCAAAAATCTTTGAAGTTCTTTCTGTCAATAACTTCTCGTCACATATCACTTGAGCAACAGCTTTCTAGAAATAAACTTTTCAATATAAAAATAAAGCAAAGCCGGCTCTTATAGCACAGAGTGATGAAGTTCTGACTGCATCCCAGAAGACCCATGTTTGATTAGCAGCACAAGCTTGGGAGGGAGTGGCAGGTGGATGATGGGAGTAAGCGATCATTACTGGCTCACCCATCCTGGGGGAAGAGAGGTGGTTATGGCTTGCAACTTAGGGTGGCACCTACAAGAAGCACTACACTACCCAGGGGCACATATAAGCAGGCAAGAGAAAGCACATATTATCCCTATGCTGAGTAGAACTACTGTAACTCTAGAAAGCCACCATGAGGATTTGGAGTTCCAAGGGGAGAGGAGTGAAGCTCATTGGGTTTGTCAGTCTTGCCCACTCCATACAGCCTAGCTCTTGCCTCTTTAGGGGAACAAATAGGCTGATTAGACTCTCCAGCCAGGGAACAAATAGAGCAAAGGGCTCACAAATGGTCTGATGAGTGTCTGTCTCTTGTTCACAAGAGAGGAATAAGTAGGATAACTAGGCCAAAAATGGAAACCACTGAGAAAGATCTTGATGGAAAAAAATGGCATCTGATCTAAATACATCTCCTGACTAAATATAGTTTTGACTGCTCAAACACATTGCCAGTTTTTAGTCAGGTTTTCATGTGTTTGACAACTACTTTAAAGGTTCATAGGTAAGTGCTAACCTAGATCTGTGGACCATACAAGCCTAGCCAAAAAAAAATATTCAAAAGTTCCCTTCAGCCTCAAAGAGGGCAAGATAAGATGGACTAGGGAAAATATGAGGCTGCTCATCCAATTATTTAGGCACACCTTGAAGGTAGCAAGGGTGCTACTTGCTTGACAGGCAGTGGAACTTTGTTCCAGAGCTGAGGGATACTTTGGGATATGAATCTAGCACACCAAGGTGCTAGAGTTCCTCCATGTGAAGATCACTATAGACAAAATCCCATACCATATCCTGGCCAGCTATAGATCACTCTCAATGTCCCAAGAAGTTAAAAATGCATACTTGGACCTACTGGACACACCTAACACCCTACGCATGGGAGACTTAAATTACCTCACTCTAGACTGAGAATCCCACACAGCCTTAAACCTAAGGGCACAGGGATTCTGAACTTCGTGAACATAAACACCCTTGACTTAATAGTGAATATGCCAACTAGAGGCTCCAGCATACTAGACCTTGTGCTTACAAACATGGGAGACCACTGCCCCCCCCTCCCCCATGTCTCATCTGCCCCGGTGAGATCTGACCGTAATCCTTCAAAATCAACTCCATAGTCTAATCCTATTAAAACTAGTAACAGTTAGGATCTATTTCAAGACAAATTACCTTATAAAAGTGATGGTTTGCCAAAATGCAATGCCCCACCAAACCCAGGAAACAAAGCAGCCTATGCTGAATTGCTCTCAGACACAATGAACCACCATGTCAATGGCTGCATAGAAGCTGCTATACCTACTAGAAGCAAGCCCTGGACTAGCCCTCCAGAAACGTTAAGGGAAGCGCACAGCAATGTGCTGAACTGCCAGTTAATGGTGCCACTTTCACCAAGCCTGGCGATATAGCAAATCTGTTACAGACAAATTCAGTTCAAACATAACTCCCACAAACTATAACTAGGGAACATGTACTGGCTTGCACTCACTAAAGCAAAGAACATGGCCTTAGTGGGCTCCCATAACATGCCAGGATACCTCCTGAATAGCTTCATATTTGACTTATCAGGATCCCTGGAGTCATTATTTAACTACAGTCTTAAAACAGGCTTTGTCCTACATGAATGGAGGACTGCAACAGTCATCCCCCTTCACAAGAGAGGACCTTCAACAGATCCTGAAACTGCAGACCCATTAGTCTTGACTAGTCTTATTTAAAAGCCATGGGAAGAATTATCATTGAAATTATTAGCAAGGACATAGACATTCAGACACTGTATCCATCCCAGTTTGGCTTTGTCAAAGGAAGGTCATGTTTATGGAACCTGGTGGACGTCTTTGAAAAGGCCACTAAGGCAATGGATGAGGGGAAAATGGTGCATACAGCCTACCTAGATTTTGTTAATGCATTTGATACAATACCCTACTCAGGGATTTGTCAATTAACTTAAAGAACTAGGCATAAAACTGTGTATAACATGCTGGATAGGTAGCTAGCTAACTGATAAGACCCAGGAATTTAAAATCGGTGAGGCTACATCCAGAAAGAGGGAGATCACCAGTGGAATCCTCCACAGCTGTGTGCTGGGTCCACTCCTCTATGGCATCTACTTCTTGGATGTCAAAGAAAATGTCAATGTTTTTCATACTGTGAGTTCTGTTTTTGTCTGTAAGTGGTTAATCTGTGCTTATTTATGAGTTTTACTGTGTTCGTAACCCTTAAATTGAGTAGCACAGTCTGGACACAGGTTTGCTGCATCCAGAGCTGGTTTTGTTTTATTTTTTTTTTTGCCTTCACTGTTTTTAGCAGCCATCTTGTGTTTGCCTTCTGTGTTTCTGGCAGTCATCTTGTGTTGGTAGGGACCTATCTCCTCTGCTAGTGAAAGTAGCAGGGCTGCCTGGACCTTGTCTGGCACAAGATGATTGACAAAGAAAGCAGGGACTAGCAGGACTGGCTAGATTTCTGTGTTAAGAGAATCTTCTATTTTTTTTGTGGTATTTAAACCCCATGTCTGAGCTGGTTTGGGCTTGTTTGCATGTTACCCACTGTAGCTGCACTGTTTTTAACCCTTTGTGAGGTATTCCAGCTACACATTTTCCCTTACTAGCACTTGTGTGATCACCTAGTAGTACTACTCTTAGACCTTCCATTCCCTCTTAGCTCTCTCTGGCCTCTCTCCCTCAGATTATGACAAATATGGATGGACAATTTCCTATGCGTTCTCCTGCCAGTCTGGCTGATATGGGCATCCTGAAACAGTGCAGTAACTGTATCATGTACATGGACAACCCTCTACTACTACCACCTAGGAATATAATTTGTGAGAGAGATGCAATTACATTAAGAATCTAGAGTCTATGCCAGTGATGGTGAACCTATCATGCACTTGTCAAAGAAGACACACACCATGACATTTTGGGTGACACATGTCAGTGATCACCAGCACCTGAGTTACCAAAGACACTGCTTTTGCATTCATTGCTCACGTGAAGTGCACTGAATTAACTTAAGTTTGGTGTGTCAAAAGCTCTTGGCACACAAGGTTTGCCATCACTGGTCTATGTTCTCTCCCTCACAAGCCAGTATATCTGGCACTGAGAAGGTTGTCAACACAAACACTGCTCCTCAAACACCATCCACACCTACATGACACACACCCACATATGCGGTGGTCTTTAACAAAAACATACCCAAACAAAAGAGATCTCCGAGGCAAAAACAGCTGCAAACTCCACTCCCCACCACACCACACACAGTCCATACACCTGTGTCTTACAGCCACTAAGGCTTAAATGTAAACCCAACATATTAGTAATAGAAGACTCCATTGTAAGGCACACAGATATGCCCCGCACCAGGCTGGATAAGGAGAAAGTGATGGTTAGTTTGTCAGGTGCCAAAATCTGCCATATTACCCATGCACTCAAGTCTCTCAACAACAGTTACTGTTATGACTGTGTTATAGTCCATGTTGGCGAGAATGGCTGGAGACATACCTCTCTGGACTATATGAAGAGAGACATGATTGAGCTTGCTGAATGTGTCCCAGGCAGGTATGTTCCTAGCCTTAAGCAGCATTCTACCGTCACCCAGAATGATGCCTCAACAGAAACAGAAAATTACTGGCTTTAACTGGCTTAGTTTCTGGTGTCATTCCAAAGGGATCAAGTACCTAACAGCCTGGGAAGACATGATTGACAAACCACGATGCTTTGCCAGAGATGGCCTGCATCTGTCCCCCTTAGGCTTCAGGCTTCTGGTAAAGGCTCTTGCCTGCCCCATAGTGCCTTTTTAAGCAATGCCATGAGGTCAAAACTATCAACATGAAAATGTCATCAAAACAATTATACATCATGCTGCTAAACGTTAGGAGTCTAAACATGAAACTGCACTCATTGCAAGCATTCTTAACCCTGGAAGATGCTAACATTTGTTCTGTCACAGAAACCTGGTTCAAAGCTACGGAGAGCACCCCAGACATACCAGGTTACTCATCCTATCATACATTCAGACCCAAAACTGTGGGCAGCAAAGCAAAAGGAGGTGGAGTTGCAATACATATAAAAGACATGCACTCCTCCAGGCTGGTCAAACGGTATGATGCACAGGAAACACTGACAAGACCCCTAATTCAAATCATAGCTAGCTACGGGTACCAACTTTGACTCAAGATTCCCACTCCACCTATCTGGACCTCTTCAAATCTATCAAGATTCAACTCTTTACCCTGATCCTGGGTGACTTTAACTATCCAACCATAGACTAAAACTACTACTCATGCCAAAACACAAATGCCCAGAGATTCCTTGATTTCATCAATGCAAATGCCTTGGACCAGCTGGTCAACACGCCCACAAGAGGTGAAAATACCTTGGACTTGGGATTAACCAACATGAATAACCACTGCAGCATCCCTACAGTGTCATCCTCCCTGGTAAGATCTGACTACAAAAGTGGTCACTTTCGAAGTCACCATCTCCGCTGACCCCCCTCTAGCTAGGGTCAAACAAAAAACTTTTCCACAGCTGATTACAACCTCCTGAGGGAAGGTATAAACATCTTCACAGCCCACTCCTCCTCCACAGGAACTGGCACACATGTCCAAACCTACACCAATGTGCTATACAAGTATTTATATAGCTGCAGGGAATCAGGAATACCAAACATGACAAAATCATCCTCCTTAAGGAATAGTAAATATGTCTGGTGGACATCTGCAATACATAAACTCTATAATAAAAGGAAAAAATTTGCTGTGCAGGTGCCTAACTGAAAGCAAGCTCTCCTTAGCCTGAACATGCAAATAAGAGCACTGGTGAAATCTTCCAAAGCAAACTTCGAGTTCAAACTGGCCACATCTACTAAAGACAATCATAAGGCCTTCTGCACATATGCCCGCAGTCTTAAAGGAAGCACTCAGATCTGCTCAGAACTGGTGGTCAAGAACACCACATATACAAATGCTGTAGATATAGCAAACCTGCTGGCAGACAGGTGCAGTGAAAACTTCACCGCTCTGTCCCCCATCAGTAAATCAGGATATCCCCAGTACCTGCCTCCTCCCCGCATCACTGCCCTCTCAAAGGCAAAAAATACAACCTCCATGGAACCCAATAACATCCCAGGCTGCATCCTACATGAACTCAGGAAGGAACGTGCAGCACCATTAGGCACCCTATCCAACCAAAGCCTGAGTACAAGCTTTGTCCCAGCCGAGTGGAAGACAGCCACTGTCATCCCTCTGCACAAAGGTGGAGCGTCCACTGATCAAGGAAATTATAGACCCATCAGCCTAACTAGCCTGATCTGCAAGGCCATAGAGTGGATCATGGACTTCATTAACAAGGACAATGGAAACCTCCAAACACTCGATCCTACACCGTTTGGTTTCATCAAGGGGAGGTCATGCCTGTTAAATTTGGTTGACTTCTTTCAGACAGTCACCAAAGCCATGGACGAGGGGAAGATTATGCACACTGCCTACCTTGACCTGGTCACTTGGGTACAATAGAAAAACTCTCTCAACTAGGCATCAATCTGTATGTTACCAGATGGATAGCAAACTGGCTCACTGACAGAACCCATATAGTCAAAATAGGGGAAACCACCTCAACCAGTAGACCCGTAATGAGCAATGTACCTAGGGATCGGTCTTGGGGGTCTCTGTTGTTTGGGATATACTTTCCTGAGGTGCAGGCCAAAACCAGTGGGATATGGCTGACCAAGTTTGCAGATGAATGCACGCTGGGCACGGTCATCAATTCCCCAGTGAAGTGGACATCCTCCAAGAGGGTCTCACCCAAGCAAATGACTGGTGCCAGAAACATAGCCTCAAACTGAATGCCAAAAAATGCATCAGTATTCCCCTTTGGAGAGAGTGACTTTCCCACAAATTATCATGTTAATAACAAGGTATTAAGCAAGCAATCAGTCGTGAGGGACTCTGGCACCCAGGTTGATAGCAAACTGACTTCTGACCACCATATTGCCTCCGTTGTATGAAAGCGTTTTACATGGCCCACCTCATTAGTAAGGTTATCTCATCCAGGGACAAAGAGGTCACATGACTGTATTCTTCCCTTATAAGACTCATTATTGAGTACAATGCCCCTTCTGGCATGTACTTCACAAAACACATGCAGCAGCTGGAGAAACCACAGAGGTTCCTCACCAGGAGAATCCATGTTCTCAAATATTTACCCTACATAGATAGGCTGAAGGCCCTGTCCCTCTACTCAGTCTTATACAGACTTCTCAGAGGTGACCTCTGTCTGGCATACAAAGCAATCTCAGATCCCACCTTGATGGGACTGCTGCATATCTGCAAGTAAAGCTCCACTCGAGTAACCCACAAGCACAACCTCAACCTGGTCTGTGACATCAATAGGACTTGCTGGCAGGACAGATTTGTGTCCCAGAGACTCACCCCTCTCCACATCAAGCAGAGTACCTCATTAACTCTTTTTAAATGTAACCTGGAATACTGGATGGGGAACAGAAAATACACCCCTGGGATTTCACCTGTGTCTGTACTGGAAAGGCCCATATGGTGCTAACTTGTTGGAACATGAGCTAAATTCTGGACTAGGTTTGTAAGGGCCTCAGGGCCAATAGCCTAGTAACTTCTTATGAGCTTGTGATCCTATGATCAAATGCCCCTGGCTAACAAAGTTCGCAGATGACTGCAAGCAGGGAGCAGTCACTGCACCCCCTCCCCAAGACAAGAACACCCTTCTGGAAGGGCTAACACATAAAAATGTTTGGTGCCAAAGACATGGCTTAAAACTCAATACCAAGAAATGCATTATAGTACCATTTAGAAAGTCTTCCATCCTGAGTAACTATGTCATCAGTAAAACACCCTTAAAAGTTGATTCACTAGTCAGGGATCTGGGAGTCATGTAAATAGTAACCTAGCCTTTGACCAACATGAGTACAAAGCAATAAGAAAATCCTTCTCTGTTGCTCATCTTATAAGCAAGGGCACAGCAACTAGGTTCAGAGAGCGCATCATACCACTGGACTTAGCCCTCATCAGACCCATCACAGAGTATAATGTTCCCTTTGGCATGTATTGACAAGACGCATGCAGCAACTGGAAAGTCCACAAAGGTTCCTTACAAAAAAAAATACAGGAAGTAAGCACAATCATCTACACCAATTGCCTCAAAGCCCTATTTCTTTTCTCAGTATCATACAGACTTCTGAGAGGTGATCTTTGCCTGGCATAAAAGGCATTCTTGGACCCTGTTTTGATGAACCTTTGGCACATCCGCAAAACAAACATTGTCAAAACTACTACATTAAAAGACCTAAATTTTGCTTACGACATAAACAGGACATGTTGGAGAGACAGATAAGTTTCTCAGAGAATTCCCACTCTCTGTGAAACAAAGTTCTTCCCTATCCCTATTTAAGTGCAAATTGGATCAAAGGATGGGTAATGGGAAATTCACCCCTGGTCTGGCTATTCCGTCTCTGATGGACAGAGGCAGTCATTAATTCATTTCATTTGGTTCCTTGGCAAGGCTTAAACAGGCCCTAGTGGTCGTTAGCCTAGTATACACCTATATTAACATGTCTTACTTATCTGTTTATGAAGATTTAATTCCCTTAACCATGTTTTTGAGGTGTCATTTGTTCACTGAAAGAACAGGAGGTCAAAATAAGTTGGGATGGATCTTTCATGACTTGACAGGTTAAACACAGATCTCTAAGCAAGAGTCTATAAAAGACTGGTAATACAATCTTAACTCTGGCAAGAATCACCAGAACAGAAGACAACTTTTCATTCTAGTCAGCATAAATATGCTCAAAATGAAGACAAGAGGCAGTGTCTTCAAATCCAAGAATAAAAGGTTTAATTCATCAGACAAGATGAAAATTACCACAAAAGCTTTAAAATATGACTCAGAGCAAATTTCAGTTGACAAAAGATGATTGTTAAAGTTCTGTGTATAATACGTCTGGCAAGATAGCATCTGTCTAGCACATTAACTGAAGGCATAAATCTAGTCTACCTGGATTTTGTGGATGGACTGAGGGCTGCAAATCTGAATGTAAACACTGCAGCAAACCTGTCCAATCCTGCACCTGCAATAAAGAAACAATCATGAATCTGCAATGCAAAACAATGCAAGTAGTGGGGCTGAAATGTCACAAGCAGTAGCATGTTAGTGACCTAATGATTTAGTCATATACTGCTTCCAACATAACTAAAAAGCCCAAAAAGATGCAGTCTGCCACATCTTAGATTATCCTATCCATAACCCTCCTTTTAGTAAATGTTTCAGTGGAGCACAACACTTGGTATAATGTTCAGAACAGATACTGATAGCCTGTGCCATGGCTACACCACAGATGCATTTCTAGATACTCAGCCACAGCTGCTCATAAGCATCTTTCTATTTGGATTAAGTTAGAAACATCAGGAAAAGGAGAGAAAGTAGTGTAGAAAAAAAACAACAAAAAGACAAAGGCAATAACACAAAAGAAGAATGTAATACAGTCATAGAAGGGAGAATAAGCTGACTAAACATCACAGTGCTAACTAGCACCAGTGGTAGACAAGATTATTTTTAGTAATGTATGCCATCCAACAGGATCCACAGATTAGTGAAATTTAAACAATGAACATGATAAATTAAAACCACTGTAGTAAGAATTGCCTCAGAAATCCATTTTACCCAAATAACTACCTTTACAGTATATTTTTATCACAACAGCCTACACTGCCAGAATTTTAAGCAAAATGAACAAAGAATGGCATGAACTTCCAAAGGAAATTGCTAGAAAATCTACCTTGACACTAATCTGGTGAAAAATATTATCTACGTAAAACCTACTGCAATATTATGCCTTAAAAAAGACTCGGCAATTAAGTTAGAAAAGAAATATTCTTTAGCAGTTTTATGTATCTGGAAATGTTGTGCGCATAACCATTTATTAATGCATACTGAGGAATGCTCTTAACACTAGGGCACTAGTTAGTATCAAGAGGCACTTTTATTTAGAAATTTATATATATTTGTTTACCAGCGTAGTGCACTGATCAATACTGACCAATTACAGGCTCAGCCCAAGTGAAACACATAACATTTTACACATAAAAAGGCAGAAATGTAAGCAATAATAAATTAGATTAGTTACATAGAATAACTGTAAATGTACATTTTAGTAAACAAGAACAGTGCCATGTACAATATATTGATTAGTTTCTAAAGTGGGTCAACCGTCAGTAACACTGTGAGAACAGAAGTTGAAAGGAGAAGGGATACTGTGTTTGATGACTGTATCCTTTATTGATGGAGGAGAATTTGAATTGTAAGAAGAGATGCTTTTTGAGTTGCATTCTGAATTTTGATGTGTTTGTTTCCTTTAGCTCGATCGGGAGAGCTAGTCAAAGAGTAAGCACTTGACAGGAGAATGCATGTGCAGCACTGTTGGTTCTAGGGATAATGAGAGTTGGTGAGGCTTCGGACTAGTGCCTCAACTAGTATGAGGAGATTTTTTAAACAAGTTTATCGAAAAGGGGAGTAAATGTCTAGAGTCAGAGCAGATTGCAGACTTGGGATCCTAACACTAGTGCAGTTATTTGTTTCATGGGTAGCTATTTGGCTTTTCGAGAGTGATACAGTGATGCTCACAGAGGAGTGAGTTTGTAATGACTCAGCAGATTCTGTTGGAGATTGTTTGGAATATGATAGGTGGATGCGAAAAGAGGCAGTCCACATTCTACTGAGAGAAGAAAGTGCAGTTGTGTAAGTAAACTTAATGTAACAATACATATCCTAATAAATCCAAAAGCTATTTGGGGCCTGCATCAGTAACCAGTCAGCTTTCAATGCTTAAGGGTGTTTTCCACATAGTCTAACTGTCAGGAGCTTGAAGGCAGCTCAAATATAAAAAGACAATTAGAGTGTACAATAAATTCAAAGCTTCGTGACTAGGAAGGGAAGAGCTATGAAAGAATAATGCTAAGGTAAACAAAACAAAAGTAAAATATATACAGAAGAGTATAAAGATCCACACCCTGGCAATTCAAACGGAATACCGATTAGAATAAACGTCCTGCAGGGAGGGGGTGGCCTCTGCAACAGTGATCTATTAGAACATCTACTTTTATACTTAGTTACACAACTGCACAACATTCAAAATTTAGATCACTACTGCAGTAGCCTAACCTATTTCAGTCAATTACCACAGCTCAGAACTAAGAAGTGGAGGGGATAATTAAGAATCAAGGAGTCCTTGGTCCTAGAAAAAAAACTGCTTTGGACCTGGAAATGGAGCGAGTTTGCAAAAGTATGTACAGAGGACCAGGTTGCCACTGTAGAATACTTCTAGATTCCACCCCTTTCCAGAAAGCAATCAAAGAAACAAAAACCCTTGTGGAATGGCCCTTAACCCTGCCTGGAAGTGGCTTATGATGATGAGTATAACAAAAAACAACATCATGAAACAACCATCTAGAAAAAGCTTTGACGATGGCTGTCCTTTCCTTTTACCTTCATAGGGAGACAAACAGCTGATCAGCTTCCCAGAAGGTTTGAGTTTTCCTCAGGTAGTATCTAAGTTGCCTGTGGATATCCAGACTATGAAGAACATTTTCTCCCTTGATATTAGATTTAGGGAAGAATAAAGGGAGATCAACAGTCTGGCTAAAAGTAAACTCAAAACTGCTTTAGGCATAAAAGAAGAGGTAGGTCTCACAGAAACACTGCCCTTGTGAAAAAATAAGGTACAATTGACTCACCATAAATGCTTGTAACTCAGATTACTCTCCTAGCAGAAGTTAGAGCAATGAGTAAAACAGTTTTCTGCATTAAAAACCTCAAGTCAGCCTGATGAGCAGGTTCAAATGGAAAAAAAAATAACCTTTTCAAGCAAAGAGTTAAGATTCCAAACAGGAGCCACCGATTCCTAGGTGGAGGCATATGCAATATCCCTTTCAAAACCTGTACATTTTGGGAATGCTTAGAAAGAGAACAGAATCTAATGGAAAACATAATGTACAACAAATGAACCCCGATAAAGGAATAAGAAAGGTTAGAGGACAGTGACTCAAACAAATAATCAAAAACCAGAGGAAGACAGGCCTGAAGAAGGCCCTGTTTTTTGGACTAGCATCAACTACAAAATATTTTCCACTTGCACATCTATGATTTTCTAGCAGTGCTGTACAAGGTATATAAAAATCTATCATCCAGGTAATAAATTGATGAGTTTTCAGACTGAGATGTATCAAACATCCCCTGTCTTGTGTGAGCTGATCTAGTCTGTGTGAAAGCCAGTGGTAATTGCCCTTGGACAGATTGAAAAGAAGGGAAAACCACTGTTGGCTGGACTAGAAGAGAGCCATCAACACAACTTTTGAAAAGTCCTTCTGGATCTTTTGAGGAAAGCACAGTTGTGTAAGTTGGAGTTACCATAACAGTAGCTGTTCAAATTCCTCATTGCTACTGCAATAGTCTTTTGCTATATGGGCTGTATCCTGCCTAGGATATAACAACCGGCCGGTTTCATAAAGCTTTGCCTCCTTCCCACACCTACACTCTGACTGTTGACTGGCTAGTCCCTTGGATGAAAATCCTTTGGATGGAAATAGACATCTAGAGTGTAGACAATTCAGGATTTTCTTACCCATACAGAGAGAAGAGCTTACTCAGCCTGAACCTCTAAAAGATATACACATTTGCAAATAACTTTAAATCACAATGAACTATATATAGAAGGGGAGGAATGGAGAGTGGGAGCAGCTATTGCAGCAGTGAGGAATTTGAACATCTACTTTTGTATAAGTGTAACTTACACAACAGTACTATCTTCATCTTTCTTACTGCTGCAGTAGCCTTTCACTAAATGGGTTGATTACCAAAGCCTAACCAACTTGGGATGAAAAGGGATAAGAGGATAAGGATCCAGGAGCCCTAGAAAATGGTCCTAGCAAAGCCAGTCATGGACCTGGAAAGGGAAACCAGTTTGTAATGCTTTGTAAAAGTACGTACAGATGACCATGTTTCTTCCTCTAGAATGCTTTGAGTTCACCCCTTTCCAGTACATTATTGTGGAAGCCAAGCTCTAGTAGAACATGATTCGAGACTGCCTAGAAAAAAATCTGCCATGGTGAGAATAACAAAAAACAATACCTGAGGGCAATCATCTCAAAATACTTCTATTCTGACACAGGTTTTACTTTCATTGTCCAATCATAAGAAATACACAGCTAATCTATCAAGAGAGTACCTCACCTGCTTACTTTCTTCCAGAGTGTGTAGAATGCTTTCTCTTTGTTGCTAAGAATCTGTTTCCCTGGGACTGAATGATGTGATTTCTTTAAAGAGCATTTTAACGCAAAGGAGTTTAAAATATTGTTGATTGGAGAGTCAAGGTCATGTGACCTACTTCTTTTTCATAAGTGGTGTAAAAATGTTGGTGTTTTCAGGTTTCTGAAGAAGTTCTTATATGAAATGGAATAAAAAGTACTAAATTAAGTGGAGTGAGTGTTTCTTCTGCAGTGTGTTTTCTTTTGATAAGGATCTGGACAGAATACTGGGAAATGGATGGCTTGACTCCAAGCACACTCTGAAGCAACTATGGGCATAAATGAGGGATTTTTTTTTCTTAATGTGGGCATATCTCTATGGAATACCAGACAAGAGTTCACCTACGATGAGAGCTTGCAACTCATACTCTTCTTGCAAGGGTCAGAGCAATAAGCAGTACTGTCTTCTGTGTAATGAACTTTAAATCAACCTGACGAGCAGGTTCAAATGGAGACACTGTTAACTTTTCCAGCACAGAGTTAAGATATCATGAAACAGTCATTTGTTTTCGAGATGGCCTCAAATGTAAAAGCTCCTCCAGAAACTATTTTGCCAGAACAGAGAGGAAAGGGGAGGATCCAGGGGCAGGCATATTGAAATGGCCACTAGATAAATCTTGATAGAGAAATAAGAAAAGCCTGAAGATAGTAACTCAAAAATATTTAAGAACTAATAGTACTAAATCCCTGACCGGACCGTGGTTACTGGCTGGGCACCAACTAGAAAATCTTTTCCACTAGCCAATGTTAAGATTTTCCAGTAGAGGCATTCTTGCCTCCTATAATACCCGTTGCACATCCCCATGAAAGAGATGTCTAAAAGGTATCAAACTTGAATCATCCAAGCAGTTAAGCTGAAGTTGCTTGAGACTGGGATGCATTAAATTCTCCTTGTCTTTTGTGAGCAGATTCAATCAATGAAAAAAGCTTGTGGTAATTGTCTTCCCCCAGGTCCATAATTAGGGAGAACTAATGTTGTCTGGGCCAAAAAAAGTCACCACAATAATTTCTGAAGAGTCTTTCTGAATCTTCAGAATTACCTTGGGATATCAGTGGAAAGGATGGAAATGCACAAAGAAACATCCTCTGCCACGGGAATGAGAATATATTTGTTTTCCAGGCCTGCCTGCAAGGCATCTTGGTGCAGAATTTCCTTGTCTGTTTTGACAGAAGGCAAACAGATCTATCTGAGGTGATCCCACAACTGTACCGATTCCTGAAAGACCTCCTCATTCAATTTCCATATACGAGGGTCTGTCCTGGTCCTTCTCAGTTTGCCTGCCACTACATTTAAGTTTTGATAGATTGTAAGATGCTTAAAGGGTTAAGGAGTTCTGTAGAGCTATTTCCCAAGCCATCACAGCCAGCCTGTACAAAAAGTAAAAGGGTAATACCTGCCCCCCCCCCCCCGGGTTTATGTACCACATCACTGTGGTTTTGTCTACAGTCACCTGGAGAGATTCTGGGGATCACAGATGATAGATATTCTAAAGCATGGATAACAGCCAACATCATTTTGATGTTTATGTGCACTGGCTTGTCTGAAGAGTTCCACAAGCCTTGCACTTCTATCCCCATAGAAAATGTGCTCCAAGCAAAATCTGAGTTGTCCTTATTTGCAGACTGATTTGGAATAGGAAGAGAAAATGGGACACCTGGATTTTGTGTCATTTGCTGTCTTCACCAGTGGAGTTCCTTTCTGACAAAGCCCAAAACTGGAATCTGAAATTCCAGAGAATGAGAAAAGTTGGGTCCGTGTGTTTAAAAAGAAAAAAAAAACAGTGAATTTTTCTCATGTGTAATCTGGCAAGAATCATCATGAGAATCATATATTCCATTAATCCTAGTAACCTGAGAAACTCCCTTGTTGATGTCCTGGACTTAGTTAAAAAATTAGAACTTGATACAGACTTACTCCTTCTTACGGAAGAACAGCTCTCTGAACTGAAGAATTTTGGAGACATTACAAGAATACAACCCTGAGGGAAGGAGTCAAACAAGATCTTTGAATGTTCTCCTGGAAACCTACTCTGTTAAAAGATCTTCTACCTGACTGAAAGATTCCTGACACTTTGAAAAAAAAACTCTGCAAAGACAAGCAAGTTTTCTCAATAAGGAAAAATTTGAGTATTTGTCAATCTACAACCGGCTATCACTGGTGCAGGTACTATGTGAATACCCTTGGAGCAGCAGATAACCCAAACGCACAGAACTGATTGAGAAAGCAAAGATCAAATACTGAGGCTTCATTCTTTTATACCAGACACATTCTTGAATAAAGCCCATTTTCTGTTGAGGAAAGAAGAACAAATGGGAAAAAAGAAGTTTGATCTTGTAGACGAAGAGGAATCCTGTGAAAAGGAAGGGACTCCCACTGACATCTACACTCCTATTAGAGCACTCTCAGACCTTATTTGTGTGAGGTTAACTGATGATAAAGTAAGAAATGGAGAGCCACATTTGGTGGAAGATTTAAAGGACTGCCAGGGTGGAAAAGAGAAGGATAAAATTTGCACAGTCATTCTGCCTTGTTGAACTGTCCAGCTTTCTGCGAGATTCACCCCTTTTTCTTGGAGCCCCCTTGCCACAGTTTTGTGAATCTCTGCTTGCCTACAGTTTTCTGAGTGTGCTTATCTTGCTTTTTATCAAAAGATCCTAATTTAGAGAAGACATTTTTAATAAACCTGGAAAAGGAAGGCTGAAAATCAGAGTCAGCCCTTGAATCAGTTTCCCTTCATCATAGCTTTTCAGGACCTCAGCAATAGAAGGTCTATGCAAAGCTTCTCATAACAGACCCAATAACTGCTGGTCTGAAACAGGCATCAATTGAGTCATAGGCACACTTTAAAGAATGTTTGGTTACTTGAATCAGAAGCAATAAGAGTATTCAGAGAAGATCTGACTTCAGGAAAAAGGAAAAGTGTTAAAAATGTTCTTCATATTGTCAGGTGAAGCAAGCAAAAACTTTAACATGTAATCTTGACAATTAAGTACCCTAAAATTAAGAGTGTCAGAGAAATACAGTCTTTCATAAATCTGTAAGGTGGGATTAGCGTTTACTAAATGTTTAGCTGCAGGAGGATTTGCCAAGGAAATCACTTTAGGAAGAGATCTGGAATTAGAAAATAAGAATTTGTAAGACTGAGGAACTTTATACAATTTAACTGTCATATTCGGGAACTGCATGCCAGCTGTCAGGCATGTTGCAAGCTGTAATAAAAACATAATTTAAGGATGGAAGAATAACAGGAGTAGACTGAAGACATTCCAGTAGTAATAAATCATATTTTTCAAAGAAACTGGAATGTCAGTATGTTCCCAATGAAACAAGTGGTTCATCCCAGAAATAGTTTCAGAAAAAGAAAATTTTTCTAAGGGACAATCAGAAAAAATACTCTCCTCAGAATCAGGCTCAGTTTCCTGACGAGAAAAAAAGCAAAGAAATTGAAATCACACCTTCACAATTAGTTTTCTGCTTCTTTTGACAGGAATCTCCTTAGAAGCAGACTGACTTGTGTCAGGGACATCAGGGAGCAGGTAGCCCAGTCCGGCTAGGCAGAGAAGCACTCTCCACTCTTTCCTCTTGAGACTGCCAACAGTGGTTCTCCCATGTCCAGCAAGAACACTTTAACAGCCATAGAGGACGTGTCTAACTCTTGTTCCATTGTGGATGACAGAACAATACCAGAGGAAACCAAGGAAGAAGATGAGTGGTCTGAGGAATCAGTGTTAGCCATCTGCAGCTGAAGTAAAGTGGTAGCTTGCTGAACAGACAAAGAATGTCCAGAAATGTTCTTCTTTTTGTGGCTGAATGAAGAACCAAGGAACTGGTAAGTTGTTCCATGGCAAAGCCAAGAAGGAAGCCTGAAACTTAGGTAAAAATGAAAGCAGCAGTCAATAAATGGTAAAAAAAAAAAAAGCAGTGTTTTCACACTAAAAACCCCAAGACAAGCAAAGCTTCCACTTGCCCCAGACCTTAAAAGCAATTTAAAAAAAATTTATCAATAAAAATTTGTGTAAACTTTAGAAAATAAACAAAGTTTTCAATGAAAGTAATACAAAAACTATAGTTTTTTAAACTGACAGAAAAGCCGCGCAACAGTAAAAAAAGCAAATTCCTAGACAATAGTGTAAAAAGTACCATTTCCATCATAAAAGTAATAGTGGAAGTTTCTCCTGAAAAGAGAAATTATCTGCCCAGCAATGGAGAAAGACTAGTCAACTGTCAGCCCTTGACAACCTGCAAGAGGAAGGCTCTTTGGTGTCAAGAAAGCTCTGAAGGGTTTGGCACCCATACCTTTGATTTTCTCCAGCTCTGTTTGAGCTATGCAAAGTCTATGTATGTGCAAGGTGCCCTTAAGCTTTGGAAGCTGACCAGCTGTTATATCATAGGAAAGATATAAACCATAAAGCTAAGGCTACTGCATTAGTGAATTAATGATGAACATCAACTACTATCGGACACCTAAATGACTTTATATTTATTAATTCCATTTTAAACTAGTTTGTAATTCCTTACACTGTATGCTTCCAGCACTCAGTTTCCTTTCAAAATATACATCCCCCAACAAAATATCATATAGCCCCTAAACCAGAAAATTCCTATAGCACTAACCACTGCCATTGGTTATTGTTGGGCTTGTAATAGTCTGTTGACCGACATCATACTACATAGCTATGAACCAAAAAATAAAAAGTATAAAGCAGAACTGTTATGAGCATACACAAAGGAAGAAAAGCAAAACTTAAAAATTTAAGGGGATTGGTTATTTCTTACCCTATGCTCTGTTAGGAATTCCTGTGTAAGAGTCCAAGGTGCATTTCTCACCACCTCATCTACATAGCGGCAATGCTGCACTGCATCATAGCGCTCAGCCTCATCCATCACAGTGTAACCTTTTAATTTGTGCGTCAGGTCATCACTGCAAACTAAGAAAATGGAGATGTACAATAAGCTTTTTGATATCAGCTAGTGACTGATCCTTTCTTACTAAACATAACATTAAAATACGCAGACACAGAGTGCATACAGTTAGACAAAAGTTGCCTTTGCAAAATTAAGGAAGGCAGTTAAGAATGAATATTTTAATTACTTCTACAACAAAAACACCATCACTTTCACAGTACACATACCTTAGAATCAATACAACAATACTGCCCATACTGGCTCATGTTGTATAAAAACTTAGAATAGAAGTAGATAACTTAAAAAATCCTTTGCATCATTTGTAACAAATGCATGGTACTACTCACTTTCACTAGCAAAAATGGATTGTAACTAACTCTGGGACCCAGAATCTGACCTTTGATCCAGTTATAGAAGATTTACAAAAAATTATGTAAGGAACTATACAGTCTATGTGCTGTCTTGTTTCAGCCTGCACAAGAACTTTGCTTGTGGTTCACTTATGTCATACATGTACATTTAAATATGTAAGTTGCTGTGTGTGCATGAGCATGTGTGCACACGTGTTTAATGACCCCCGTTCTCACAACCTTTGGCTTCTTATTATTATTTTCATTTTGTGAACCTCTATTAGTGGTTCCACTACCCCTTGAACAGACACCCGGAATTCTGCTGTCTGAGGTCTAAGAACTGTATGGCTGTTTATGGGAAGACACCTGCTACCTGTATTGGCAAAAGTTGCTAGTCTATGCACAGGGGTGCTTCCTTAATGTTGTTTCTTTTCTTCTAATACTGGTGCTGACTGTTGGCTGCATATGATCCTGTATGCTCATGCACATAATTCACGGTGACAAGCGACATCAGCCCATCTTGCACTACTGTTTCAGCCTTTGGGTGAAATGGCTTGAGTCTGGCAAGTCAAAGACATATATAACCTCTGCACAAAGATACCTGAAAATGTCACAAGGATTTTTTTTATCTTTCTTAACTTGCAAACATATATAACCTCTGCACAAAGATACCTGAAAATGTCTCAAGGATTTTTTTATCTTTCTTAACTTGCAAAAAGTATTATTATATTTAAAATCATACGAGGTGATACTGTGGCAAAAAAAGGTCCACTTGATCAGCTTGCCATCCATGTTAATGAAAGAAATAAAAACATTATGTTCCTAACTTGCAGTGAGGTTAGTTAAGGATCTACTTCCCTCAGGATCTAAAGTAGTCAGGAGTTAAAATATGCTGATAAAAATAAGTTATGTACTCACTATAACGTTCCATCTGAGTAGTTATACTTCATTTTCTGCAACCTGTGGGTATTCGGATCCATATCGCATCCGAGCCGGTAACATTTTATCAAGCATCTGCTCCAAGCTCCCCCCCTTACCCATAATCCCTCACCTCTCCTACCTTCCCTCAGATCGAGTCTGCCACTAATCAAATTATTAGCAACTCAATAATGCTAACCTAGAACAGGTTTGGGGGAAGGAGGAAGGGACAGTTGCAAAAAATGAAGTATAACTATTCAGATGGAACATTACGGTGAGTACATAACTTCTTTATCTGAAGTAGTTAACTTCATTTATCTGCAACCTGTGGGACAGAGTTCCCAGCTACCAAAACTCCTGGGAGGTCATGGAAGGATATTCCTGAGCACCGCAGAGCCAAAGGATGCTCTCCCTCTAGATATCAAATCTAACTTATAATGAGAAATGTATGTGACCTTGTCCAGGTCGCTGCTGCACAGATATCATCCAGAGAAACCCTAGACCAAAAAGCAGCAGAAGTTGCCATGGATCTGGTAGAATGAGCTTTAATAGGACCAGGTGGGGATAGGCCTTTATCCCTATAGACTTGCAGTATACAATGTGTAATCCATCTAGCTAAGGAGACCTTGAAAATGGCCTTGCCCAAAAAGGGTCTAGAAAAGGACACAAATAATTGGTCAGACTTATGAAATTGTTTAGTCCTGTGCAAAAGAAACAAAGCTGTCGAACATCTACCAAGTGCAGCTTATATTCACCCATGTTCTGGAAATTTGGAAAGAACACAGGCAGATTAATCATCTGGTTAATATTAGATTCAGAAACAACTTTCGGTAAGAAAGAAGGGTTCGTACAAAGTGAAACTCTGTCTTTATGAAAGATCAAGTAAGGGTGCACGGCAGACAAAGCTTGGATCTCAGAAACCCTTCTAGCCGAGGTAATGGCCACTAGAAAAGCGTTTTCCAGGACAGGAATTTGAAGTCTACTGACGCTGCTGGTTCAAATGGGGGTGCCACCAATGCCTGCAGAACTAGTGTAAGGTCCCAAGGAGGGACAGAATTCTTAATCGGGGGACACAACAGAAAATTACCTTTTAGAAAGGCCTTGCACAATCTCAAAGAGGCCAGAGCATTCAGATTTTTGCCGACATGAAAATTAGATATGGCTGCCAGTTGTACTTTCACTGTGGAGGAACTAGCCCCTTGTTGGAAAATATAGGACAAAAACTCCAACACTGCAGGAACTGGGGCTGTAAATGGATCTATGTTTCTCTGAGAAGCCCAAATTGAGAAGCATTTCCATTTGCTGTGATAAACCTTCCTAGTGGAAGATTTGTGGGATGCCACCAGAATACTCTTTACTGAAGATGATAGACCGGGAGTCCTAGCGATCAAGGGAACTGGAGCAACCAAGCCGTCAGCTTGAGGCTGTCCAGATCGGGCGGACTGATGCTCGACGGATGGGAGATGAGATCCGGGCAGGGATCCAGAATCCATGGAGGAGTTAGAGCATGAGACCAGAGGAAGGGGAACCACACTTGACGAGGCCAGAACGGGGCAATGAGCATCACTTTGCACCCCAGTCGGTAAGCTTTTTGAAGAAACTTCGGAATGAGAGGTAGCGGGGGATAGGCATACAGTAACTCGGGAGGCCAAGCATGGACGAGAGTGTCTCTGGGGGAGTCTCCTGGGGAGGGGATCAGAGCAAAGAACTCACTGCACTTAGTGTTGGAAGGAGATGTGAAGAGATTGCAGCAAGGGTGACCCCACGTGAGGAAGATTTCCTCCGCTACTGACTGTTTCAGAGACCACTCGTATGGCATTAGAATAGCCCTTCTCAAGTCTGTCCGCTAAAATGTTGGAACGTCCTGGAATGTACATTGCAATCAGAAACCGACTGGTGGAAATCGCCCACTCCCGCACTCTCATGGCCTCGCGGCAGAGATGGTAAGATCTGGTCCCTCCTTGTTTATTGATGTACCGGACAACAGACATGTTGTCTGACTGAACTGCAATCGTCCCCGGGTGAAGAACAGCGTGAAAGGCGTGCAATGCTAAAACCACTGCCCTCATCTCCAGAACACTGATATGCAATCTGGTCTCAGTCTGGGACCACGTGCCTTGGACCGTCCTTCAATAAAAGTGTCCCCCCCCACCAGAGCTGGGAGGCTTCTGTGGTCACTGTGGCTTGGGCTGGGGATATTAAGAATGGACAAACCTGCCAAGATTTTTGGCGATTGGAGCCACCAAAGAAGAGAAATCTTGCAGGCTCTGCTGATCCGTATAGGGTAGTCCATGGGGAGGTCTAACCAAGACCACTGAACTGCCAGGGTCCAATGAAGTACCCTCATGTGAAGACACGCACATGGAAGAATTGAAATTGCTGCAGCCATGGAGCCTAAGGCTCGGAGAACGTCGTTTGCCATTTGTGTCCTGGGGGGAGGATCACTGACACATGGGCCCGTAGGTTCTGGGCCCTGTCCTGGGTGAGAAAAACTTGTAATAGTAGAGTGTCCAACCATGCCCCTATGAATTCCAAGGTCTGTGTCGGGTTCAAGTGAGACTTGGAGATGTTGATGGTAATCCCCAGATTGACTGCAAGATGCAGGAAGGAGTCTCTGGCCATGCAAAGTAGATGCTTGGTGGCAGCAGCGAGGAGCCAATCGTCTAGGTAGGGAAACACCTGAATTCCCTGAAGCTTCAAGTGAGTCGCTGCTACTGCCATAACTTTGGTAAACACCCTGGGGGCTGTGGTGAGACCAAAGGGTAGGGCTCTGAACTGGAAAAGATTGGCTCCCAGCCAGAAGTGAAGGGATCTCCTGGAGCTTCTGCAAATCTTGATGTGGTAGTAAGCATCCTGGTGGTCTATTGAGCACATCCAGTTGCATTCTTGGAGATAAGGTAGAATGGATTGCAAGGGGACCATCTGGAATTTCTGCTTGGCTACAGACATGTTCAGGGTTGACAGGTCCAATATGGGTCTGAGGTCCCCCGTCTTTTTTGGCACTAAAAAGAACCTGGAGTAAATGCCTAATCCGGACTGATCTGGGGGGACCGGTTCGATGGCCCGATTGTAAAGTAGCTTTGAAATTTCATGCGCTGCGGCCTCCCTTTGAGCGGGTGGAACATCCAAGAGGCACTTTGATTGGATGGGTGGGGCAACGAATGGGCTGGAGTATCCTCTGGATATTATTTGGAGCACCCAATGGTCCAACGTGATAGACTCCCAAGCCGTTATATGTGCAATGACAATCTTCCCCTGATTGTCTCCATAGTAGGACAGTCGGGCAACCCCTCAAGGCTGCTGCGTGGGTCTGTCCAAGAAGGTCTCCCTAGACCCAAAGTTCCTCGGACCCCCTCTGCCTCTGGTGTGGTGTCTGTCTTGTCCCCCTCTGCCTCTAGGGGACAAGTTGTCCTGAGTGTCCCGGGAAAACTGAGATTTTCGGAACCATATCTTCTTCTGCCCTCTTTGAATCCTAGAAAAGGATCTTTGAGGGCTAGAGAAGTGGACTACGATGGCAGACAGAGTCTTCCCGTCCTTCTCGCTCTGGACCAAGGTATCACAAACTGTCTTCCCAAACAGAGAGGAACCATCAAAGGGAGCATTTGTGAATGACGCCTTGAAGGGGTCCGCGAATTGACATAGTCTGAGCCATGCGTGCCGCCTCATAGCTATGCCGGTCCCAGCCGCCCTAGATGCTCCTTCCATGGCATGGGAAAGAAGATGCATGGACGTGTTTGAAATGGATTTCAGAGTCAACATTTTCACTGAGAACAGTCACTTGTCCTCCGGCGACAAGGACTCTAGGGGCGACACAGCGAATATCATGACCAGATCTCGCTGGAGTCGAATGACATGTGACAAATAATTCAACGCTTGTATGGAAAATGTAGCTCAAGAAAAGACTCGCTTCCCAAAGCGATCCAACACCCTAGACTCTTTGTCAGGAGGGTGGACCGAAGAACTTTCCTGAGCCAGTTCTCTCTTGGTGGCAGCTGCCACCGCCATAGCTTCCACAGGGGATCCCTTGTACCAGGACCATCTGTCTGTGGGGGGAGAAAGGATCCTGTCTGGGCGTTTGGATATTGGCTCTATGGTGTCAGGCTCCTTCCATGCCCATGTGGTAATAAGATCCACTAATGGATCTGCAGGAGGGGACACCCAGGATGTAGATGGGCCCATGCCAAAGACCTCCAGGAATACTGACAAGTCCGTAGAGGGTTTTGGGGCTGACCAACCTCTGCTCTGGAGGAAGATTTCCATGATGTCTCTAAAGGAGACATCCTTGGGAGGTGACCTGGGGGAACCCTCACCTTCATCCAAGTCAGTATCTTCTGTGAGGGACTCTGGGGAGTCCATGTGCCTCCTCTTACACGAATGCTTACAGGGGGCCTCCTCAGTGGGACTCTCTGAAGAGGGCTCATAAGTCACGGGGGGGTTCCACGGTGGGATCCACCTGGGGGTCCTCTAGCAAAGGGTGTACCTGGGACAAGCTGATGGGAGTCTTGACCAAATCCACGGCAGCCTGGCTGGAGTCCAAGCTAATGGGCTGGGGTCTCAATCCCTGGGAGAGAACCCTCTCCACCGCGTCAAAGGCCAAAGGAGAGCGCACCTCCTTGGCAACCAGCAAGGAAAAAGTTCTCTCTAGCACCGTCATGAAGATCGGGGCCGAGGTCAACGTAGCCAGGGTTCCGGAGGAGCTCGGATCTGACAAAGTTGGAGCTGAAGACATCTCCGTTCCCTCAGATCCAGCTCCCTGTTCTCGGCCTCGAGAGTTGCTCGGTTCAACAAGTCTGATCTGAGAAACTCAAGGTAATGACCGACGTCGAGGTTGGAGTAACCGTCGGCGCCGAACCCCCAGCTCCTCAGATCCATAAACCCCGAAACCACAGGTCAGATAGGGGAAGGAGAGATAGGATGGAAGCGTCCCCTCTCCAGCCGGAGAGGGGCCTGGCAAGACTCCCATTTGGATTTGGGTCCAAATGAATCTCCGCATCATTCTGTCCAAGTCAAGCTCCGACAGACTCCGAGTCGACCGCGAGAAGGTGACCGACTCGGATCTGGCCCTGTGAGACGACCTTGAAGAAGGCCTCTGGTCCGAAGGCTCCATCGGCTCCAGGGAGAACCTTGGGGAATGGAGCCGAGGAGAAGTGGTCCTAACAATTTTTGGGGGTGGACTGGGAAATGGCTCCCACTTGTGGTGCCTTTCCGCCCTCTTCTCTTTCTCCCGCTTGTCCTTGTTCTTTGATTTAGTCCCCGCCTCAGCAGGCTTAGAGGGAGGTTGAGTCCCAGCCTGGGACTACTGGAGCCAATGCCAAGGCCGTTGTGTCTAAAGCACAAACTGGTAGCAGGCCCTTGGCTACCAGTTTCGCCTTCCTCTCTTTTAAGGCCCTGGGGCTGAACTCTGCACACACAGCACATGGCAGACTAAGCTGGGCAACACCCAGCCAAATAACACACAGAGTGTGGTCATAAGCCGGTGAAAGCTTGTGGCCACATTCTGTGCATTTTTTAATTGTTGGTTTTGGCTGGTCAGCCATAAAAACACACTCCACTTATCCAAACACTAAACTAAAAACGCACACACACAAGTGTTGGTTAGGCCTACTCTACCTCAAAAACACAAACTTTCTAAACTACTTTTTTTTTTTTTTTTTTTTTTTTTACAACAAACAGATGAAAAGACGAAGGGGAGGAAGGGTTGCTCACAAACTACTACTTTCCCACACTAAATATAAGTACCAAAAGTTCCACTTACTACACCCAACTTGGAGCTATAGAGACCACGATGCGTACGCATGAAGCGGCAAACGAGTTCTGGAGGAAGGTAGGAGAGGTGAGAGATTATGGGTAAGGGGAGGAGCCTGGAGCAGACGCTTGATAAAATGTTGCCGGCTCTGGTCCGAATACCCACAGGTTGCAGATAAATTAAGTTAACTACTTCAGATCCATTTTTTTTCCAAATTTATAGATGTCAGTACATGTTGATGACCACATTTTGCCCATTTACAGATACTGTCATCACTTCACAATTAAACAAACAGCTCAATGAGATCACTCAACAACATGCACAAAATACTTAACAAAATGCACAAAAAACATGAAACAAGAATTGTAGAAAAGGCAGTAACAAATAAAAGATCACCATAAATTCTAAACAAGAGAAAGTACAGTTGTGTACACTTACCATAAATGTAGATGTTAAGAGTGTATTCACTGTTGCGGTCACTACATTTGGGTAATCTGCTGGCAGGTTGCCCTCAGTCGGCCTGATTAACAAAGTCTTGGGTCCTGCGTCAGTTGCTGTTCCTTCTTCCGTGACGTCAGGTAGTCAGGGGTATAAAACATGCAGCCGATGCCATTACATTAGTTTTTCTTGCCCCAGATGTCAGGTGCCCCTCAAATGAGGAGCAAATAAAATTAAAAACACAAAAAATATACCTCCAACCAAAAGCAAATACACCAAAAGGGCTTTTAAGCATAGTGAAAGAAAGTGGAGGTATAACCAGAGAAAAATAGGGGGCTGGAGGGAGGGTAACCAGGACTGCAACAGTGAATACACTCGAACATCTACATTTATGGTAAGTGTACACAACTGTACTATGTTCTTCGTGTTTCACTGTTGCAGTCATTACATTTGGGTAGATTCCCAAAGCTATGGTTGGGTGGAGGGAATTATACAGCATTAGGACAAGCTATAAGGCCCTGCAGGACAGCAGTGGCAAAGCCAGCTCTGGATTTAGAGAAAAGTGGTAAATGGTAATGTTTGGTGAAAGTATGAACTGAGCTCCAGGTAGCAGCTTCTAGAATGTCCCTGGTAGGAACACCTCTGAGAAAGGCTGTTGAAGTAGATGCAGCCCTGGTGGAATGGGATCCGGGATAGTTTTTCCATGGTGCATATAGCAGAAACGAATACAATGGCTTATCCATTTGGAAATGGTTTGCTTTGAAATAGCCTTTCCCTTTGCCCCTGCAGCAAATGCCACCAGCAGTTGTTCAGATTTTCTTTGAGATTTAGTCCTGTTTAAGTAAAATCTAAGTTGTCTGTGTACATCCAATGAATGCAGAATCCGCTCCCCTTGTTCTGTGAATTGGGACAGAAAGTTGGCAAATAAATGGTCTGATTAAGAGCCACACTGGATACCACCTTAGGCATGAAGGATGGATTGGTCCTGAGAGATACCCTGTCCACATGAAAAATGATGAAAGGCTCCACTGCCATAAGAGCCTGTAATTCGGAAATCCTTCTAGCTGAAGTGACTGCTAAAAGGAAAGCTGTTTTCCAGGAGAGAAATTTTAAGTCTGCAGTAGCAGCTGGCTTGAAATGAAGGAAGGTGAGCTTCTCCAATACAAAATTAAGGTCCCAGGCAGGGGTTGGAGCTCTCCTGGGTGGTCTTACGTTTTTGGCCCCTCTGAGATACTGCTTTAGCAGAGGATGAGAGAAGAGGGGAGGTTCTGTGTTGTAATGAGCTGAAATGGCTGAGGCATGGATTTTTATGGAAGAAAAGGACAGACCCTTGTGAAGCATCTCAGTTAAGTATTGCAAAATCTGAGGAATGTTGGGATCTGCTGTGCTTATCCCTTGAGATTGATTCCAGGCACAGAATTGTTTCCATTTGTCAGCATAAGATTTTCTAGTACTAGGTCTTCTTGCCTCCAAAATTACATCCATCACAGGTTTGCTGAGGGATGCTAAGGGTGAATTTAGGTGATTAGCCATGCTGCAAGATTCAGAGTTTATTGCTGAGTGTGCAGAGTTTGGTTGTTTTGCTGAGATGGTACATAAAGTGTCTGAGGCAGGTGCTATGGTGGAAGGTGTGACACACTGTGCAGGAGTGGGTACCAGTGTTGGTGAGGCCAGTCTGGAGCAATCAAAATCATTTTTGGTTTGTCCTGTTTGCCTTTTAGTAGAACTTTGGAGAGCAGAGGCAGAGGGGTAAAGGCATAGACTGATAGGTTTTTCCAGCTGAAGGACAGAGCATCCACTTTCCAGGCTTTTTTGTGATGAGTTCTTGTGCAAAATTTGTCCAACTGATAGTTCTGGGGTGAGGCAAAAAGATCTATGTCTGGGCTCCCCCATTTGCATGTCAACATGTTGAAAATCCATGGTTCCAGTTTCCATTCGTGAAGGTCCATAAGATTTCTGCTTAGTTCATCTGCCACAGTATTCAGCTTTCCTGGCAGGAATTGAGCTTGTAGCTCTACTTCCACAATGCCATGGCTAGTTCGCAAAGGGGGTAGGAGTGTGTACCCCCCTGCTTGTTTATGTACCACATAACCGTGGTGTTGTCTGCCTTTATCATTAAATGTCCTGGATGAAGGTAGTCCTTGAAGGCTGTCAGTGCATTCTGTACAGCTAGCACTTCTTTTTGATTGATATGAAGGTGCATTTGATTTGGGCTCCATTTGCCCTGAATGCACTTCCCTGCCGGATGAGCCCCCCAAGCATAGTCTGATGCATCTGTAGTTAGGGTTTGGGCGGCAGGGGGTGGAGTGAATGACAGTCCCTTGTTTTGGTGGCAGGCCTCTGCCCACCATAGGAACTCTAGTTGCAGGCAAGGTATGATAGGAATCATTGTTTCCAGGCTGTGACAATGTTGACTCCATAAACATTTTAAGTACCACTGAAGTTTCCACATATGCAGCCTTGCATATGGAATTAGAAAAATGCAGGAGGCCATGAACCCCATGGCTTGCAGAATTTGTCTTGCAGATAGCAGGGTTTTTGTGGCCACTTGTTTGAAGTAAGTCACCACATGAATTTGCTTTTCTGGCATAAGGAAAGCCATCTGGGCAGTTGTATTCAAGCTTGCACCCAGGAATGTAATTTTTGAGAGGGTACCAGTTGTGATTTCTTTTCGTTTATAGTGTTCCCTAGACAAGTTAGAACCTTTTTTACAAACGCCAGATGTTTTAGAAGAATGTCCCTGTTTTCTGCCTGAATTAGACAATCATCCAGGTATGGATAAATTTGAATATTTCTTTGCCTGCAAAATGCAATTACTGGAGCCAGGCACTTTGTAAAGACCCTGGGCGCAGTAGATAAGCCAAAGGGCAGTGCAGAGAACTGGTAATGCAAGTAGCCTGCTTTGAAGCGGAGATATCTTCTGCAAGATTTCCTGACTGGGACATGCAGGTAAGCCTCTTTTAAATCTAGAGTTGTCAACCAGGCATCTTTACCTAGCATAGGAAGTAACTGGTGAACAGTCACTATCTTGAATTTTGGAATGTCCAGAAATGTGTTTAGAGTAGATGAGTCCAGAATTGGACTCCATAATTTGTCTTTTCTGGGTACCAGAAAAAGTCTTAAATAGAAACCTTGTCCCTTTTCCTCTTTTGGTACTGGTTGAATAGCCCCCACGCTCATGAGGGAAAGTACTTGTTTCTGGGCCTCTGCCCACTGATTTGGGGGAAGGTCTGGCCATCCGTTTGGAATTGGCAATGTGTGGAAATGAAATCTGTATCCCTGGGATACTATATTTAAAACCCATTTGTCCTGGGTTATAAATTGCCAGTTTCTTGCATGAAGAGCCAGTTTCCCCCCAAAGGGGCGGCTAAAAGGTAAGTGCTTGGTAAGTGTAAAGGGAAGTCATTGAGACTGCTTACCATAGGGAGGTGTCTTGCTGTTTCCAGATTTGGAAGAGGAGGCACCCCATTGTTTTGTTCTGAAAGTCCCTTGGGACTGAAACCTGGTGCCTTTGGAATGCCTGGCCTTGACTTGAGTGGCTCTCGAAGGAAATGGAAAGGACCAGTTCTTAGTAGGCCAGTGCCTACTAAATCTTGGAGGTTGCACTTGTAAGAAATCTTTCACAGTTTGTATAGATTTAGCTTTATCTTCCATCTCTTTTAGAACTTCTTCAGCCTTATTACGAAAGAGACAGTCCTGTTGTAAAGGAGCATCCAACAATTTTGCTTTAATATGATCAGGCAGAGTTTGCTCTTTGAGCCAAGCATGCCTTCTTAGCACAGACCCAGTTACAGCAGCCCTGCAAGAGGCCTCCAAAGAATCAAAACCACATTGCAAAGTACGTTTTCCAACTTGTTCAGCAGAATGCAATAGATCCTATAAATCTTTATTTTCCACACAGTCAGAAATTAACATCATTTTCTGTTTAAGCAGTCCCATGATATGCTGTTGATATTTAAGCATATGAAATTGACAGTATAAAGCCCTGATTGCCAAGGCTGCAGAACTGTAAACCTTCTTACCCCATCTATCCAGCACCCTGGACTCTCTTATCAGAAGGGGTAGGATTTTTAGCAGAAGAAGCCTTAATGCCCTTGGGACCCTGAGAAATGGTTTCAGGATCCGCAACAGGATTTTTGAAAAGGAATATGTGGGAGTCAGGAACCCTGTAGTATCTGTCTGGCTTACAAGTAGCCAGAGGCAGAGAATCAGGAGCCATACTAGATTCTGAAAAAACATCATCAACAATGTCGAGAACAGGAGGTACAGCCAAAGGCCTATGCTGAGGAAGAAGAAGAAAATCCTTAAGCCTCTTTTTAGATTCAGAAAAATCCTGACTTTCCCAGTGGAAATATTCCCTTAAGGTATGCAAAGTTTTCCCAAAAGAAAAATCCTCAGGGGGAGAAGCAGAAGAAATGGAATCTTCTACATCAGAGTCCTCATAAGTAGGTATAGACAATTCCTGTTCATTAGAAGAATCAGAAGAAACAGAATCCTGTTCAGAAGATTCATAGTCAATATCTTGCCTAGGTCTCTTAGAAGGGGGGGGGTTTGACTACCCCTGATCAGAGTAATTAAATCTTCAGCCATTTTGATCATTTGTTTCTTAGGCATAGGGGCCTGCACATGTGGCCTAGGCATCGTTTTTTTAGACATACGTCAAGATTTTGGCCTTAGTTTTGAAGATGGCGTTGGTCTAATATACAAATCTGTAGGCCTGAAAACACCCTCAGAAGCCGGTGCCTGCACAGTGGCTCCAGACCCATCCAAGGTAGAGACATCCGTGGGTTCCATAATTGAAGCATTTTGCGGCATACCGGACTCCGAATGAGTCTCAGTAGAGGCCTGCGAATCAGAATTAGCAGGTATCAGGGGCTGCGAAAGCGCCTCACTGAGTACCGACAAACTGGCGACTGGCTTAGAAGCGTTGTTGGCAGTTTTGGACCTCAATGGCCTGTCTCTGTCTTTTTCTTTGCATTTTTTAGGTATTCTGGTAGTCGGATTGCCAACCGACGACATTTCTGGATAATTAAAGCGTGAGTCAAAATATTTCGAAGCAGAAATGTGCCGACGTTTAACAGTGCGTTGATTAAATAAAGCACAGAACCGACAGCAAAGTACGTCATGGTCAGGGCCTAGGCAAGGAATACAGTACAAATGGAAATCCTTATGAGGTATTTGCTTCCCACAAGTAATGCAATTATTAACTTTTACTGACATCGGTAAGGAGCAAGAAAAAGTTTCAACGGGTACTTAGCTTTTTAGTTGAAGACTTCAGATCTGAAACTCGAAAATGAAAATTTCAGGAGTCGGACGACCGGCACTTGCGAACTGCTTCTGCTTCAGGCACCGCATGGCAAGAAAGACTAATGTAATGGCGTCAGCTGCATGTTTTATACCCCTGATGACCTGACGTCATGGAAGCAACTGACGCAGGACCCAAGACTTTGTTAATCAGGCCGACTGAAGGCAACTTGCCAGCAGATTACACAAATGTAATGACTGCAAAAATGAAACACGAAGAACATTATGAAAAAGCTATAGAAAAAAAGAAGTATAAAAAGGGAATCAAGATTATTAATGGACTGTTTGATAGAAACATAAATATAAAGATGGCTGCAACAATACTGTGCTATTTAGTAACATTATCTATGTCATTAAATAGTGCAACAGTCTTCCCCTATGACAAATCACAAAAGAATACACTACAAGTCAAAATAAGTGTTGTCTGCAGGGGTACAAGCCCCCCTCCCCATTTTACAGATACCAACATCATGGTCATACAACACTGGAAAAGACAGAAAAACCCAAAGCAGCATGCAGCAGTCTTGGGTAACTACTTGTTTTGCTAGTGATTTGTGAGACTCCATGACAACAGAACACATGGGTAAGCCACAAAGAAGACAAGGCTAGAGCACTACTTTGTAACAGTAGGGCTGGATGCTGATAAGATAATAACAGCAACACATCTGCACTAACAGAAAGCCTACTTGCTCAAGGAGAGGAAAAGTTAAAAGAGCGAATGAAGGATTCCTGGCTTGTCTTGAACTATCTGATTACCAACTATTTTAATGCATGATTTATACATCTTATTTTTAAACCTAACACTGTTAACTACTATGCAGAGACTCTGACATCTTACTGCATAAGACTAAAAGGATTAAGAAATGGAGTTTAAGTTTTCTTTTCCTTTTTTTTGTTTTGCAGGTACTGCAGATTTATTGTTACAGAGACTGCATATGAAAATCTGTATTTGCAAGTGTGCTCACAAACACACCACACACACACACACACACACACATATATATATATATATATATATATATATATATATATATATATATATACACACACACACACACACACACACAAACTCAAACACACATGTTTATATAAATACACATACAAATATTAGGTCTGAATTTGACTGAAAGCACATTTGACTGAAAAGGCATTTCATCAAAAACATTTAACACAACATACAGGGGAGGGGCAAGCCCCCCCTGTAAACACCATGTGGGGGGCTTTGCCCCCACTCACCTTAATTACATATCCTAACTCCATGGTCACATAACAGTGAAGTAAAGAGAAAGCAACACACACAGCGAATTAATGCTGGACCATAAACATAAATGTCTATAAATATGGGAGTAAAACCTGAAAGTGGGCATTACCAATTGACACAAAGTCTTCTAATTTACCTTCCTAACAACCACATAATAAAAATGACACCATAAATGTCATGTCAAGACTACAAAAGTTTTTGTCAAAATGGCTTTTTAGTCGAAAGTACTTCCAGTCTTTTTTTGTGAGTGTATTTTAGTCAAATATACATTCATATAAACATACTAGAAATGAAAGTTATGTACTTCCCATAAAGTTAGATCCATGTTCTTTTTTTTTTGGGGGGTTTTCGGATCCAACTGGATTAGACAGCTAATAACCATAGAATCTTCCTGATCTGAAATTGCCTCCTCCCACATAATGCCATGCCTGCCTGAAGTTCCTCAGATTGAGTTCAACCTACATAATGACACATGCTCGAACAATAAAAGATGTGATATCTGACAGTAGTAAAGGAAAAGATTAACAGGGAAAAGAACCAAGAAAGGTTATTAGACCAGACCATGGACAGGTCCACTAGATCTACTTTGATTCCTGAAAATAGGTGACAGTTTAGAAGGGGGATGGTGGGAAGGATGGGTGAGATAGACTAAAGAAGACAACACTGATCCAGTATTATGGAAAGTACATAACTTTTTATCCGATGTCTTTTTCATCCACCTCAACCTTTGGGACAAAATCCCTAGACATTCAGCTGTGAAGCCTCCCTGCAAAAACATAAAAAGAAGTAGCTTTTTGTGTTTTTTTTTTTTGATGTTTGTCTTTTCAGAAACTCGATCATATGGTCCCGACCATATGACTTTTGAGTTTCTGAAAACTTGATCATCTGATAGGGACTCATATATTTATTTATTGAGAGAGACAGAATGAGATGGATTACATTTACTTCATCATTTTCTCATAACATCAAAGTGATCTTAAGGCAGAAAATATCAAAAAGTCAAAACACGGAAGCGCCTAAACAATAAAAATGTGTAACATTAAAAGGGCCATTTAAGTAAGTGGTGTAGGTGTAAGCCAAATAAATCAGTAACCTATATTTAATTATGGCAGCATTCAAAAACTGCAGTGTACCTCCAGGATGTGTAGGTAGCATTTACAATCCTGTTCAATCTCAGAAGTATAAAACTGCGCTAGTTGGTGATAGTTACACTGTTGAGAAGATTTGCAATAATTGTTAACACTGGTCTTGTAAATATAAAATAAACCAGAAAAGGAAATGCAGTGCAATAACTTACCCCACAGTTATTGAACAGTTACGCAAGAGCAGCCGCCATTATCACCTAACAGATTCATAGGTTCATAGGCAAATCCCACTGAAGTCAAGTATTACATGTCATGAGCTGAGCTGCGGCAAAAAGATGCTCTATCAAGGAATACTCCACACTTGGTGGTAGATGAGGTCATGGCTTCACTTCTTCAAAAAGTTAATACGGTAACAAAACATACACTGAGCTCCATTAATAGGAAGCAATTGTCTCTGGATCCACAAAATGCGACTCTAGTTGTGTTAGTGGTGGTGGTATTTTCTACAGAGGAAAATCTCACTGGTTCAAGTTCTGGCATTATCTGATTAATGGACAGTACGTTTTTAAGAATGGGAAAAGTCTGCAGACAGTTATATAGTATATACGGATTCATAAAATACTGTGGTTCAACCAAAAAATAATTTTTCGTCTCTCTAGTAAACAGCTAAGGGCTTATAACTTAATGTGGCAGTATGTTATGAAGTCTTGGTACTGTTTGACCTACTAGCTGAAATTTGATATATTTTATGCGACTTTGAAATAACAATGGAGCAGTAAGTAAAAGCTGTATCTTCCAGCAGATTAACTAGGTTTTTGCATCCCCCCTCTTCTCGTATCAGCCGAATCTCTTTATCCTCCAGGGGAAAATCATATATTAGCAATAGAACCTGATGTTCTTTGTTATTTTTTTAACACCTAAGTAATTCTCTGAAATCATCTCTCACTTCCAAAATAAAACATAATGATAATTTAACTTAATTTGAGTCACGAGTGACAGAACATCAGCTGCATGCAAACAAATTTTATTGTCCCTATGCCTCCTTACCCCCACAGCAATATGTGACATCTTAGCATCATCTAAACTAAATACTAAAGGGTTCTAGAAATAAGACAAACATCCCTGCTGTTCTCCTGTGGAAACCTTTAAAAGCCACATCCACCTACTACTTAACACACAAAACACTAATGACTGAGCGTATTCTCTCATGTTTTATCAACTCTTCTAGAAACCTACTCCATGACAACAAAAACAATAACTTCCATCACTGTTATGAAAGACTGTAATGCATTTAATTCCATGAATGACTTCATGAGACCCTTTTTCTTCTATCCACTTCTATGAACAATATCACCTTCCATGCTATATAAGCCACCTATCTCCTTCCCAGAAAACCCATTTGAGATATGCGTACCAGTTTGGCAATAATACATCTGTGTCTCTTAACCATAAACCCAGTGCAAAGTTTAAAAGTTGTAGCCTAATATAGATATGGGCCTACAGAACTCACTTTTACATCCTTCCTAGACTTTGGAATTGGGATCAACACATCAACAAATCAATTTCAGCTCTTGGAATTCACTTCCACAACATACACTATAGCTGGTGCCAATACTGGTGAGAATTTAGAGGAGCACAGGTAACATAGTCACAATGGGATGGGTATACATGCATAGGCATACAAAAGCTGTACCCAGCAGCATAAGCTCCCATGCACTGCACACAAAGAATACCATATCCAGAAGAATCAACATGGTTGTACAAGAACAGTTTGATCTTGTACGGTACCACTTTGCTAGAACAATCTATGCAAACTCGAAACAAGAAGGCAATCATATTCATATTGCTAGACTTGTGTAAAATGAACCCATGCACAAGGCTGTACATCATTACAAAGTCAAACAAAAACAGCTTACTACACATTTGCAGAACACTGTGTACTTCCTCAGAGCTGCCTGTAAGTCCAGAAAATGCTACTTCTTCAAAAAGCTGCTATCCAGTCTTCTAAAGCAGTTTCCAAGGCGTGCAAAAGTTAGTGTATGAAATGGTGGTATGCTCTCTAATTCTGAAACTTTTTATCTCTTTAAATGTTTTCAGCCGATCCATGATTTCCTGTGCTAAGAAACAACTTTAACACCATCAGCCCTATGTCCTGCCTTCAGAGAAAAAAAAAATCTGTTCATTTGGTAACAGGGGCCTGTATCCACCATCATCATCACATCCAAGGTCACGAAACATCTCTCTATTTTTCTGTCTGTAGCTTGACTTTACTCCTAGACTCCTATTCAAAAATCACTTTAACAAGGGCATTTAAACAGTTAAACAGTTTCAGGTAACAAAAGAAACTTGGCATAATTTTAAGTTACAGCAGAAGTCAACAACATTATTTGCAAAAAAAAGTGCAAATCAGCCAGTATTTTATTTATTACATATTAATAGCTTAGTTACAACAGAAACCTGGGGAGAAGGAAAGCTCTATCAATATACAATGCCTTAGAAAATAGCAACAATGAAAAAATACAACATAAAACCAGCAGCAGAGATTAAATAATCCATACAGCTCTCTCACTTACGTACAGTCATCTGTCAACTAGGGCGGATATTCATATGTGCACTTAGAAAAGAGTGGGACCAACAATTCAACAAATATACACAAAAGGGTTCATTTCCATATAAATGAGTGTGCATGATCTCTCTCAAAAAAATTATAAACTGTACTCAAAAATACTTGAAATAAACATTTTTTTCAAAGGACAAGCCCCCCCAACACACATATATACACAATTCCAACATATGCACACCACATTAGGAAAAAGGAGAAACTCACCATTAAAGCATGCAGAGGTTTCGCACTGACAGCAATCCTGCAAAACCCACGCATGAGCTCTGCATACAATAAAAATGAACTTCAATCAGTCGTGTTTGAATAGCTAGAACCTAATCAGCTGGTTTTCAGCCACATGGAGGGAACCATACATTTCTTTATGTCACACAACAGCCAGTGCAACTTGAAAACTGCTTCAAAAACAGCAGAACCTGTTTTAAAAGTTGAGCAGTGGTGAAAAATCTTTATCTGCACTGGTGAAAGGTACCTTAATCAAGTAACACTGGAGCTCAAAGCACTGTCCCCACAGTACAGAAGGTCTTAGGCACCATTAAGTTGAATCCTGACTGCCCGATGACAGTAAGATTTATTTGACTGCAGTATTACAGTCACTGGGGCAGTATGTGGAATACAACACACATTAAGCATGAGCAATTTTGTTTGAGGCGCCAGACTAGGTGAGACAATACATACAAACGGCAAAACTGAAAGGGAACAGCAAACTATACACATTACTTAAAGCTCTAGATACTCACTGTGAAAAACCTGACTAATGACTATAATCCCAAACAACAAATGAGATAGGGCCACAGTTCCTGAGATGCTGAGCCTTGTAGCCATGACAAGGCACTTCTTGGTCTTCTACAGAGCCACCTTGGCAATGATATATAAGCCCTGTGAAATTAAATCTGGACAAAAGCAAGTCCTTATGATTTAGCTCAGTTCAAAGTGGAAATGTGCATGCTATCCTTGCGGATGAAAAACGAGTTGAATAGTAGGAGAAAGCTGAAATAAGAAAATATGAGTAACGTTCAGCGGTCTGAAGAAGGTGGAATATTTTTACCACTGAAAGCGCTTATCATATTAAAGTTTTCAGTTGCTTTAGCATTACGTTATTCGTATTTGCTTATTTCAGCTTTCTCCTACCATTCAACTCGTTTTTCTTTTGATTTTTAGTAGTTTTTTGGTTTTCTTGTTTTTTATCCTTGCAGATGACAAAAAAGAGTGAAGATCTATCATTCAGGATGGACCTAGGACTAAACAGCATTAATCTGGATTTGGCAGGATTTAAAAACAGGCCTCTGACAGATAATCAAGTCTGTAGATGGTATATACAGCTGCCTGCAGATTATGCAAAGTGTTATCTGTTTTAGAAACAATGTTCAACAATTCATCAGTATAGAAAAAAGCCATATCCCAGTCATAAACAGTGAAAAAGGTAAAAGGCTCATGACCAATCTGGAACTCCCATGTGCAAATAGTCCCTGCTGCAAAAAAAAAAAAAGTTTAAAAAAATGGATATAATTTGAGATGGTCTTAGAAGTGCATCAATGCTCTGCAAAGAGGTCCTGCTGTAACAGACTTGCACCTAAAAAAACAGGATATGGCTGTAAACCTAGCCTGCTGTAAAAGTAAATGACTCTCTCCTAATAAGCTCAATATGACTATAAATTGTTTTAGAACAACACCAAGCCTCATAAGTCAACAACCTCAGACCTCATTGCATCCAATGGAAGGGAATGTCCTCATTGTTGAATGCCTTCATGAAGTAGAGAAATACTACCCCGGTATACTTACCTTTGTCTAAAGAAGTTACAATATGACTTGTACTCACAACCCAACAGTTGTCTACACTGTGGTTAGTCAAAAATCCATGTTTGTTTATTTTCCATTTGTTACTGGATTGGTACAAATACACTTTTCAGGTATGGCCTGACCCAAGAAAGCAAGAAGACACAAACACTGTGCAATGTCATACAGAACACTATGAAAAGTAGTAAATGAGTGACATAAACTGTGATAGTAGTAAGTAGCATTCTCTAGTTCCCTTGCTAAGATAATAAGAAATACAACATGTCAGTTGGTATTCCCATTTTCAAGGACACCAAAGTTGTGGATATGAACAGACCAACAACTACGTGCTTCCATAGCTGTGGTACTGTAAAATACATGACAACATGGATAATAACATGGATAATAAGTTAGGTTAACAGACTGTGGTGGCATAAGAAGCCACTAACTATGTACATACGAGCACAAGCATATTATGGAGAAGAGTACTTCTTTGTGCCTTTGGACAGAATGTTGAAGAACAATTTTAATCGGACAGGTGGAAGACTAAACGATGGGTATTTGTGATTACAATAAGCAACTTTGTTGTGACAAAGACTCCAGAGACAGAGAAGTTCCAAAGAAAGGCTGAATGAAGATTAATACTGCAGAATGATCTGAAAGGACTACAAAAGCTTCTAATGGACATCCAGCGCATGATCAAATTAATACCCAACCAAAATGTCCTAAGGTCTGTTTAATTAGACTCCTGTATGCCTGTTTAAGTACTGTTTCTTTTTTTACTATTTTCTCTCACCTAGGCTGTGCAATACCTTCTAAGGATTCTTTACAAATTAAGAGCAGAGGGATGCAAAAAAATCTATTACATACATGTTGAACAGCAAACTTTTAATTTGTCAAAATGCAATCTCTAACTTTTCAATTCAATATAACTTCCTGTAAAAATTGATTACCAGATTAGACCCTAAAGGTTCCTCAACAAAAAGATCACAAGCCTAATGTCAAGGAGCTACCAAGACAGGCTGGATGTTCTATCCCTTTATTTAATTTCTTATACACTTCTGAGCAGAGATCTCTGCCATTACAGACACGGTTGTCCAGGACCTCCTGTACCTCTTGAAGTCCAATATCTTGACCAGTACTACAACCATGCACCTAAATATTCATCAACAAGTAAATAAAACACACTGGAGGGTCAGGTTTATAACCCAGTGTCTCCAAAACCTCTGGAATAAACATCCCCTGTATGTTCATAGGTAGGTACTAGACTATTGGCCCAAGGGCCTATATAAGCCTAGCCAAACGGTTATGCAGTGTGACTCACTATCTTCTTTTAAACATTACTTAGATGGATAGTCATGAATTTATACCTGATTGACTGCTATGGGTCCTCCTTAGGTTGACAGGCTCATAGGTACTTACAAGGCTAACCAATCTATGAAGATCATAAGAAGCCTAGCCTTACACATCCCTGGTAGTTTTTAGGCCTTACATTTTGTGTACAAATAACTCAAAGGCTGGCAGAACAAGGATATGTTGGGACATTTATTTATTGCCCCTATCTATGGAAGACATGGATGCTAACCTCGGGGTGAATCTGGAGAAAGGAGGTGTGGCAGAGGGTGGGTACTAGCAAGGCAAGAATGCTTATAAGACTCAGTGGCTCTGGAATATTTATGAAATCTACTAGCAGTTACAAACAGCGACAGTCTTATACAATGCATGTCAAAATGCAATATTATATTTCAAAGACGTATCACAAACAAGTGAAAACCAAAGACGCCCCGCAGCTGACACAAATTGTTCTCAAATGTCATTCTAATGATACATTCCCAAACAACAATGGAAAGCAACTATTGTACTCACCGCCCACAATGAGGTATGTGTTAGGAAAAAGATTCTTTGCTTGCATCAGTGCTCGTGCATGACCAGAGTGGAACATGTCAAAAATTCCATCTGCATATACTCTTATAGGTCGATCATCTGAAAATATACAAAAAAATAAATGAATTCATGCTAAGCCCAGTTACAAAGAACAAATTTAAATTTTCCGTTTCCAAATATATTTATACTATTGTTTTTCCAAGAATAATCAAACGTAAATCAACTGCTATTAGGGTGATTCCAAATTAATCACCTGTCACTGTCCTGGCTTGTGTCATGTAAAAATGGTGGTGTTCATGTGGAGTTCTGGTGGTGAAGTTAGTGGCTGCGGTAGACCTCTGCCTGTTTTCATGACCAGCCACTAACTACAGACACATAAGCAAATGCAGAAATTTACAAGCTTTTACTTGGACATGCACAGCCAACAGTGGCCATTCAAGTGAGAGAAGGACTGTTCCAGCTGCACAATCCACAGGGAAAGGCTTGGAGACAAACGCATGACTTCATGTATGCACAGTACTAGATGTGTACACTAGCAACTGTTTGTGGAGAGAAGGGGAGTCATGCCAGATACCACTATTTCTTCTACTGTCTAAGGTTTCCCTTCCTTATAGGTACACGTTCTCATCAGATGAGAGCATTTACAGTCACAAAAACAGGCACTTTTCCTTTTCCAGGAAAGTCCTTTTCAGCTCTTTCTTGTAACACAGACCATATGAACTTACTCCAATAGGAAAGTCCTGAGGAGGTCTTTAACATGAAACCAAAAAGGGAAGTGGTTTTAAGTTATTAGGTCTTTAACATGTATGATGAACAGAATCCCTCCTTCCTTCTCCTCTTCTTGATAAACATTTCCCATCCCTACCCCTTCAAGTTTTATGCATTACAGAAGAATCCAATAAAATCCATTAAAAAGTAGGGACCAACAGGCAGTCTATGACACTGACCCCAAAAAGTGTTTGCAGTGGTGGTGGTAGGGCTGGCGTTAAGAGTTGCCACTGCCCTTCTCCTCAATGAACAGTTATGAAATGGGGAGATGTGCCCCACTAAAAAGCAAGAAAAATACCATGTCCTGGATACTTTCGAAGAAAAATGTTTTCTAACTTTCCTCTAAATATTGCAGAAAACTACTATGCCATATTGGACATTTATTAATATGGTCATTAAATAGGATAAAACAACAGAAATAACTACAATATCTTGTTAATAAGGTGAAGATAAGTCTTTCATACTGGGTGACAGCATGGTTTGTTCTGCAAAACCTCACGACATATCATGCTTTGCACATGACAAAAGATGGCAATCCTAGTTGAAGAGAGTGGGCGTGCTGGTTTAGACAGTCCTACAAACTGATTACTGCAGCACAGCAATGAACTACTTCCGTCATGCTTGTTTCAGTCAGCATATACAATATGAAGCCTTACTGTATGGCACTTACACAAAACTGGCATGAGAAAAGCAGAATTTTACAAGGTACTCATCAAAACAGTAGAACTTTGAGGGAAAAAAAACCTCTTACAGCATTACTTTAATAAATTGTTTTTTTACTCACTGATGTCAGACATCATCCAGCCTGTTTTATAAGCAGCTCGATGTCCCCATTCTGAAAAGTGATGCTAGTCTAATGCTACTGTTCCCCCAGCACCAGCCAACCTGTCTGAAAACAATGAAACCATGTCATCATCAGTTGCTCTACTCAGACAACTGTAGCTTAACACTATGAATGCAATGGATGCCAAGTTTAACTTTGAGCCCTCAATGACTGACACTGATGTGTGATCACAAATGTGAAATTCTTTTTAGTTTAAAGATCAACTTTGTAATATCTAAGAGAACTCACTTTTGCTCAAGATACAGCAACATGTGAGTTGGTAAATTTATGCAGCAAGGAGTGCTAGGATAAGCACAAACATTAGAATTTAAAGTTTCAGTAGCTGTTTCACTGTCAGTTCAATACAAATCACTTTTCTGAGTGACAATCACTAGAGTATCAAGCTTTACTCATGGAGATGAAAATACAATAACTGCAGCACTGTAAGAATGTAACATGAAAAATCTTAGGGCAAGCAGCCTATGAAAGACTACATTCATTAAAACTGTAAAGGGGAATAGTGGGAGGATAACCATACTTTTGTCAAGTCATTCCTTCACAAAGATACGGTTAGGATACATATAAGTGTGCTACGTTATAGGAAGAACTTCCCAACTGAATCTCAAGCAGTCTGTAAGACCAAAGAAAAGGCTGTGGAAAACTACTAAAGCAAATAATCATGACACAAAACAGAAATTCACTTTATTAACTAACACACACAAATCAGGCAGCCCTGCCTTAGCAGATGCCCATCCATTAAGTACTGCTCTAGCAAAACCTGCTTTTCTTCAAGAATGAACCTGTAGCTCAGAGTTTCATGAATGTGTGCATTTGGTACAAGGTCATAGCTTCATGTGTCCTATACTGAAACACATTTATACATCATATGCTCTACCTCAAAACACATTAATGGTGTTTGCCAGTCTTCTGTTGCCTTTGTTGTAATAAAAAACAGCAATACATGAGTAAGCCACTCTAAGATCTGTGTAGTTAAAAGTAGCCTGTGTCTACCTTCATGAATTAAACAGCTTGTCAGATTTTACTACAGTTTTTGGGTCTTTCCGCAAAGTACACCACTTTCCTGTAAATATCCTCAGTGTGCATCAGGCTTCACCATTCCTATTTTTATGAAGAAACTGTCAGCTGTATATGGACTGGTTTACACAAATATGTGCAACAAGTAAGCAAAATGGACCGTTTTTCATGGTCTATTATTGGGAAAAACTAAGTAGTGTTTGCTATACACAAAGTTTGCCCAGGTTTCTTTTTTAAACACCTTGTATTTATTATTTGAAGGCAGTCTGCAGAGACACCAAGGAAATAAATTCTTTCTTAAGTGCCATTCTCTATTTATAACAATGAGAACTGTACACCATCTTCTTCATTACAAAGGCTGAGGGGCAGTGAAACCGTTCACAACAATGTACAGCTTCATATATCTCTTGCTAAATTGCCATTCAACAGATCATTAACAAATGGTTTCTTTTAAATAGATATTAGATGGTTAAACATTTATTCATACAAGAAATAACACTCACCAAGAATATCTGCTAAAAAACTACATTCTTGCTCCTGAAAGAGAGAAACTTAACTGCCAATTTTATCTAGAGCAAGGATCTTTTTTTTTTTTAAGTCAATTTTGGCCTACAATAATAACTCAAGGATTGCAGGAAACTGCATACAGGCATAATACAGAATCAAGAGCTTTGAAAGAGGGGATGGTGCAGGTCTTCCACGCTTGAAGGCGTAGATAAGGTGAACAAAACATTAGCATCTAAACACTGTTCTATGTAAGAAAGAAAGTCTCTTGGGAAATTATTCAGAAAAAGATGTTTGCAGACATACTATTCTGTCCAGCTGCCCTGAGTGAACTGGCAAGAGATCGGTTCAGCTAGCCTGCTAGAGTTCTGACTACTTGACAGATAAATTGTCTGTAGAATTAAGTTCTGATTCCATACACATTTCCAATTTTTCACTGCTTGCTTTCTTGCAGGAGAACAAATGTATTACTCCATAGCTCTCAACTGTCCAGATTTTTGCCTCATATTTTTGGTCTGTTCCACATAAAATTTGTAGTATTCTGGCAAGTCACTGAGGATTGAAGTCACTAAATCAAGACATGCATTTCAGTTTCAGACTTCATATCCTTCAGAAAAATGCATGGTAACACAAACTCTATTTAGCAGCTTTAAAATTTATAGCAGCAATATTTAAAATCTGCTCCATTTTAGGCTTTGTCCAGATTTCTTGCACTAATAAGATGAGAAGTATAATTACTCCCACTTGTCTACTACACAACCAATGCGTTTATCTGTGTTTCATTGAACATCGCCTGGTGAAATATTTTTCTGAAGTGCCTTTATATTGAGAATACACAGAGAAAATCTGGCATTATCAAAACTCCCTGTGCTTAATGGGACCGTGCACAACAGTCTACTTCAGCACTAAGCAGCACAGAATCCCCTAACAGTATAGAATGTCAAGCTTACGTCTTACTTTAAATCAGTATATTCTACTGTAATTCTCGCTCACTTTTTTTTTTTTTTTTAAAGAACTGGCAAATCAGGACTGACAAGTGAAATGGACTTTTACAGGCAGGTAACAAATGAAGGATTTCACAAGCATTTCACAACCACTGTTTGGCATGCTGCATTATACTTAGTTTCCAATGTAGTCAGTATGTGACTTCCCAAAGTGGATTATACAGCATATATCCAAGGTATACACGTAATGGGTTATTGCATCAGAAGTAAAAATCCTATATACTTCATCAGACAAAGCAATGCTTCTATCACTGCAAAAATGTCATACCCAAACATCCATGTGCTAAGGAGGTAATATACTGAAGTCAAAATCAGGACAAAGCAGGATTGATATCACTAAGAGTGTCAGTCTTTAGTACACTGTGTACCTGCATATCCAAAGATAATGTTATATGGTATAAAAATTATATCAAGATCACTCAAAAGGGTTTGAGGTTAGAGATCTCAGACACAGGCATTTTATTATCATAGTCTAGCATGCTACATTATTCTCAGTTTACACTAGAGGTAGGTAGCTGACTTTTGCTCAGATAGAGGTGTGCAGCACCTATACAATATACATCCTTACTGAGGTGTAATAAAATCAGAAGTAAAAAAAAATGTATATTTCTTTGGACAAAGCAACAAGTTATAACTCCAGTCACAGCACAGCTCTCAATTGTCCAAATTTTCGCAGACTGCATATTTTTGCCTCATATTTTTGGACTGTTCCTTAAAAAATGTTTTCTGACAAATCAGAGAGGACTGAATTCACTAAATAATGACAGACATTTAAGTTTCAGACATCGAATACTTCAGAAAATGTGTTTATTCTAACAACTTTCTAGGCTTATACGAGCAATATTTAAAATTTGTCTCTATTTTTGGCTGTTTGCCACCCCCCCCCCCCCCCCCATTACTTTTGGCTTTGTCCAGATTTCTTGTGCTAAGATGATGAGAGGTAGTATGAGTCATAGCATAAGATGTTGAGAGGTAGTATGAGTCATAGCATAAGATGTTGAGAGGTAGTATGAGTCATAGCATAAAAACAACTCCCAATGCTGAGGGAAACAGAGTGCTGAAGTCAAATTCACCAGTAAGCTGCACTAAAATTTCTAAAGGCAGAATGGCAGTCTTTTGTGCTGGCTGGTGAAGAACATCTAACAGTGCAAGAACCAGTAGTCTGCAGGCATGGGATGGTTTCAGCAATGCCTCCTTATCCTAATTCAATTTAATGCACACAATGTACAGCTTTTTAGAGTCCTTGCTATGATTATCATGACAGTACAAGGCACTATTCTCAAGAGAACCAGGATATCTGATGCTGTTAAAACATACCTTCACGACATTGCTGATACTCAGCTCCAGCGCACGGAGGGAAAAATTCAGAGCTCAGGGACAGTACATGTAGAGAAGAGTGCAGAAATTCTTTAGTTACGTAAAGTACCAGTTAACATCTGCATATAAAATTAGACTACTTGTTATGCTGCCAAAGCAGGCTAAGTAAAATTAGACAACTGACCTAACAATTTTACCTTGAAGCAAGGAATCCAGCCATCACTTAATATCACACAGAATAGTATAACAACCAATGAGATCATACTCTGATGTGCCACAAGGGTAAACAGCAGCTGCTGTGGTACTGGGGCAAAAGATGTGTGTGTGTGTGGGGGGGGGGGGGGGTTCTGTTTGTGCATTTATCCCTATAGCTTCAGTGATGCCTGCCTTAGTCTGTCAGATATTATCAGTTCCATATGTGTGCTTTGTGAGGCTCTAACATGGACCATATTGTGTCACTGTAGTTAGGATTGTAATATTTTACATAAAAAAACAAATCTTAATCAGGATTCACAACATACTTTAAAATTAAAGTGGAATTATTAGTTACATTCTTGAAGTTTATGAAAGAATCTGCCATTCTCAGCTATGACATTATGCCATACCTGTAGTATGCACTACAACTTTGTTTTCTGACATTTGTTTTATACACAAAGTGCTTTATTTCAAATGAAGATGTACATATTGCTATAAAACTTCTCTCTCATACCTGGTACCCAACTAACACCATGTTGCATATCTTTATAACTGTTTAGCAATAAATATGTATACATGCATGCATAAATACATTTTTATGAAACTATCGCAAACAGTATTCACTTAGCAGCACTGTGAAACAGCATTTCATAGGCCCAGTAAATGCAGGGGTCAAGAATGACTACCAACTCAAATGGGGAGGTTAGTTAGTAAGAAAGTGACACTGACTTTCATGCAATGTTATTAATAAATAACATACATTAATACTGCTCTTAATAACATGATCAAGAAGAAGGTTCTACAGAACCTTATCGTAATAAATGAAAGCTTACAAAATGTTGAAAGCTTTTCTGTTGCTAACCAATACTTACTTAACACCACTTTGCAGATGCACACACACACACACACACACACACACACACACACACAGTGTATATACACACACACACACACATATATATATATATATATATATATATATATATATATACACACACAAACACACACACGTGTGTGTGTGTGTGTGTATTATATATATATATATATATATATATATATATATATATATATATATATATATAAATAAATATATAAACAAATATATATAGTATTATATTTATGCAAATATCACATGCAGTGCCCCTCTGGTACCACTGTAGAACACTCCACAGGCCAAATACCACATTAGTAGCAAGTTACAAAAAGTGATTTGTAACAAAATCAAAATATTAATACATATCACAGCCTTTCTGTGTTGGAGGGAAGCTTTCTAGCTTATCAGTGGGAGTAGTAAGCACTAGGTAGCCTATCTACCACAACAGGAGTGATTTCTGGCCCAGAAATTGTAGCTTATTGGCTGTTTGGGCAGTTTTTTTCCATCTCTTTCAACTTTCTGGTTTAAAAACCCACATCTGCGCTTGTTTCTCACCTTTCCTGTAACTAATCTAGTCCAGATACAGATTTGCTGTATTCAGGACTGTTGGTACGCTTCTGAGCTGTGCCAAAGTCTGCTCTTCAGTTTTTCCCTTCGATCTGCTAGTTCTCTCCTGTCCTGCACTTTTACTAGCTTATTAGTTTAGCACTTTACCAGACTTCTTGTAGCAATTATTGTAGCACACAAAAATACTACCAGCACTGAACGTTCTACAAGGAAACAGCTCCAGTACTAATTAATACCCACCCCTCCAGGCATCTCTAAAGGTCAGTTCCCTGTGCTTTCTCCTATTAATCTGGTGAACTTGGGCATCCTGAGGCAATGTAGCAACTGTCTTATATACACTGACAACCCTCTCCTCTTACCTCTCAACAGTCAAACTTGTGAGAGATGCACTTATATATCCAAACTAGAAGCCACGCACTCTCCAGCCAAGACCGGAATAGCTGGTCAAGAGGAGAAGGTCAACACTTGCACAACACCACATGGAACACACAGCCCTCCAGAATACACATCAGCACTGCCTTCACATAAAAACACAAACCACACACCCACCTTTGCGGAGGCTCTAAATAAAAGTCTACCCAAACAGCAGATACCTCCAAGGCAGAAATGCACTCGACCACCACAACACAACACTAATCACAAGACACACAACTCTCCTAAACAGTGTGCCACTCAACCAAAGCCCCTAAGGCAAAACAGCATGCCCAACACACTAGTCATAAGTGACTTGATAGTGAGGCACACTGATGTCCCACTCACTAGGTTGAATAAGGAGAAAGTAACAGTCAGCTGCCTGTCAGGTGCCAGGATCCACCACATAATGCATGCACTCAGGTCCCTCAACAACAGGCACAAATATGACTCTGACAATGTACATGTGGGTATGAATGACCTGAGACGTACCTTCCTGGGCCACATGAAAAGAGAGATGGTGGAGCTCTCGGATTATGTAGCCCAGGCGGGTATGACCCTAGCCCCGAGCAGCATCCTACCATCACCCAGAATGATATCACAGTACAAGCAGAAAATGACTGACTTCAACAATTGCCTAAGTTTCTGGTGTCATTCTAGGGGGATCCAGTATCTGTCTGCCTGGCATGACATGATTGACAGACCTCGATGCTTTGCCAGAGATGGCCAGCATCTGTCACCCCTGGGCTTCTGGATACTGGCCAAGGCTCTTGCCACCCCTATAGTGCCTTTTTTTAGGCAGTGTTCCAAAGATCAAATTACCACCATAACAGCTACAAACAAATGCAATCCGAGAGTCATGCTGCTCAATGCTAGAAGTCTAAATCTCAAAATGCACTTGCTTGAAGCACTCCTTAAAATGAAGAACATCAACATTTGTGCTGTAACAGAGACCTGTTTCAAGGCAGCAGAAAGCACACCTGCACTACCAGGCTTTAACTCATTCCACACCTTTTGGCCCCAGAACTTGGATGGAAGATACAAAGGTGGTGGTGTTTTCATGTTGATAAAGGATGTGCACACCTCCAGACTGGTAGCGCAACATAATGCATCTGAGACACTTCAGGTGCAGTTAACATTGGGTAAGACAGCGATTCAGGTCGTAGCCTGCTACAGGTCCCCAACCATGTCCCAAGACTCACACTCTATGTTTCTAAGCACCCTGGAGAATATTAGGGTCCAACCTAACACTCTCATACTGGGAGACTTCAACTACCCCTCCATTAACTGGGAAAACTACTCATGTACCAATATACTTGCCTGACGCCTTCTGGAATTCATTAATTCCAATGCCCTGGAGCAGCTCGTTCTTACCCCCACTAGAGGTAGCAACATCCTTGACCTGGTCATTACAAACATGGGCGACTCTTGCTCTACACCAATAGTCAGCTCCTCCCTGGTTAGATCAGACCATAAACTAATCACTTTGGAAATCCATATCCCTCCCACCTCCCCCACAAAGGTAACCATCATGAAAAACTTCTCCAGAGTTAACTCTGGGTCCTAAAAACAGAGGTGGCTAACTTCACTGCACCCGTGTAAATTGAGGATAGTTGCATGACCGCCGAATCATAATACCAATGCACTGTACGAACATGTACACAAATGCATGGATCTCACCATACCCAATAGAACCAAGACACTCTTCTCAAAAAAAAAGGAAGTCAATCTGGTGGTCCCCCTGTCATAAACAAACTCTACAACAGAAGGAGTAAAACTGATGTGGAATAAGGTGAAGTCCTAAGACTGGAAAAACTCCCTTATCAGGCTCAACAAAAGGTTGAGATCCCTCATCAAATCCTCTAAAGCTAGCTATGAAAACAGAACTGCAGTAGATAGTAAAGACAACCACAAGGCCTTCTGAAGTTATGTAAAGAATCTCAACGGCAATACCCAGATTTGCTCTGACTTACTGCACAATGATACCTCCAATACTGAGCCAACAGATATTGCCAATATACTGGCCGACAGATTCAGTGACAACTTTACCCCCCCAAAGGACCAATCACAATACCAGTAGATTGCCAGGTACCCAGCATTACTGCTGCACAGGTTAAAACAACACTGTCCGAGGCCAAGAATACAGCTTCTATGGGACCTGACAACATCCCTGGCTGTGTTCTACATGAACTACATTGTGAACTGGCACCTCATCTGTGTGCCCTGTTCAATCACAGCCTCACCTCAGGCTTTGTCCCTACCAAATGGCGCACTGCTACAGTCATCCCTCTCCACAAAGGAGGAGCGACTACAGACCCAGGAAATTATCGCCCCATTAGACCGACGAGTCTGATATGCAAAGCTATGGAATTCATCATTATGGCCCTAATAAACAAGGATATAGGGAATCTCCAAACTCTGGATCCTACACAGTTTGGTTTCATGAAGGGGAGATCATGCCTGGTCAGCTTGGTCGACTTCTTTGAGTCAGTCACCAAAGCTGTGGATGAAGGCAAGGTGGTTCATACAGCCTACTTTGATCTGGCCGGGGCCTTTGATACCATTCCCCACTCAGGAATCATGGTAAAACTCACAAAGCTAGGCATCAACTCCTATATCACTAGGTGGGTTGCAAACCAGCTTACAGACAGAACCTACAGTGTGAAAGTAGCTCACTCCAAGTCAGACTGCTGACCAGTCATGAGTGGAGTCTCACACGGTTCAGTCCTCGGTCCTCTCCTGTTTGGTATCTACTCCTCTGAAGTCCAGGCCAACACGAAGGGATTCTGGCTGACAAAGTTCAATGACGATTGCAAGTTGGGAGCTATTATTAACTCACCAAGTGATGCTGACATCCTACAGTAAGGCCTCAATGAGACGAATGACTGGTTTCAGAACCATGGCCTTAAGCTCAATGCCAAAAAATGTGCCATCATCCTCCTTGGGAAAAACTTGGTTCCCTTGAATTACCACACTGATGGTAATCCACTGAACACAGAAGGCATTATAAGAGATATGGGAACACAGGTTGACAGCAACCTCTCTTTTGACCACCACATTGCCACTGTGGTCAGAAAGTCCTTCTATGTGGCACATCTCATTACTAAGGATTTTGTATCCAGGAAGAAAGAGGTCATTGTCTCCCCTCTACTCTTCCCTCATTAGACCAATCATCGAGTACAATGCCCCATTTGGCATGTACCTCACTAGACACCTACAACAACTGGAAAGGCTGCAAAAATACCTCACAAAGAGGATCTTAGGCCTTAAACACTTCTCCTATATGAACAGACTCAAAAAACTCCAACTATTCTCTGTCTCATATTTTCTACGTAGAGGCAATCTCTGCTTCACTTACAAAGCCATGTCTGACCCAGCTCTGCTAGAAATGCTACATCTAAAGAAATCCCAATCCCTTTGCACCACACGCTCCAGAGACCTCAACCTCATTACCACAATCAACAGAACATACTGGAAGGACAGGTTCATAACCCAGAGACTGCCCATGCTATGGAGTAGACTTCCCATACATGTCAAGCAGAGCACTTCACTGGCCTTCTTCAAGAGAAATCTTGATGAGTGGATGGGAAATAGAAAATACACCAAGGGGATCACTCCAGTGGCTCTACTTGACAGCTGCACTAGGAACTAAGGTTGTGTGACACAATGTCAGGGTACTGCTATGGGCTAGGCTTGTAAAGGCTCCAGGGCCATTAGCCTAGTACACACCTATGAACCTATGAATAATATTTTGTTAATACCTTGAGCAAACCATTATATGGTTGTGCTTCAAGGTATAAAATGAAAACTTAGAAAATACTGAAAAACTTCTCACTTATACTTGGTATCTAATTACCACTGCTTTACAGATATCTATACTTGTTTATTAATTAAAATGCATACAAATACAAATATATTTATACAAGTATCGCATGGAGTGTCCAATTAGTACACAGAACACCATTTCAAAGGCAAAGCTAGCACATGGATCCAAATGGGTTGATCAGTAAATGAGAAAAGGTGATTTTAATGACAAATTATGAATGTATGCCACATTACTATTTCTATTAATGACTTGATAAGTTTATATGGCACTTCATGATATCAAATGAAAGTCTGCATGATGCTGGAAAACTTCTCACTAACAGCTGGTGTCTAATTGCCACTGCTATGGAGACAGCTATATATTTTAGCAATAAAATATATAAATGTGCATGAATATCACACTGCTGTGAACATCTTGAAATGGAGTCATACCATCAAAACTGCTTTGCAGCAAATTAAAGACCATATCTGCAAAAACAAAAGTCCCACTGCTAAATCTAACCCAGTGGCACAGGGGGATAAAGCCCTGGCTACACCACAGGTGAACCCCGTTCAGACAGCAGCTCAAGTACCTGACTGCTCAGGAAGGGAATACAGGTATACTCATCTGGGGGGGGGGGGGTGTATATGTGCTTGAGCCCAATAAAGCTTAGGCGCTGGGGGTGTTGTCCGCATGGGGAGGGGGAAGTACTGACTGAATTCTACAGAGCGGTGTGGATAAAATACCACTGTACTCCACTGTATGCCTTGACATGGAATAATATGGGCATGTGCTGGGGGGGGGGGGGGTGATCCGTACAAGAAAACACTCCTCAGAAGCAGTATGGCACTGCCCCAGGATTTCTACTCAATGGCCCTGGATATGTCATAGCTTGTTTGGGAACTTTACGTCAGATTCGGTAGAGTAGGTGGACAAGGAGAGGCCCTGGGAGCAATTAAGGGTCAGTAGTGGGGAGCCAAAAAGGTCACAAAAAAGAAAAAAAAATCCCAGTGCCAGAAGGACTCTATATACTACGGTTAGAGAGACAGGACATTAAAAGTTGTTGGCATAATCACAATAACAAAAATTAACTTTTGCGTGCATACTGCTCACCATAAAAATCAGGAATTGTGATTTACTCCTCACTATAAATTCAGGTGTATGTCTGGATAACAAATTACTGTATCCATTGTAAATAAGACTATGTGCTAAAGGTTTGCAGTTATACTTTCTTTGAGACTTTTATCAATCTTAACATATTTTTATTTCTTCAAAGGTAAGCTTCATCACTACATTATCAGTAAAATAGTTCAGCCAAAAGTTACCCAGCCAGGAACTCTGCAGTTGTCAAGAGGCATGACGTTCTGCTCCTACTAGATCTGAATGGATTAACATGCAATATTTCTGCCAACAGAAAACCATTTTATCCAAAATAAAAGCACAAAATATTAGTCAGGTGATCAATATGAAAACAGAGGCTAGACTAAAACTAAAAAGATTACCAGTAAAGTACAGTTGTGTACACTTACCATAAATGTAGATGTTCGAGTGTCTTCACTGTTGCAGTCATCACTGTAGGGTTCTCCCAGCCGGCAGGCAGTCCTCGGTCGGCCAGAATCCCAAAGTCTGGGTCCAGCGTCGGCTGTTCAGTCATGCTCCCTGACGTCAGTGTGCTAGGAGTACAAAGCTGCCAGCCGACGCCATGTTCTCCAGTTTTTCTTGTCCCAGATGTCAGGCGCCCAAAAATGAAGGCTAATAGTAAAACAAAAACGTAACATACAACAAACCCCATACCCTGAAGCAAATACACCTCAGAAGAAGGGTGAAGTAAGAAACCACACTAATGAAAGTATAAGAGGGACAGGAGGGTAGCAGACTGCAACAGTGAAGACACTCGAACATCTACATTTATGGTAAGTGTACACAACTGTACTATGTTCATCGTGTTTCACTGTTGCAGTCATCACTGTAGGGTTGAATCCCAAAGCTGAAATAAAGGGTGGTGGTTATACAGTAGAAGGGGCGGCTAGAAGGCCCTGCAAGACTGCAGAAGCAAAGCCTGCCCTAGACTTAGAGTAAAGAGGGAGATTATAGTGCTTAGAGAAAGTATGCACCGAACTCCAAGCTGCAGCTTCCAAAATGTCTTTGGTAGGTACTCCCCTGAGAAAGGCAGCTGAAGTAGCAGCAGCTCTGGTAGAGTGAGTCCTAATTTTTCCTGGGATTTGCTTTCCATGATAAGAGTAACAAAATCTGATTCCATGAGCAATCCATTTAGAAATGGTCTGTTTTGAAATAGCTTTGCCTTGGGAATTTGTTGCATAAGAAACAAAAAGTTGCTCTGTTTTCCTGATATCCTTGGTTCTGTCCAGGTAAAAACGAAGTTGTCTGTGTACATCCCAAGGAATGCAAGATCCTTTCCCCCTTATTTTGTGTGTTAGTGAAAAAAGTTGGCAGGTGAATAGTTTGATTTAAAGCCACTTTGGAAGCCACTTTAGGCATGAAAATAGGATTAGTCCTTAAAGACACCCTGTCTTGGTGAAAAATAATATAAGGTTCCACGGCCATGAGTGCTTGTAACTCCGAGACTCTCCTGGCTGAAGTCAAAGCCAGCAGGATAGCTGTCTTCCATGAAAAATATTTAATATCAGATGTGGCAACAGGCTCAAAAGGAGGCAGAGTGAGTTTTTCCAGAACATAGTTGAGGTCCCAGGCAGGTATAGGTGGTGCCCTAGGGGGTCTTAAATTCTTTGCTCCTCTGAGATATAGTTTCAGAAGTGGATGTGAAAAGATTGGAGGATCTGTATTGTAATGAGCAGAGATCGCTGAGGCATGTATTTTTATGGAGGAGGATAAACCCTTATGTAGCATGTCTGTCAGGTAATGTAAAATCAATGGGATATTAGGAATGAGGGGATCCGAATCCTGAGCATGCATCCAGGAGCAAATTCTCTTCCATTTACCTGCATAAGATTTTCTAGTGCTAGGCCATCTGGCTTCTAAGATGACATCCATGACCTGTTTGGGAAGGAAAGGATTAATCATAGACCCTGAATTCGCCAGGCTGCCAGGCTGAGAGTTTTGACATGAGAGTGCAGAACCTGGCCCTGGTGTTGGGACAAAAGATTTGGAATCTGAGGTAAAATCCAAGGTGGCTCCTGGGATAGATTCATCAGTGTTGAGTACCAAAACTGACGAGGCCAATTTGGGGCCAGTAAAATCATCATCTTGGGCTTGTCCTGCTTAATCTTTAATAACACCCGTGGAAGAAGAGGTAGTGGCGGAAAGGCATACCCTGAGAGGTTTCTCCAACTGTATGATAGTGCATCCACTTTCCATGCTAGTTTGTGAAATGTCCTTGTGCAAAAAATCTGTAACTGATGGTTGAGGGGGGATGCAAACAGATCTATGTCCGGGCAGCCCCAGGTTTCTGTAATCATCTTGAATATTTGGGTGCCTAGCATCCACTCATGTGGGTCTGACAGGTTCCTGCTCAGGCTGTCTGCCAGAATATTTTGTTTCCTTGGCAGGAACTGAGCTTGTAGATCCACTTTGCAAGCTAAAGCTGTGTTCCATAGAGTCATGGCTAGTCTGCAAAGGGGGTAGGAGTGTGAACCCCCTTGCTTGTTTATGTACCACATAACTGTGGTGTTGTCTGTCCGTATCAGTATTTGTCCTGGTTGTAGAAGATCCCTGAAAGCCAAGAGGGCATTCTGTACAGCTAACATCTCTTTTAAATTGATATGTAGGTGCTTCTGATCCTCTGTCCAAAAACCTTGCAGACCTTTTCCCTGCAAGTGGGCTCCCCATGCGTAATCCGAGGCGTCCGTGGTCAACACTTGGCTGGCTGGAGGCAGACTGAAGGCTTTCCCTTTGTTGTGAAGACATGCCATGGTCCACCAATGGAATTCCTTTGGTAGGCAAGGCAAGACAGAAATCTGCGTGTCTAGACTGTGGCAATGCTGGGACCATACACTTTTTAGGTACCATTGTATTTTTCTCATATGTAGTCTTGCATTTGGTATGAGAAGGATGCAGGAGGCCATGTAACCCAAAGCCTGCAGGAATTTCCTTGCAGTCAGCTGAGTTATTGACGCCAAGGTTTTGAAAGTTGAAGCCAGCTGTAGTTGTTTTTCAGAAGTCAGGAATGCCATCCGGGTTGTTGTGTTTAGAAGAGCACCCAGAAAAGTTATCTGTTGTGTGGGTGTCAAATTTGACTTTATGTTCACAGTGAATCCCAGGTACTTGAGAAGATTCTGAACAAATTCCAGATGCTGGAGTAAGACATCCTTGCTGTCTGCTTGAATAAGGCAGTCATCCAGATAAGGGTAAATTTGAATTCCCTTGAGTCTGCAATAAGCTACTACTGGTGCCAAGCACTTGGTGAAGACCCTGGGCGCAGTAGACAAACCAACGCAGAGAATTGGTAATGTTTCGAGCCGCCCTTGAACTGGAGGTATTTTCTGCACTCCTGTCTGATAGGGATGTGTAAGTAAGCCTCCTTTACATCCAATGTCACCATCCATGCATTTTTGCTCAACATTGGCAGGAGCTGCTGCAGAGTAAGCATCTTGAACTTTGGTATCTCCAGGAAAGTGTTTAAGACTGACAGATCCAGGATGGGTCTCCATGAATTTTGCTTTCAAGGAACTAGAAAGAGCCTTGAGTAAAAGCCTTGTCCCGTCTCTGATTGTGGAACCAGTTCCATGGTCCTCATAGCCATGAGGGATCCCACCTAGTTTAATGCCTCTGACCATTGGTGTTTTGGTAAGTCTGGCCATTCGTTTGATCTTGGCAAGGTATGAAAGTGGAATTTGTAACCTTTTGAAACTACATCCAGAACCCACTTGTCTTGGGTTATGTAAGTCCAATTTTGTTGAAAAAGAGAGAGTTTTCCTCCTAGAGGGGCTTCCAGGAGAGAAGTTCCTGGAGCCATGCAGGGGGAGTCATTGAGCCTGTTTTCTATAAGATTGAGGTCTGTCCTCTCCACCCCTGGGGGTGGAAGCACTCCACTGTCTAGTTCTGTGCTTGGGCCCTCCCTCTGGAGCGCCTATATCTACCCCTCTGAGGCCTGTCCGTGCTGGGAAAGGACCAATTTTTAGTTGGCCAATTTCTGCTAAATCTTGGGGGCTGAACTTGTAAGAAATCCTTAACCGTTTGCATGGATTTTGCCTTATCCTCCATTTTCTTTATCACCTCTTCAGCCTTAGACCCAAACAAAACATTATGCTGCACAGGAGCATCCAGTAACTTTGCTTTCACATGATCAAGTAAGTTTTGTTCCTTTAACCAAGCATGCCTTCTAATGACTGTGCCAGAGGCAGCCACCCTGCAAGAAGCCTCCAAGGCATCAAAACCACTGTGTAAACCATGCTTCCCCACTTGTTCAGTGGCATGTATCAAATTGTGTAATTCCTTATTATCTGCACATGCAGAAATGGAACCTAGCTTTTGTTTCATAACAGACAGTAGAAATTGCTGATATTTTAGCATATGAAATTGACAATTTAAAGCCCTAATAGATAAAGTAGCAGAACTGTACACTTTTTTGCCCCATCTCTCCAAAGCTCTGGAATCCTTATCTGTCGGAATAGGGTTTTTAGCAGAAGCGGCCTTAACCCCCTTAGGACCCTGAGAAATGGTTTCTGGATCAGCAGTAGGATTTTTGTAAAGGAACTGGTGGGAGTCAGGGACCCTGTAATATCTGTCGGGCTTAGCAGGGGCTGGAGGAAAGGAGTCAGGAGTTAAATTAGTCTCAGAAAAGGCATCATCCACAATATCCAAAATAGGAGGAATAGCCAGGGGTCTATGTTGGGGAAGAAGGAAATCCCTAAGCCTTCTCTTAGATTCCGAGTACTCCTGTCCTTCCCAGTGAAAATGTTCCCTCATGTCATGTAAATTTTCCCCAAAAGAGAAATCCTCAGGGGAAGAAGCTGAAGGAATGGATTCCTCAGCATCAGAATCCTCATAAGGAGGGAAAGTATATTCCTGTTCAGAGGAAGACACTGAAGAAATAGATGCCTGAGCAGAAGATTCATAATCCAATTCTTGCCTTGGTCTTTTGTCTGGAGGGGGATGTGAACCCCTAATCATGGTTAGTAAGTCCTCCGCCATTTTAAGTAGCTGTTTCTGAGATTTGGGTCCCGGATCAGAAGAGGCCTGGTCTGTATCATAGATTTAGAAGGAGTCTTTGCCTTTGTCTTTATCAGAAGCTGTGTAGGCCTGAAAACCCCCTTGGAAGCCGGTACCTGCACAATGGCTCCGGACACATCCGAGGAAGCATTGTCCGAAGGTCCTGCAGCTGGAGTGCTCAAAGGCCTAGTTGGCTCCTCGTGGGAGTCCATTTCGGCAATCGGTTCTGAAATGGCCGACGACAGGGGCTGCGAAAGCGCCTCACTGACAACGGCCGAACCTGTAGCTGGCTCTGCTTGTAAAACGTTGTCTGATTTGGACTGGAGGCCTGTCCTTATCCTTGCGTCGTTTGTGAACTCCGGTAGTCGGAAGCGTGTCCGACAACATTTTATAATTAAATCACCAACCAAAGTAGTGAAAAGCAAAATCGTACCTTTGCTTAATCGTACGTTGGTTAAATCTAGCACAAAACCGACAACTAGCTACGTCATGGTCAGGGCCTAAACAAGGAATACAGTAAGAATGGAAATCCTTATGAGGTATTTGCCTCCCAAAAGAAATGCAATTATTAACTTTTTCTGACATTGGACTGGAGCAAGAAAAAAGTTTCCCCAATGGGGTACTTAGCTTTGAGAAGTAAGTCTTCGGACTGAAGCACGAGAAAATTTCAGGAGTCAGCCGACCGGCACTTGCGAACTGCTTTCACCACATGGCAAGAAAGACTGGAGAACATGGCGTCGGCTGGCAGCTTTGTACTCCTAGTGCACTGATGTCAGGGAGCATGACTGAACAGCCGAAGCCGGACCCAGACTTTGGGATTCTGGCCGACCGAGGACTGCCTGCCGGCAGGGAGAACCCTACAGTGATGACTGCAACAGTGAAACATGATGAACATCACTTGTTTTCCATTTTTCGGGGAAAAGTATCAGTAAATCCCAAAATTAGTGAGCACTGGAAAACGAGACATTCACAGAGTCTGGCATTTTACACCTGTGTACTTATTCAATACAGTCTGTATTTCTTCTCACATTTACCACCTAGGATACTGCTGTCTTGCTCTGCTGAGTGTTCTGCAAATGGAATTTATATATATATATATATATATATATATATATATATATATATATATATATATATATATATATATAAATACATCTGTGGCAGAGCTAGCCACCTGGTGGTGTAAACCTTGGCTCGAGATGATTGTCGCTGCAGAAGTGACACCCTGACCCCATGTGCAAAATGGGGACAGAGGTTGAGGATGAAGGGATGGATATATTTACATAGATCATACGCACACATATATGTGTGTATATATATATATATATATATATATATATATATATATATATATATATATATATACGCATCTATTTTCAAAACATTGAAATTTCATAACGTTGAAATCCAAAACATTGAGACCAAAATATCGAAATCCCAAAACAATAAAAACTCAGAATATTGAAAGTGTGCTTCATAACACTGAAAACTCAGTAAGGTCTGGGCAACACAGAAACCTCATTACAGTCTTGAGATCAGCAAATCTGAAATCCGGACTATTCTAGTTACAGAAAGGTGTGTGTGTGTGTGTGTGTATATATATATATATATATATATATATATATATGGGTCTACTTCGAAACACTGAAATCTCATAACGTTGAAATTCAAAAAGTACAGTTTTGTACCTACCATAAATCTAGATGTTCACGTGTTCACCCTGCTGCAGTCATCACACTTGGGTTATCCTGCCGTCAGGCTGTCCCGCAGTCGGCCTGAATTCCAAAGTCTTGGTCCAGCATTGGTTGCTGTCGCTTCTTCCCTGACGTCAGTGCGCCAGGGGTATATAAGAGGCATCCAACGCCATTTTCTTCCGTTTTTCTTGCCCCAGATGTCAGGTGCCCCCAATAGGTAGGATATATATATATATATATATATATATATCAATACCTTTAGGCACAAGCAAATACACCACAGAGGTTGTAGAGGATAGAGTGGTATAGATAAGTTCAGCTAGTACAGAGGGGATGGAGGGAGGGTAACCTGGACTGCAGCAGGGTGAACACTCGAATATCTACATTTATGGTAGGTACAAAACTGTACTATGTTCATCGTGTTACCCTGCTGCAGTCATCACACTTGGGTTGAATCCCAAAGCTAAGGATGGGAGGTGGAGTTAAACAGGGTTAGAAGAAGCTAGTAGGCCCTGCAAAACTGCAGTGGCAAAACCAGCTCTAGTCTTAGAATATAGAGGTAAGTGATAGTGTTTGGTGAAGGTGTGCACTGAACTCCAAGTTGCAGCTTCCAGAATATCCTTGGTTGGCACTCCCCTGAGAAAGGCTGCTGATGTAGCTGTAGCCCTGGTGGAGTGGGACCTAATGTTAGCAGGTACCGGTTTCCCATGATTGTGTGTAGCAGAAACGTATACAATGTCCTATCCATTTAGAAATGGTCTGTTTAGAGATAGCTTTTCCTTGTGATCCTGTAGCATAGGCTACAAAGAGTTGGTCAGTTTTTCTGAAAGCCTTAGTTTTATCCAAGTAGTAACATAATTGCCTGTGAATGTCCAAGAAGTGCAGGAGTCTTTCTCCTTTGTTCTGGGGATTTGGGCAAATGAATGGTTTGGTTAAGAGCCACACTGGATACCACCTTTGGCATAAAGGAAGGGTTAGTTCGTAGAGAGACTCTGTCTTGATGAAAAATGAAGAAAGGCTCCACTGCCATTAGTGCCTGTAGCTCTGAGACTCTTCTAGCTGAGGTTATTGCTAGTAGCAGGGCAGTTTTCCGTGAAAGAAATTTTAAATCAGCTGAAAAAGCTGGTTCAAAGGGCGGCAGTGTAAGCTTTTCCAGAACAAAGTTGAGATCCCAAGTAGGTGTTGGTGTTCTCCTTGGCGGTCTTATGTTCTTAGCCCCTATGAGGTACTGTCTTAGGAGTGGATGTGAGAATAAAGGAGGATCCATGTTGTAATGAGCTGAAATTGCTGAGGCATGGATCTTAACAGATGAAAATGAAAGTCCTTTGTGCAACATCTCAGTTAAATATTGTAGAATCTGAGGAACGTTTGGATCAAAATCTTTTCCATTTGTCTGAATAGGTTTTCCTGGTGCTGGGCCTCCTGGCCTCCAGAATGACATCCATAACAGCTTTGGATAGAGGTGTTGGCTGGTTGTTTAGGTAATTTGCCATGCAGCCAGGTTTAAAGTCTTGACTTGGCTGTGCAGAATCTGAATGTCTCGCTGGGTGAGCAGGTGAGGAATCTGTGGTAAAATCCATGGTGGGCCGTGGGCCATGTTCCTTAGAATTGGATACCAATGCTGGCGTGGCCAGTCTGGTGCAATGAGTATCATTTGTGGCCTCTAATCTGACTTTCAGCAGTACCTTTGCTAGAAGAGGCAGTGGAGGAAAGGCATACACTGTTAATGTTTTCCAACTGAATGAGAGGGCGTCCATTCTCCAAGCTTGTGGATGGAATGTCCTTGTGCAAAATGTTTGAAGTTGGTAGTTTTGGGGACATGCAAACAGATCTATGTCTGGGCATCCCCATTTTTGAGCTATCATTGCAAATACTTGTGGATCTAGTTTCCACTCGTGTGGATCCATGATGTTTCTGCTTAGGTCGTCTGCCAATGTGTTTTTCTTTCCTGGCAGGAATTGTGCTTGTAATTGAACCTGGTAAGACAGTGCAGTGTTCCACAAGGTCATCGCTTGCCTGCATAGAGGGTAGGAATGTGTGCCCCCTTGCTTATGTACCACATTACTGTGGTACTGTCCGTCTTTATTATTAGTTGCCCTTGGTGTAAGAGGTCCTTGAAAGCTGTTAGGGCATTCTGTACTGCTAGCATTTCTTTTTGACTGATATGCAGATGCCTCTGATCTGTAGCGCATTTGCCCTGAATGCACTGTCCTGCCATGTGTGCTCCCTAGGCATAGTCCGATGCATCTGTTGTCATAGTTTGCCTGGCTGTGGGTAAGGTGAAAGGCTGACCCTTGTTGAGATGACATGCCTGTGCCCACCATAGAAACTCTTGTTGAAGGGAGGGAATGAGTGGTTATCATTGTTTCCAAGCTGTGGCTGTGCTGAGTCCATACGCTTTTCAGGTACCATTGTAATTTCTTCATATGCAGTTCTGCAAATGGTATTAGTACTATGCAAGATGCCATGAATCGCAAGGCTTGCAGAAATTTTCTTGCAGGGAGTTGGGTCTTTGTTGCCATTATTTTGAAATATAGAGTCAGCTGTTGTTGCTTGTCTGGCGTGAGATAAGCCATCTGGGCCGTTGTATTCAAGCTGGCACCCAGGAATATTATGTTTTGTGAGGGCACTAGTTTTCATTTCTTTTCGTTTACTGTGTACCCTAGGCAACTTAGAAGGTGTTTGACAAATGCCAGATGCTTTAAAAGAATGTCCTTGCTTTCTGCTTGAATAAGGCAGTCGTCCAGGTATGGGTATATTTGAATTCCTCTGTCTGCAGTATGCAATTACTGGTGCCAGGCATTTTGTGAAGACCCTGGGCACAGTAGATAAGCCAAAGGGCAGTGCAGAGAATTGATAATGCGTTGAACCTGCAATGAAGTGGAGGTATCTTCTGCAATTTTGTCTGACAGGGACATGCAGGTATGCCTCCTTGAGGTCCAACGTTACTAGCCAAGCATTCTTGCCCAGCATGGGAAGAAACTGCTGTAGTGTTAGCATCTTGAATTTTGGTACTTGCAGATAGGTGTTCAGAATTGAAAGATCCAGAATAGGTCTCCATGCTTTGTCCTTTCTTGGGACTAGAAAGAGTCTTGAGTAAAATCCTTGTCCTTGCTCCTGTGTAGGTACCTGTTGAATGGCTCTCATGTCCATGAGAGCTGTAATTTGTTTTTGTGCCTCTGCCCATTGATTTGGTGGCAGGTTTGGCATTCCTTTTATCCTTGGTAAGGTATGAAAGTGGAATCTGTATCCTTGACAGACAATGTTTAGGACCCATTTGTCTTTTGTGATGATGTGCCAGTTGTCTGCAAAAAATGCTAATTTTCCTCCCAAGGGAGCTGCCAGGAGAGATTTGCTTGGTAGTTTGAGGACTGAGTCATTGTGTTTGTCTTCTGCTAGCTTGGGGCCTGTCTTCTCCTCCTTTCTGGGTAGCAGTACCCCAATGGTGAGGTTTGTAAGGGCCTTGTGACTGACCTCTGCCCCTTGGGCATCTGTATTTGCCCCACTGTGATCTGTCAGAAGCTGGAGCGGACCAGTTTTTTTGTTGGCCAATTTCTGCTGAAACGAGGGGGTTGTACCTGCAAAAAATCCTTGACCGTCTTCACAGACTTTGCGTTATCCTCCATTTTCTTTAAAACCTTTTCTGCTTTGACACCAAATAATACATCCTGCTGTAAAGGTGCATCCAATAATTTTGCTTTAACATGATCAGGAAGGGTTTGTTCTTTTAACCAAGCATGTCTACGTATGACATAGCCAGGAACAGCTGCTCTACAGGAAGCTTCCAATGAATCAAATCCGCATTGTAAAGTATGTTTGCCCACCTGTTCAGCTGCATGCAACAGATCATGCATTTCCTTGAATTCAGACTGTTCAGTATGTGTGCTCATTTTTTGTTTTAATTGAGACATTAGGAATCGCTGATATTTCAGCATGTGAAACTGACAATTTAATGCTCTCATAGCCAGAGTTGCTGAGGTGTATATTTTCTTTCCCCATCTATCTAGGGCTCTGGAATCCCTTTCAGAGGGCACAGGATGTTTAGCCATAGAAGCTTTAGCTCCCTTAGGACCCTGGGAAATTGTTTCTGGGTCAGCCACAGGGCTTTTAAAAGAATTTGTGTGAGTCAGGTACTCTGTAGTATCTGTCTGGTTTGGCTGGAGCAGGAGGTACAGAGTCTGGATTTAGACTAGACTCCCAAGTAAACATCATCCACAATATCTAAAACTGGAGGGATAGCCAGAGGTCTGTGCTGGGGTAGTAAAAGGAACTCTCAGAGCCTTTTCTTAGAATCAGAGTAGTCCTGGCCTTCCCAGTGGAAATGTTCCCCCATGGTATGTAAAGTTTCCCCAAAGGAGTAGCCTTCAGGGGGAGATGCTGAGGGAATAGAGTCTTCAGCATCAGAGTATTCATAAGGTGGAAAAATGTAATCCTGTTCCTCAGAAGAATCTGAGGAAATTGAAACCTAGTCAGAGGAAGCATAATCCTCCTCTTATAGGTTCACAGGTTCATACTACATCTGCCCTAGGGCATTTATAAGCCTAGCCAGAGTATGTTTGGCTTTCGCCACCCATTTTAAATGAATTTTGCTATGCCCTTTTTTGAGGTTAGCATACTGTGCCTCTGTCTAACAGTGACACAGAAGTGATACCCGGGGTAAACCTACTATCTCCCATCCACTCATCAAGATTCCTCTTGAAGAGAGTCAATGAGGGACTCTGCTTAACCTGGACTGGGATTTTATTCCAGAGTGAAGGGAGCCTCTGGGTTATGAATCTGTCCCTCCAGCATGTCCTATTTATTTCAGTGCTGAGGTTCAAGTCTCTCGATGGCGTAGCTCGATGGGATTTGGATTTTCTGAGGTGCAGCATGTCCATTAATTCCGGGTTGGACATGGCTTTATATGTCAGGCATAGATCGCCTCTGAGCAGGCGGTATGCCACTGAGTAGAGCTGGAGTTTCTTTAACCGGGCAGCATATGGCATCTGTTTGAGCCCTTTGATCCTCTTGGTGAGGTACTTTTGGGGTCTTTCCAGTTACTGCAGGTGTCTGGTAAGGTACATCCCAAAAGGGGTATTGTACTCAATTATGGGCCTGATGAGGGATGAGTAAAGAGGAACGATGACCTCCCCTGATCTAGATGTGAATCCTTTCATGATTAGGTGGGCTATATAAAATGTTTTTCTAACCACTTTGGCCACGTCGTTGTCAAATGAGAGATTGCTATCAACTTGGGTCCCCAGGTCCCTAATTACTTCTTCCATACTTAATGGATTACCACCTATGTGGTAATTTGTGGGCACTTTGTTTTTGCCAAAGGGGATGACTATACACTTTTGGCTTAGCTTGAGGCCATGGCTCTGGCACCAGTTGTCTGTTTCTATGAGGCCCTTTAGTAGGATGCTTGTGTCGGCTGGAGAGTCTATTATGGCGCCCAGTTTGCAGTCATCTGCGAACTTGGTCAGCCACAGTCCTTCCATGTTAGCCTGTACCTCCAAGAAATATATACCAAACAAGAAAGGTCCCAGGACTGAGCCTTCTGGGACGCCACTTGTAACTGGTTTGGAGTCTGACATGGCTCCAGCAATTCTAACCATGTGGGTTCTGTCCTTGAGCCAATTTGCAACCCATCTAGTGACATAGGGGTTTATATTTAAGCTGGTGAGCTTATCTATAATGCCTGAGTGGGGTATTGTATCGAAGGCTTTTGCAAGGTCCAGGTAGGCTGTGTGGACCACCTTCCCCTCGTCAATGGCCTTGGTGACTGTTTCAAAGAAATCGACCAGGTTTAAGAGGCAGGATCTGCCCTTAACAAAGCCGAACTGGGTAGGATCCAGTGTCTGTAGGTCCCCAATATCTTTATTTATGAGGTCCATGATGATCCTTTCCATAGCTTTGCAGACCAAGCTAGTCAAGCTTATGGGGCGATAGTATCCAGGATCTGTTGAGGCACCACCTTTGTGGAGAGGGACCACTGTTGCTGTACGCCACTCTTTGGGTACATATCCTGTAGTAAGGCTGAGATTGAACAGTAGTTTTATGTTTGGGTTTAGTTCTTCTTGGAGTTAATGTAGGACGCAGCCCGGGACACCGTCTGGTCCCATTGATGCTGTGTTTTTGGCTTTGGAGAGGGCGGCTCTTACCTGAGCATCTGAGATGTCAGGGGGGCAGCACTCTGCTGGGACAGATATTTGCCCTTTTGGTGGGGAAGGGGGGGGAGAAGTCTGCGCTGAACCTGTCAGCTAGGATGTTGGCAATGTCTGTGGGTTCGGTGTATTTTTTGTCATTTTGGACTAATTCTGGGAATATCTGGGAATTCCCACCCAGGTTCCTAACATAACTAAAGAAAGCCTTGTGATTCTCCTTAGTGTCCTGTGCAATTTTTCTCTCGAAGCTGGCCTTAGACAATTTTATGAGTGCCCGTAGTTTTTTGCTAATACTGGTCAGAGATGCCTTCCCTTTTTGGGATTTTGCTCTATCATGTAGTAGCTTCCTTCTTCTATTGTACAGTTTGTTTATGGCTGGGATCCACCAGATAGGACGCCTAACTTTGGAGGATTGGGTCTTGGTTTTATTTGGGATTGCATGATCCATGCATTCCTGAAGGGGTTCATAGAATGCGTTTATAAAGGATTCTGCAGTCTGGGCCGTATTTTCCACAGGCCCGGGGGTTTTGAAGGATTCCACCTCGGTTTTGAGGAGTGTGAAATTTGCTTTAGAGAAGTTTTTCACTGTGGTTTTCTGGGCAGGGGGTGGGGTCGGGATGTGAATATCTAGTGAGATTAGTTTATGGTCTGATCTTACCAGTGAGGGATACACTTCTGGTCTGGAGCATGGAGTCCCCATGTTGGTGATGATCAGGTCCAGTAGGTTTTCCCCTCTTGTAGGAGTGGCAACAAGTTGTTCCATATCATTTGAGTTTATAAATTCTAGGAACCTTTGGGCTAGGGTATTGGAGCTAGAGTAATGCTCCCAGTCTATGTTAGGGTAGTTGAAGTCGCCCAATATAATGGTGATTGGAGAGACCTTCATATTTTCCAGTGTTCTCAGGAAGGCCGAGTGGGGTTCCTGGGTTTGGGAGGGTGGTCTATAGCAGGCTATAAACTGGAAGGCTGTTTTACCCACTGTTAGTAGCACATGGATAGTCTCTGATGCTTCGTGCTGTGGTTCGGTCCAAGTTTTGGGGCTGAAAAATATGGCATGAAGTATAACCTGGTAGTACTGGGGAGCTCTCGGGAGCCTTGAACCAGGTTTCTGTTACTGTACAGATATCGATGTTCTCCATGCTAAGGAGAGTTTCGAAAAGGCATCTTGAGGTTTAGACTTCTGGCGTTGAGTAGCATTACTCTTAGTTTCTTACCCCTTGTGATACCTATGGAGATGGGTTTGTCTTTTGACCCTTGCCTAAAAAAGGCACTATGGGGGTGGCAAGAGCCTTTGCCAATATCCGAAAGCCCAGGGGTGACAGGTGCAAGCCGTCCCTAGCGAAGCATCGTGGCTTGTCGAGCATGTCATCCCAGGCATACAGGCACTGGATCTCCTTTGAATGACACCAATACTTAAGCCAATTGTTGAAATTGATCATCTTGTCTTCATATTGTGGCATAATTCTTGGTGAGGGTAAGATGCTACTCAAATCAGGGTCATACCGGCCTGGGCTACATGCTCAGAGAGCTCCTCTATGTCTCTTTTCATGTAGTCCAGGAAGGTACGTCTCAGGTCATTCACACCAGCATGGACAATGACTGAGTCATATTTTTACTTGCCTTGAAGTGACCTGAGTGCTTGTGTTATGTGGCGGATCCTAGTGCCCGACAGGCAGCTCACCGTGACCTTCTCCTTGTTCAGCCTGGTGAGCGGACGCCAGTGTGCCTGACACAGAGTCACCTATTACAAGTGTATCAGGTGTGTTGTTTATCCTTAAGGGCTGTGACTGTTCGGCACACTGGCTTTGTGAGCTATGTGTTGCACGTGTTTTATTTTGGGGTAGCAGTTGCTTGGGTGTCTGCTTTGGAGGTCTCTGCTGCTTAGGCAGATTTTTATTTAGAGCCTCCGAGTAAGTTTTTGTGTGTTTATGTGTTTGGTTTGCTGTCGTGGTAGGTCTATGTGAGACTGGAATTGTAGTGAGTGTGGTTTCCTTCTCCTCCTGACTGGTTACGCCAGTACTGAGTTGAGAGAGCTTAGCCTCCAGTTTGGCTATATGGTTGCATTTCTCGTATGTGTTGGAATTTGTTGGGAGGAGGAGAGGGTTGTCTGTGTACATGAGGCAGTTGTAACATTGCCTCAAGATTCCCAGATTCACCAGCTGGACCAGAGAGGAGATTGACAACTGACCTTTGGACATGCTAGAATAGTATTGGGAATTCCTTTATAATTGAAAAAAAAGGCCAATGGGGAACAAAGTACTCAAGGGGAGTTTGTGAGGGTGTAGTGTTTTTAATTTTTTAGTGGTGACTTATATAATTGCTTTAGTGAGCAAGTGCCAGGCATTAGAGTGGGAATAGGGTGTTTATTATGAGAACTAGATCAGTTCTAAGGGAAAAAGTGAAGACCAGACTTTGTGGAGCCGAGAATGGTTTAAACCCAATTAAGCGGCGCTGCCCGATGCTGCGCTATGCTCAAAATCGCGCAAAGCCACGCTAAAGCGGGTTTTATACAGGGGGACTTGAAAAAGCTAGAAACTGGCCCAAAACGGCCATTAGACTACCAGATTATTGTGCTGGGAACACTCCTCCAGGGATAGATAGGCTGCTCCAAGCTCCCCACTGCCACTGGTGAACAAAGAAGCCTCCCTTTATCCAAGAAAGGAAATGGGCAACACAGGAACTTTCCAAAAGTCAAGAATACAGCAAAGCCTGTATTTAGACTACTCTAGGTCAGGAAAGACGGGAAACAAGGATAATTTTTTTTTTTGCAACAAACAGCAGGAAAATGCAATAAATATGTAACACAGGCTAGCGCACTTGAGTGTGTAGCCTAAACAGGTAAAAGCAACAAACAGGACACACTTTAAAAGTGCAGGTGCAAAAACAACTTTAAACAGTTTAAAACAGTTCAAGAAGCAGAAATACTTGCAGTTTAGCTAGATTGGACAGTCGCCCAGGTAGTAGCAGGAAAAAAAACACTTTTATCAGGTTAGCAGTCGCTCTTTTAGCCTCTCTGCTGCTAGCACCTCTCTGCAGTACCACAAGGAGCTTGGCTGAGTAGTAACAAGTGCAAAAACCACGCCAAAGTGGGTTTTATACAGAGGGACTTGAAAGAGCTAAATATTGGCCCAAAACGGCCAATAGACTACCAGATTCTTGTGCTGGGAACACTCCTCCAGGGATAGATAGGCTGCTCCAAGCTCCCCACTGCCACTGGTGAACAAAGAAGCCTCCCTTTATCCAAGAAAGGAAATGGGCAACACAGGAACTTTCCAAAAGTCCAGAATACAGCAAAGCCTGTATTTGGACTACTCTAGGTCAGGAAAGATGGGAAACAAGGATAATTTTTTTCCCTTTTTTGCAACAAACAGCAGAAAAATGCAATAAATATGTAACACAGGCTAGCGCACTTGAGTGTGTAGCCTCAACAGGTGAATGCAACAAACAGGACAAACTTTAAATTACAAGCGCAAAAGCATGCTAAAGCTGGCTTTAAAGCAGGGGGTTACAAAGAGATAGGAAATGGCCCAAAACGGCCAGTAAGCTACAGGTCACTGGGCTGGAACCACTCCTCAAGGGACAGATAGGCTGCTCAGAGCTCCCCACTCTCAATGGTGAACAAAGAAGCTTCCTCCTATCCAAATAAGGATATGGGCAACACAGGAACTATGACACAGCCCAGAGATCAGCAATAACTGAAGACTGGACTATTCTAGTTCAGTAAAGGCGGGAAACAAGGATTTTTTTTTTTTTTTTTTTTTTTTTTTACAAAGTAGCAGGAATTAGGTACAGAAACACAGTAAATGCTTTAATTCGGCTAGCACACTTGAGTGTGTAGCCTACCAGTTAAACTAAGCAAAAACAAACTTTAAAAGTGCAAAAAACTCAGAAATACCGGCAGGAATGCAATAAAAAGTACAGTTTTGTACCTACCATAAATGTAGATGTCCGAGAGGTATGCATCTGCAGTCCTAACATATGGGTTGTCCTGCCTCAGGCAGCCCTTCGGTCGGCCGGATTCCAAAGTCTGGGTCTGGCCTCGGCTGATGTCGCACTTCACCCGACGTCATAGCTGCAGTCAATTGGGTATAAAGGCATCAGCCGACGCCATTTTCCTCAGTGTTTCTTGCCCCAGATGCCAGGTGCCCTCTAGGAAGGCTAAATTTGGATAAATGCAAAAGATTCCAAATAGTAGAGAGCAAACAATATAAACATGTATGTACATATATACAAACAAATACACCATAATAGATTCCCCCAGCTAGCTACAAGATGGGCAAATACCCTGGGAGTACCACAGAGGGGAAGGAGGGTGTAATCCTGACTGCAGATGCATACCTCTCGGACATCTACATTTATGGTAGGTACAAAACTGTACTATGTCCTTCAAGGATGCATCTGCAGTCCTAACATATGGGTAGAATACCATAGCCAAACTGGGGGAGGAGGCACTAAGATGCTTATGGTGTAGCTAAGATCCCTTGCAAAACAGCAGTTGCAAAACCTGCTCGGGATCTGGAGTATAAAGGTAGATTATAATGCTTGGCAAATGTATGCACGGAGCTCCAAGTAGCAGCTTCTAAAATGTCTTTGGTAGCCACTCCTCGTAAGAAAGCTGTAGTAGTGGCTGTAGCTCTTGTGGAGTGAGGTCTGATGTTTTCTGGAGTTGTCTTTCCATGAAAAGAGTAACAAAATCTAATGCAATTTCCTATCCATTTTGAGATTGTCTGTTTTGAAATTGCTTTTCCTTCCATTCCTGTTGCATATGCTACCAGAAGCTGGTCAGTTTTTCTGCTGGTCTTGGTTCTGTCCAGATAGTAGCGCAATTGTCTGTGTACATCCAAGGTATGTAATAGTCATTCCCCCCTGTTCTGTGAGTTGGGGAAGAATGTTGGTAGATGGATTGCTTGGTTCAATGATACCCTGGAGACCACTTTTGGCATAAAAGTAGGGTTAGTTCTCAAGGACACTCTATCCTGATGGGAGATAAGGAAGGGCTGTACTGCCATTAATGCCTGTAATTCAGAAACCCTTCTTGCTGAAGTGATTGCAAGCAGGAAAGCAGTTTTCCAAGATAAGAATTGTAATTCTGCTGATGCTGCTGGTTCGAAAGGGGGAAGTGTTAACTTTTCCAACACAAAGTTAAGATCCCATGTAGGCAAAGGTGGTTTCCTTGGAGGCTTTACATTTTTAATTCCTCTCAGAAACTGCCTGAGTAGAGGATGAGAGAAGACTGGAGGATCCATGTTGTATTCTGCTGAAATTGCTGATGCATGAATCTCAATGGAGGAGTAAGACAGGCCATTGTGGTAAAGCTCTGCTAAGTATTCCAGGATGTTAGCTATGTTTGCTAGTGATACATTTTCTCCTTTTGCTGCACTCCAAATGAGGTATCTTTTCCATTTGGCTGAATAAGTCTTCCTTGTGGAGGGTCTGCGAGCCTCCAGGATAAGGTCTTTAACCCTCTGAGATAAATCTGGGTTATTTTGTTTTATGTAATATTCCAAGCAGCTAGCTGTAGTGTTTTCAAGTTTGGATGTAGGATCTTGTAGTTGTTCTGTGTTAGCAGTAAAGGAACTAGAGGTAGAGGCCATGCGTGTGTCCGAGACATGCTCCTCAGTAGCGGGTACCAAAGCTGCCTCGGCCAGTCTGGAGCTATCAGGATGATCCTTGAATGATCTTCTTTGATCTTCAGTAGCACTTTGTGCATCAAAGAAAGAGGTGGGAATGCATATGCTGTCAGATTTTCCCAACTGAAGGATAGGGAGTCCACCTTCCAAGCAAGTGGGTGATATGTCCTTGTGCAGTATTTCCTGAATTGGTGGTTGTGTGGGGATGCGAACAGGTCTATTTCTGGTAATCCCCATTTTTTTGTAATGGTTTTGAAGATGTCTGGATGCAGCATCCATTCGTGGGCATCCGTGGTAGTTCTGCTTAAGGTGTCTGCTAGTATATTGTCTTTTCCTGGCACAATTTTGCCTGGAGTTGAATGTTGAGGTTCAGAGCCACATTCCACAGGTCCATAGCCATCCGGCATAGAGGATATGAGTGCGTGCCTCCCTGTTTGTTGATGTACCACATGACTGTGGTGTTGTCCGTCCTTATCAGCAAATGACCCTGTTGAAGAAAAGGTCTGAATGTCTGAAGTGCCTGTTTCACTGCCAGCATCTCTTTCATTTATGTGTAGGTTCAGCTGGTCTTGCGTCCATAGGCCTTGTATACACTTGCCCACCATGTGTGCCCCCCAGCCTAGGTCTGAGGCGTCCGTGGTGATAGTCTGGCTTGGGTGAGGTTTTTGGAAAGGCAGTCCTCTGTTCAACTGACAGGCCTGAGCCCACCACAGGAATTCTTGTTTCAGGCATGGTATTATTGGAATCTGGGCTTCTAGACTGTGCTTGTGTTGAGACCATACATTCCTTAGGTACCATTGCAACTTTCTCATATGCAGCCTGGCATGTGGAATCAATATTATGCAGGATGCCATGTAACCCAGGGCTTGCAGGACTTTCCTTGCTGTAAGCTGGTTCTGTGTTGTTAATGCCATGAAATAGAGTGGTAGTTGCTTTTGCTTTTCTGCTGTGAGAAATGCCATCTGGTTTGATGTGTCCAGTTCTGCACCCAAGAATGTTATCCTTTGGGATGGTACCAGCCTTGACTTTTTCATGTTTGACTGTGTATCCCAGGGCTTGCAGTAGTTGTATAACCTTTTCCAAATCTTTTGTTAATTTGGTCTTGCTGTCCGCTTGTATTAGGCAGTCGTCCAGGTATGGATAAATCTGAATTCCCTGAAGCCTGCAATGAGCAATTACTGATGCCAGGCATTTCGTGAATACTCTGGGTGCAGTAGATAAGCCAAAGGGCAATGCTGAGAATTGATAATGCTCTGATCCTGCAAGAAATCTGAGGTATCTTCTGCAATCTGGTCGTATAGGGACGTGCAGGTATGCCTCCTTGAGATCTAGAGTCACCAGCCAAGACTCCTTGCCCAGCATGGGAAGAAGTTGCTGTAGGGTCAGCATTTTGAATTTTGGAACAATGAGATATGTGTTCAGAGCGGACAGGTCGAGAATAGGCCTCCATTGGTTTTCTTTCCTTGGTACTAGGAAAAGCCTGGAGTAAAATCCTTGCCCTTGTTCCATAGGCGGTACCTTTTCCTTAGCTCTCATCCTTAGTAAGGGGTTGATTTGTCCTAGAGCGTTTGTGTTTTGGTTTGGTGGTAGGTTTGGCATTCCTCTCTTTTTTGGTAGAGTGTGGAAGTGAAACCTGTAACCTTTGTCTACTGTCTGTAAAATCCATTTGTCTCCTGTAATGTAATGCCAGTTTACGGAAAATAAGGCTAGCTTTCCACCTAAGGGTGCTTCCAGTTGTTCCCTGGTAGGCGGTATCAGAGTCAAGTCATTGTGTCTGTCCTGTGGAAGTGGTAGTAGCTGGATCTGTGGCAGAACTTCTCTGGTTGTTAGGCTGCCACTGACGTCCCCTGTAGGCACCTCTGGATTGACCTCTTCCTCTTGGGCGCCTATTTCTGCCTCTCTGAGCTCTGGAGGTGTCTGGAAAGGACCAATTCTTCGAAGGCCAATTCCTACTAAACCTCGGAGGCTGGACCTGTAAGAAATCCTTGACTGTTTGGACAGATTTTGCTTTTTCTTCCACCTTCTTAAGCACTTGCTGTGCAGGGGAGCCAAACAAACTTTGTTTCTCCATGGGAGCATCTAGGAGCTTTGACTTTACATGGTCTGGTAAGGATTGTTCTTTTAACCATGCATGCCTTCTGATCACTGTTCCAGTCATAGCTGATCTAAAGGAAGCCTCCAGTGCATCATAGCCGCATTTTAAGGAATGATTACTGACCTGCTGAGTGTTATGTACCAAATCCTGAAGGAACTTACGGTCTATAGGTTCAGGAGAGGACAGCTTTTTATTTAGCTGGTCTAACAAAAATTCCTGATACTGAATCATGTGGAATTGACAGTTTAAGGCCCTAGCCAAAAGAGTAGCAGAAGTATAAACTTTTTTACCCCATCTCTCCAATGCTCTAGATTCTCTTTCAGAGGGTAGGGGGTTTTTGGCAGAGGCAGCTGCTACAGCTTTGGGGCCCTGTGAAATGGTTTCAGGATCTGCAATAGGAGCCTTATACAAGTGAAAGTGTGTGTCCGGGACTCTGTAACATCTGTCGGGCTTGGCAGGGGCCGGGGGAAGAGAGTCAGGGGCAGTACAGGCATCATTAAATGCATCATCAACAATTGTTAGTACTGGAGGAATGGCTAAAGGCCTATGCTGTGGTAAATGTAAAAAGGTCCTAAGCCTTTTCCTTGAATCTGAAAAATCCTGGCCCTTCCATTGAAAATGCTCTCTCATAGCATGTAAGGTTTCCCCAAAAGAAAATTCCTCAGGAGGAGAGGCAGAAGGAATGGAGTCTTCTGCATCAGAATCCTCATAAGGTGAATATGGGCCTTCTGGTGGATCTGAGTTTTCTGAATCATCCGAGGAATAGTCTGTAGATACAGGATCCGGGGGCTCTGCTCTAGGCCTCTTCTCTGGAGGGGGTTGAGAGGCCCTGTCTGGGTGAGGTTGGGATCCCCTGATCAAAGAAATGAGATCCTCAGCCAGGCTGAGCATTTGGGAACTAGAGGTAGGCCTGTGTGAGGGGGTTTTAGCAGGCAAGGCCTTAGAAGATTTAGCTGCTTTAGCCCTAGAAAAAGCCTTGATAGACATAGATGCAGGGGGCCTAGCAGCTCCACGTGCAGGAGTAGATATGTCTAAAGGAATAGTATCTGATAATTCCTGGGTGCCTGCTACAGCAGGGGAAATTTCAGTAGCAGATTCAGCCATGCTGTGTGAGGCCTCGGCTATCGGAGGAATGCTTTCGGCCGAAGGAAGAACCGAGGACTCGGTTTCAGCCGAAACCGAGACACTCGCGGTTGGCTTAACCGTGGTTTCGGCTGAAACCGCGGACCGCGAGTGCCGGTCCTTTTCCTTACGCTTTTTAGCTAATTGTGAAGTCGGAGTGTCCGACGGCATTTTGTAAGTAAAAGCGGGACCGAAAAACTCCTCTGCAAACTCCGACCGACGTCTAAGTGTCCGTCGGTTGAAGGAAGCACAGGCTAGACAAGCTGATACATCGTGGTCTGGGCCTAAGCAAGGAAGGTAGTAAGAGTGGAAATCCTTATGAGGTATTTG